>NC_134710.1:212973191-213658191 GCF_043290135.1 Rhipicephalus microplus
AGCGTTTGGTCTGTCCTTTTGTGGCTGAGTGGTTCGGAGCACACTTCACCACTGTGATGCAGTTGTCACTCTTAGGATTTCTGTATTTTGCTGACACAAATGCGATTCCGTTGTTTGAAACTACCTTGTGGGGTAATCGGAATGTTTCGAACAACCGCAGGAAATTGATGGCAGCTGTCGATGTTGTTTTGTTCACGTGGCGAATTTGAACCCATTTGCTGTAGGCATCCGGAATTACCAGAAATGTCTGCCAAGGTGTGCTCGCTCTTCACCAGTCCGGTGCTGGATCTCGTGGCGGTGCGCGTTCATTTAAGTGGCGGGCTGTGCACCCTGCAGCTATCTCGATGTCCGAGGCCAGGATTTCGGCTCACGAGCGGCTAGTTGTTGTTGTTAGTGGTTCATGAGGAAAAGGAAGAAGGCACCTAATTTCTGTCTGCCTACAGGCGACACGGCGCAGTGCTTTTGGGGTGGGGTGGAGGGGGATGAAAGAGGATAGGAGAAATAGTGTGTGGTGTGTAAGGAGGGATGTCTGGTCCGCTTCAGCGCGAGCAGCAGGCCATCGGCAAGGGCAAGGGCCGCAGGGCTCCTGGGATCAGCAGTAGGCAGCAATTCCTGACTCCTCCACGAACTCCGCCAGGCTGCGGAGTGCTGCTGGATGTGGACGAGACGGGACAAGCAGGTCTTCCAGGGTGGAGAAGGGCAGACCCTGTCTCCTGTAGGCCCTCAAGTGTTCCTGTGCTAAGCCAGGGCAGGCACAGAGGAGGTGTTCGAGGGTCTCCGGGTCTCCACAATGGCTGCAGGCCGGGGAGGGACAGAGGCCCTTGGCGTGGCGGCGGGCCGCCGTCCACACGCAGCCAGTCCGCAGTTGTAACAGGGAGGTCCGTTCTCTCCTGGTGAGGCCCGTCTCTGGGAGAGGCTTTGGTCCTCGCTCGCTGGCCACCCTCGGGTCTGGGTGGACTGTGACGAGGAGCCTCTTGAGGCGGGCCTGTGAATAGTCTCTGGCCACCACGCACAGGAGTAGGGAGTACCAGGCTGGTGGGCAGCCTTGGCGAGTGTGTCCGCCTACTCGTTGCCGGCGATGCCCACGTGGGAGGGCAGCCAGTGGAAGGAGACGGACACCCCGGCGTGGGTGATGGCCCGAACCTTGGCTGCCAGGAGGCAGGCCGTCAGTCCGGCAGGGCGGGAGTTGGCCAGGGTCTGCAGGGCCGCCTTGCTGTCACACAGGACCGCGGCCGGCTCAAGGGGGATATCCTCAGCCAACAGGTCTACCGCGAGATGCAGTCCAGCCAGTTCCGCAGCCGTGGAGCTCGCCGCGAAGGGTAGCCTGCACTGCCTGCTGTTGGCTCTGGACGGGATTACGCATGCAGCTGCTGCGGTCCCATCTGGCATCACAGATCCGTCCGTGAACACCTGCAGCCGTTCCTCCAGTTGTTCCTGGAGCTTGCAGGAGGCCGCCTGTTGCAGTGCGGCCGCAGGCGTCCGTCGCTTGGTTGCCCCTTCCAAGCAGAGGTGGACCTCTGGTGGCTGGTGGTGAGGCGGTGAAGAGGCAACCGGGACTGGCGGGTCTGGAACCATCTGGTGGTACAGCAGGCAGAGGCCTCCCATCCGTGATCCTGGCTGACTGCGGAGACGCTCCAGGAGGGCCCTGCCGTCGGTGGCGCGGTGAAGGCGGTCAATGTGGCCCAGCGCACATTGGAGCATACGTAACGTCAGCGGCCACCCTCCTGCCTCCGCGAGAGTCGCTGCCACCGGCGAGCTTTTGGGGAGCCCCAGGATGGCCCTCAGTGCACCCCTGTGGAGTCCCTCCAGCAGGCCTCTCCTTGCCGGTGTCAGGTTCACCAGTGGGAAGGCGTACAGGAGGACCGAAGACGCCGCAGCCTGGTTGAGCCGGAGGGCCCACTTGTTGGAGCAGCCGCGGCTACGCAGCTGCAGCCTGCTGATGGCACCCTGGACGCGCCGCACCTTGGTGGCAGCAGCCTTGGCAGCCGGGATCCAGGTGAGTCGGTGGTCGATGGTGAGCCCCAGGTACTTAACCACCAACCTCCAAGGCAGGCTGCGATTGCCAATCCTCAGCCGTCTCACGTGGGTGCGAGCTGCCGCCAGCGGGTGAATCAGCAGGGCCTCGGTCTTGGTGGCAGAGACCTTAAGCCCGATGCCTCCGAGGTAGGTTATCACTGCATCGAGGACCGCCTGCAGTGATCTCCTGATGGCTAGGATGGAACGCCTTGGTCTCCGGACCCAGAGTGCCACGTCATCTGCGTAGACAGAGCAGCGGGCCGGGAACCTGGTGTCTGTTGGGAGGGACGCCGGAAGTCCTGCTAGTGTCATGTTAAAAAGGAAGGGGATCAGTACTGAACCCTGTGGGACACCAGCAGTGATGACCCTGGGTTGGCTGGTTGCCCCTCCAACACGGACACGGAAGGTCCTCTCGGACAGGAAGGTGGTCATGAAGCCTCGGAGGCTACCGCTCGGAGGCGGTCCAGGGCCGCCTCGACCGCCACGTGTGGGAGTCCGTCGAAGGCACTCTCCACGTCCAGCAGCAGCAGCATGGCCACGTCCCCACTGCTCCTGGCGTCCTCGAGGGTAGCGACGACGTCTGAGATCGAATCTACCGTGCACCGGTGTCGCCTGAAGCCCGTCTGCTGCTCTGGGAAGAAGCCCAGGTGGTCGGCAATCCACTCCAGTCTCTCCAGAGCCACCCTCTTCATCACCTTGCAGGGCGCGGAGGTGAGAGAGACTGGCCGGTATGAGGAGAGAGCCGTGGCCTTCCTCCGGGGCTTCAGAATTGCGCCACCACCGCAGTTCGCCAGGACTCGGGTAAGACTCCGGTGCACCAGACGTCGTTGTAGTACTCCAGGAGTCGTTGACGACCACCTCCATCCAGGTTGCGGAGCATTTGGAAGGTGATGCCGTCGGCACCTGGAGCACTTCGTCGCCTGGTCCTCTCGAGAGCTGCCACCAGCTCGTGTATCGCTATGGGCTCTTCGCACAGCTCCCGCACCTGCGCGGACACCCATCTGGGATGATGACAGGAGGTAGGGCAAGGGAGGGCAGCAGGCGGTGGTGCAGCAGGCAGTGGGGCTCTGTCTCTGGCAGCAAACTGGTCAGCCAGCCGTTCTGCCAGGTTCGCAGCCGTGATCGACAGGTGAACAGCCAGGGACAGTCCCTGGTTCAAGGCCCGGGGCGCCATCAGCAGGCACTTCAGCAGGCACCAGGCCTTGGTCCCATCACGTGAGCTGTTGATCGAGACGCACACGTTTCAGCCCTGGTTCCGGCGCCTGCGTGCGTGGCGTCTGCAGACGGCATCAATTCGCCGGAAGACCGTCCAGAGCTCCGGTTGGCCCTTGTTCAGGGCTTGCCACTCTGCACGTTGCCGTGCCGCCCTCAGAGCCAGGTGCCGGATGTCTGGGACGGGCTGTCCCTGCTGGACCTTGGCAGTGACTGTTGCTGCCCTCGCACTGTGGGCCACCAGTTGCAGGAGGTCCCCGCTGCTCGTGTCCTGCTTGAGTAGTCACCGGTAGACCTGCCAATCCACCACGCGGTACTCGCGGTCCCGTGGAGCCCTACCTCTTGAAGGGAGACAGCAGGATGGGCAGGTGGTCCGAGCCCCAGGTGTCCGGGAATGGCGACCAGGCATACTGGCAACCCTCCGTGGCCACGCTGAGATCTATGGCAGTGCTGGTGGCCTGCTGCCCACGACAGAGGAAGGTGTTGGCACCCGAGTTGAGGATCGTCAGCCCCAGCTGCCGGAGGGCATCACGCACCTCTCTGCCTCGAGCGTCAGTCCTGCGGCCGCCCCATGCTGGGTGTTTCGCATTGACGTCCCCGCAAAGCAGGAACTCCCTGCCCGGGCGATGCGCCAGCTGACGGAGGCATCTGGGGTCCCAGGGCTGGCCCGGCCGAACGTAGATGCTGGCCACAGTGGTGTCCTGCCCCCCGATGTGGATGCGGCACCACGTGCCGCATGAAGTTGAACCCTTCCCCCCGCTCGCTTTTTTCTCCTCCCACCACGACGCTGACGAGTTCCCTACGGAAATGGTTTCGCTCTTCAACCTGTTCTCGCCCGCCCCTCATTGTGGTAACCAAAGAATAGCGCCCCGCTGCCAGCGCATTCCTACCCGCACCGTTTAAACGCCGGCCCGTGTGGAGCACGCGAACATGCTCCGGACCGGCAATGAACGGTTTTTTAGACTGAGGTCTTCTGTGTTTCTTTGGCTTGGTTGAATTAGAGTCCTCACAGTTTTAATATATAGTCATAGATAATTTATATACGAAGAAGCTACGACCAACTGCACTAAATTCTTTAGTTTGTTTCTCGTCGTAGGTAATCTATAGTATTCATAATATTAGGTTCAATACTTAATTTATGGCTAAGCCATATTCTTTGCTGACCCGAACTTCTTCTAGGGCAGAACAAAGTTTTAAATCTTCTTTTTTTAGCTAATATGCTATTGAAAAGCATGCAAAAATTAAGAAAGATGTTAGTACAACGATTTTCACAGGAGAACCATGTCCACTATACTGGACACTGGGATTCATTTGTTGAACATATAGGTTTTTACATTCTGCTATTCTCTTTGAAAGCGCGCTGCTTTTGGCCCTGTTAGGTTAATAGCCTTATAAAACACAAGCGAGGTTTGTTTTGACCCGAGAACAAGTTTCTCAAGGTTGGCTGTAGCACATAGCGTTCAGCACCACAAAGGAAACAATACGTAGAAGAGAGCGTGTCTATTTTGTCCACAATTCAATTTCATCAGACGCCGATACCCTCGTGCTTCATGCTGTTGATAGATTGTCAGCATGTCCCAGTTTAATTTTTTTATGGCGGGGCTTGAAGAGTGTCACGTCAAGCCACCTCTTGTTTTCTTTCTGCCTTCTTTATTGAGCACGATGTGCACCAATTGCATCTTGTGTCATGTGTACTGAACGTAAGTAATTCTCGCATTGTCAGCAAAGTTTTGATTACAAAGGCTACATTTTTTTCTACGATGTATTGAAAAGGCATAACAGAGCTCGTAGAATTTAAATGATTTCAATGGTGCAAAGATATCTCCTGAAATACTTTTTGTAACGGGGTTTATTTGCAGCGCAGAACGCAGAAAGCGAAGCAGTCAGCAGCGTCCGGCCAAGCGCAGCAAGCACGAGCTTATGCTGATGGCGATGCCCCTGATGCGCCGAGAAATGCCGCTGAAGCTCCTCTTTTTCACTACAATCGCCCTCCGCACAAAAAGACGCCATCCTGGCGGATTAGGGAGAAGAAACGACTAATGGGTCGTAATATGGCTTGAGGCGAGAGACGTGGACAGTGTCGCGGCCGCGGTAGCGTAGGTCTGTGGATGGGATGATGGGCTCCACGATATAGTTGACGAGTGACGTTTGCTCTACAACGCGGTATGGCCCGATGTATTTGGGAAGAAGTTTTGTGGAGTGGCCAGGCGCGGTAGCAGGTGCCCGAAGCCATACTAATGAACCAGGTGGAAAGTTCGGAGCCGAACGGTGCCCAGTCTGGCGGGATTGCTGCTGCCACTGGTCCTCGGTAGAAAAAGAGCGGGAAAGCTGGCGGCATTCTTCAGCATGTCGGGCAGCTTCGGACAGAGTTGTACTTTCGGACTTATAAGGTTTATATGGAAGAATAGTGTCTACTGTATTTGAAGGTTCTCGTCCGTACAAAAGAAAGTATGGCGAAAACCCAGTAGTAGCTTGCACGGCAGTATTATACGCGTAGGTGACGAACGGGAGAACTTGGTCCCAATTTGAATGATCAGAGGCGACGTACATCGACAGCATACTTCCAAGAGTACGGTTGAAGCGCTCCGTCATGCCATTTGTTTGAGGGTGGTACGCTGTACTTGTGCGGTGCACGATTCGGCATTCGTTGAGTAATGCCTTCAAGGCGTCAGAAAGGAAGGCACGGCCTCTGTCACTTAAGAGCTCGCGAGGGGCCCCATGACGCAGAATGAAACATTGCAACAGAAACGTTCCAACGTCACGGGCTGTGGCAGTCGGCAGCGCGGCTGTTTCGGCATAGCGTGTCAGATGGTCTATCGCAACAATAATCCAGCGATTACCAGCTAGAGTTGATGGTAGTGGTCCGTAAATGTCAATGCCGACGCGATCAAAAGGTCGACTAGGACAAGGAAGAGGTTGTGACGGGTAGACTTGCCCGGGAGGTAACTTTTGTCGTTGGCACTGAGCACACGAGCGAATGAACTTTCGCACGTAGTTATACATGCCACGCCAATAATATCTGAGTCGAAGCCTAGCGTATGTCTTGGAGAGGCCTGCGTGGGCGCACTGTGGGTCCGCGTGAAAAGCTTCGCAGATGGCAGCTCGAAGATGGCGGGGTTTCACAAGGAGACACTTGCGACCGTCAGAAAGGTAGTTGCGTCGATAAAGAAGATCATCCCTTAGGCAAAAGTTGCTAGCCTGGCGGCGGAGAGCGCGAGACGGCGAAGGAGTGAGAGGATCAGAAAGAATGCTTATGAGGCCACTGATCCAGGGATCCTTTCGTTGTTCCACCGTCATGTTGCGCAAGGCGGATGACGCAAGTGCAGGCTCGAGAGAAGAAAGGCAAACACCTTCATCCGATATGGGTGAGCGAGAAAGGGCGTCGGCGTCCGTGTGCTTACGACCAGATCTGTAAATAACGCGGATGTCGTATTCCTGAAGTTTGAGCGCCCAGCGAGCAAGTCGTCCGGAAGGGTCTTTAAGTGTGGATAGCCAACAAAGGGCGTGGTGGTCCGTGACGACGTCGAATGCGTGACCATACAGGTAGGGGCGAAATTTTCCAAGGGCCCAAATAATAGCTAAACACTCTTTCTCGGTCACGGAGTAGTTAGTCTCGGCTTTCGTCAAAGTACGGCTTGCGTAGGCGACGACATATTCATCAAACCCTGCCTTTCGTTGCGCGAGCACAGCGCCAAGTCCCACACCGCTGGCATCAGTATGAACCTCCGTGGGAGCGGCAGGATCGTAGTGGCGGAGGATGGGTGGTGAAGTCAGCAGGTGGCGTAATTTGGTGAATGCATCGTCGCATGCTGGTGACCAGGTGGAAAGGTACTTGTCGCCGCTAAGAAGGTCCGTAAGGGGCGCACATATGGAAGCAAAATTTCTAATAAAGCGTCGGAAGTATGACGACAAGCCGACAAAGCTTCTAAGTTCCTTCAAGTTTTTTGGCTTCGGAAAATCGGCGACTGCTCGAAGCTTGGCGGGGTCGGGAAGTATGCCGTCCCGCGATACGACGTGGCCAAGAATGGTGAGCTGCCGAGCACCAAAACAACACTTCTTGAGGTTGAGTTGAAGGCCGGCGTCGGTGAGACGTGTGAGGACGTGCTCGAGACGATTTAAATGGGTGTCGAAATCGGTGGAAAAGACAACTACGTCATCGAGGTAGCATAAACATGTGTTCCACTTGAGGCCTCGTAAAATAGCGTCCATCATTCTTTCAAAAGTGGCTGAAGCTCCTCTTCTTCACTACATTTTGTATACTTGACCGCATCGTGCGCACGTATTTTCGCGTAGATTATGCAGTTGATTCTGGTGGCCAATAAATAGATTGATATATATGTGGGGTTTAACGTCTCAAAACCATGAGAGATGCCGTAGTGGAGGGCTCCGGAAATTTCCACCACCTGAGGTTCTTGAACGTTAACCCAAATCTGAGCACACGGGCTTACAAGATTTCCGCCTCCATCGAAAATGCCGCCGCCGCAGCCGGGATTCGATCCCGCGACATGCGATTTAGCAGCCGAGTACCTTAGCCACTAGACCACTGTGGTGGGGCGGTCAATAAATTGGTGGGGCTGAAGGATGAACTACTCTTGAAAACGCGTTACTCGACTCTTACAGAAGCTACCAAAGTAACTTCAGTTCCGACTGTTGCTCTGCTTACTTTTCTGCATCAGTTTTTTTGTCATGTTTTTGTCAATACTAAGTATATGTACCACCCTGCTGAAATCACCAAATGATGATTGCAGTAATTGTAAATAATTAGTAATAATAAATAATATGTTCAATACACTAGTCATGGTGTAGGAAAGGAATATGCTTGGCAACCACATAGTAAAAGCTCCGAAATTGTACTGTCCAGATATCCCTTGTGGAAGCTGTTTCGCTTTCCTATTTCTTCGTAGCGCTTCTTCTTGGCGTAAATGTACATAAGGAGCTGAGCATAGTTCTATAGAAAAAAAAACACCAGACGCTCGGAACGGACAGCACAGTTACAGCGTAAGCTGGAGGAGCGGCTATTGTAGACCTTTTTGTAATTTAGTATTAGCATCTAATTTGCTGGCATCTAATTGCAGGCGTCTTATTTTATAAGATACCCAGCATAGTTTCGTAAACTCTTCTTCAAGCAATGGCAGCTTCAAGAGACAGCGTGCCCTTGTTGTTTTTGCTCTACTACCTGGTAATTATTAATTCATGAGGTTCACAACTTCAGATTATGCAGCATCGCCTGTTTTATAAAAAAATTTGCTACACCTAAAACTATTGTGTATTTGTCTGTGTTTTCGGCACATTTCGATCGCCTTGATATATTAAAAATAGCAATAGATAAATTATTTCTGTAACACATCATCTTGTGAGATTTCATTGCGACATGTGAAAGTAAATTTTATAGTTTTATTGCGCACATTACAAGTACTTTATGCAACAGATAGTCGAATGTGCAACGATCTCCGCGTGGTTGATATATGTGTCGAAGGCCTGTGCACCAATAAAGCAGCTATCGAAGGGGGTCGTTGGCGTACGATGTAAGGGCTAACATGCTCACCTTAAAAGCAATTTCAAACCCACACTGTTTATTTACGTGTACATCTCAAGTATGTAGTGCTTCCTATCGCGCCCGGATATTGTCATAATTCAGAGCTTGATTTTGCAATTGACGAGTGAATGCACCATATTTATTACATATATTAGATAGGAAAATCTTGATGATAGTCCACCTTTTTTCTCAATGGTCTCGCTGATGTATGTGTAAATATGGCAACGGCGAGAACACTAATCATGCTGTAGCCAAGAAAAAAAAAGTGATGCAGAACATTTTGTTTATTGTGCTGAATGAAGAAGAATACATGTGCATGATATACAGAAAGAGGTCCCATAGCCAGATACTGCAAGGGGACCTCTTGTACAATGTAGAATTGAGAATGATTGTGATGTACATAGCAGGGAGACAGAGCTACAGTAAAATGCAATTGAAACAAATAAAGTAAGAATGTATACCCTTGTAATCTCACAGAAACACTTTAAAAGCAAGAATAACGCGCTAACTTCAATGACAAGTGATTACAGAACGCAACTCACAATGAACAGGAATCAATTAAGAAACAGCAAAACAGGCTAGTTGGTTGACATGATATTGATTTAAAAAAATGCCGTAGGTAAATAAATATGACAGACATCAGCGAGACCACTGAGTAAAAAGGTGGACTATCATCAAGATTTTCCAATCTAACATAGGCAATAATTATGGTGCATTCACTCTTCAATCGCAAACTATGTATCAGTCTATAAAGCAGTTATTGATTGATAATATTCTATTAGTTGCTAACGTGAGGTCATTACTGGCTGTGATATCCTTTCATTTTTCCTTCATTAAAAAAGAATGCTGATGTTCACGTTTGGTGTCATCGTATAGTGTTACACCCATCGTATAGTGTTACAACTGCTGGAGAGACAGCTGAGTTTTAGTGCCGGAAAGCAACACAGTAACACAATATTTACCTACGGTATTTTTTCAATTATGGTGAACGACAGCATAAATCACTCCTAATATTTTTTTTTCAGTTGGCTTACCAGTTTTAATACATCTCAGCAACCAGGTTTTCCAACAGAATTGGAAGTAGGGCTAGTTGAATATGCATGTTATAACTATCAGTTAAAGCGCACGAAAAACAGACAGGAAGAGAGGACAAGCGCTTGTCCTCTCTTCCTGTCTGTTTTTAGTGCGCTTTAACTGATAGTTATAACCAGGTTTTACATTTATCAACGGAAATGTTCACTTTTTACACTTTTGTAGAGCCCCCTCGAGAGGTAAAGACTGACAAAAAATATGACCCAGTGTTGTGTATTTAGATGGCTTTTGTTTTTGTTTTTTCGTTTGTTCCTGCATTTTTTATTATTATAAGTGGGTGTCAGGACGTTTATTGAGAGAACGACCACTGTACCGTGTAGAGGGACCCTTGAAAGACACACTACGTGACAACCTTCCCTCTCTGGTCACCCACTGGTGAAAAATAATTGAAGCCAGCCAAGCGCATTGTCATCCCATAAGTGCCGGGCGCCAGTGAAGATCTCTCCATGATTCTCGGAAAATCAGGGTTAGAGGTGGTTCGCAAGCTTGGTCCGATGCCCACCTGCTTGCTACCACGGCCGAAGGAAAAAAAAGCAACACCAGCGAGTATTCTGCAAGTTGCCGTGTTCAGAGTGTCCAACCAGCTACGTAGGCAAAAGTGAATGTTTCCGTTCAGAAAGCCCGTGGAGCGGCCGACAGGCTTGGATTGACGTTCCCGACATGGGAGTCAGCCGCTGAGCGCTAACGTGCATCTTGCCGGGCAGCAATAAACTTTCGCGCCCACTCGTTGAGATTACGCCAACTTAAGAACGACGTCAGGAAGGCAGAAGTGCAACACGGCGCTTTTGCAGAGCCCTTGAACAGCCCGACCATATGATCGATTTCTACAGCTTTTCTGTTCTAGAAACAGAGAGGAATTTCGGAAGGAGGTCCTTGCGCGAGTCCTGACACATTTACAACACGCCAACAAACTTGAACCGCTCTCTAGGAACAATCTCCTCAGTATTCGTTCACGGCTTTTGAAACGTGTTGGAAACGGAAAGCCACAGTTTTGGCAAAACAAGACACGGATATGTTTTGTGACAAACACAGACAGATCCTGAGGAAGTTACCAAGTCGTTCCTAACACCTCAGACCCTTTATGAACTTCCCAACTTCTTAAATCTTCTACCGAGCCCAACAGATTTCAGTCAGAATGCTTACATTTAAGCGTATAGAATTCACACTCCCAAATAACCGATCTCCAAAAGAAGCAAGCTTAAATAAAAAAAATTCTGTGTAGTGAAGTTAACCACGATTTTCACAATTGATCTCTCTCTCTCTCTCTCTCTCTCTCTCTATATATATATATATATATATATATATATATATATATATATATATATATATATTGTAGCGAAGCCTCCGAACGCTGAAATGGGTCGAACTCTTGAGTACCTTCTAGTGGGGCTACCCAACAAGGACGCCGCTCGCGCTGAGAGCCCGTGCTTGGCTGTGACTGTCGCCATTACATATTCTCGCTCGTTGCCGGCTAGTAAACGCCTTAACAATTTGGTGGAGGTGCTGCGATCCCTGTCTATGCCTTTGGAGCTACGATCACGTACCCTGCCATCTACTATGTACCACGACGCTTCTCAGCAAACGCCTCCTCCAATGCCACCCCCTTGTCCCGGTGTCCCCAGAATCCGCGATCCACCCATCTTCACTGGCGCTGATGGCACTGACGTGGAGGACTGGCTCGCTATTTACGAGCGCGTGAGCGTCCCCAACAAATGGGACGAGGACGGCAAGCTGACCAACTTGGTATTCTACCTTACGGGTGTTGCCAGTTTGTGGTATAACAACCACGCGTCCGATTTTGCCACCTGGTCCGATTTCAAGACCGCAATCATCAACGTCTTCGGCCGCCCTGCTGTTCGCAAGCTGCAAGCCGAGCAGCGCTTGCGTGAACGTGCTCAGGAGGCTGGTGAGTCATTCACGAGCTATATTGAAGACGTCCTGGACCTATCCAACAAATCTAATCCCACCATGTCCGAGTCTGAAAAGATCCGGAACATCATGAAAGGCATTGACGATGATGCCTTCACGATGTTGCTCGCCAAAAACCCCGGCACAGTGGCTGAGGTCATCACACTGTGCCAGAGCTACGAGGAGCTCCGCCGGCAGCGTTCGATGACCCGACGCTCCCCACCACGAGCTGCAACGCTTGCTGGCTTGGAGGCCAGTTGTGACCAAGTGGCGTTGATGGCAGAACTAAAGTCCTTCATCCGTGAGGAAATCGCACGTCAGTTCTCGCTCCTGCCCTTCGCCCACCAACCGACTGTTCAACAATCGCCTACTACCCTTCTCCCTCCCATCCGTCGAGCGATTGAACAGGAAATAGCGGAGGTAATGCCTGCGTACCACCCCCCACAGCCTCCGGCTCCTGCGCCCCTGAGTTACGCGCAAGTGGTCGCCAGGCCGCCCCAAGTCGTTCCAGCAACCGCCCCTCTGACTTACGCCGAAGCTTCCGCTCGACCTCCGTCCTTTGCAGCGGGTGTTCCCGCTACGTATGTTGACGTAACCCCTCAGCCTCAGCTTCAGTCCACCATGCAGCCACCGCTCCGTCCATCAGCCCTTGCGACGTGGGTGAGACCTACCCCGGTGAACAGATGGCGCACACCCGACAACCGGCCCATCTGCTTTGCGTGCGGTTACGCCGGTCACGTGGCCCGTTATTGCCATCGCGTACAGCCGGCTCCAATGTCTTCACCTGTTGCTGGCCAACTCAGCCATCCTTATCGCGAAGAACCGCCGTCTATGCCACCTCGATCTCGCCCAGGTCCATCTCGACGATCGCCGTCTCCACGACGTCGTTCCCTGTCCCCCATGCGGCCAAGTGCGGCAGCTCATGAGCGGGAAAACTAGTCGTCGCAGTCCCTGCGACGCTATCGCAATGTGAAAGCCCTCAGAGCAGCCCCTCGAATGTCATTGACGTGTTTGTGGACGGTGTTTGTGCATCGGCGCTTATTGACACTGGAGCTGCCGTATCAGTTATGGACGAAAAACTCTGCCGCTTACTTCGAAAAGTGACGACGCCACTTTCTGGGTTATCCCTCCGTACTGCAAGTTTGCACCGCATTTATCCTACAGCAGGGTGCACAGCTCGCGTTGTCATCCAGGACGTTCTGTATGTCGCCCAGTTCATCGTCATTCAGGCATGCTCTCATGACGTCATCCTGGGGTGGGACTTTCTCTCCCGCCATGACGCCGTCATCCATTGTGCCGCCGCCGAAATTGAGCTCTCACCCTTCTCGCATTTGACGCCAGAAGACAGTCCCCCGACACTGAGCAAGATTCTAACGAAAGACGATACAACAGTGCCTCCAAACGCGACGACGGCTGTGTCTGTCTACTGCACTGGTCTCTCCGACACCATTGGACTTGTTTCGCCATCTGACCGCGCTTGCAGCAGGAGAGGGTTGCTAGTACCTTACGCGACCGTGCAGGTCAACCAGGGCAACACTGCTATTTTTGTAACCAACCCGTCCCCGTATGCTGTTACCTTGCTTCGAGGGGAATTTCTCGGCAGAGTGGAACCAGTCGACGACGCACAAGTCCTGGGCGTACCCGATGACACGCGCGGTCCCAGGTCGTGTACCATCAATGCTGTTTCCACTTCTGATTCGTCATCTGCTGATGTATTTGGCCCCTCCATCGCTGACAACCTTACGGCCGTACAGCGTTCCCAACTTCTGGACCTGTTGCAAGAATATCGTTCTTCTTTCGATGTCGGGCGAAGTTCTCTCGGTCGCACGTCCGTTGTTACGCATCGCATCGACACTGGTGCCCATCCACCTTTACGGCAACGTCCATATCGCGTGTCGCCTGCTGAACGTCGAGTAATTAATGATCAGGTTGACGATATGCTCCGACGCGATGTTATTCGGCCCTCGGACAGTCCATGGGCGTCTCCTGTTGTTCTTGTTGCGAAGAAAGACGGTTCTGTGCGGTTCTGTGTGGACTACAGACGGCTCAATAAGATCACTCGCAAGGATGTTTATCCACTGCCACGCATCGATGACGCGATTGACAGCCTTCATGGAGCCGATTTTTTTTCTTCTCTCGATCTGCGCTCGGGGTACTGGCAAGTACCTTTGGCTGACGACGCTCGACCAAAGACCGCCTTCATCACGCCAGACGGCTTGTACGAGTTCAACGTCATGCCTTTTGGTCTATGTAATGCACCTGCGACCTTTGAGCGCATGATGGACACCGTTCTGCGCAACTTGAAATGGTACACGTGCTTGTGTTACCTCGACGATGTCATTGTCTTTGCTCCGGATTTCTCCACGCATCTCCAACGTCTGAAAGAAGTTTTCGCACGTGTGAGCAATGCCGGCTTGCAACTAAATCTGAAAAAGTGCCGCTTTGCAGCACGGCAACTCACCATACTGGGGTACGTCGTGTCCAAAGACGGCATTCTTCCTGATCCTGCCAAGCTTCAGGCCGTGGCCGAATTCCCGAAACCTGCATCTGTCAAAGAACTGCGTAGTTTCGTGGGCCTGTGCTCCTACTTCCGACGCTTCATACGAAATTTTGCCACAATCATATCACCGCTGACGAAGCTCCTTGGAAGTAACGGGCCCTTCAATTCATGGTCATCCGAGTGCGACGACGCGTTCGCGAAGCTCCGCCATTTGTTGACGTCGCCTCCCATTCTACGCCACTACGACCCTACAGCCCCAACGGAGGTGCACACAGACGCCAGCGGCGTAGGCCTCGGCGCTGTCCTGGCGCAGCGAAAACCCGGATTCCCTGAATATGTCGTAGCATATGCAAGCCGTACGCTCACGAGAGCCGAGAAAAACTACACCGTCACGGAGAAAGAGTGCCTGGCGATCGTCTGGGCTCTATATATATATATATATATATATATATATATATATATATATTGTGTGTGTGTGCGTGTGTGTTTTGCTTTACTAATAAGCACCTGAAGTAGCAGATTCAAAATATGTGTGATTGAATTGCTGCTTTGATCTGCGTTCGTGCCTTCATCATTCATGGAGCGTGCATGTCTAAAAAGTTGATACTACGAAAAAATATTGAAAGCATTCAAGCAATCCCACCTGTGCTTGTGTAGATCGGCTAACTTTGGCAATGGTGGTCGATGTGAAGGCGTGGAGATATTTTTGTATCACCCGAAAAAGCTACAGCATAACGAAAAACTTGGTGGGGGTCAGAACCCCCTCATCCGCATATAGTTACCATCCTGAACGTCACCAAAGTGCACATCGAAGGCCTTGATGCATCCACTAGAGCACAATGTGCTTAGTAAAACTCTTAGCCCACACAAAATATCCTAGGTGTCAAGGTGTCATCACTCGACGAAGAAATGCAGTTTATCTAAACTATGTATCCTTCTTTTACCGACATTGTCCAAATCCCGTCCCTCTGAGGATATGCTTCTGAATTATGGTGCAGTGTATGACTCTGTGCAAACACTTATACTCGAGTAAATATAGGAATGAGAAAGGCAGTGATAGCGTCATTCGTATATTTCCATGAGTCTTTCTGTCGTCGAAATTTTATAGCTGCCCACTCAAACCAAATCACAGTAACCCAACTTGTAGTACTGATTGAGTCACGTAAAATATTCCGAAAATATTGAGCCTGTGAACTATTCCGAGCAAAGTGAAATATTTCTGTCATTGAAAGAGTGGTGGCCTATAGCAAGAAGCATACCTGCAAAATACGACATAATTTATTTGTAATCAAACATGCGCTGCAAATGAATATTATGATAAATTTTGCAATGTGTTTAAAAATATACGCATCTTTTGATACTTATTGTGTGCTATTAAGGAATCAATAAGGAAAAAGTTTTTTAATAACACAAACACCTCAATAGAATGTGTAAAACGTATGTGCGTGTCCCAATTGAAATGTTCAAAATTATGCTGTGCATACCTGCAAACTTTACCAGCAAACGAATGCAGATGTCAAGATCACAACAATGCAAGGCACGTATATGCATTCACAATATAAAGTTACATTAACTGTGGAGATATTCAAAACAAATAACGAAAGAAATGAAATAATTACACTCCAAGTACTTTTTTTTTGGCCTTACCCAGCCTCAACAACAATTATCTTGGTGTGAGAAAGATCCTATCACCGTTTCGGGACCATAGATTAATAAAGCTACATCTTTCAGTTCTCTCAAGCATAGAACCATGATAGTGCTATAAACACCTCATTACTATCATAACTAACTACAGCTGCCAAAATTGTGCAGACCCCTGGCCAATGCAGGAGTGCGTGGATACATGTGTTTATGTACACGCACACATACAAACTATACGCACGAACATAATGAAGTATGGTTAAACACCTGCTCCCCCCTCCTCCTCTAAAAAAAAAGTTCCGTTCATTGTGCTGCCCCAGAAAAATTTTTAAAAATCAAACTATAAAGAAACACGAACAATTACATATAAGCAGACAATTACGGCAACGGCATAAGTACCAATATGATAAAAGAAAGTGTCATCAGCAATACTTATTTTCGTAGTAGCCTGGGCTACGTAACAGTTTATTACATGCTTCTAAACGATCCCACAACCACCGTATGCCTCAAGAAAAGCAAGGAAATCATGATCAGTAATGCGCCCAGTAAGAGTTAGAATCTCTTAAATTGGATTCGCGGCACTTTCATAACATTAAAGAACTAGAACGAAAACAAAATAATAAGGCCTAACGTATACCATCTTTGTTATTTCAGTTTTGCGGACAATATCGCGCTTTTAAGTAATGTCTGCGATGATTCACGAAAGCAAATCTGGAGATGTAAAAAAAAAAAGACACGTTAAAGTATGAATAAGAGAGGCCCGAAGAAAACAAAAATAATGTTAGACAGCCCGGTGAAAACGCGGAATTAAGGGTACTAAAAGTAAAGCCCCCCCCCCCCCCCCCCACCCCTCTATGTTTCTGGCATTCACCAAGAAAATAAGGTCAAGTTGATTAAAAAATAAACGTTAGTCATTTGCAACACATGCTCGTCAATTGCCGATAAGCCCGACATATGCCCGACATTGCCGATAAGCTTCAAAAAGAAATTAAAAATATTTCAGTAATAACTTACGGGCCTAAAACATGTATAAACTACTGCAGGTGGTCTCAAAAACATCACGAGGCTTGAGTGGTACCACAAAATCCAATAAACTTTACATATAGAGAGGGTAGACACGCACGCACGCACGCATTACTCATCTTATGATATTATTGTAATGTAATAAATCATGTAGGAAACCCTCTCCCGTGTGCCCATTTCATCAGTAAGAACACGAGTGAATAACATCCAGGCACACCATAGAAAGAGAATACACAAAAAATACTGTTCAATAGCAAATGCGCAGTAAAACCAGAACCAAAATATGATGAGACGTAGAGCAGCCAGCATAAGGCCTTATGTGAAGCGAGCAAGGACAAAATGGAAGCACTGGGTCACTGTCTGCATGCTGTGGTTATCTCTGCCGAAAGCAGTACCGGAATCCTGCCGCGTATCCGACTCGGACACGAATTTGACTCCTCCGCACTTGTCCACACACCAGCACTTCGGCAAGAGAAACCCTGCTCCCGCAGTAATGATTATCCCTCCGGCAAGTTGACTACTGAGAGAAAAAAAATGGGGGGGGGGGGGGGGCGGTAGACCTTGCAGACAGAAAAATGTTCATTCTCCTTCGTTGGGAGCTCGGCCGAGCCTCCGACCATGGTTGGCGTCCATCCTACCCCCCTTCCCCCAGCGTGTCGTTGGTGTTTGTGAGAATGTGGTTTGAGGAAGGCGTTCGCCGAATTTTCAATATCTGGACGACGACGCCAGAGGACCATGCTAGGGTGGCTTGCTGCCTCCACAGTACGCCTACCTCGAGGCGTACCTTTGCTCGCGTTCAACGGGATAACAAAAAACTTCTGTCTGTCAAGATGGGTATTCCCATCCTACACCCTGGCTTGAGTAGGGCGCTGGGCAGTCACCATTGCACTATTACAAGCCCATGCGTATAGTAAGATTGAATGTGATATGAATTCCTAAGTATTTTACGAGGTTACTTGATCTCAAGGGAGAATATTTAGGTAGTATACCCGAGAAGAGTTAGGGGACCTAAATATATGATTAACTTTACATTTGTTAATATATAGTTCCATTAGCCACAAGCTGCACCAGTTAGATATTATATTTAAATCAAAGTGTAGGTGATAACAATAGTCGTCTGAAGAAATTTCTGTAAAAGTATCGCAATCATCAGCAAAAAGTATGATATTAGAAGTTACTTGAGAGGGTAGGTCAATAATGTATATTAGAAACAACAAAGAACCGAGGACCCACTCTTGGGGCACTCCTGAGGTAACATGGCCCATTTATGAATTGTAGCCGTTGGCGGTAACGTACTGTAAGCGAATAGCAAGAAAGCATCCAACCTATTTTAATAGGTTATTGTCAAGATTTAATTTCCGTAACTTGTGGATGAGAAGTTTATGACGTACTTTATCCAACGCTTTTGCAAAATTCAGAACAAATGCTGTCAGAGGATGATGAACGATCAAAAATTACATCAGCGAAAGGTTGGAGTTGAGTCTCACATGATTATGATTTCCCGAAACCATGTTGTGAAGGCGAAAATGAGGTGTTATTTTCAAGAAAATTGAGGATGCTTCTGAATACGAAATATTATATAGTACTTTGAAGCACGTGCTGGCAAGAGAAATGGGGCGATAGTTGATTGTCAAGTTTTTATAAGCTGATTTCAGAAGTAGAAATACCTCCCCCACCTTCCACTGATAAGGTAAAGTACCTATGTGAAGCGATAGGCTCGACAAAGTTGCGGCCTGTAGTAAAAAATTGCACTTGCAAAATACAACGCAGCTTGTTTGTTATAAAAATATTATGTTGTAAAATTGCATTATAATCTATTTCCACAATGTGCCTAACAAATACAAAGATTGTTAGACATTCATTGTGCACACATTTGAAATGAATGCGTGAAAAACTAAACACGACAGTCACCACAAAATGTATGCAACCTATATACATATCCCGATACAAATATAAAAAATCATGGCGCGCACAAATTTACAAATTATACCTATATATAGATGCAAATGCCAAGATTATAACACAAGGTAGGTACATATGTTCAAGCACCGTATTCAGTAATAAATGCACTTTGTATACATTCAAACAAAAAGTAAAAAATAAAGTATTCTCAAGTACTTTCATTTCTTGTCCTTATCAAGGCTCAACAACAATTTTCTCTTTATGAGATAGCGCCCATCATCAACCAGGCATTACCACTACTCACTTCAGCTGCAAAAATCACACAAAACCCTGGCGTAGGCACTGCTGGGATGGGGGGGGGGGGGGAGTTTGTGTACACGTACACAGATAGATGCACCAGCATGCATAAGGAACAGTAAAGCCTCCACTTGAAAAGAGTTTCTGGCTACGCTGCTGGCACAGCAAACAAATAAAAAAAGAAACCAGTAAATAAATATGGACCATTTTGAACTAAATGCTTAAGGCAGCTAGAATGTGATGAAAGCTTCATGAACATTAGTTGTGTTTGCAAAAGCCTAGACTATGTTACAGAAATTTATTAGACCACTCCTGAGTATCCTAGGGCGCCAGATGCCGATTCCACAGACACTTTTGCCTCGTATGATCCGACGGTGCATTAAAATGTCAGCATCAGACTACGACGACGTGTATTGTCCTGGAAACAAGCATGGAAATACCAACGCACTGAGCCGCTTACCCCTCAGCGAAACCATTGAGGATACACCTCAAGTTGGCTGCGTGCTCATGTTCAAAGCGCCACCAAGGCCCCCCACTAACAGCGGACGAAGTCACAATGGCCATGCAAGATAACCCGACATTGTTCAAGCTCTACAACGTCCTGATGAAGGGCAGAGTTCAAAACTTCAAGAATGAGAACTTCAACGTTTTTCACAAGAGAGAAACGGAGTACAGCTGTCATCGTAGTTATATCAAATTGCGATCACGAGTTTTCATTCAAGGCCCACTTAGACAACGAGCAATGGCTCTCATTCATGCCGGACACCAAGGCGTGATCACAATAAAGTGCGCCCGCAGCTACATGTGGTGGCCGGGAATCGACAAGGCCCGTAACATTATCTTTTATGCTGATAGATGTGCAGGAGATCTATAACAGACAATTTAACATCAACTTTTGTAAGTTTAAACAAAAGCAATGAGCAGCTGACTACGTCGAAATCCTTGCTCAGGACTCAGTAGACTGCAAACTTGTCCTCTCTTAAAATTAGAAGAAGAGATTTGCGTCATGAAATTAGCAAGATTTGTGGCAGTTAATTGGCCAAGGAGAAACCCGTGGGGATTTGGAAAAAATAAATTATTCATGCTAGCATATATATGTAATTGTGAAGTGCCAGCTCAAACATCTTCGATGTGGCACACAGTAGCGAAATCGAGCGACAATTAGAAACATCAGTTTTGCAACCCGACCTAAATATTTGAAAATCTTTAGCCAGAGTTGAGAAAAGTGCCTATTCACGCATTTACGACGCGACCAAACACATGTTGCTGACCGTTGCCTGGTGCTAGTCAGACTATTTTTGTGTACGAAAATATTGGTTAATTATATCCGTTCAAAAAACGAACTTTGGAAAGAAGAGAGATGGATAAAAATTTATATGAGGAAATTGTAGATCCGTTTGCAAAACATCCGATTAGACAGTTTCAAACTTTATATCTGTTAATTGTTAGTGTTTTTCCGCTAACTGCCAGTGAAATAAAAAAAATGTCACGTGACAAACCAGCTCGCGCACCAGTGCGCACGATGATTCAAGTGCTCCCTAACGTTCCGCTTCCGAACGACCAGTATTTTCCCGATTGTGCTGTCTCGACAGGGCCGCAACAATGACGGTGGCTTTGCGATGAAGAGGTTTGGCTACCAGCCATAAAAAAGACTGTGACTGCTTCTCGCTGTCATGAATCGGTGTTAGGCAAGCGTGTCGTTCGGGCGCGTAGCGTTAGGGAGCACTAGAATGCACCAGATACAGAGGAAACTACTTTGTTGGCCAATCGCCAATACTCAAGTTTACTTCGCGAGAGGTGGCACGCGCGCCAAAATTATGAACACATGTACTATCCGCGTCAAACGAAAACCGAACGGCGTCAAGCCTTCGCAATGGTATAATGCACACCGTCCACTTCTCATCACGATCAGCGCACAAAAAGACAAAAAAAAAAAAACAACAACAAGAAAGTGCATGACACAAGCGCTGATCACTTTCTTGTCCGTTGTCCTTTTTGTGCGCTGATTCGTAAGGAGTATCTTCCAACTAGCCCAATTTGCTACTTTACTTCACCGTCCACTTATCACCATGGACGGGCACGCATATATGCGCAGAGCCGCCGTACAGGATGCGTGCACCTGTGAACGGGGACAACTGGACGGTACGCACAATACCACCACGAAGGCTTCCCGCTGTTCGCGTTTCATTTGACGCGGATAGTCAGTGCATTCATGCATGATAGTCCTGCACAGCCGAGCAACAGCTTCTGCCTCTTCTTCCGGCCACGTTGTTCGCAATGCTCTCGGGCCTCGTAGTCAGAAGAATTTTTTTATCACCCGCGTTTTGCGTCAGAGATGAATTCGAGAAAGTTCCCATCTTTTGTTTTCTTCTGATTTGTTTTGTGTCCCTCACACGACTGTCCGCGGTGCCGTCTGCTGTGTGCATCTATACGCGCTCTTCGCTCGTTCCCGCATGCGAATGCTTTCCTAGGATCACGTGACATCCACGTTCAAGTTTCGTCAGCTCCCTCTCTTGTAGCGCGAATATTTGAAATTGTAGACTGATGCATCGAAGACGCTTAACCAATCGTCTGTGCCATTTTCTTGGGCGATTGGACCAGTTAGTTGCTATAGCGTCAACAGGCAATCCTTTAGGCAAGACGATGTTGTATAGACAACTTAAGGCAGCTTCGGTACTTCACAGAATGCAGGAAAAGGGGTACATTCATTGGGAGCTATTCGTTGTGGATTGATGCGGAAAATACGCGTGCAGACAGCTCGGCAATATCTAAATTTTGTACTCATTAAAAACCAGCATTAGTAGATAAATATAAAATGATGTAATGTGCTACAAAGCCGGGCAAGAAAAACTGAACTAGTCGCTTATAAACGAGGCGTAAGTATTGCATGCCACTGACGTAACACTGTCGTGAATGAGATGTAGGAGAGTTTTTCTTTCTTAGTTTTAAGCAATACAGATTCAAAAGAAGTCCCTTGACGATAAGGTACACAAGATCTTTATACACTCTACAGTTGAAATTATTAATACTATAGAGATGCAACCAAGGCTTCAACAGACACTAGTTTGGATGGAAAGAATTATTGAATAAAAAGACAAGGACGCTCACCACAAGAGAATAAACATCTGTTGACGTTGCGGGTACCCAAAATAGGAGCCTTGTTCACAATGATTGTGGACAAGGCTCTGGTATTGCGTGCATAAGCGTCAATCATGGAAATGATCAAAAGCATTTTGCAGAAAATATTATAGCAAGGAAAGTGATTTGTAGCGTGAGTTGAGTTTGAATACAGAGTGCAAAAAAAAAAAAAAAAAAAACGGGACACAACAAGCAAGCCACATCACATTGAAGGCATGTTGCAGAAACTACCCAAAGAACTTGGTTTGAACTGTGGCTCGGCATCTGCATAAATGGCTCGTTTTCATGTGACAGGATTGAAGCACTTGCGCGCAGTAATATTTAATACACAAGGCATGCGAAGCAGTTCAAAACTCTTGGAGTGCAATGTCACTGCTGTGCGAAAACAAGTGTCTTGTGTTTAGCACAGTTGCATGTCGTAGGGGAACAGTAAATAGCTTTCCATTCCTCTAAAAATTGAAGGGGACACACACACACACACACATCATGAGATGTGTTCATTGACTTACTAGAATTGACTTACTCATTGACCTACTAGAACCCGTGCGAAACCGCGCTGCACATCTTATAGCGCGTGACTACAACCGCTATTCCAATGTAACCAAAATAAAGACTTCGTTGTCGTTATACTCCCGGGCATTACCCAGAAAGATAGCCATTCTGTGTTTATTTCATAAAGCCATCTACAGCACACATGTGAATACCTTGCCACTATTGAAAACTCATCGCACATATCACAGGCTTCCCAATCAGCACAGTTTTTCTCGTATTTTCGACCGCACCTAAGCCTTTAACGCATCGGCGCTAGCGCGTGCCATTGGAATGATCTTCCTGATGATGTTTTCTGCAATCGCGAAAACGTGGAGTTTAGGAATAGAATACTACTTACGACTGTCTTTCCTAAACATATCTTTCATATTGGAGTTCATTCATTGTAGAACCAATTTAATTATGTGTAACACAAATTTTACATTATTTGTGCATGCTATTGTTCAAACTTATCATTTGTATACTTGGCTTTTGAACTTATTTTGTTTGTTCTGTGTTTATTGATAAAGAAGTATTGTATAGTTCCCTTTACATAATACTCCTAATGGAGCCCGTTAGGTACTAGTAAATAAATAAATGTGTTTGTCAGTCCTTCTCTGCGTCTATTGACCATGCTCATTGCTGAACCCTGTTGAACATTAGGCTTGCGGCAGGCGAGCACATGCGAAACTTGCTTGGAAATACTAAATTTGGGACTGTAAAACGGGTGCTACAAGAAGGCTGCCAAACTGACAAATATACAAAATATGTTATAATACTTCAATGTTTCTTTCGTATCCTTACTGTATTTAAGCAGTCAGTTTTCCGATGCTTTGTTATTTGCCATGCAGAAAATGAAGCTATGACGTTGTAAATGTCAGAAAGATCCTGAAAGCCTTTGTTGTCCTTGGACAAAAGCCGAAAGAAAACAAATCCCAATGAAATGAAATGATGACTCCCATTTTATCTGTTCTTACTTAAACATGCTGTTACTCTGCAATGCCTAAATCAGCACCACAGTCAGGTTATGATGCATGCCTTTTTTTGAGGTTCTTTAATCCAATTAAAGCAAACAGGTGAATTTTCATTACAGTGAATTGAAAAGAGCATGTAGTAATTGAACGGCTCAACCATGTCATTGTGCTTAGCATAGGGCTGGCATAACCACTAAGCCAGCTTAGCATGTTTCATTTTGTTGTCGTCACAAATCTGCAACGTGTGCCAACAGACATGATATTTAACCTCTCGAGAACCAGGATTCAACTTTATCACCAGAAGTTGCCATCTCATGTTGATTTCCATTTCATTGTTAGTTGTCATTATTACTGTGTAACAATTAATCTCTCTGTAAATTTACACTTAAGTGGAAAGAAAGCCTTTTTCGCAGATTATGCGAGTCATTTTTGAAGGGTATTGGGCATCAGGGTTTAGATACACATAGATAAAAAATTTTATACAACGTTCATGTTTCAATGCATCGAAACCGCATGGGGTGCCTTTTGAGACCAGTCCTGTTTCTACAGGTTACTCAAACAAAGCATCCAGTGGGGTAATCAGGGTTACCATTAGAAGTGCCTCAGACAGGCTGGCCGAAGTTTCGATAGAAGGCCCTATCTCTGCCAAAGGCGTCTTGTCACTCCTGGCGTATTAGTTTTAAGCGGGTTAGTATGGATGTCCTCTCCCTGTGGTGGCATGTGTCCTCGTTGCTAATTGCCGTTTGAAAAGAAAAAAAGCTATAAAGCAGAGTAGTGCATCCTTGCTTTATTTCTAGTTAGGTGGTATTCATTCCAAATGTTTCCAGAGGGTGAAAAAAAAACAAAAAAACGCGCTAAGTAGGAGCCGTGTGCTGCAAAGCGGTGTCCGCTACAGAGACGAAAAAATGCAAAAGCTTCGAAGCCGGCAGACGGGTGCCACGGCCACAACAAACGGTTTCCGACGATAACGGCGTATGCCTGTTCTCGAACACGTATAAATGGAATGCATAACCAGAAAGCAGTTACAAAAAGCAGGGGGAGCAGGCGGCGTACTTTCAAATGCCAAGATTTTTAACGCAAGAAATTCCGGATGAGTTCGGAAGAGCAGGTGCCTAATGGGGAAGGTCATTGAGAAATATATGCCTTCAGTATACCCGTAGGTGGTTCGCTCTGCGGAATTGCCTCAAGAATTGCGCGGCATGTTGGCTGAGAAAAAAGAAAACGGAGAAGGCAAACGAACGATGAAAGACACACAAAGAGGAAAAAAATAGGAAAAAAAAGGCGGAGGGGGGACATTAGGCTAAACAGACGAGAAAAAGAAACAGAAGAAAGAAAAGAAAGAAACACGCAGAAAACTTTCTGGGTTGGCAATGTCCTTAAAGATGCGCGGTAGGAGTGCTTTCAGAAGCGAGGAAAGAGGAAAAAAACAGTGGTTTATATGTTCTAGAAAAAAAAAACAACTTCGCAGTTATATATGTATATTGACACGTACATATCTATAATTATTGTTCGCATCGCGAAGGTCATTGCCAACCCAGAAAGTTCTTTGCGTCATTTTTTTTCTTTTTCTCTTTTTTTCTCGCCTGTTTACCCTGACGTCCCGCCTATCCCCGCCCCGCCTTTTCTTTGCATTTTTCTTCCTTTCTTTTTGTGTTTCTCTCATTGTTGCATTTCCTTCGCATTCCCGATTCCCCTCTTTCTCAGCCAATAAGCCACCATAATGTTGAGGCCATTCCGCTGAGAAGGGCACCTACGGGGATACTGAAATCATATTTTAGCCAATGACCTTCCCCATTAAACAAGTGCTTTCCAGACCTCATTCGAAATCGCTTACCTTCGACATCTTTGCATTTAAAATTACGCCGCCTGCTTCTCTCCCCTTTTTGTAACTGCTTTCTTGTTATGCGTTCCATTCACAGGTGTTCGGGAACAGGCGTGCGCCACTATCGTCGACAACCCTTTGTTGTGGCTGGACGCGGCGATCGTCTGCCCGCTTCGATGTTTTAAGCTCTTTCCTTTTTTCGTGTCTGTTGGGGGCCACTGTTTTTTGCAGCACGCCACTCGAACTTTGCGTGTGTTTTTTTCACCCTCCGAGAACATTTTGAATTACTACCACCTAACGTGAAATGAAGTGAGGACTGCACTTCTCTGCTTTATAGAGCAAAAAAAAAAAAACTATACATTTTTTTTCTTTTCAAACGGTGATTGCCAACAGAGACACGGGCCACCACCAGGAGATGACGCCACTACTAACCCCCTTAAAACTAACACGCCAAGGATGACAAAGCGCCTTTGACAAAGATAGGTCCTCCTATGGAAATGTCGTCTAGCCTCTGTGAGGCACTTCCACTCTTCACCCTGATTATCCCACTACGTCTTTCCATCTGTCGGCGCTCATTTTGATTTTGCATTTTAATACAAAGCATTGCCACACGCACAAAAAAAAGATCGTGTCGGAAAGTTGCAAAACTTGTGAAGCCATGCAGTGCTAATGAAAGGTCCACGGGCTATGTGTTTGAAACCCCTCCTTTAGAGACAAGTTTACCAAAGGCAGAAAAAAAGTGAAACGAGTACATTTTAACAGCAGTTGCCTAATGTGAGGAATTCCCAACAGCTCATTGATGATAGTTGTAGCACGAAAACCGAACGACAACACAGAGACAAAAAAGACATGAAGGACACGACCGCTCGTGTCCTTCGTGTCCTTCTCGTATCCTTCGTGTCCTTGTCTCTGCGTCATCGTTCGGTTTTCACGCTATAACTACCGTCATGTCATGCCAACTAGCTCAAGCTGCCACAGCTCATTGATATTGTGCATGTTACAAACATAATCATCATGCCTGGACATTTCAAAATTTTATTTACTGTATTTATGCTGTTTCAAGCTAATTAAAATGTTTTCGAAACATTATGTGGCCAGTTTTATTTTTATTTATTTGGACATATTGCGGGCCAGTATTTTTTGTCCAGACTGGAAGGTCATAAGAAACGTAAAGTGATTTATAACAGAACGAAAAAAGAAAGAAAAACAAAAAACACACGCATTTTTACGCTGACAGGGGTCACATGTCTATGAAACCACAACAAAATTTAAAACAGATTTCAACACTCTATTCTCCAAGTAGATAACTTTCTAGCGATATATAGCAAAATTGTCAGCTGAAAAAAAAAAAACCTCATGAGGCAGTGAATTCCAGTCATCAACTCCTAAGTGGAACAAAGCTTGGTACAATGAAACATGGGTCTGTTGCAGCACTTGCTCTTTGGTGAGTGACACATTCAGCTTCGAGATGGGCGGTTTCCTCCTCAGTTTGTCTTTCTTACTCTCTCCGATCTTTTCTTCCTTCTTCACTCACATCTCTCGTCCTCACGCTCACTTCTTTTTTATGCCCCTTTGCTACACTATACCATTGAGCATGAGGACATACCATGGCGAACCCATGCAGAAGCATCCCTGTGACGTGCGCAGTTGGATTGCTCCGCCGCCTTCCCGCGCGCAGCCTGCAGCCGCTATCGCGCCTCCTTTACTATTAATATTATAATTATTATTGTGGTACTTCACTCAACGAAATCAGTGTAGCTTCTTCTCTGACTTTACGAAATGCTAAATAATTGCTCCGGAAGAGCGTTGCGCTATTCGTAATGCGTGACTGCCGGCGTCATCTGCTATGGCTCCCGAAATGAGCCCCGCCGCGGTGGTCTTGTGGCTAAGGTACTCGGCTGCTGACCCGCAGGTCGCGGGTTCTAATCCCGGCTGTGGCGGCTGCATTTCCGATGGAGGCGGAAATGGTGTAGGCCCATGTGCTGAGATTTGGGTGCACGTTAAAGAACCCCAGGTGGTCAAAATTTCCGGAGCCCTCCACTACGGCGTCTCTGATAATCATATGGTGGTTTTGGGACGTTAAACCCCACAAATCAATAAATCCCGAAATGAAAACAACGGGGGCTGAGCGCGCTGCTTCTGTAAAAAGTAACACGTCATTCCGTGTCGAAATGAAGAATCAAACAGGTATTAACGGTAAAAAAACTTATCTTTGCTGCATGAATGTGCGCAACAACTCTTCACTCATTGTAGGTTTGCATCTAAAGCTGGGCCGTGGTTGACATGACAAGCATGGGCAAATACAGCGCACATAGCCCTACAAAGCAAAGTGCAAGCGAATTCCCCACTTTCTGGCAAGCAGCACATCATTCTTTCAACCACGACCTTTCTGTGATGGTTGTGGGCAAACGTGAGAACCACGCACGCAAGTGCCTCATTCGGAGAGATCACTTTTCTCGGCGGCACGATCTACTTATTGCGCTAAATTTCTACGGTGGTGACACGTTGCAAATTCCATCGCCATCGATCCACGCATAGGTGAAATTGAATTATGAATTACTGGTTCAGTTCCAGAGCTTTTACCATGGGATAAATAATGCTAAAAATGTGATCAGCCAGCCGTATCATTTTGCGCCGTTGGAGGAGCATGCTGTGAGGCCTTACGTACCGTTATCTAAACGACAATTTCATGTTGCAGTGAAATTGTCAGTGTACAGTTTTTTTTACAGCTTCATTCATAAGCTGTGTATTATTTCGCAGTAGCTCTAACAAGGTGAATCAGTTTTCCAAGCTGACCACATTTCCGCCTGTAAATAAAACACACACACACACACATATTCAGAGGAAGTGACAGTGGCTATGGGCGCGTTCAGACTAGGGAGCCTTGATGTGGACCCTGTGAGCTGAAGTGACTGACAGCGGGGGCGTTGGCAGAATTTTGGGGGGGGGGGGGGGGCGCATCAATGGTCTACTGGTTCAGGTACTCGGCTGCTGACCCGCCGGTCGCGGCTTCGAATCCCGGCTGCGGCGGCTGCATTTCCGAAGGAAGCGGAAATGTTGTAGGCCCGTGTGCTTAGTTTTGTGTGCACGTTAAAGAACCCCAGGTGGTCTAAATTTCCGGAGACCTCCACTACGGCGTCTCTCATAATCATATGGTGGTTTTGGGACGTTAAACGCCACATATGTATGAATATATGGGGGGGGGGGGGAACTTGATGAGAATTGAGCCCGGACAGGCAGATCTGCTTGACTATTATTTTGTGCCCTATATCATAGAAAAAAAATGGGGAGGGGGGGGGCACGGGCTTGGTGTGCCACTTCCGGACTACGCTATATACTGGTGGATGGGAACCCGTGTGACCGGGTACACTCATTAAGACGGACAGCCGGGGAGGAGGGTGGGAGTGGCACAGATGGTGGTTAGGTTACTTTGGTGAGAGAAGTAGGCTTTAGCAAAGGCTGGAGTGGCACATGTATGATGTAAGAAAAACGGTTTCGTCCTATGCGCTGGCCAAACACGCAGAAGCTATTGGCCACAAAATAGATCGGAATGGGGTTTATATGTGGAGTTTAACGTCTCAAAACCACCATATGATTATGAGAGACGCCGTAGTAGAGGGCTACGGAAATTTCGACCACCTGGGGTTCTTTAACCTGCACCCAAATCTGAGCACACGGGCCTACAACATTTCCGCTTCCATCGGAAATGCAGCCGCCGCAGCCGGGATTCGAAGCCGCGACCTGCGGGTCAGTAGCCGAGTACCTTAGCCACTAGACCACCGTGGCGGGGCAGGGAATGGGGTAAAATTAAGGAAAATAAAGAGGAAAGAACTGAACTTGCAGGGTATATCTTGACTCTTTGATAATTAAGACAATGGCGCACATTTTTTAATGTAATGACAACCCCCCCCCCCCCCCCTGGTGCTCTTTGCAGTAATGACGTATGCAATCACCTGTTGCTCCTCGCATGCATCATCCGACAGCTATACCATGGTTTTCGTCTCCTCCACTGCTGAACACTCCTCTGACACTATGTCCCGTTTAACCCTTTCGTAGAGAAGATGTGCGTAATCGTTAGGCATGTTCAGCGCATCTGTGCCGTCTAGCAGCATATCTGTGATTGCAACAAGCGTGCACGGCCGACTGTACCACCTCGGACAACACGTAAGGACCTCCTTCGGCAGCTGTGAGTGGCACGTAAACCAACTCTGCGATTACCTGTTGCCCGAACAATCCCGTCAACTTTATCTGTTACCCCGAACCATATGCTCTGAGGTACCACTACCTTTTTAATCACGCTAACTTCTGCTCCGGAGTCTACTACAGCGTTTAACGACCGACCTGAGCTCTTAAGTGTTACAGCTTCCAGTGCGGGTTGTTTTAGTTTTTCGCACTGTCACGACTTGTCTGTTGTTGCTATTCCTGTTTCGAATGCAGACGCGTCACTCTCGCGACCCCTGGACCGTTTCGTTGTCCTACTACTGGAGTGCCTTGCCTTTCTCCTAAGCCTTCAATGGGGCAATTCCTGGCAATGTGGACAGTTCTCTTGCACTTGAAACATTGCTTTTTCCATTTTCCGTCCACGTGTCTTTCTATGATTTCGCTTTGTTTTCCCACTCCTCGACATTCCCCTTCTTTTGTGCTGCCTTACACTTTTCACTCTCCTCGAAGCTCTCCACGAGCTTAACCACCACAGTGGTTAGCAAAAAGGCCTCCTGTTGACTACAAACAACATGCGCTCTCGCTTCCGAGCTCAAAATATTCTCTCAAGCGATCCGCGACAACCAGCTGCCTGAGTTTCTCGAATGTGCCTACCTTTGAACTCTGAACATAATAGTCGAAACAATTGCCAAGCCCCGCCGTGGTGGTCTAGTGGCTAAGGTACCCGGCTGCTGACCCGCAGGTCACGGCATCGAATCCCGGCTGCCACGCCTGCATTTCCGATGGAGGCGGAAATGTTGTATGCCCGTGTGCTCAGGTTTGGGTGCACGTTAAAGCACCCCAGGTGGTCGAAATTTGCGGAGTCCTCCACTACGGCGTCTCTCATAATCATATGGTGGTTTTGAGACGTTAAACCCCACATATCAATCAAACAATTGCCAAGGCGCTGGGCAAACTTATCCCAGGACGATAGTTATAGCGCGAGAACAAAACGACGACAGAGAGACTAGAAGGACACGGAGATTGAGACGTTAAACCCCGCATATCAATCAAACAATTACCAAGGCACTGGGCAAACTTATCCCAGGACGATAGTTATAGCGCGAGAGCAAAACGACGACACAGAGACTAGAATGACACGGAGGACACGAGCGCTAACTTCCAACTGAGTTTATTCGGCGGAGCGCGAAAATAATAAACTCTGTTGGAAGTTAGCGCTCGTGTCCTTCGTGTCCTTCTTGTCTCTGTGTCGTCGTTTCGTTCTCGCGCTGTAACTATCGTCATGCAATATCAACTAGCCCAAGCTGCCAAGCTTCGAAGTTATTCCAGGACTCGATCCTTTTCTCTCTTTTTCGATGCTGAAAATACCCTCTAGCTCCGCCGGCGAAAGCCTGAGACCATTTCAAATGCTCGACTTAAGCTTAACATAAGCTTTTCGCTCGTCTGCAGTAAGCCTGCACCGCAGTCCACGTGCCCTTTCGCTCAACTGTGGTAAAACTAGCCCGGCCCACCATTCGCTCGGAACTTCATACGACTCGAGCGTTGCCTCAACATCCTCGAAACACATTGGCGCAAGCAACTTTTTGTTTGGCATTGGTTCCAGTACACCCTTTAACAACCTTGCAAATTTCAGTCACATGTCTTCCTGTAAACTCACGCCAAGCGATACGCTGTCACCGCCCTCGCTGGACTTTGCCCCATCACGGGCTCGTAGCCACTCGCTTTCTCGCATCAAGTGCTGCTTCTGCGTTTCCGCCTGAGAAATTTTTAATTGCAGCTGAAGCAGCACTAGCTGCTGTTTCGACACCGTATCTGACGATTTACCATGACCTCCCGTGCCGCTGTCAGTGACTCCCAACGCTTGCAAGTTTCCTGCCTCATCCCCGTTAATTTGCGAGTTGTTCCCTTCTCTGTCTCGCAAGTTGTAACGCTTTGTCATAGCCTGCATCCAACAAAGAATCAAGAAGTACCCACCTGAAGTAGCCTTGCGGTGCACTCTTCCTCCTCGCAATCCCGTGGATTAGCCTTGCTTCGTTGACCCCGCGGCGCGGTAGAAAGTTGAAGGTGGTTGTCGTCAGTCTAGGTCGATGTCGCTCCCCGCTGTCCTCCTAAGTTCAGTCATGCAGATCCTGCTCGACGGCGCCAGTTATGTTCCGTGTTTGGTCTTCCACTCACCTCGCTGGTTGCGCGACATTTGCTGCTGCCACCAAGAAAGCCGAAGGCGAGATTTTTAATCTGCTGGCACTTTGAGAAAAAGACCGTTCGGACATCATTTCGATAGAGACGTTTATTCGTTTCTTTTTTTCTTTCTGTCCCTGCACCCCTGGATTTTATCGTCTAACTTCCCCTCCCTTCAAACACTCTTACAATCAAACCGTAACAAAGGAATGTCTCTACCCTCAGCTCCCGGTTGGCTGCCGTTGAAGGTGCCAGGCACGGAGTCCTTCCTCCACGAATCTTCCTCGAAGAATCACCGCGTCTCGTCGCCGCTCAACTTACTTCACTCTTGTTCCCGGAACGTTCGACATCTGGCGTCGACGAGCCGTGGGAACGCACCCCCCGGATACGTGCCTGCAAAGCTGGGCTGACCGGCCATCAGTATATTTTGCCCGTGTATCGATGCCGCCACTGCCGTGGGTTTCGGTTGCCTACAGCTGAGCGCAAACCACCTTCCACCCTTGCAGCCGGACTCCGCTCTTGCCTCGAGAAAGGTGCCACCAGTAAGCCCCTTGGCGACGTGGGTCTTCACGTCCTTATGAACGACAGACAGCCGCCGACACCGCTTTCGTCATGGCTGGGCTCACCGCCAGCGGGGCGGGTGAACAAAATGAAGGTATTCGGCGAACGCACCAAGATCGAACCCAACAGCAGCCATGTAATGCAAATCGATTGCACGAAGTGAAATAAACGTAAACTAAGAACGTGTGGGAGGAAACGAAACGAATAAAAGTGTGGAAGCGCGTTACCTTGAGATATATTCATTTACTACGTTCAAGAAAGCGTTCACTCAACACGTGTTTTGATTGTCGGCTTGCCGTCTCTCTCCCGCTTCTCCCCGAGCCGCCGTCACCACCATTGCTACCGCGTGTTTTTTTTGTCTACATGTCTTTTCGTTGTAGTGTAGAAACCGCCTGCGCGTTGCGGTTGTGCTCACATGATTGATTAGTTTGCCATGATTGAATTAGTCTGCGTTTCGGAGGCGACACATCGTGGAAACCGTGTTCCAGAAAGCACAGCCCCGAAGCTAATGCGCCTGCAAAAGGTGAGTATTCTTTCCATGCCTTCATTCTTGCAAAATCCTTTGCTCTGCTCATGACGAACATCGAAAACGCACGTCTCAGACCGGCTCTGCTTTGACTCGTCGGATACTCGGTTGGAGGTTCTGCTCATGAGCACTTCGGGCGTCGTGACGAAGATGATCGCAGGGCGACTCTTTGTACTCGCGACCACGCATTACGCACTTTGGAACATCGGGCACCACGGCCAGCGCATCTGCTGCTCGGAGTCGTCACTAGACCTAACTCCGCTCACGGCGCCGACGTGCAAGACGAACTTCGAACTTTGTGGGCAAGAACAACGTGTCAGCGGTCGCGCGGCAGTGGGCTTCTTCGCAAGCAACGAAGCGCATCACCCGCCTGCTCTTTAGTGCAGAGGATGTTCATTTCACGCACGCATCGGCAGCGGACCCTACGGCCAAGCTCGTCACGCAGCGGGCGCGTGTCGGCGTCCTGAAGTGCGAGACCAAACACGCTGTGCGCCAATTTTTCGTCGCCGCACCTATATTGGACATCGTCACCAAATGCCGCTACCCATCCAATCGCGTGCCGACTTCCCGGACTCCGCGGCCTATCACTGTGAGGTTAAATGAAGCACTGGGTGCAATTTTGCAATTTAGGCACGCTTGGGGCCATGCTTGGTATCGCCGCAAGCTCTCATCAATCATCTGAAAAAATAAAAGCCTTACAGATAACCGTGCCCGGGACCGGGTGAATGATGAGGCGCATCTCAGGCGAGGTGAACTACAACTTACAAGCTGTGGATTGCTAATGGCGATCTCATTGTTCCTTATGTCTTTTGCTCCTTATTTGTTTATGTAAGTACAATTTTTTGTACTTACATAAAGCACTTTGTGTGTAATTTTGTGCATACTCAACGTGTAGGTAGTAAAGCTTTTAATTATCATCGTATTACATTTCGTTTTTCAGGTGCTGCAGTGCCCTTCATGGTGTGGTGGTGACCTAATGCTGCAACCGTATTTCAAATAAATATGCGAGTATGTGTGCCAATTGCATTGCAGTATCTTTTGCAGAATACGCGGTAAATGAGACACACTTCAGTGGACAATGCTGACACAGACATGTAAATGAGGCGTTCCAACGGGCATATACTCTGAAAAACTGGGCCGCCAAGCCCACAAACTTTTTTGCAATTGACATGAAAGCATTCAGACAGCAGAGCATCACTCTGCCATATTCAGTGTTCTTATTTCACATAAACATGCCAGGTGTCACAATAAAAAGCATCGTCATCTGAAATTAATTGCATGCAGTTGAAGTGATTGCGCAGCACTGTAGAAGCGACTACAGGGTCGTATATTGTATTGATATGCGAGACACCAAAATGATGGAATGATCGAGAACACCGTCATTTCAAAATGACTACATGCAGTCACATCGGCGGTGAAGCTGTCATATTGACAACTGGGTTGTATTTCTTATTGACATTGTGAGCTGTCAAAATGATCAAGAACACTGTCATTTTTATATGACAATATGCTGTCAAATTGACGACTAGGTTGTATTTCATAATGACATAGGAGACGTCAAAATAAAAAAAATACACCGTAATTTAGAAATGACGGCCTGCTGTCACATTGACCTTCAAATGCTTGGAAATAGAGCTGCCAAGATTTTCCCGTCATTTTGACGATATTTTTTTAACAGTGAATGCCAACGGTTTCTGCGTTGGACTGATGGTGCCAAAGTCTCCAGCTATGCAAGACGAAAATGTTTCTGCATTGATAAAGAATTTCTCGCATTCAAAGCATTAAAAAAATGTGGATAGGTTTCCCTGAGGCAGGCGATAAACAAAAACAAAATGTTTGGCAGGCCAACTGGATGGTAATCATTTCAATATCAGTGCCACAAAGGCAGTGATCAGGTAACAGTTCAACGACATACTTGTTTTTAAGCAGAAGGGCAACGCCTCTCCCACGTTTCGCTGTACGGTTGACATAAAAAGAATTGTAACCAGGCATGAGCGGAACATCACTATCTTGATGATACCACGTTTCGGTTAAATAGATGACGTCAAACGGGTTTGTAAAGCCCACCAGATAATCGGTCAATTGATCAACTTTATTCACAGAAGGTTGCATGTTGAAATGTACTACGGTCAATCTAATAATTTTCTCTGTGCCAGCATATGCATCAAGCTGCGAGGTTGTCAAAAAAGGTGTGGTTACCCGAGCGATTTTCTAGAGGTCAGAAAAGAACAACCAAGTGTTGTATGAGGTTCAGTGACGCCGAACTACGTCATTCTCAACAAATCGGCTTGACAGTTTATCCTAATGACATCAGAAGTATCTGTTTTGCGTCCTAGTATGCTGCCATTCTTTGTCCACACGTAATTCTGAAATATTTCCCTTTTCCTTCCGATAGCTGCGCCAAGAAGGCGTTTGATCTGGGGTGTCAATAGTTCGTTGACGTAGATCCGTTTCTTGGGCCCCGTGAAGGCAATGTCAGTAGTCGACAGGTTTGCCTTCTTTGCTGCCTCAAGGAAAAGATTTTGTTTCGTTCTGGCCATGAACCTGACACTTAGGTTAGAATCATTACTGTTAATAGTTCTGACGATATGGGCAATCTGAGTCGGCTAGATCGATAGTAAACTTGATTGTCTGTGAAATTTTCAAGGCAATCTTAGCGGCCTGGTCCCTAAAAATGAGTTGTAAGCCCTTTATTTACACATTATTAAGCCTGCTTGATTGTTATATTTATATCATTTTGCATTCAGCTTTAGTTTCAGCTAGGTGCTTATTTTTCTTCCTCAAAGCCGCACAGTCATCTCTTTTCCTTTTCACGTCAGCAGTCAAAGTTTGCAGCTCTGTCGGAGCGCTTTTGAAATCATGAGCCATCTCGGAACAAACTGATATGCCCTCATTCAGGGTCCAAATTTCAGCGCAAATTTCACGCTTGAAGTCATCAATGGACTTTATAATATCGGCAGTAGTAGGCATGAAGAGCAAAGAACAGAATACAAACACTCAGTCGGCCGTGGCAGAACCAATAGAAAAAAAAAAGCTAGAGTTAGGGACAGCAGTTGTGAAAACTTATGTACTGGTGCACTCACCTATGTAGCAAAAATCAGTAGCATGAAAAATTTAGTCACTGGGTCAACGTGGCACCGTGAACTGGACAGAAGATCCGATGAGGGGCTTTTTTGTAGCTTCGGCAGTAGGTGACAGCACGACGCTGCTGGCGCTGTACAGACGTAGGTGTGTATGGCACAGTCTGCTTGTGATCGTGAACGCGTTCTTGTGCGGAGTTTCTTGATATGGCATCAGCAACCTATGTAGCAAAAATCAATAGCATGGAAGTGTTAGTCGCTGGATAAACGTGCCACCACACACCTTCGAAAGAGCAGACAAGTAGCATAGAGTGCATGACATCTACACACTCGTATTCGTTTCCGCGTCTCGTCGCTGCTGCACTTGCTGAAACGTCGTCTGCACGAAGACAACACACAGACGGCACCTCCGTGAACTAGTTCTGGAAGTGCAGCGTGAATAGAATGGACGTTTGATGTAGCCGCTAAACGTTGCTTCAAACACAATATAAGGAACGAGCCAGAAATAATAAAGCAGCAAACTCAAACACGCCATGAAAACAACGCCAGAATCATTGAAACAGCGTTGCCGGATGTGCCACACAGGAAGTCTGCTGGGTTAGGCCGTTCGACGCGTGCCAGTGTGTCCATATGACCGGAAAGTTGTCTAATAGCGGCCGAAATATCGGACGCGAAGCAAAGGCCCACCACTAAAACGCGGCTTTCACTGCGGAGAAAGCCCACGGGTCCGTTACGATAGCGCCGCAGCGCGGGAGTTCACCGTGACAGGCCCCCACTCGGACCCACTCCTTCCCACGTATTCGCTCGATGCTTTGGACACTCCCCCTATTCTAGACCAATCTACCACGAAGCCCATTACAATGCCGCAACTGTTGGAGGCTTGGGCGCAGTGCAGGTGGTTGCAAATCCGATGTGCGGTTTTGCAGACGTAATGAAGCACACTCCGATCGAGAGTGCGTGGCCCAAGGTAGCTTGTGCTGCCTTTGGCTATGTGGTGTAAACATGCCACTGGCAATGCATAGTGCTTATTTGGACAGCACAAAATGCAGGTGTTAGAAATTGTATACAAGCCGCGATGTTCTAGGAGGGAAGCCATAGCGACTGTTAAAGAGAAGGCTCATGGTTATGCCGGTGTTACAGGCCGTCATACGCTCACGGAGATGTTTATTACGCAGGGAGTGTTGGCAGCAGTAAAAAAAGCTATGAAAAGGGCAATGGAGAATCTAGCAGACAGCATCACTGAATGCATAGCTCAAGACAAGTTGTCAGCACTCAATTTTCTATGCTTCGAATGCCCTATCAGCAGGTTCTCCCTAGTCTCCTCAACTGTTGGATGCAAAAGTCGATGATTCAGTTGGTAATAATATGGTGAATACTGCCGCTAACATCCGTGGCTTCTCATTGTGTAATTAGGCCTGTGGTCAGGAATATGTACTGGATTTACAGGTGGCCACAGATGTCTATCTTGGAGCCCGGGATGAAAAACGCAGCCAGTCTCCGTTGAACCATACTAGCCCCCTTTCCCTTACGTCCTAGTAAAAAAAGGCTCCGCCCAGTAAGCTACTCAAAAAGAGTATTTTGGAGAATGTTGTCTCTGCAACAATTCTTTCGGCCAAATAGCATCCTTGAAAGTATAGTTGTCGACTTAGGGATTGTCAATATACGGAGCGAGCTATTTCAACTCCCTGACAAGGGCACGCCGCAAGGCTAAGTGATATCACCACTGCTTTTTAATTTGACCCTCCTCCTTGAGCTCCCACGTGTCTTGGACGCTGTCCTTGGGATGCATCACGCGTTATACGCCGATGATATTACTATGTGGACAAGTCGTGTAGGCACAGGTGAACAGGAGGACCGACTCCAGAAGGTGGTTAACATCACTGAAGAATATCTCAAGACCTGCGCCCTCCAATGTGCTCCGGAAAAGTCACAACTGTAAGTACTTGGAGCACGCACCCGGGGTAGACCCCCAAGCTACGACGCACCTGACCCACCAGTCAGGTGCGTCCAGTCAGGTGTTTCCAGAAGGAGTCCAAACACCACACGTGGGCACACTTCACGTCCTTGGAGTACAAACACACAAAGATGGGTCTGGCTCCGCTGCGCTACCCCGGCTGCAGAACACTGTGACACAGCTCACTCACATAATACGAAGGGTGGCTGACCGCCGCAGTGGCTTCAAAGAGCGCGACACCTTAAAATGATACAAGCTCTCTTTTACAGTCGCATAACGTACGGAACTCCCTACCTCAATCTGAAGACAGCGGAAAAACAAAAGCTAAATCTGCTGATACGAAAGGCTACAAAGCTTGCCCTAGAGCTGCCGGCAGCCGCCTCTACTAACCGATTGCTTCGCATGGGAGTTCATAATACGTGGGAAGAACTCGCCGAAGCACACCTGATCAACCAGGTCAAGGGACTAAAGCTGTCACCCACAAGGCAAGCCGTCCTTCGGCGCACAGGGTACGAGACCACCCTATAGAACCCGACGAAGAACGCAATAGCGAAATACCGTCAGAGCTCCGAGAATGCCTTGACATTCAGCAGATCCCTCGAAACATACACCCTCAACATCACCGAGCAAGATGGCTTGCCAGGGTTAACAAGCTCCGTAATAGCCATCGCATTGACCCGCAGGCACGATACGTTAATGCAGCCAAGTATTAGGGACGTAACGCCTTCGCGATTACCGTCACAGATTGCAAGGGCAGGGTAGTGGCATCGGCGACTATCCTCGCCAAACGTGCGGAAACAGCTGAAGAGGCTGCTATAGCACTAGCCCCCCAGACGAGTGAGGATCCCATCGTGGTCTTTACCGACTCACAAAGAGCGACCCGGAACTATCTGCAAGGCAGGGTCTCCTCGCTGGCAATTAAGCTACTAAAACTCATGGACAATCCTCCTCCCTACACATGCATCATGTGGACTCCGGGTCACAAATTTCTCGAGAGAAATGAAGCGGCACATGCCCTACGCAGCCCGTGAATGCGTGAGCCGAGCATTTCCGTACGAGATCCGAAGCACCTCCCACTCTACAACAGAAGCAGAGGCAAGAAAACCCGTACCGCTAACGCTTGCTGCTTAAGTTCCTGCTTAATCAGTACCCTCCAAATTGAAAGGACAATCATGTCTGCGCGGGTACGTACTTTTCAACGAATAGCTTTGCAAGTTGTTACCTTATTGCACACTGCTTAAAAGACGAACAATTGGGATTGAGGACTAGAAGGACACCATGAGGTAACACTGAATAGCTGCCAACTCGCCCTAGCAAGCACCTTTATAAGCTTTGAAAGGTGCTTGCTAGGTGCTTATTTCAGCTAGGTGGCTTAATTAGCGATCCCGCCTTCCTTCCTTCCTTCCTTCCTTCCTTCCTTCCTTCCTTCCTTCCTTCCTTCCTTCCTTCCTTCCTTCCTTCCTTCCTTCCTTCCTTCCTTCCTTCCTTCCTTCCATTTTTCCTTCATTCATTCATTCATTCATTCATTCTTTTTATTGCCTCAAAGGTCCCGGTTGAGATATTACATGAGAGAGTGGGTATTACAAAGGCTAACAATATAATGGTAGTTATGATGGGATAGTTTTGATGAGCCGTTTAAATGCTTGGGTGTCGATGATGGTGGTGACTTCGGTAGGCAGGTCATTCCAGTCTTGGGCTGTACGCAGGACTGGAATTCCTTCCTTCCTTCCTTCACCCCTCTGTCACAACATATGGCGCCGAAAGCCTCGTAGAAGGCCGACATACTCAGAATTGAGACGTTCCCAGGATGGACAAACTACGCAAACATCGCGGCATCGTTTGCGGTGCCACAACCCGACTTCTGTACGAAGCCAGCGAGGTCCTCCTGCGAGACACATTACCATCTACCGCCGACTTTCAGGAAATCCTCGACGGGTTCCGTGACAAAAAGTTAGCTCTCGTCGAACTGGATAAATAGACTACCGACGTCCTCGACGGGGAAGAGTTTGGTGAAGAAGCTCAGGGCGCTCTCGCCTACCAGGAGAAGTTCGTGAACGCCATCAGCAGACTTCGATCTGCGATGAACGCGCGTGTAACGGTTGGCTATACCGTCCTCGAAGCCAACCAGCTTGGCATGCGGGTACGAGCGACAAATACAGCCACTCCATGGGAGCTTCCCACTTGGACACTACCGGACAAACCCTCCTCGATCATAATAGGCCACGCGCACCAATCTTCCGAGTTGTGCGTCCGAAGCTCAAAGTGCCCGTCTTAAACGACGAGAACCGTGAGTGGCAGGGGCTTTATGAGCATTACGAAGCGACCATTCACACGCAACCCAATCGCAATGGCATCGAGATGTTCAAGTACCTGAAGACGTTCTTATCCGGCACTGCGAAGCAGGCTATTGAAAGAATCCGCCTTCAGGAGCGAACTACAGCATCGCCGTCAAGGTCCTCACCCAGAGGTTTGACCTAAAATATGTCCTCATCGACGACCGCATTGACAGCCTTCTAGCCATCGAGCCAAGCGAGAAATCATCGCACGTATTAAGGCTGCGGGACCTGTACGAAAAAATACAGTTCTGTTCAAGCTGTTTGGAGAGCTTTGGTATGCCGTCTTCCGAATACGTGGTTGTTTTGCAACGGGTTCGGATGCGCTCATTGCCAAAAGACCTGGCGATCCAGTACAGAAGGCGCATGAAAACCGAGACAGATGCTGCGTACTCTGTAATCTAGTCGATAGACGAGCAAGTGAAGACAATCCTGAAGTACCTAATAGTGAAAATCGAAAGCAGAAAAGAGAGCCGTGGTCACGCGAGAAACCCGGATCAGTGAGCCCGTCACCGAACCGTAATATCACTGTGAACACGGTGACGCCTCCTTATGTCCGCATTAGCACTGACAGCACGGCCATCATCGCCGGTTTGAATTCAAGGCCTGACCCTGCCATGGTGGTCTAGTGGCTAAGGTACTCGGCCGCTGACCCGCACGTCGTGGCATCAAATCCCGGCTGCGGCGGCTGTATTTCCGATGCAGGCGGAATTGTTGTAGGCCCGTGTGCTGAGATTTGCGTGCACGTTAAAGAACCCGAGGTGGTCAAAATTTCCGGAGCCCTCCGCTACAGCGTCTCTCATATTCATATGGTGGTTTTGGGACGTTAAACCACAGATTTGAATATATCAAACGAATTTAAGGCCTGAACAGACTATATGCCCCCTTTGTGGCATCTCGGTACAAATGACCCGGGATTGTCGGGTCACGCTATCAGAAGAGGAAAAGCGTGAACGTCTTTCCAGCAACAGCATCTGCTTCAGGTACGGGAGGCAATAACACATTGCTCGCAGTTGCTGAAGCGCACCCTTTCTTAAGAGTGAACGATGCTCGGGATGTTATATCTCTGCTCTATGCGAGATCTGGGGCTAAAGAGGAACTGACAGTCCACAGTTGACTGCAACTAAACCCCTAGAGGTTACCTCACAACGAGAAAAGCGCGAAACAACGGCTCCTGCAAGACGCACGCGCTCGTCGTCTGTATTGCTCCAAACAGCCACAGATTCGGCTTCCGGAACCGATGGGTGTGTACCCGTGCGACTGCTCGTTGACACCGGCAGCCAACGAACGTTCATCCGTAAGGACATATTCCATTAGCGTCGCCTATCTTGCACTGTAACCGAAGAGGTAGACGTGTTTACGTTCGGCGGCTTAAAACATCCAAGACATTACCAGTGCCGAAGAGTAAACGTCACGCTATGTGGATGTCCGGAGCCTATAGACGTCAATCTTGAAGCTCTAGAGATTCCAGAGGTCTGCACCGTAAATGGCCCTCCATTAAAGCCGAGCGTTATCGCTATGATGCGTGACCGCAATCTGGCATTTGCTGATGCACCTCAAAAGGACCAACCCCAAAACTCCATGATAAGCGCTTTGATCGGCTCAGACCACAAATGGAGGGTAGTAACCGGGCGTGTCTAGCGTTTCACAGACACTCTGTGCGCAGTTGAGACCATGTTTAGCTGAGTCATTCAAGGAGTGGGCGCTAACGTTAACTATCGGTTGTGGTCGCGTAACATCAGTGCCACTGCCTTGTTCTTGGCTTGTTCCGACAACTGGTGCAATGAAGTCCTACCTCCATACCCATCAGCTATCTGGCGTTTGGACGCTATCGGTATCACTGACGGACAAGACGACGTCAGCAACACCAGTGCTCCTCTAATTTCGCAGCAGAGTACGCAACAGTGCAGGACGCTATGAGGTACTGCTGGCGATCAAGTCACCAGGTCTCACATCGTGTATGAACCGAAGTGTGGCGAAAACCAGGCTCAGGCGTCAGCTTCGGCGGCTCGAGCATCACCAAGAGGTTCTGCAGGAATACCATGCCATATAAGCGAGTACTTTAAGAAAGGCATGTGGAAAGAGTAGCAACATTAGCACCTCTTGGACACACCATCTACTACGTGCCTCATCATGCGGTAGTCCGACGAGAGGCCATGACTACAATGGTCCGTGTCGTATTAGACGCCTCGTCGCATGAATACGGTGAACCGTCTTTCAATCACATGCTCGGTAAAGGCAACACGTTGGGTCCAGAGCTACTGCAGTTGCTCTTGCAGTTTAGGAGCACTGAATTCGTTGACATCCGAAAGGCATTCCTCCTGATATGTATCCGACCGGAAGAAGAAGACACGCTTAATTTCCTGTGGATTGACCAACTCCCGTCCTCTGACCACCCCTTCCCGACAATCGTCGAGTGGCGTATGACCAGGGTTCCGTTCGGAGCGTCTTATAGCGCGTTTTTGGTGTAACCCACCCTGCAGCATCACCTCGGACACCGCCACCCGTCTGCTTGTACCCAGATACCTGGTACCTTCAGACGGGTGGTGGTGTCAGAGGTGGTTCTTACATCACCACCCGTCGGCAGCGGTCATTTTGCGTTGACGACTTAATCAGGGGTGCGTCTTCCGAAGAGAAGGCATTGAAGATATGCAAGGAAACGAATGCTATCGTTGCCAACGCCAAACGGAATTGCAAAAGCGGTGCTCCAACTCCCGCCATCTATGCACCCAGTTCTTGAAGGATGGCCTCTCACTCGAGAATGTTACCGAGCAGAGCTAGAAGTCCAAGGTGCTTGGTCTACTTTGAGATCGCTAATCTCCGTGTACTCAGATTTGGGTGCACGTTAAAGAACCCCAGGTGGTCAATATTTCCGGAGCCCTCCACTACGGCATCTCTTATAATCAAATGGTGGTTTTGGGACGTTAAACCCCACATATCAATCGAGATCGCTAATCCGATCACATCTTCATCACTTCACAAGTCTTATTCGCATTCATTGCAACCAAACCGTTGACGTTGACGGAGCGAACCGTTTAGCAAGCCTTCGCCAGACTCTTCGACCCGCTAGGCTTTGTTGTTTCATTTCACGTGACAGAACGAATCCTGTTTCACCGACTATGGCGACAAGACATCGATTGGGACGAGCCTCTTGCATTTGACATTGAGGAAATATGGAAAAAGTGGGTGCCCAAACTGCATGTTCTGTCTGCCATTCGCATTCCACGTTGTCTCGCAGTTGCATCGCTAGAGCATGAACGCACAACGGTACACTTGTTTGCTGACGCCAGCCCTCATGCGTATCGAGTCGCCGTGTTTGTGTGCTAAACACTCGAAGACGGCCGTTTTACAGTGCGACTGCCTATGAGCAAGTCGCGCCTTGCACCACTGAATAGAATCACTCTACCGTGTTTAGAGCTTTTTGCGTGGCTTTTAGCGGCGAGGTTATGGCATTACATCCAGAAAATTCCCGAGTTCCCATCCTGGGTCGCCTCATTCATGATGGCTTCAATGATTGCACTACATTGGGTCTCTGGCAATGCTCACCGATTTGAGACCTTTGTAAGGAACCGCGTGCGAGAGACTCATACTTTGACTCGAGACTACACTTGGCGGCTCTGCGCGAGCGCAGACAATCCAGCAGACCTTTTGACGCATGGAATATCCGCAGCAGTTTTAATGCAAGAGACCAAGTAGTGGAATGTACCTCCTTGGTTGGCTGAACCAAAAGGCATCTGGACTCTGAATACTCGCCCTGCGCTGACAGTGCAGGACTGCAACAGCAAACTGGCGGCCATGTGCCCAACTGCAGTATCAGCTCAAGCTATACGTACACGTACACCACTACTGGACCAAGAGAAATACAGCTCACCCTTCAGGCTGCCCAGGGTAACCGCCTGGATTTCGAGGTTCGTTTGCAACGCCTCCAGAAACCAGCCATCCTCCTCTGGGCCGTTGACGTTTCCGCAAATAGATAACGCGTAGCGATATTGCATCAAATTTCCCAAAAAACCGCCTTCCCAGCAGACGTCGCCGCACACCGGGCGGGCCAGCCTTTGCAATCAATTTCCAATGTTCTGATACTAAGGCCGGATATTGACCAGGACGGGGGACTAAGAGTTGCAGGTCGCTTATAAGAACTTGACGCATCAGAGGAGCTTAAACACCCAATCCTATTACCAAACTACCACGTGTTTACAAGGCTCCTGATACCCGCGACCCATGTCCGTCTTCTACACCCCAGCGTTCAAGTTACGCTCTGGACCTCCGATCAAGGTTTTGAATTTTAAAAGGCGGAGAAACCGTTAAAAGAGTGCTTCAGTCATGCTTGCCGTGTCATCTTTGATATTTGCGTCCAGCGTCGGTCTCAGTGGAACAATTGCCGAAAGACCACATAACGGAGGCGTTACCATTCGACGTCGTGGGAGTAGACTTTTGCAGCCCACTGTACTACCACTCTACTCAACAGTCTGCGAAACTTTATATTGCCGTTTCCTCCTGTGCGATGACACGGGCAGAGCTTTTAGAGTTAATCTCGGACATGACAGCCCACTCACTCATTTCTTCTTGCCTTTCACCAATTTACGTCTAGAAGGGTCGTCCCATCTACCGTTTATTCGGATAACGCCGAAACCTGCCGCAGCTGTTCCAAGCAACTGCCATTCCTGCTCAGCCAGGCCGTGCAAAACCACGCATGTACCTACCGAATCTACGGGAAGTTCATCGCCGAACGAGCCCCGTGGCGGGGAGGTTTCTGGGAGCGAGTCATACGGACAAATAAGAATGCGCTCAAGCACTGCCTTGAACGAAGCAGCGTCAGTTACGAAGAGCTGCTCACTGTGCTGGCGAAGGTGGAAGCGATCGTAAACTGCCACCCTGTCACCCAACACTGCAAGGACTCCTAGGATGCAGAGGCACTGACGCCATCGCATTTATTAACCGGCAAGTGTGTTGTGGAGTTACCAGCAAGCACAAGCGGCAGTTTGCCTAGTTCCACAGCACATGATTTATGAAGCAGGGTGAGATACAGAGACAAGCATCTGCACCGATTGTGTACACGGTGAAAGAAAGAATATTTACTTCTCCTGCACACCGCCACTCACTGCCAGCCATCGTCTTCATCCCAGCTGCATGTCGGTGACTTGGTGGTTGTTAGAGACGACAACGTGCCAGCACTGCAATAGAAGCTCGGCTGGGTAGTCGACGCATTTCAATTCAGGGATGGCCTCGAGAAGTACTTCCAGATCGCCTTCCCAAACTACCAGCAAGTTCATTGCGCCGCTCAACGGTTGTGCCCTAGGGAGGCAAGCGACCACGCCGCGGTCCCAGGAGGATGTTAAATTTACCACGCGAACACGTTGATGGAAAACGCTACGCCGCGCACCTGACGTGCGAAGAAGCGAGCGCAGGGTGGGGGGCACGTGAGCACGCAATAAACAAAAGAAGAACTATGTGTTCAACCAGGGCGACGCGGGTGTCGGTCTCGTCTCTTTTACAACAGCACATAAAAACGCGAATGGGACACACATACCGGCATACCCCCCCCCCCTCCCCCGCAACAAAACAACATTTGATTACGTCATTGTTGTCATGACTAAAGAATCAATGCCATTGGAAGATGCTATTTACCTATAGAGTCAACACCCTTGTTCATTTCAAGTTTATTATAACATTCTCAGAAATACACATTTCGACGGGCGTCGAGAGAAGTAGTGGCTGGCCTGCGTTTAGGGTACACTTGTATTACTAGTAACATGCGTGACTCAGAGGAGCACACACAGCACAGAACAAGCACTTGTTTTGTATTTTGTGCTTTTCTCCGTACCATACGTTAGTTACGTAGGGCAATTTCTGTGCTGATTCACTGGTCAACCTGTTTCAATTTGCCACCTGACTATTAACTGTTTATTTCTCTCCTCTCATTGTCACTGTTGCGAGACAAGTGCGAAGTTCAAATTGCGAAATGCGCGCGAAAAGAATGGAATGAGCTTGCTTACGGTATTCGAAAGATTATTCGGAGAGGCCTTCGTGTTGCACTGGTCATGGAATTGGTCAACGGTAAAGATTATGATGGTAATCAGCATTCGATTTGTTTATTTTTTTGGTTGTTCAACTCTTGGTTTGTTTGTTTATTCATTTGTTCTTTCATTCGTTTGTTTCTTTGTTTGCGAATGGAGAATAATTTTTTAAGCAGGTGTCATCTACTTTTCGAAATTCCTTATGTTGCAGGATCCAAAGAGGAAACTAATAGACTTCAGTTTGTGCTGTCCTGTAGTTTGTGTCAAACGTTTAAAAACTGCTAACTTTGGACATATAATTATTTTTCTCGAAAAGCAGTCGAGAATGTATTCGCTTTTCACTGGAGTAATTGAGCTCAAAGAAAACCATTCCGTGATCGGCCACAGTCGAGATTAACAATTCCGTATCGCCTAAAGAAACATGTACACGTGTTAGAGTGTTCCTCTCTCCAGTGTTGTCAAGCGATTTAAGATGCGTAATTGTTCGCCTTTATTTCCGTGACTTTATTCTGCTTGGACGAAAAAGAAGAAGGGCCAGCACGTAGGGAACTAATGCTTACAACGGGGGCTCTGAATATTATTTACTTGAGCTCAATAGAATGAAGTTATCGTTCTTGTTGGTTTCTAAGAACAACACAAAGAGATTTATTGTTTTTACAAAAAAAACTAGGAGATCGGCTGGGGCTACAGTTTGCTCTGGCCTGCTTTTCTACACTGGTGATGGGTGACTGGAGAGTGAAAAAGTGTTGATTAACGATGGTAAAGTACGGAGATGAGAAGATGGTCTCTTAAGCTGGGGCAATTCTTCAGATGTGCATCCAGTTCAGTGGCTTCTAAGAACACGACGAGGACTCATATCACTACATTTGTGCTGCTGGCGTCAGGAAGGGGATTCTAAAAAACCGCGTAACTATCCATTACATGCATGTATTGCCCACGTTGCATTCATCGCTGACCTAACAGACAGTGCACTTAACTTTCAAGTTAGCCTTTACAAACAGAATGGCTTTCTAAAAATGCCTTACAGTTTAATAAAGTTTGGATATTTTAATTGCGATGTTCCTGTTACCCTGACGTGTTGTAGTCACATCAACGATAATGATGGCTTTCTTGACAACAGTGCTTTTTCGGTGCGCTGTATATATAAAGCCACCTTCCTCAATCACGATCGCCTTTGCCTCTGTAGAGCTGATTACTCTCATTGTCGATATTCATAGCAACAATATGAAAATCCGGGTGCCAGCCCTGCTCCCCATAATAAATGCAGCGATGGAGATGAGAGTGTGAGATGAAAGACGCTTGGAACAATAAAGAGCTTTTCAGCTGTTTGGGGAACCAATATACACTCAAACCAGGTTTAACGTCACAAGTGATCAGGCGAGACTGTTGTAATATTGTTTATTTATAAATTCAGTGTGATCAAGAGATACACCTATCCCCCGAAGCAGTAATTGTTCTGGTTAAATCTGGTTAAATAGTCGGTTGCAGCTATTATCCACCGTTTTCCCGATGACGACGTAGAAAATGGGCCCAGTAAGTCCATTCCCACTTGTGTGAATGGGGCTTCTGGTGGTTCTATCGGTTGAAGGAGACCTGCTGGTTTTAGCGGTGGCGTTTCACGTCTTTGACAGTCTCGGCAGGTTCTAACATAGTGTCGTACAGAGCTAAGCAACTTCGGCCAGTAGTATTTAGTGCGGATGCGTGCTAAAGTTCTGCTTACTCCTAAGTGTCCAGCTGACGGATCGTCGTGGCAAGCCTCCAAAATCTCTTGTCGCAGAGGTGAAGGGACGACAAGCAGGAATGTCGCTGTATTGTTGTCAAAGTTCCTTTTATACAGGATGTTGTTTCGTAGGACGAACGCTGACAAGCCGTGGACAAAAGGTCATGGAACATTGACAGACTGTCCTTGTAGGTACTTGATCAGGAGGGGTATCTCAGGGTCGGATCGCTGCTGATGTGCCATCTCTGATGTTGTCACAGCTCCCAAGAAAATAAAATCTTCACCATCCTCGGTGGAAGCAGAAGCAGCAGGTTGAATCAGAGCACGTGACAAGCAGTCCAAATCACTGTGCTTGCGACCTGACTTGTACACAAGCGTGATATCATACTCCTGTAATTGCAAGCTCCATCGTGCAAGCCGTCCACATGGGTCCTTGAGATTAGCCAGCCAGCATAGCGAATGATGGTCGCTTATAGCTCGAAAAGGCCTACCATATAAATATGGTCGAAACTTGCTGATAGCCCATACCACGGCAAGGCATTCTTTCTCGGTCGCTGAGTAGTTAACCTCAGCTTTCGAAAGAGTGCGACTGGCATACGCAATGACTCGTTCTTGTCCGTTTTGCCATTAAATGAGCACGGCCCCAAGACCTGAATTGCTTGCATCCGTGTGGATATCGGTTTCCACTTCCTCGTCAAAATGCGCCAGAACAGGATGGCTTTGAAGGCACTTTCGTACTTCATTGAAGGCATCGTCTTGTTCGGCAAGCCATACTAAAGGCATTTCCTCTTTTGTCAGCCGCGTCAGTGGTTCAGCAATTCATGAAAAATTTTTAACGAACCGTCGATAATAGGCGCAGAGACCTAAAAATCGCCTAACAGCCTTTTTGTCTGTTGGCTTCGGAAATCTTGCTACGGCCTCAGTTTTTGCAGGGTCTGGGCGGACGCCTTCTGCACTGATGACTTGGCCGAGAAAAAGGAGCTCACGGAAGCCGAAATTACATTTCTGCGGTTTTATCGTCAACTCCGCTGGTTTGATCGCAGTGAGCCCGGCTTGGAGCCTTTCCAAATGTTGCTAAAGGTAGCAGAGAAAACTACAACATCGTCGAGATAAACCAGGCATGACTGCCGTTTAAGACCACAAAGTACTGTGTCCATCATCCGTTGGAATGTGGCGGGTGCTGAACAAAGGCCAAAAGGGAGTACCTTGAACTCGTATAAACCGTCCAGTGTCACAAACGCTGTCTTTTCGTGATCTCTTTCTTCAACTTCTATCTGCCAATACCCACTTTTAAGATCCAATGAGGAAAAAGACCTGGCATTTCGCAGCCTATCCAGAGTGTCATCAATTCTTGGCAGAGGATAAACATCCCGTTTGGTGACGGCATTCAGCTTCCGATAATCAACGCAGAAACATAAGGTTTGGTCTTTTTTCTTCACAAGAACAACAGGTGATGCCCATGGACTTGATGAAGGCTGGACTACATCGTCTTTGAGCATTTGTTTAACCTGATTACCAATAGCTTCTCTTTCTCTTGGTGACACTCGGTAGGGATGCTGGTGTATTGGCCTCACTGACTCGTCGACAATGATGCGATGTTTGGCGATAGGAGTTCGTCGAACCTTAGATGACAACGAGAAAGATTCGGCGAATTCCCTTAAAAGACCCTCTATTTGCTTTTTTTCGCTTGGTAGTAGGCCTGCCTCGATATCGATGGCTGCAAGGACAGACTCCACATCTTCGAAATCAGACTCATTGGTTCCGAAAGTGCGCAGCTCCGTAACCTGGACGAAATCATTCAGACTGGTGATGACGGTTCCTTTTGCAACGTGCTGCACCTCATTTCCAAAGTTTGTGAGCAGAACATTTGCACATCCGTCACGGAACTTAACAAGGCCTCGTGCCATGCAGATCCCTTTTTTGGAGTAGTAAGGCAGTGTTGTTGACAGCAAATCCTTCGAATTCACTGAATGCTTTGTTGTTTACTGCGACAGATATACTCGATCTTGGCGGCACCATGGCGCCATCATCTGCAATACAAAGGTCATATACGTTTTCTTCCGTTTCAAACGTAGCAATCGCGTGCATAGTCAAGAATGAGACGGAAGATTCTCACAAGTTAATCACAGCGCCATTAGCTCGTAAGAAATCCATGCCGATAATCAAGTCTCTTGAGCATTCCGGCAGCACAATAAAACTGGCGACGTACGTGAAACCCCGTATTCCGATTCTTGCTGTGCATATTGCAGTAGGGTCGATAAGGTGCCCTCCCGCTGTGCAAACTTGTGGTCCCTTCCAAGGAGTCAGCACTTTCTTTAGTATTTTAGAAGGTCCGCTACTCATCACTGAATAATCTGCGCCGGTATCTACCAGTCCGATGACTTCGTAGCCGTCAACGAACACACGTAAATCGGAAGCAACGTCACTATCGAAGCACCGGTTTCTGAATCGGTCGTCGTTCAGAGTCGGCAATGGAGGTTTTTCTGCATTAGTGTCGACAGCGGCCTTGCCTCCACAGGTCGCTGACTCTAGTTTTCCCGACGCGGGCTTGGGGAACGAGACCTTGGGGAGCTTGCTGAAGGTTGGGGGCTAGGCGATCTATACCTCCCCGTTGTCAATGCACGAGGTTGGTGTCGTTGGAAGCCACTTGAGGTTTGACGACCTGACAGTATTCTTGAATTTCGAAGGGACGTTCACCATTTCATGGTCGAGGTGCATTAACAAGAAAACCACGTAGTCCTGCCTGGCGGTAGTGGCACGTTCGCTAAAAGTGACCAGGCTCCCCACAGTGGTAACAAAGCGGTATCCTGTCGGTAGTGCGCCAGACATCGCTCTTATTTAGTCTCCTCTCTGGCGTTGGCTGCAGGGTGCTCGGCGGCATCGGGTACTGCATAGGTGTAGCCGCCGCGACGTCCGCGCGTCCTGGAGGTCCTCGTATAAGCACATCGGCATACGTCATTCTCGTCTTCTGTTGTAGTGGCGGCCCTGGCTGTGCGTTGCTCGAAGGTTCCCGTACCACCTGCCTGACCTCCTCACGGATCACTTCGGCCAGAGACGAAAGCATTGGAGCGTTCTAGTCACTGCTTCTGCAGCTCTTCTCGCACAACAGACCGCACCAGCTCACGTAGTGCTTCCATGCCGTTACCGAAGACTGGTGGCAACATGTCCAAGGAAGTGACGATCGCATCCCGGTTGTATAACCTTGCTCGCTGTTGTAGCGTCCTTTCCATTGTAGTCGCCTCGGAGCGAAACTCGTCGACGGTGCGCGGCGGGCTTCGAATTAGTCCGGCAAAAAGTTATTGCTTCACGCCTCGCAATAGATGGCGCAGCTTTCTGTCTTCGCTCATATTTGAATCCGCTCGTCGGAATAAGCGAGACATGTCTTCCAGATACATGGCGACAGTTTCGTTATTTCGCTGATTTCTTGTGTGGAGCGCAGCTTCAGCTCTCTCTTTGCGGTCTGTGTTCGGAAAAGCCGCGAGCAGCTCCCGTCGAAAGTCATTCCACGACCGGAAGGTAGCTTCGTGGTTTTCATACCACGTTCGTGCGCTATCTTCCAGTGCGAAGTAAACACTTCCAAGTTTGCGCTCTTCCCCATATCCGTTAGCCTTTGCGACGCGTTCAAAGTGCTCAAGCCAGTCCTCTGCGTCCTCGTAGCTTTCGCCGTGGAAAGGCTTTGGTAGCATTGGCTGGTTTACTACAATGTTGGCTGGAGTGACCTGAGCTGTCATGTCGGTCGCGTACCCGTTCACAGCCGTTGATGTTCAAGCGAAGTCGATAAACGTGAAAATTCAGGACCCTCACCACGTAGGCGTCGACTGCAGCGCTGATGAACAGGCGTCAGCCCGTTGGGTCGAAATCGCTGTGGTTCTGGACTGTGCTCCGTCACTCGAGAGGGGCTTGGCATAATACCCAGCACCTCCACCAGATTTGTAACGTACTCTTCAATGAACTCTTTTAATAGGCCAACGTAGGCAGGGCGAACTACTGCCCGAGAATAATAACACAGCTAGATTGTCACGAGGATTCACTTCTGCCTCTTCTTCTACGTTCTTCTTTTTTCCAACACGGTTCGCGCGCAGCTGGGTCCCTCAGGCTCGTGCGTCGCAAATAATCGAGAAGGCACAAGTATTTGCCAGCGCGCGTAATTTAAAGTCACATTGTGTCAATATCGAGCGAGCTGACGTTGAATACCTTGCAGAATGAACGACCACGCGCATATGACACGCGAGCTCGCTAAGATCTACGTAGGAATTAAGAAAAAGAGGAAGGCCAACGAAAGTACTGCGGCCGATACACTGTTGTGGGTAGTACCATTCTTACGGGAATCATCATCATCATTATCATACGTGCGGTGCAGGTTTTGCGGTGGCTAGAATAATGCGTGCGCGTGCCAGCCCTGCAGCAAAAACTCAATCTATATGTATGCATTCTGGAAAATTTAGCGATATATCCTGTCTCTGGTGCATAGTTCAAGCACTGAAATATATTCGAACTTGCTGTGCACCGACTACGTGAGGTATATGTGCAGTAAAGTATTTGCCTTTTGTAGCGGGCGATCGGCTTTGGAGCATAAAGTCATTACTTTAAATCACATGTTTTGACGCACTATTTCACCAACGTTACTAGATACTTCTTTCAGTTTGCAAACTGCGCCACCGCAACTAGGTGTCACCCTTCAACGCACCCCCATTAGGGGGCATGCTCGCCGTTTTTTGATCGGTCTCACGAGGCTCTCGGTGGTTAGGCGCACGCCACCGACCACGCCGGCGAAGCGAAACACAAGTGCTTTTTCGTAGCGTGCAAGTGTAGTGCAAGAGTGTTTCGTGGCAATCGCTATCATTGTGTGTCTCGGCGAGATCGACGACACTCGCGCAGTTTGTGCTCCCACTGCTGCTTACAGCGATATCATGATGGCAATGGACATTGTGTCTCACTTGCTGTCCGCTCTGTTGTGTTATCGTGCCGGTTGTTAGCTGCATAGGTCTCATGCGTCGTGTGATGGTTTTTTGAAGTTATAAAACATGCCTCGCTGCTTTGTCACTGGTTACCGAAGCGGCTACGACTCAACGAAATCTGCGACCGAAAAAAGGCATTTTTTCAAGAAACCCGTTGATGAGATGGGTCTTCAACAGCGGCAACGAGTAATACCGAGTTTGGATTAGGAACTATCAAGATCTTGCGCTGTGTGCGACCGCCGCTTCCAGGAGGACAATATCTTGAAGGACTACGTGCACAATGTTCACGGTGAAGTAGTTTTCATACCACGTGAACAAAAGGGACTTCCAGTTTGTTTGTTGTGGCGTTCAATAATTTGTGTTCAAGATGACTTTGCTGAACTTATTATATTTTGCATTTTATAGCCTTATAAGGGACACGCATCTATTGAAATCGTGTGTTATCTTTTCTTCAAAAAAAAAAAAAAAAACGTTCGGATCGTAAATTTGAGTTATCTGGAACGAACAAGTTGTTCTAGGCTTTACGCTTCCAATATATCCGGTGGCATCAGATGAATGTTGTGTGTGCCGCATCATATAACAATAACTAAGGCGTTACGATTACGAGGCACGTCGTGTTGAAGAGCTTTGAAAAGTTTAGCCACCTTTGGTTTCTCTAACATGCACCTGAATTCAAGTGCATATAGTCCTCCAGCGTTTACCCTTACGCCCAGTGCAACGGTTTCGTTAATATATACGGTTGAATTTTGAACAACACGAACGCAATACGGCTAAATTAACAATATGACCGCAAGATTCAGGCATCACACTCACATCTCAACCATGTGGCACCGCATTAGCCGCACAACTGGTGCTTTAATTGCCTCGTAATAACCTTAGTGCACTATCACGGAAAATAACTCCCGCAATGCCAAATTAATGGCAATAATTCCGTTTAACACTGTGCATAGGATCTATTACGTCGCGGCGACCGGTCAAATGACATCGGAAGTGCCACCTAGGGAGAGAGAAACGAAAATGGCCACGTTTCGCCGCCTCGTACCAGCGGAGTTTGACAACCGAAGAAGAATCTAGTAACGTTGCTATTTCACCTTGTATTGTTGATCTTGCATACAAGACGCGCATGTTTGTACAGCATTAAAATTACTTTCACTGCATCTCCAACCAGAGCAAACTGTTTTCGCTGTATTCACAAGCAGGAGCTTGGCTGTGTGGTAGAATTGAGCATATCACGGAATTTGCTGGCGAGTGCTGTGCTAATAAAATTGACGCACCTTGCATTAGTGGCGGAAGGCTTGACTACTTTTGAAGCTGGGCGGCTTTCCTTGATCCTCTTTATTTTTTTCTCTTCCCTCCATTTACTGAAGGGCAAAGCTCCTCAAGGCGTCATGCGTTCATCCCCCTTATCGCTTTTAACCACCGCTCATTGAGTCTCCAATCCGGCCATAGATGGCACTCCATGCACTATACCGGGTGTTCAAAATTAAGCTTTATGATTTTTTTAAAATTAGGCGCTCGAAGGCACGTGAGAACCACTTGTGCAAATAAGTTAAGCGGCCAGGGGGACAGAAAGTTAGATGATAATTATCGCTGTCAGCAGCCCAATTAACTAAAATTTAATAATTAACTTTTTACTGGCTGCGGTAAGTTGGCATGTTTATATTGAAAAAATGTAGGCAGTGGTGTTTGTACACAGTTTCAGTTGGAAGATTTTTTCTAGCACGCCTGTGTTCCGAGATATCCGGCTCCAAAGTTTAATTGTCTTTCGCACGATTACGCATGCAAGAGGGTGAGGGTCCGCGCAAAGCTCCTCCCTAAAGTGACGCATCTGTTGCGTGTGGTGTTTAGTGTGTGAAGAGGGTGGAAGCGTAGGCATAGGTGATAGCAATTACCCTTGCCCTCTTCGGCCGTCGAAATCAAAAATCGAAGAACGCTTGCAACCAGTGTCGTAACACGCAACTGCAGAGCCTCTAACGATAGTGGCAGATACCATGCCGAGATAATGGTGCGAGCGGAGAATCTGGATGCCAGTGCGCGTGCGTAATAATCACTAGAGAAGCATGCGTGGTCGTTGCCTGGGCTACGCGAATAGCGTGACTGCTGATGTCCGAGTACTGTAACTTTTATTGAAACAAGAGCAACAACTCCACCAATAATAACTGAAACAGTTTTATCCTTGCTAACGCATATTTCCTGCTGCTACATAAGCATATTTCGGTCATGCACAAATCTCATCGAAACTCTTCACCTCTCAAGACGTCAATGCCCCAAAAAGTGTTCAAAATGCCTGCCTTCGGCAGCAACGCAAAGCATGAACCGCTGTCGCGTCGACTCGATGACTCGGCGCAGTACTTCTGCAGGAATACTCGCACAGGCAGATGTTATCCTGTCCTTCATGTCATTAACATCGCTGGGCTCTGTTACGTAAACTCGATCTTTAACGTAGCCCCAAAGGAAAAAGTCGAGCGGAGAAAGGTCAGGTGATCTTGGTGGCCAAAACATCGCTCCTGCGCGCCCAATCCACTGTTGTGGAAAACGTCTGTCCAACCAGTTCTTCGCCCTGGTAGAAAAATGTGGTGGTGCTCCATCGTGCTGAAACCATACTTGGCGCAGGTCATTCAGGGAAAGACTGCAGACAAGATCATCAATGACAACACCTAATATTTCTTCTGTGTACATCTTTCCGTTCAAGTTGTCCTCAAAAAAGTGAGGTCCGATGATCCTGTCCCCGAGTATGCCGCACCACACATTCACACTCCAGCGAACTTGATGCTTGTGCTGCCTCAGCCAGTGTGGGTTTTCTTGTGCCCAATAATGGGCGTTGTGAAGATTAACACTTCCATTTCGGCAAAACCGAGCTTCATCAGTCCAAATTATTCTGTGCAAAAAGTCATTTTCTTGATCAGTTTTGATGAGGCCCCAATTGCAGAAGTCAACTCGCCTTTCAAAGTCCGCCTCATTTAGGTCCTGATGAAGGTAAACGTGATATGGATGGAACTTGTGCTTTCTTAAAACATTTGTGACTGTTCCGATGCTGCGACCGCACTGATCGGCAATCTGTCGGATGCTGAGCTCTGGCATCGAGGTTACGCACGCGACAACGTCGATTTCAAAGTCTTCATCGACGATTGCCTTCCTGGTCCGTCTCGGAAGGTGGACAGAGCCTGTTGTGCAGAAGCGTCGAAACAGGTTTGTGAAAGTGGGCCTTGTTGGAAGGGGACGGTGTGGGTGGCGAGACGCGTAAAGCTCCATTGCTAACGAAGCGTTGCCATTCATTTCAGCCATTGCAAGCACCACGTCTACTTTTACTTTGGTAGAATACCTCACGCCAGAAGCAGCCATATTAGCTCGAAAGGACTCCACGTGGATTTCCTTGGTAGACCTTCAATGCAGAGACGCTGTGCTCTAACCGGAGGCACCCTAGTGCAGGACGGTCCTGCTAACGCGTTCACAAGAAGATGTCTCAGTGTGATCTAAAGTCACGAAAAAACGTCGCGAAAAATGGTCTCCTGTTATCGCGTTCATCAGGATCATGCGTAAGGCTCATGGCGCACCGCGCTGTCACATTTTGATTTCGCCGGCCGAAGAGGGCAAGGGTAATTGCTATCACCTATGCCTACGCTTCCACCCTCTTCACACACTAAACACCACACGCAACAGATGCGTCACTTTAGGGAGGAGCTTTGCGCGGACCCTCACCCTCTTGCATGCGTAATCGTGCGAAAGACAATTAAACTTTGGAGCCGGATATCTCGGAACACAGGCGTGCTAGAAAAAATCTTCCAACTGAAACTGTGTACAAACACCACTGCCTACATTTTTTCAATATAAACATGCCAACTTACCGCAGCCAGTAAAAAGTTAATTATTAAATTTTAGTTAATTGGGCTGCTGACAGCGATAATTATCATCTAACTTTCTGTCCCCCTGGCCGCTTAACTTATTTGCACAAGTGGTTCTCACGTGCCTTCGAGCGCCTAATTTTAAAAAAATCATAAGGCTTAATTTTGAACACCCGGTATAACAAATACATATACGCTGATTGCCCCACATTAGAAGTGTTTTGTGGCAAAAGGTAATATTTAAAGGTGAGTTTTATGAAAACAAGATTCACATCACACGTTACGGAAGGAGGGAGAGATGATCGTGCCACTGCGATTGCGGGCTCTTCGGTGACGCCGTGTTGGCGCGCGCGCCAAAGGAGGCTCGTCGACGGAGAATGAACAAGGCTGCCGAGCGGCGTGCGCGATGGGCGGTGGCAGCTCGCGCTACAAAAAGCGACCCCTCCGTGCAAGCGCGGGAGGCCGAAACTAGCCGTCATCCTGCGAGGCCGTGCCGCGAGGACCCTGCAGTACGAGGTCAGCCCACTCATCATCATTCACCCCAGGGATATGCCGTCATTTTTTTTTCTGTTCCTTCTTTATTTCCATTTCTGTCTACTTCTATCATTCCTCCATATTTATTGAATTTTAACTCTTTCGATCTTTTTTATTTTCTCTAACTGGTGCTTCCCTTTTTTGTTTGTCTCTCTCTCTGCCTTTCTGGCTGTATGTCTGTTTTTTCTCCATATAATTATTTTCAAGTTTCTTTGTATCTCTTTCTGTTCTTTCCTGTCTTCGTTTCAATCTATGTGTCTATGTTTTTAAGTATTTCATATGCTCTGTGCTGGTTGTATCGAACATGCGTGCTACTGCATCTCACGCTGGACAAGTCAGCACGCCCAGCGGGTGAGCGCATGCCAGGTGAACGGGTTTGAGTGGCGAAGCAGAAGATGAAGAAGAACGCGAACCGGCATCATAGTGTTTGCGAATGCGAATCGGGGACTTGCCGAGGAGGGGAAGGCTTAGGTTGTCAGACTTTTTAGCCTGTATTATTTTTGCCTTCTACAAAAAATTTTGTTTTTTTTTCAGCAAAATGCTAAGTCAAATGTTTAAAGGGGTACTGGCACAAAATTTCGGGGCCGAGATAGCCTTCGGGGATGAATCTCGGGATCATCGGGACGTTTTAGCCTGTTTTTTTTTGCTTCCGCCGAAGTTTATTGTATTTTTTTCCCAATAGATGAAGCAAAGTAAAATATTTAAACAACTCTGTGGTTACTTAAAAGAAGGCGTCAATATTGAGAGTAACGGCCGCAGGCGTAGGTAAGGGGCGGGGATGAGCGCAGGGGCGGGGGGAGGGGGAGTGGGGTCTGCTTTTTCCTTGGGTCGCAAGGGCTGCCCCGAATTTGCATAAAAGGGGAGGGGGCGCTGCGATGACCTTTGGCCCAATGTTTCTAGTCTAGAAACGTCGCTTTGGCTAGAGTGTACTAGAATAGGTCGAGTGGCGCGACCGCCGCTGTTTTCCTGAAGCTCCGTACGCGGTTGCGATAGAGGGCGCTACGAGCAATCCGGCTTGGTCGCGCATCGCTCGCGCGGTCGTGCGTTGCCGGGCTTCTGCGCCTTTGGCGACACGTGCGACGGCCAGTTTCTTACCGGTGTACGGCTATAGATTTATACTGTCAGAGTAGCATTAAAAATGGTGTTTCCACACGATAATCAGGCTTTCGCCTCATAATATTGCCCCTAAATGTTGCTGCACTGGTTTCGCGGCTCTGAGCGTCTGCTACGGTGACGCGCGAATGCGCCCCTTGCGTAGGTTCTTCGCGATTCCATTTTTTTAGTCTTTTTACCAATTGAGAGAAACTGTCAAGTCCGCGTGCTGTCCGTCTCATTGTGCTTGGCTGCAGTAAAGCGAAGCTGTAAATAGCAGTTCAAATTGGAATGAATGTCGTGAGCGAAAGCTACACGTGTGCTTTTGTCACAATGCCTCGGCTACGGGAAGGAATGCTTCAAATAACGATGCTAATAGAAAACTGCTTTTTCTTACACCCATATTAAAAGGACAACAGCGATGTCTGCATCCCTTAGCTTTTTATTGAATCAGCAGCAAATATACAAATATCGTTCAATGCGTAGAAACAAGCAGCTGTAATTTAGCCAAAGGATAAAGCCAATCATAAACCAACGCGGTTTTTTTCCACCTGTCAACAGCATATTAAATGTGTTTACAGACACGACAAAATAAAAATAAAGATGTTTAAAACCGGCTGCTATATACAAAGAAATATCAGTCACACACACTATGCATAAAGATACATTCTAAAGGAAAACAAAATAAAAATAAAGATGCTTAAAACCTATTGCTTTACATATATACAAAGAAGTATCACTGTTACACTGGCTATGTACACAGATAAACTTCAAAGTACAAAAAAATCACTGTAAATACTATGTACAAAGAAAACTGTTACAGGTATGTAACAGGACGAGTGGAGCACTCACCTGTACGGAAATCTTACGCGCACCTACGGAGCTTTAGGTGCTGCAGCCTCCTGCGCCGTTCTTCCTTAGCTCTATTGATTCCTTTAACCAAAAAGTGCAATCGAGTGACAACATAAAATTTTACCACATGAGACTTCACTGCTTTTGCATGTTGAGCACAGCCAATGGGTCTCCCTTCAACCCTGACCAGATGCAGCACATCTAAAATGCTATCACTGTGCAGTTCATTAGTGCTGAAGCAGTCTGTAAATGTGTCTTCTAAATAGCTAACGAAGTCAAACAGCTTGTTAGACGGGTACAACAAACCACCTTTGTCGCAAAAGTTCGTAAAGGCCGAACACTCATGTTTCTTCCCTTCTGAAGCTGGAACAAGCAGTGAAGTACGACAAGCAGTGCATCCTGACTTCTGCACACACATTCTAACAACATATCCAGCCATGTAATATGCTAGGCGAAAGTCAGTTTTTTTTCCCACAAGGCTGTAATGCTCAGTTGGGGCAGCAATACTGTCATGGCAGGCAGCGCTTTCTATCACGTCAAGATCTCCTTGAGCGATGTGGTCATCAATTGTTTGCTGCAGGCTTGTTGCATCTGCCGAGTGTGCATCTCCACTGTCGAGCAGTGATGTAAGCACCAATGGTGTAACGCTCGCACCGTGCACTGGCTTAGCTAGGCTATAGTAGCTCAGGCAGTTGACAGCAATTAGGAACTGCTCTGGGGTCGGATGGTCATTACAGCCCGACGACTGCCGCACAACTCCAAACAAGTTCTCGAGTGGATCTTGGCTTAGGTTACTCGTCATCAAATACCTGTAGCTTAGTTCTGTGGTAACATAGTCCAGTAAAGAAAGCACACTGGACAGCGTAACCCTCAGGCCAGTAGCTGTCTGCTTGCTAAGGAACCCGACGCCCTTGCCGACATGCTGCTCCCACTTGTCAATGTAGTCTAGAAAACTGGAGAGCGCAGAACTACCACTTGAGTGCGGCCAAAGAGCCTCGGACTGGAATCTGGAGGTCATCAGTTTGATGAGTTGGTTCATCAGCCTGTAAATGCAAAAAAATCTTCATTAGAGCTGGGTTCAACAGTGATGGCCATTAACGAACTCTTGTCTTTTGCCCAAAGAATACAGCAGATACAATATATTTAAGTACCTGAAGAATGATTCTGTAGCATCAACTGCACCCTTTCCATAACGTGACTCAAGGGTGTCCTTGTAGTAGTGTAGACCACGCAGCACAAAGTCTCCGAATAGCTGGAAGGCAAGGGACACTCTCGTCTTCTCGAAGTCATTGGGCTGAAGGTGGCTTGTAGTCAGCCCTGGCATAGCCTTCAAGGTGATGCTGTCTTCGTCCAGGTTGAAAGCCTCGGCCACAAAATACACTGACACCTGCATCAATATAAAAGTGCAGTGATTAGCCAGTTGACTTAATATAAAATGTTAAGCAAGAATGTAATAAAACATTTATACCCGTCCATTTGGTGTGCTGAAACCACCTTTCAAGAGGGAGTTGCGGAGGCACTTCACTAGATGAGGAAAGTCTGACAGGAAATGAAGGTTCCTCTTGGGGTCCACAGGATGCTTCACCTTGCACGTTATTTTGCTTGAGGTTCCCTGGATGCCCATCGATGTCCACATTCGTCTATTCCACGAAGCTCCGTCGCAGGTTATGAAGTCGACAAAGAGTCCTGCCTGTTCTGCTAGGATCGTTGTTTCGATCAATATCTTGCAGAGAAGGTCGCCCTTAACATTTCCGTGCGCAGCAAACACCCCCAAAACCGGAGAAAATTTGCCTGCAAATGTCACGAACATAACAACCATACCATGGTCGCAAGGAAGGTTCGCATCTGCCCGTGGTATAAAGGGCTCCAGGTCGACAAAGCCTCCGATTCTACCAGTCTTGTCAATTGAAAGGTGCTCAGACAACTTCATTTTGTCCACCAGGATGCCGCCATGACGGCTGAAGGTGTCCAATGTGTCTGTTTTCGTCTTCAAAGTTTCTAGAACCTTTCTGTTGAAACCGAAGCCACTCCTGTACGAGGTGGTGTACTTCCGCAGAGTAGTATCACCCGGAAGCACGAGAATGTTGTGTCTTCTCAGATGTCTATAGAGCTTCGGACTGCTCATCTTCATGAGAATGCATTCGAGCATCCATTCATTAGTGAAACGCATGCCATTTGTGCTCTTTCGCTTTGATGCTCTGAAACAGTGCCGCACATTTTTCTGCTGCTTTGGGGGCAGCGTAGAGATCTTCTCTTCCAGTGTCTCTTCTTTTAAAGCCGCGTTTTTGGCTCGCATGCCCTCAATTCTACCTTTCAGGCTCAGCACCTTTTTAAAAAGGCGCCTGTGCTTTTGCAAGGTTGACCTCAGCCTCTGGGCAGCTGTCCTCACTTGCTTTCGGCGATGGCACTTGAGCCAAGACATTCTTGTGAGAAGAGCCTTTCGAAGGTACCGACAAGACAGGCAAGGAGCTCCTGAAAAGCATGGTAATGTTATTTTGTTGGGTTTGCTAAATGACTTCTCTAGTATACCGCTGTGCAAATAAACATAATTCATCAGCACCAAATATATGTCACTGCTCCTGAGGTAAAGTAAGTTCACGAAGCTATCAGCCTTCAAAACAATTTCTGTTACGTCTCAGGAGCTCGGGCAAAATATCTCACACTTTTTCAGTTTACCATGTTGCCTTATGTGCAAGTATACTACATGTACACAAGTGAAAGATTAGTTTCGCCCTTACCTTCTGTCACTGTCGTTACTGCGCATCTCCGGCTGTAGAAAGCGCCGCCAATGACGGCTGTTTTTTTCAGGAGGCTCTTTGTTAGCTCCTCTGCGATGATCGCCGATGTAGACATGGCACCAGGGCATTTAAGTAAGCCTGAGGCTCGAAGAAGAACTCCCTCAGCTTCCCTTACAGTCTCGACACGTCCTTCAGTGATCAATTTCTCAGCGAGGAATGTCCTGAATGAGACTTCTTGGTCCTTGCTTACACTGTAGAGGACCGAGCGGTCCGAGTTTACGGTCCCAGTGGACTCTACAAGCTCTCCAAGGGCGTATACCGTACCTTCAAAGTTTGGAAACCGATGGGACGACCAATACGCAGACGGAGTACTCAGATTACACAAATTGTCAGCGCCAAGCACTGGGGAATCAAATCCGTCGCTTTCGAAAGGCTCTTCCACAGCCGCAGTGCTGCATGGGCTTTCAACTTTCTTCCTTTTGCGCTTTGTATCATCAAGCTCGGCTGGTGCCTCCCGTTTGCGAGGTGCTCGCTTGGGAAGAGCTGTCGACCTCAAGTACTTTGGCGCATTTGGCAATACCGTAGGCACTGCGTCACTCGTTAGTGCCGGTGTTCCGCGCTCAATCCTCACCTACTTTCCGTTCACAATGTGCACGTAGTCCCGCTGAATGTACCGCTTATCGAAGTGGAGCTCACACACTGCGCATTTGCTATCCAGGGGTTTGTCGCTCCGATGTAAGTTCTTCTCCCAGAGCACCCGACGAGCTTCATCTTTCGGCACGCTGAACAATGAAAGCTGCTTCTCCGCTTTAACGCCCGAGTAACCGGTGCGACAGCCTGGCGCATAACAATGCCGATGCCTGCCTTTCGGCATGGCTACACCGTTTTCACACACGAGTAAACGGCACTGAGTTGCAAAACATTTCGCGCAACACGCAGTCCCCGTCGCCTTCGCTGCGAATTGCAATGGCCCGGTGGTGGACGCGGCGGAAATTTCCAAGCCGCTTCGATCGCAGCGCCCCCACGCTAGCTTTCCGCAGTTCGGGCTTCGCCAGGAAGCGTAGGCGGCGCCCGGCGATCGCGCCACTCAACCTATTCTAGTACACTCTACTTTGGCCTAAGGCTCCAAAACTTCGCAAAATAGAAACACTCTCCTTCTCCGCTCTTGTTTTTGCTCGGCCTCTTCTCCTCCGCACTCTCTTATCGAACGTGGCGCCACCTGGCTTGCTCCTGCGTAGCAAAGGCCCTCTCTTGAAGAGAGCGCTTGCTTGCCAGGCAGCGCGATCATAGCATTCGCGCCAGCTGTTCGACTCATTGTAAAATTATCCAAATGTGTGCAACCTTGGTGCACGACAGCTTTCTGTAGTGCCACATATGGTGTACAATATGTGCAGAGAGCACAGAAAATGACTGTCGCAGGAAACAACAGCTCGCGTCGACGCTTTCGACGCGGGATGGCGAAGTCGTCAATGGACAAAGAGCGTTTGTTTAGGCATCAAAGTATTTCACCCTAACAATGTGCTATAAGGCGTACGTCGTGTATTGTTGATAGATTAGAAGATCTGTAGTGTCTTTCACCACTTCAGATCTTCAGACACTACAGATCTGTAGATCTGTAGTGTCTGAAGATCTGAAGTGGTTAGACGCAATAATTATATTTTGCAAGTGCGAATTGAGGACGTATCTGACTTGCGAACTGCATCATTGAAAGAACCAGCTAGTGAGTGAATCAACTAGCGTGTCACCGCACCTTGCGAGAGCTCCTGTCAAGAATTTATACTTTCACACGAAATAGTGCGTTAACCATCGCGCAAAATGGCACGCATACGTAAGGTTCATAAACGATTCAAGCACCAACGACTCGAAGGCATGCACTTTTTGCTTAGCTGTCCTCTCATCGGAAGACCCCTGTCTGCCCAGTCCACGCAAGAGAGCCAGAGATAGCAATATCCTCCGAAACATACAAACACACAACCAAATCTAATGGAGGCTACCCATCTTTATGGGAGTTTCTGCTCTCCATTTTTGTTTATTCAGAAGAGCTGTGCGGAATCTAAAGTTTCGCAGTCACATTGTCGATCGTTTTTCCATGTGCATGCTAACCCCACAAACAGGAGCTGATTATCAAGCAGTAAAAGTAACCATGTAATGGGAATTAAAGAAAAAGACACCACAAATAATTTTTGAAAACTGTGTGAGACGTGGCAGCGTACTGCACAATAATTGCGACTTGTCTCGTGCGTTAGAGCGGAAATCTAATTAAACAAACTTCGACGCATATTTAATGTGACAGACTCGCAACTTCGCATGGTGTCTAAAATGGCCGGATTCAATGCAACCATGTCTTTTGTCGCTACTCGTTGCGCTTACCGGGCGGTATCATGGAGAGTTTTGCTGTTGCTATACTTGTTCTGGCATAAGAAGGTGCACCAGCCACACATGGCAACCAACAGGGACATAAATATTTGGTGAAACGTATTTCACAGCACAAAGTGCCCGGAAGCTCAATTTCGTATCCGTCAAAAGATTTGCACTTTACACGGCGAGTCGGCGTTTCGAGAGCAAAGATGGTAGTCGGGAGCGACTGCAACAAACCAACGCGCGTCGAGCTGTCTCACGTGACGGAATGTAGCCGATAGGGGGTATTTATTAACGCGCAGCGCACGATGCGTTATGGGAGGATTCGCCAATTTGATGTTCTCAGTCAGCCGGTGGAGCACGGGAAACACGTTGACGGGAGCGCTCGGCAAACTTATCATGGTCGCGTATTCTAATACTGCGTGCGACAATGATTTACTCTTCGATAGTCAGTTGCACCAGCCGTACGCAGAGCAAACAGATGAAAACTAAAAGCAGCAGCAAAGAAAGTCCCGAAAGTGCGCGCAATGGAGTGCGAGAAGACAAGGCCCCTGTCGGAAGAGCATTGTCGCGAGTGGCTCGCCCGGATGAAGCGCCCGGTAACGACTGACCCCGACAAGTACCGAGTGTGTTCAAGACGGCTTATATCGGATACGTAAGCGTCATTTCGCTAATTAAGCACCATGTGCAAAAAAAAACAACCAAACACTGAGGGGAACATCATTGCAGTGTGGTCACGGCATGAAGAAAGTTGCGATGCGCCTTTAAGATGTCTTGAGGGCGTAGCGGGGTAAAAAAATATGTATCGTGGGAGCTTATGGTAACATTACCTTATAGGCAATAAAACGAGCCCCACCGCGGTGGTCTAGTGGCTAAGGTACTCGGCTGCTGACCCGCAGGTCGCGGGTTCGAATCCCAGCTGCGGCGGCTGCATTTCCGATGGAGGCGGAAATGTTGTAGGCCCGTGTGCTCAGATTTGGGTGCACGTTAAAAACCCCAGGTGGTCGAAATTTCCAGAGCCCTCCACTACGGCGTCTCTCATAATCATATGGTGGTTTTGGGACGTTAAGCCCCACATGTCAATCAATCAATTGATCAGACACTATGCCTCGGTAACTGTTCAGGGAAAGGTGTGGTGTGATAGATACAGGTGTGGTTCTAAAAGAGGTGAGTTTTGTCAAATTTTCATACTGGGTTTTTTTTGTACTTGAGAAGAAGGTTCCCACTAGGCATACGTGTAGCCTGACACCCTGGACCAAGGGTACTGGTGAGGCATTTGGAAATGACAAACGGAGAGATGGTTTTTGCGTTCTTTTCTTGTGTTTCACAGTGGATGACTTAGAAGCGCGGAAAAATTTCTTTTCGCTTTATGAATACATTCAGTGTTGTTTCGGTGCGCCCCCTCTTAGGAGGAGCGCGATCAGACAGTTTAGGAAATGAAAAGAGGTCATAAAGGATATTTAAATTCGGCAACCATGCCAGCCACCCACCATCGAGCCCAACATAGGGACGCGGCAGCACAATTATAAAGGCATGCCAGCGCCAGCTGTACAGAGCCACTATAACCCAATAATATGGGACCAACAGAGGGCACATACACAAGGTTAACCCTTGCCACCTGGAAGATGGAAGTAAACAGAAGTGAGGAGAGGACAGGAAAGATTGGAAGAGAGAAAAGACGAAAATCAGGAGGGACAGAGAGACGACGTGAGAGTGGCAAAATGATCACAGAGGATAGTGGGGTACTCCAGCATCTGGAGAGAGGCGATGTTGTATTAGCAGACAGCGGTTTCCTAATAACTGAGAGTGTTAGGATGTGTTGTGGCACACTCGCCGTTCCTGCTTTTACGAAAAGAAACAGTTCTCCAGCACAGAGTTCGAACAGACGACAGAAATCGCTAATGTCCGAATTCATGCAGAGCGAGTCTTCGGAACGGTACGAAATAAATAAATGCTGAAGAAATTCGGTACGAATGAACGCCACATTGACAGGATTTTATAGGTATGTTGTGCCCTAACGAACTTGTGCAACTCTGACGTGCCATTCAATCAAACGTCTCGGGAAATGACTGTGGTATTCAGGATCGCAGCAATCAAGGAAGCTTATCTGCACATGTTCAGCATATGTTGTGTAAAGATATTTTGAAGAATTATGCTGTGTGGGCCCTTTTGTTAGGTCTGTAATGTAGAATTTTGGTTTTATGCAGTTACGTTGCGTTATCTCTTAGGTTGTACATAAACATTTACATATATTTGAGTACTGTGACTTTGTATGCGATTACTCGTGTGTCACTGCTTATTTTCGTAGTTTCACAGTTAACAGCGTTCATACAATTATGTATGAAAATAGAATCCGCTGGTGCAACCTACAAACAAGAATCCCTCTGAAACTTACTGACAAGACACCGTGATACATAGCAAGACTAGTAAGTGCGTTTATTACGGCTGCCTGATCACCGCGAAATTCTTTTTGCCAGTATAGAATTTGTGAACAGAAGTGACAACGGTGTGTGTTTTGACAACATTGCAAAAGATTGCTGTGCAGTAACTAACCTGTATACGTCAGTGGTCCCAGTTGACTAGGTACCGTTTGTGTGCTTTAGAATCTGACTTCACAGATACAAATTGGACTCTTGCTTTTTACACATGTGTTGCTGTTATTCAAGCATCACCCTAATAAAACAAGACCTCGCATTATTGTCACTGGGTAATGCCACGTAGTCGCCCTTTTATGTTTATTCCATAGGTACATCTACAGTAACAAATGCCACTGTTTGCCACTTCATGTCCCTTTGCGCACATCTCGACGCATTCACAACGCACGTAGTTTCATACGCATTCAAGGTCACACACAGGCACTTAATTAATCACCATTACATCAAGCCAAAGTATATTGGACCAGCCTTCCAGATCACATTGTATCCATCTCTAACAGTGAATCTTTTCATATTAACCTGATTTTGTTGCGTTTTTCTTCTGTATAAATTCGTTGCACCTTGGTGTTTATCAATTGTTTGCCTTTTTGTTTATTTGTTTCCTTGTTCTTTTTTACTTTTTCTTTATTTTTTCGCAATTTAAATACTAATGCCCCCCTTACTCAATGCCCTTTATGAACCTGCAAAGCATTTTGAATGAATAAATTAGCAGTGTTATTCAAGCCAAATTTTTTTCTTTTTCAAGCATCTCCATTCTTTAAATGTTTTTTTATTGTGTTATGCCGCCACCGGTAATGGCTAGTGTAAAGATTCCCACTTTGATGAAAAAACAAGTGATGATTCTTCAATAAACGCGCATTTTCAACATTTCTGCACTCGTTTTGCACAACAGCTGTGTAACTGCATTTGATTTCGAGCTTTATGCTCAGAGCATAATTCGCAAAACCAGTGCTTGCGTTTCGGCGCTCTCTTCAGCCCGACACAGTCAAAATGGAGCCACTTGACTTCACAACTGGCACCATCGCATGCAATCATTCTTCTTTCTTCCAGTCCCTTGCATACACAAAAGGTATCGGGATCCTCCATGTCACCGTGAGAACTGCTGTTATTGGCATTATGACCATCACGTGCGTGCAAGACTCTAGTAGAGCTGGTGTCTACACTCATTTTTGAGATAGTCATCTTGCTAAAGTCATTCTTTTTATGGTTGATGAACCAGTGTGGAACTAACTGTGGCAATAAAACACTCTTGGACAACTTTCTGCCAGTGTCAATTGGTGAGGTTCCGAAGGTTTCATCCATGTAAATGAGCTTCACGTTTATCCCATTTTGAGGACAAAGTCAGTGTAACTTGTCTTGCACACGAACATTTGCAAATGAGATTGGTAGGAATACCGGTGAGTTTTTTTTTTTAAAAGCTGCCCGTCTGCTTCTGTCACGCAGCCATTTGTGTCACTTAGCAGGTCGCTGAGTTGCCCATCTTTTACTTTGCAAGGACACTATACTTCTAAAACACCTGCCCCACAACAGTTTCACTCAGCCAGCAAGTCTGGTGTTGCACCTAAGTACACGGGCTCAGTTGGTATAAAAATCCCTGCTTCTTTGAAATGGACACCTTCATGCAGATTTTCACTTACAATTTTATATTTCAAAAGTGCCTCTTCTTCCTTCTCCCGCCCATATTTTATTGGAAGAGTGGAGGGCTAGCCGTGTACATGAGGCATACAGATGCTCTTGACGCGACACGCAGATGGTGACTCTAAACGTGTGACACACATCATATAACTTTGATGCAGTGATGTGGCCGGTGCGATATGCATACCAGTTGGCGCTTAATGCCTGACTCCTCGTCCTGGTCTGAATGCTCTCACAGGCTTGTTGCGTGTTGACGAGGCTGTCAAAGATCTGATCATACAGCTGCATAAGATCCTTGTAATGCAAGTTCTTTGCTGTACAGTCGTATTTGAGGTGAAAGTCATAGGGGTTGGAAGCCCTGACAACCAGCACAAACTTGTCACTGTAGTCTGAATGGGTACTCAGTATTGCTGGATGCAGTCCTAAAGCATTGATTGATCGATATGTGGGGTTTAACGTCCCAAAACCACTATATGAATATGAGAGACGCCGTAGTGGAGGGCTCCGGAAATTTAGACCACCTGGGGTTCTTTAAAAACGTGCACCCAAATCTGAGCACACGGGCCTACAACATTTCCGCCTCCATCGGAAATGCAGCCGCCGCAGCCGGGATTTGAGCCCGCGACCTGCGGGTCAGCAGCCGAGTACCTTAGCCACTAGACCACCGCGGCAGGGCAGTCCTGAAGCAACTACAGCGTCATGCAGTACCTTCCATTCCGCTTTTGTTGTGGTAGGTGCCGCAAACTTCGACCATTCGGCGTGTTCTTTGGGCGACGTTCGCCATCCAGAATCTTCTTCATCGTCGTAGACGAAGAAAAGTCCATTTCTGCCACTGGCCACCCTACAATTTTGCGTACGTGTGTCGAGAGCCAGCTGTTCGCGACATCTTTGCAGGAGTCACCGTCTCGCGCACGCACGCCGTACTCTAAGTAAAACAGCAGGGTCGCCACATGAGAACACGCCCCGCCGTTGCCAGTCATACACAGGCAGAGGGCTGCGACTCTTTCGCCATCGCTTTTGGACAAAATCCATGCCTTGACAGGAGGAGCTGGCGAGCTTTGCGAGTGGTATATCTGCGTACAAAATAAAACAGCGAGGAAATAAAATTAACGCCCTCCGCGACTGGCTGCATACAACACAGAGGCGAAAAGAAAAACAAAAGTTAGCTAATCGCGACCACGTAGTCAATAAAACTAGCAATTCAGCAAGTTGGTTACTTTATCAGGGAGATAAAAATGCGACCAAATGAAACGCTTACTTGTGTGATTACGATAACGGTGTCCGCAGAGACTCGTGCCAGCAGCGACTCCTGCACCCAGCCGCTGGTGATGCAATTCTGGCCCTCCATAGATTTGTATACATTGAGCTGTTTTCGAGTGACGAAACTTGTCCTCAAAACAAGAAAATCCTTAGTGTCGCATTAGTCCACGCGTAGCCAAAGGTCAACGTTCGCAACATATCGTACGCCGGTATCGCAAGGGTACACGTAACACAGTTTATTTTTGATAGATATGTTTAACATCGCAAAACCACAACATGGTTATGAGAGACGCCGCAGTGGGGGGCTCCAGAAAGTTCGACCATCTGGGGTTCTTTAACGTGCACCCAAATCTGAGCACACGGACCAACAGCATTTTCGCCTCCATAGGAAATAAGCCGCTTCAGCCGGGATTCGATCCCGCGACCTGCGGGTCAGCAGCCGAGTATAAGTAGCAGACCACCGTGGCGGGGCCACACTTCATTTTTTTTCTCGTAACGCTGCCTGTCAGAGCGGCACAAACGACTTATGTACAAAGCGCCTCATTGTGTCGCCTTCCCACTCACGTAATTAACACATGAAAAGCCGAAAACACAAAAGAATCAGCACCAATGTTTACATAGCGCTGATGACTGAACCACTGTCGCCGCCAGAGCCGCCGATCCAAGGACGCCAAAATGGCGGAGAGCAGTATGTGATATCTGTGGTGACGTCACATGAATACGCCCTATACCGACGCGGCGCCAGCCTCGAATTAGATAGAAGAGGAGGCGCGCGTATCACATACGTCGCTACTTTGCGAAGTTTCAGAGGCTTTAGTTCGAACCCTGCATGCTGCACCGCGCACGCCACCGCGGCGCTTTCACTGTGCTCAAGTTTCTAGAAGTTTCACTGGCACAGGTTCAGAATTGTTATTAGTGTATATATCATGTGCCAAATTGGCTACTTCACGACTTCGTCTATAGTCACAACAAATTCAGGTTAGGGCCAAAGCTATTTTCTGGCGACTTTCGACGTATTTAGGGGCGCAGTTCATAGCTATTTTTTATTGTTTGCTCATAAAATACCGAGCAAGCCCAATGGCTACCCTTTGTTTCTAAGCTGTTCTGACGGCAATTTCGATGCATGCACTCCACCCCCCGGCAGCCATCCGATGCTCGTCGACACACCTCAACGCTACGCGCAGCACGCCTTTCAAGAAGTAGTGACGAAGTTCTTCTCCTGGTTGTCCACTCAGTGCTCGTCATGACCATTGTGCGGAATTGGAAAATTCGGCGGTTTAACACGTTAGCATATAAATCCAAAACGGGGAAGCAGTAATTATAACTTGCAAATTAAAGAGGAAAATTATTCGCGCCTTCTGACTATCAGACTGGCGATGTAGCGCACCAAGTCTCGTATATTCCATACTATAGATCCTCCTATACATTGCGTATATTACAGGTGTGTGTATGTTAGTTCTTGTTAGCACGTGTTTGAGACACCCTGTGGACTTGCAGATTGCCTTGAAAACGGTTCATCTATATAGTGCTTAGCCATTTGTGTATGTTGATTCCTTGTTTCGTACATAATTTTCGTGTGTTCGCATCGTCGTACGATGGAGTAATCTTTTTTCTAAACAAGAAAGATGTTAGTCGTGCTCCAACAAGGAGGATCAATCCTGCTTGTACTGCAAGGAGCAACATAACAAACAAAATAAACCATTTTACTAGCTGCACGAGGTATGTTCCTCTCGAGAAATTGATCCGGAAGCAACAATAATAATAATTCCTGATGCTTAACGTCCAAACAGCACGATGTGTGTATGAGAGATAAAGCAGCAAGGGCCTCTTATTATGAAAGAAAATGTGCATGAATATGCGACGTAACCATTTCGCATGTAGGCACATCACATAAAACACGTATGGGACAAACTTATAACAATACCGCCCCCCGCTCACCGAAAAAAAATTGCTGCACCTTTGTTGTCAAGACTAAATATGCAATGACATTATAAGCTGCTATTGACCTTTAGGCTACACTCCAGTTTCTTGCAAGTATTTTATAACATGCCCCAAGATACACATTTCAACGTGTTTCCAGAGAAGTACTTGCTATGGCATGCGTTTGATGAATACTCAAATTACAAGTAACATGCGGTACATAGGAGAAGCACACACACACACCGCGGGACAAGCACTTGTTTTGTATTTTGTGTTTTTCTCCATACGTTACTTGCGGTGTTTTCAAGGGTAATTTCTGTGTCGTTTGGCTGGTCAGCCTATTTAGTTTCCCCACCTGGCTTATACTTGTTTATTTCTCGCCTCTCATTTTCATTTTAGCGAGGCAAGTGTGGTGTCCAAGTATAGAAATTCGCGAACATAGAATGAATTGAGCTCGCTCACGGTGTTCAAAAGATTTCTCGGAGAGGCCTTCGTCCTGCACTGGAAATGAAACAGGTCGAGGGTGAAGATTATGATGGCAATCATTATTTGAATTGTTTATTTGTTTGGTTGTTCAATCCTTTGTTCGTTCGTTTATTTATTTTTTGTTTCAATTGTTTGTTTCTTTGTTTGCGAATGGAGAATAAATTACTTGAATCAGGTGCCATCTATTCGTTCGAAATCTTTTTTGGTGCGAGATCTTAGACGGAAACTAATAAACTTGAGCTCGTGCTGTCATGTAATTAGTTTCAAACGTTTAGGAACTTTGCAAATTGTCGGACATGTGCATCTTTTTCTCGAGGAAGTACTCGAAAAAGTATTCCTATCTCATTGAAGTGATTGAGCTCAAGGATACCATTCTGCGATCGGCCACCATCGTGATTAACAATTCCGTAACCCTGTAATGTAGCAACAAAAAGCGGACCCCACAAATAATTATTGAAACCTGTGTGAAAAGTGGCAGTACACAATATTTGCGAATTGTCTGCTGCGTTAGAGTGTAAAGCAAGTTAGCCAAACCTGAGCTGCAGTTTGCTCTGGCCTGCTTCTTTAGAGTGGCGAAGGGTGACGGGGTGGTGAGAAAGTGGTGACTGACCATGTTGATGTAGGGAGATGAGAAGATGGTCTTGTTAGGCTGGGGTAATTCTACAGGCGTGCATCCAGTCCAGTGGCTTCTAAAAACATGACAAAGATTCCTATCACCACATTTGTGCTGCTGGCGTCAGGACAACGATTCTAACAACAATGTACTTATCCACAACACACACTTAATGCCCACGTTGCCTTCATCGCTGACCTAAAAGACACAGCACATACCTTACAGGATAGTCTTTTCCACCAGAATGGACATCTAAAAATGCCCTACAGTTTATTAAAATATGAATATTTTAATTGTGATGTTCCTGTTACCCTGACGTGCTGTAGTCACATCGACGGTAATGATGGCTTTCTTGACAACAGTGCTTTTTCGGTGAACTCTATATAGAAAGCCACCTTCTTCAATCACGAGCATCCTTGCCTCCGTAGAGCTGATTACTCTCATTGTCGATATTCATAGCAACAATATTGCTACATGCATGTATACTGATATTCTAGGGGGCGACGCGCGTGTGTGCCTGACGAGGAAGACGAAGGGTTGTCTCCGCTTGATCGCTGGTGAACCGGGCACGCCATTACCGCTGGTTTAGAATATATCTAATCCCCAGCCTCGTCGTTACGGCGTCTCTTCTTTTCCGTAACATATTTGGTGGAGGTGGAACGTTCTCCGTCTTCACCACGAAGCTTCGCAGTGGCCGCACTATTCAGTCTCCGGCCATGGCTACCAATGACAACAGCCTGTCAGCGTCTCCATCTGTAGCTCCAGCCACTACATACCTGACGATGCCCACCCCCCGTGATCCAGGTACATTCTCCGCACAACCTGGGCTCGACGTCGACTACTGGCTCCGTATGTACGAGCGTGTTAGCCACACACACCGATGGGACCCTACCATGATGCTCGCCAACGTAATATTTTACTTGGACGGCACCCCACGGGTCTGGTTCGACGCCCATGAGACCGAGCTCACCAGCTGGGATACCTTCAAGGAGCGACTACGCGACATCTTTGGGGACCCGTCCGGTCGCCAAATGGAAGCGCGAAAAGAACTCGCCACTCGTGTGCAGTCGTCAACAGAGTCGTATGTCTCGTACATACAGGATGTCCTCGCGTTGTGCCGAAAAGTCGACGAGCAAATGACAGAGAGTGACAAGGTGGGCCACATACTTAAGGGCATCGCGGACGACGCCTTCAATTTGCTCGTCTACAATAACGTCACGACCGTAGATACGACTATCAAGGAATGCCGTCGCTTCGAAATGGCCAAAAGCCGCCGTGTTCTGCCTCAGTTTACGCGGCTACCAAACACGGCTGTTACATCCACTTGCACCGATCTCGGTGCCGCACCACCCATGCAGGACAGCGGGACACGAATAGTTCGACGGGAGCTTGAGGCGTCAAGTCCGGCACCATTTCCTCCACATCCGCTCGATCATGGCGCCGCAGAAACGCCTCCGCCGGTCTCCGTTATTCAAGCCGCCGTGAGGCAGGAAATTGCAAAGCTTGGTTTTCCTGTGGCCTGCTCTGTGTCCCGACCCGTCTTCAGACCGATGACAACAAATGCACCACATTTTATTCCGCGATCCCGCAATCCGGCGGAATGGAGAACTGCAGACGACAAGCCGATCTGCTTCCGCTGCCACCGATTTGGCCATATCTCCCGCTACTGCCGCAGCACTTGGACGCCCTCAAAATGGAGTCAATTTTCCTCTAATCGACCATACGAGGACTCCCGTCGGTATTCGCCCAGTCTTGTGTACCTTTCTTCCGACATCCCCAACAGCCGCTCCACTGCTCGTTCGCCGCCACCTCAACGTCGCCGTTCCCCATCGCCCCAACCACGCCGCTATCCGTCGCCGGTCAACTGTGGATCCTCTCGGACGGAAAACTAGATCATGCAGCTCCGGGAGGTAGTGCTGCATCGCTTGCGAATGATCCAAATCCTCCATTGACGCTCCCCACTGATACGAACTTGATTGAGGTGTATGTGGACGGTATTTCCTTGACGGCGTTAGTCGATACCGGAGCTCAAGTGTCTATAATGAGTGCTCATCTGTGTCGCCTGCTCAAAAAAGTCCTCACGCCTGCAGCAACTAAAGCCCTCCGTGTCGCTGATGGTGGAACTGTGGCCATCACTGGAATGTGTACCGCTCGTGTTAGTATTGCCGGCCGCCATGTTCCCGTTTTATTTACGGTGCTTGAAAATTGCCCCCACGACCTAATCTTCGGCATGGACTTCCTATCAACGCATTCTGCCCTCATCGATTGTGCCGCCGGCACACTCTGCCTAGAACTTCCTCTTCTCCCGGATTCTGACCCTGAACTCCCGAACAGCTTGTGCACCACTGACTTCTTCCGGATACCGCCTAAAGCTCTCACATTCATCGAATTGGCAAGACCCTCTCCCGTGCTTGACGGTGATTATATCGTGACGCCGATTACTGATGTTCTCCTGGCGCGTGACATTACTGTCCCACACTCTGTCGTAAGCATGGCCTCTAACCGAACATATTTACCTGTTATCAATTTCGGTTTCATAAAACAAGTGCTACCCCAAGGAATTTCGGTCGCCACACTAAGGCCTTTAATTGACGACCACGTCACCTGTTTTACGGCAGACGTATGTCCCGAGCACCCACATCACTCGCAGGATGTCACGTGCCTCGATGTGACCTTACGCTCCATGATCGCCCCGGACCTCAAACCTGAGAAGTCAACCGCGCTATGCCGCCTTCTGGCTTCATACCGCGACATATTCGACGTCGACCACCGTCCACTCGGCCAGACTTCACTCGTCAAGCACCGCATTAACACAGGTGATTCTCATCCCATTCATCGGCGACCATACCGGGTGTCTGCCACTGAGCGTAAAATAATTCAACAAGAAGTCACCAAGATGTTAGCCAAAGGAATTATTGAACCCTCTTCGAGCCCATGGGCGTCCCCCGTTGTGCTCGTTAAAAAGAAAGATGGCACGTGGCGCTTCTGCGTGGATTACCGTCATCTGAATAGAATCACAAAAAAGGACGTTTACCCTTTACCCCGCATCGATGACGCTCTCGATTGTCTCCACGGCGCCCGATACTTTTCCACAATAGACCTACGTTCCGGCTACTGGCAGATTGCTGTCGACGAAAAAGACCAAGAGAAGACTGCATTTGTAACTCCAGACGGCCTATATCCGTTCAAGGTTATGCCATTTGGGCTATGCAACGCCCCAGCCACGTTTGAGCGCATGATGGACTCTCTGCTACAAGGGTTCAAATGGTCAACATGTCTTTGTTATCTTGACGATGTCGTTGTATATTCCCCAACATTTGAGACCCACCTTCAGCGTTTGTCAGCTATTCTCGACATATTCCGCACTGCAGGCCTCCAATTGAACTCGTCGAAGTGCCGCTTCGGACGCCGGCAAATTACAGTGTTGGGCCACCTTGTCGACGCCTCTGGTGTGCAGCCGGACCCCGAGAAAATTCGTGCAGTCACCAGTTTTCCTCTACCCCAGTCAGCCAAAGACGTCCGGAGTTTTGTAGGACTTTGCTCCTATTTTAGAAGGTTTGTGAAAGATTTCGCAACCATCGCTCGACCCCTCACAGAGCTTCTAAAGAAAGACGTCACATTTGCGTGGGGTACCGACCAAGCTGCTGCTTTTTCTCACCTAATCACGCTACTGACGACTCCACCCATATTGGTTCACTTTGACCCATTCGCTCCGACGGAAGTTCGAACCGATGCTAGTGGTCACGGAATCGGAGCCGTGTTAGCCCAGCGCCAACGGGGACACGACCGAGTTGTCGCCTACGCTAGCCGCCTCCTCACAGCTGCTGAGCGCAACTATTCTATTACGGAGCGTGAATGTCTTGCTCTTGTTTGGGCAGTCTCAAAGTTCCGCCCATATTTATATGGCACTAATTTCACTGTGATAACTGACCATCATGCGCTATGTTGGCTTACGTCACTGAAGGATCCTACTGGCCGGCTCGGGCGCTGGGCTCTGCGACTCCAAGAGTATACATTTACGGTGACGAACAAGTCCGGACGCCTACATCAGGACGCAGACTGCCTGTCACGCTACTCGGTCGCTGAGTCGAGCACTATGCATGACACCGACACCGAGCCTTGCGTCTTTTCCCTTTCGCAAGTGACATGCATCGGTGACGAGCAGCGCTATGATGCGTCCTTGCGTGCTATCATTGAGAGCCTCGAATCACCATCTTCCAGTCAGTCCTATCGCTCGTTCGTGCTCCACGATGGTGTATTATACCGCCAAAATTTTGAGCCGGATGGACCGGCTCTGCTGCTTGTCATTCCGAAACACCTTCGCTCGGAAGTTCTACATGAACTTCATGACCTTCCGACTGCTGGTCACCTTGGTGTGTCACGCACTTACGACCGAATACGCCGACGCTTCTACTGGCCAGGGCTTGCACGCTCAGTCAGAAGGTACGTTGCGGCTTGTGAGAAATGTCAGCGCCGCAAAACGCCATCGACACTTCCCGCCGGACGCCTTCAACCACTCGATATTCCGTCAGAACCGTTCCTCCGCGTTGGCTTGGACCTACTTGGCCCTTTTCCCTTGTCTTCCTCGGGTAACAAGTGGATAGCCGTGGCCACCGACTACGCCACGCGTTATGCCATCACACGAGCTCTCCCAACAAGCTGCGCCACAGATGTCGCCGACTTCCTCCTCAAGGACGTGATTTTGCAACACGGAGCCCCACGGCAGCTGCTTACAGACCGTGGCCGCACCTTTTTGTCGAAGGTCATAGCCGACATCTTGCAGTCTTGTAAAACGAGACACAAGCTGACTACGTCATACCACCCGCAAACCAATGGACTCACGGAGCGCCTAAATCGAACTCTTACAGACATGCTCGCTAAGTATGTTTCTACCTACCACACTGACTGGGATCTCGCGTTGCCGTACGTCACATTTGCCTACAATTCTTCGCACCATGACACTGCCGGTTACTCTCCATTTTTTCTGCTGTTTGGCCGAGAACCAACATGGCCTCTAGACACCGTCATACCGTCTCCTGGAGTACCCACCAGTGAATATGCCATGGACGCTATCACTCGGGCCGCTCACGCACGCGAAATCACCCGTACTCGCCTTCTGACCTCTCAAGAGAAGCAACGGCGCTTGTATGACCAACGACACCGCGACGTACACTTTCCACCCGGTTCTTTGGTACTGCTGTGGTCTCCGACCCGTCAAGTTGGCTTGTCAGAAAAACTGCTTACTCGCTACACAGGCCCATACCGTGTCCTCCGTGTGGTTACGCCTGTAACGTATGAAATTGGTCCTGCCACCCCATTCCCTTCATGTGCCCAACAGGCTACCGATATTGTACATGTTGCGCGCTTGAAGCCCTACAACTCTCCTAGTGACGTTGACATCTAAATGCGCCGAGACGGCGCTTGCGCCGCCGGGGGTAATGCTACATGCATGTATACTGATATTCTAGGGGGCGACGCGCGTGTGTGCCTGACGAGGACGACGAAGGGTTGTCTCCGCTCGATCGCTGGTGAACCGGGCACGCCATTACCGCTGGTTTGGAATATATCTAATCCCCAGCCTCGTCGTTACGGCGTCTCTTCTTTTCCGTAACAATATGAAAATCTGGGTGCCAGCCCTGCTGCCCGTAATAAAGGCGGCGTGGAGATGACAGTGGGAGATGAAAGATGCTTTGAGAAAAAAAGAGCTTTCAGCTGTTTGGGGAACACTCTAACCAGGCCTAACGTCCCAATTAATCAGGCGGGGCTGCAATATTATCGTTTATTTATAAATCCTGTGTGACCAAAAGGTAAACAACTTCCCCGAAGCAGTACTTGCTACTGTACGGCGTATCATAAAGCACACCCGTGTTGGTCATCCGTACATAACGTTCAATTTATCCAAGTACACGGCAAATTCACGCCGTGAGTCCCCTTAGCAGCCGCTGCACACATGGCCAACACACATCCTGGAAAGGCGCATTGCTATCCTGCAGGAAGCCTTCAGGAAGTGAGAAGCCACTCACGGCGACCCTGCAATCCGTGCGTTTTTAAGATGGTTGTGCAGGATCTCGCAGGCCTCTTCAAGGAACAGGAAATGTGGTACTCGACACGCATGGTGGTACCAATCCAGCCGCACATGGTGCTGAGGGAGCTGTGCGTCATCATGTGGCCCGGCAAGAAACTGGACAAAAAACCATGATGCTGGCCGGTGAAGTACTCTGTGAGTAGCCGCAGATGCTTGACGTAGCTCAGGCCGGGTAGTTGACGCTGAATGCATGTGCCGGCCTTGAAGCACACAGAACGCTTCCCTCGCTGACGTCCTCACGGTAGTGCTTCCACAACAGCCGAGGGTGACAGCAGGACAGGACCGGAAGGCGTTTCGCGAAGAAGGCACAGGTGCGGAGCCGAGGCACTTTGTGAATGGGCTCGCGGCCGTGCATGACGATGTCCCATACATTCCGCATGAACCCCGCAAGTAAAAAACGGCGCTTCTGACACAAACGCCAGGTCTGCGCCGTCACTCTGCGCTCTGCGCTTCGAGATGGTGATGCCGCAGTCGTGTTGTCCGATGCGAACACGGTGTCGCTGGGGAGGCTCACGAAGCAAAGACATGCGTAGTCTTGTGTCTTCACGACGCTTTACGTTAAACGGGGGAGACAACAAGGTCTCGGTCGTGCTTGTGGTCACCTGGCGAAAGTCGCGACGAGCACATTCTGAAAAATGCAGGTCGATGACTTGACTCGGAGGCTCCAACATGATAACGAGCGAGCTGACGTGGAACGCCTTGGAGAACAAACGACCACGCGCATGGGACACGCGCGCTCGCTGAGATCTACGTAGCAATTAAGAAAAAGAGGAAGGCCAACGAAAGCACTAAGGATGATTCACCGTTGCGGGTAGTGCCATTCTTACGGGAATCACCATCATCATTATCATACGCGAAGTGCAGGCCTCACGGTGGCTAGAATAAGGCGCGTACGTGCCAGCCCTGCAGCAAAAACTCAATCTATATGTATGCTTTCCCGAAAATTTAGTGATATCCTGTCCCTATTGCATACTTCAAGCACTAAAGTATATTTAAACTAGCGGTGCACCCACTACGTGGCCTTAGGGGAATAAGCGCCGACAATTTTATTCCTAGGAAAACTAAAAACCAACATGCCAAAAATTCATGAATAACTAGAGAAATCATTCAAATTGCACGGAAAGTAAAGAGTATGAGAAAGCATAACTCGAAAGCATTGCCATTTCAGAAATTAAAAAGAACGCTTTCAGAAAGAATACGGTTTAGCAAACATGTAATTTATTCTGTTGAATTGCCCCAATTCCTTAAGAGTGGTCCAGCCACGTTTTGGCGCCATATGAAAGTTAAGCAACAGAAAACTACAGATTGCACTGTGCTTGGGGATCAAATTATTGAAGATAAGAAACAAATGGCCACAAAATATAACCGTTACTTTCACTCTGTTTTTTCCAAATGCCCATTTTTATTGCCAATGGCAATAATCCAGTAGAAATTGATCCTGACTACATAACGTTTGAAGGTATCTTTTCCATGCTTCTGAACCTAAAAACAAAATCTTCTTGTGGTTTGGACAACCTGCCAAATACTTTTTCACGTCGTTACGCTGAATCACTTTCTCGCTTTCTTGTAGTAATCTTTCATTTATCAATATTTCAGGCAAATCATCTAATGGTCATCAGTGGGACAAAGCTCTTCTACGACCGCTATTCAGCCATAATGAGCCCATGGTAACAGCCGCATCGAAAATACAACGAAGGTTTGAATCACGAACTGCTCTTCTCAAGCCGTCTTGCTTCCTCCATATTGTGACGACGCGAGATTGACGCGCACACAAAGCGCCTCAAACAAATACAATTTATCGATCGCAGGAAACAGACTGCAACGACCTCTTCGTCTTTTGCCCTCGGCCAAGGACACTCGCGCTGCTTCGTTGTCCTCACCACTGGCACATACGCGCGGCATTATTCGCCCTTTAAATAAAAACATCGTCCCGATGGTAAACGTTTGAGAAGCAAGGCGAAACCAAAACTGCACAGTTAGTCACTGAAAGTAAGGCTTCATCCGAAGCACGTGGACAATTTCTGGTTAATGTCTGCGCCGCTTTGAACACTGGACGCCGTCCGGAATAACCTCGTAGTTGACGTCACTAATGCGTCGCAGAACCTTGTAGGGTCCGAAGTATCTTCGCAACAGCTTTTCGGAGACCCCACGCTGACGAACAGGTGTCCAGACCCATACTTTGTCGTCCACGTTGTATAGACGGGTCTGTGCCGGAGGTTGCAATACTTGGCATCTTCGTCTTGCTGTTTGGTGATTCGCAACCTGGCAAATTGTCTGGCTTCTTCTGCTAGCTGGGTAAACTCTTCGGCGTCTGTCTCATTGCCATCATTTTTTGAGTGACAGTTAGGCAGTGCTCCGGCTCGTGACAACAGACGATGCTGTTGAGCCCAGCAAGACGCAATGAGGACCATGTGCACATACGTTGTTTCGTGTTGTGTGTGTACAGCAATAACTTGCATGTGCGTATTAAAACACCTTGTCCGTTCCGCTTCGTATACTCTCTCCCAGCATTGTAAATAATCTCAATGGAACAACAACCGCGTTCAAGTGTCACTTGCACCGTGCTCAAATTCACCACGGTCGCAGAATGCTGATGCCGGTGAGTTTCACGCGGAATACGCACACTGTGGCCGGATGCTACGTCGGCCGCGTGGCGGAACGCAACCGTAGAAGCCGCACGACCGATCATGTTGTCTGTACAGTTGCTGAAATAATGAAGTGAAAATACTCACTGTTGTCAGTGCATCTATGCGTTCTCTTGAACTTGCTTCGTTGTCGTTGAGATGTTACTGTTATTACTCGGATGGAATGATTTCACCGAAGGTGTCGCGCTGGCCCAGAGTGTTCAGCCCCATTCCGTTAGTTTTGGATAGTCACGACACACACGCTGCGCAGCTCACGTGCTTTCCGAGCCGGAGAGAGAGCCGTGTCTTCTGCTTTACATTCGGATGTGAACAAGAGAGGAGAATTCGCCCAGTCAATAAAGCCGACTTCCAAAGTGTGGGAGCTTGGGCTAGTTGGTATGGCATGACGATGTATAGCGCGAGAACAAAACGACGACACAGAGACAAGAAGGACACGAAGGACACGAACACCAACTTCAACTTGTTTATTGCGCATAGCGCGAAAATATATACAGGACAGAGTAACCATGAGACAAAAACCATATGGCACAAAGAGCAAAACAAAAGGTAAGAGAAAAAATAAATAACGAAAACAAAGCACAGAAAAAGGCAAAGAAAAGTCTATAAAGAAACGAAAAAGAAAAATAAAGGTAATATAGCTACTTGCGTGCACCAAAACCTTCGAGAAACCTTAGTTCCTTCTCGGACAGAGACACCGAGGGTTTGCTAATGCATGCCACCTGTTCGCGTGCAATCTGCGCGGCCTCGACGAAGAATCGGGTGCTCTCATCCTTGTGCTTGTACAATGTCGCTGTGTCCTTGAAAAGGGGCACACAGTTGTATTCAGTGCAGTGCGGAGCAAAAAAACCATCTTTCCCGTTTCTAACATTGTTAGCGTGATCTCTCAGTCGATCGTTCAGACACCTTCCGGTCGTTCCGACATAACAAGCACCACATCAAAGGGGGGTCCTATAGACAACTTCCCGGGAGCATGCCGAATACCTGTTTCTATGCTGAACTCTGCATTCCATTGATGACTGCGTTTTCAGGAGGTTTGTAGATTTGGTGAGGCTGATTTTTTTGAACGGTGCAGAGAACAGGACACGAACTTCAACTCGTTTTCCGATTTTCTTGAGCCTGCGTGATATCTGGTGTTTGTATGGAATCTCGGCTATCCTTTCACGCTCTGTATCCGTGTTGCTCGGATTATGTCGCTGCCTCTGCTCTGCCTTATTAGTCCGCAGAAGAGTCTCAGCAACGGAAGCGATAAATGCATCAGGAAAACCAGTAGCCTTTAGCCGGGAAACTTGAGCTTTGAAGCTCGGAGAGATGTTGTGGACGCACGACCTATTTAAGGCATAGGTTCGTGCTACGCCTTGCCTAACTAACTTGCTGTGAGCGGAAGAAAAAAAGAAAGTAAAGGTTTCTGCGCACGTGGTTCATAACACCAACAGATGTGCTGTGAGCTTAAAAGCAGTCATAAATCCAAAAATTGTATCTTGTCATTCTCGGGTATTTCATGTGCCAACACAGGAGGCTATTAAGCAAACTTCAAACGCACCTATCGTTTGAGCCGCAATCGAGTGGAACATAGAAGGGTTACAATTTAGAAGAACCAAGAAATTATCCACGTATCTGAATACTTCGACGACATGCGAGCCCTCTAACTTTTTCTGCAGTTTATTGCCCATTTTCGACAATAGAAGATCTCTGAGTAGAGGTGCTATGCATGAGCCGATTGAAACACCTTTTTTTCAGATAAATGCAATCATTCCATTGAACAAAAGTAGGGGTAAGGTACAGCAAAACAAGGTCAAGAAAATTCCGCGCACTGATGCCAGCTTTTAATTGGAAGTTCTCCGAAGTCTTCTATGTTATCACTTATACATTCGAATACCTCATCGTGAGGCAGTGAGTAGTATAGGTCCTTTATGTCAAATTGAAAAACCAAAAACGTTAGATTGATTTGACTGTTTGAAAAATTGTATCAGTGCCTGCGAGTTTTTTATCGGAAATGGGTCATCAATCATTAGACACTTTAGATGGGTCTTCATAAACAAACCGAGTTGCTTTTGCCACGTTCCACTTTCTGTCAGAATGACACGGAAGGGCATATCGACTTTATGTGTTTTGGCAGAAAAAACCCTGCTGAGCCCATTTTTGTCACTTTTGCTAATATGCTGTGCTAACTGTTTCAACTCTAGTTTACGGCACATTTCCTTGGCTTGCGTTTTTATTCTATCTTGACGAATGCCGGTACAACATTTGAAAACAGAGCCAATAGCTGTGACTGCCTTTTCTAGGTATATTCTGTTCTGTTCTGTTTTAACTGTTTTGCTATGGAGAGGTTGAGGTGCCTATTGCCTCGGCTACTCCATATCACAAAGTTCTGCAGCGAAAAATAAAATAATAATACAGAACGGTACCCAAAAATTAACAATACGGAAAAGAAAAAACATAATAGCACACTGAAACCGGTTCAAATATCATGCCAATACACAGTTTTCTCCGCGCAGTTCACAGAGTCATAAACTACTCACACGCACACCTTACTAATCTAATGTCAGTATATACATGACCCCATTTTATATAATACCCATCTCTGGCTGTCAGTCATAGGCGCTTGTCCAGTCCGATCTCCAAGAAAAGTCTGTCAGGAAGATTATTGCCTTTTTCTGGAGATGCATCTCAGGCCATGGTCCAAGTAGTTTCTTTATTGTGAGGCGCCGTCTGTCCAAACTTGCTAATTTGTTCTTTAATTTTTCTCTTTCATTTGCGTATTTAACGCACTCCAAAATAATATGGTGAACATTTTCTTCTGCATGACCAAAATGGCATTCCGGTGAGTTGGATCTATGTATCTTGTGCAGGAAGCTATTTGTGTATGCTACTTCCAATCCAAGTCGGTGGATCAATGTCTCTAGGTGTCGTGGGAGGTCTGTCGCTATGGAAAATTTTCTGTGTGGATCAGTTTCATAAAGTACCGTTTCCTTTGATTTAGGGCTCTCCAACCACTTCTTCATTGAACAATGGTTAGCTCCTTGCGATATAAAATGTCGAATATCCGCCCCAGACATAGGGTTTGCGCAATCCCGTCCTTCCTTCAATGCTTTCTTCGCGAGACTATCAGCATCTTCATTTCCCTTTATTCCAATGTGGCTGGGTATCCATTGGAATACGATGTTGTGACCCTGCGATGAGGCATATTCCACAGTTTCTGCGATACATTGTGCTATTTCACCATTTTTGTAAGGTGATCTCACATTTCTGATTAGCTGAAGAGCAGGTTTGCTATCAGTGCATATCACCCATTTTCGTGGCTCAGGATTCTCGCAGATAAGCTTAACTGCTTCAAAGATAGCCACCAATTCTTCTGTCGTCGATGAAGATTTGTGCGATAATTTGTACATCTTCTTTTTCTGAATTTCGGGTATAAAGACCACACAGGCTGACGCTTCATCTGTGCATGATCCGTCTGTATATATCTTCGTTTTTTCCTTATGCATTACATGAAGCTGATGAAGTACCAACTGTGCCGATACTAGAGGTGTCATGTCTGCTTTCTTCTCTATGCCGTCTATTTCACGGAAAACGTTGAGAAGTGGCAGCGTACAAGGTGGTATTGAAGGTTTCCATTGTTTAAATTCTGGTACTACTGCTTGAAATGATGATATAGTATCCTGTAGTCTCGTTGCCGTCCTTTGTGTTAGTGCACCAGATAAAAATGAGTTTCATGTTGCGTGAAAATTCTAAATAAATTTTGAGATGTTTCTTTATTTCGGAGTACTGCCGAAGGTGGCTCTCGAACCTCCGCATACACAAAAGCACTGGAAGTTGACCGTGGTAAACCCAGACATACCATCAAGCTCCTTGCCAATAACAAGTGAAGTCTCCTTTTGGTGGAGGCTGGGAGTCCGTGCAGCAGAGGCAGTGAGTAAGTTACGATGGGGCGTATCTAGGCAACATGTAGGGCTAATAACGACTCTGTAGTAACACCCCATTTGGTCCCGCAGAGATGCCGGAGGATTCGAATGGCCTGATTCACTTTTTGTTCCAGGAACTGGACCTGAGGCGACCATGTTAGTCTCCGGTCTAAAATTACTCCCAAGAATTTATGAGTTTTAACCATTTGAATAGGCTGATTTTGCAGAATATTCTGGATATTTCCAGGTCTTTTTAATGTAAACGGAAGTATGGCTGTTTTAGCAAGACTCAGTGCCATACATCTTTTTATAGGAAACGGTCTACATAATCCAATCCTTCTTGTAGAGTTTGTTGTACATCCAAAAACGATGGACCTGACATCCATATACTTATATCATTAGCATATACTGAACATGTGATGTTAGGTGGAAGATTATACGGGAGCTGCGCCATGACTGCATTAAAGAGATTAGGACTTAGCACGCTGCCCTGTGGCACTCCTTGGTTGACGACATGTTCTGACGTTGGGTCCTCCTGCGTAACTACAAAAATTTTCTGGTGCTTAAGAAAGTCAGCGATCCAACGCAGTATCTTGCCCTTGAATCCCTGTAACGCCAGGCCTTCCAGAACGTGAACGTGACTCACTGTGTCGTATGCTCGGTGGACATCAAGGAATACAGCGACAGTGATGTTTCCTTGTGTTCGTTGGTTTTTCCACATCTATGACCAAATCCAGAATGCAGTCCATTGTGCATCTACCTCTTCTGAAGCCGGCTACGCTTTCTGGTAGTAGTTTTTTCATGTCTTGCCACCATAAAGTTTGTTCATTGATAATTTTTTCTATCACTTTTGAAAAACAGTTTGTCAAACTAACCGGCCTAAACGAGTCCAACTGCATAGGGCTCTTCCCTGGCTTTAGCAACGGTACTACTTTTGATATCTTCCAACTTTCCGGAACTTTTTCTTCTTGCCAACTTTTATTATAGATGTCCAATAGGTGTGATTTTCCTTTTTTGCACAAATTAGCAAGACCAGTGTATGTAACTCCATCTGTTCCTGGTGAACTTGTTCGTTTTACTGAAGACAGCACATATTTGAGCTCTTCTGGTGTGAAGCTGTCATCCAGATCTGATGAACTGATCGACGAGAACTTTCTTATAACCGCCGAAGCTGATTCTGCTGAGGATTTATATTCGCTGGTTTGGGCGGTCTCTCCATTTCTCAGTATAAGATCGCAAAATTCTTCGGCAATCACACGTTCGCTAACTCCTTGAAACAACGCTATAGCCTGTAGTGGTCTCGAGTGGACTACTGGCTGTCGGAGGGCGCGTACCATGTTTCACAGTTGAGGCGCCGAGGTAAATGGAGAAATTGAGGCACATAAATCTTGCCACCTTTTGGTTGAAAGCTTCTGCAGTTGGTTATGCATTGCAGGATGTACTTTCTGTGCAACCTTGAAATCTTCTAAATTACCCGACCTGCGATATCTTCTTTCAGATCGGCGTCGTATTGCCCGAAGCCTCTCATACTCAGCGTCAACACCCGAATACCCATCTGGAATGGGTACTGCACGAGCTGCTATTGTTAGAAATTTTTTTATCTTCGATGCATGCGTTTCTGCGTCAGAACAAGGTTCAAGATTTTGTCTCTGTAGTTCTCGAAAGATTGCCTAATTTGTAATTCTTGTTGTGCGGTTATTTCTCGTTTTCTTCAACTTTGGGTGATATATGAATACTGGAAAGTGGTCTCTTCCTCTTGTATCAGCGTCTGCAGTCCAGTCTGCTCCAGCCGCTAATTCAGAGGAGCACACAGTGATGTCTAGTACGCTGCAGTAGTTATGCCCCCGTAGAAACGTCGGAGAACCATCATTTAGTATAGCGCAACCATAATCTTCGCATATTTTTACTATAGCAGATCCCCTTACACTACAACGCTCACTACCCCACAATTCATGGTGCGCGTTAAAATCACCACATATAATTATGGGGTCATGGTCAGATCTACACACTGCAGCCAACTCTGCGTATGAAACGTTTGCTTGAGGGTGCACGTAAACACTAACTACAGTTACAGTAACGTTACCAAACTTCATTTTGCATCTAACAAATTCTGGCGCATCTGTTTTTGAAGTAGCCACAAGTGTCGACGGACTATCGCGTCTCACACACAACATCACTCTGCTTTTTGCAGCAGGACGTTCTGCTTGGTACACCACATAGTTGGACAAGCGAAAGTTTAGTAGATACTTTTGTTTCGGAAATACACAAAATTGGAAACCCGTGCTGAGCGACGAATTTCCAAAAATCTCCACTCTTATTCTGCAAACCGTTGCAGTTTCACTGGAATATTGCACTTCTTTTGTACCAGTTAGATAGTCCGGTAGCCATGATTACGACAAGAGAAGATGCTCAACATCTAGCAGCAATTTTACCTCTGGTAAAGAACCTGCTTGTGGCAGGGATCGTGGAATTGCTTTAAGAGCCGCAAAGACTAATGGCAAAATGACTTGCTCGTTTCCGGCTGTTTCCGCCAAGATCGCATTTCTTGAAGAATTTTTCTTCAGCAAGCTGCTCTGACCCTTTCCTTTGGTAGTCAGTGGCTCATTGGCTGTGTCTGGCCCGGCAGAAATTTCCACTTCAGCATGTTCCTGGGCCTGGACTTCTTTGCCAATGCGATATTTTGGTGCTGAACGTTTCAATACTTCCGAGTAAGAGTCGTGGCGCCGCTGTTTTGCATTTCTTTGTGCCGCAGGAGCATCTTCAACTATATCCGCATTGGGTGCTGGACCTCTTTGTATCTTATGGTACCCTTTTACAATTCTCTCTATTTGTGCCACTGACACCAAAGGGTTTCGAGAGCAGCCTGAGAACGACGCCGGATGTGGTCCAGCACAGTTAGCACACTTAGGTTGACGCTTCGAGGTGCATTCTTTGTAATCATGTGCGCCCGCACATACCTTGCATCTCTTGGTTCCCCTGCAAGTCTTAGCCTTATGCCCATATCTCTGGCAGTTGTAACACCTTACTGCTGGCTCAATGTATTCCTCGATAGTGTGAACCGTGAAGCCGAGAGCAACTGTTTTTGCCAATGGCATGTCATGTCTAAACTGGAGTATTACATTACGTATGGGCTACATTGTGGCACTTCCATCTTCATTTCTTGCCCATCTCTTTTGTCGTGTGACTGAGATTACTCCAGCATCTTAAAGATATTCCAGTAGGTCATAATCTCTGTATTCGAGTGGAACATCTCTTATCTTTGCTAGGGTCTTCATGTAAGACAGAGGTATCATCACATGTACAGGCAATCCAGCCAGACTCTTGATCAGCAGCAACTTGTTTGCCGAGTACAAAGATCGTACTCCAAAACAAAAAAATCCGTCTCTGTTGATTTTTGATGATGTCACTTTCTAATTGATAGCAGAGATTATCTCAGATGCCATGCGATTGGGATTCACCTTCCAGAAGAAGTCCTCGGCAGCGATTGGTCTGAACACCACCGGTATCCCAGTAGCTCGGTTCTTGTGATGGGTGACCACCGTGTAAGCTCCCTCGTCTTCCTTGGGTGCTTCTGTATCCATCTGTGTCATGTCATTAAGGTAGTACGTCGATGTAGCGTTATTGTTGTCAACCTCTTCTTCCTCCTCTGTACGCCCCTTCTTACACTGCGAGGCCTCACTGTTCTCTGTATGAGACGTCGATACTGTTGCTGAGCCTGCAGCAACTTGAAGTCGAGCGGGATGGATAAGTGGTGCTCTGCTTGGCGCTAGCGGCATCTCGTTGTCCCCCATACCCGGGATTTGCCAGGTATGAGGCATGGGCCCGCTAAGGGGCAATTCTGATCGCGATGCGTCGTGAAACACCGACTCACCGATGTTTAGCTGCCACTCTGGAGACAGTCCACCCACCGCACACACTGTAAAAGATCCCGAACTCAATATAATAACTGAATTAGGAGCGCAATGAAGCTACGGGCTTCTTCCATTCACTTCTTCTTCCTCTTGTCCTCTATGTATATTCAATTAAGAACAACTGCGAAATCACCCTTCTTATCTGACGGCACGACACAAAGTTCATTGTCTCTCAGAAACTTGGTCGTCTTCCGCAACGGAAGGCTGGTGCTGGTAGGCTTACCCCGTAGGAGCACGTCGACGCATTTTGAGAAGCATCTGTCCGAATCCTCTGGTGAGGCGCGGCCAGCAACAGAGCGCACCATTGAAAGAAGCTCGGATGTGGACCTCTCTCGGTCAACGGCGAAATTCAGACCTAGGGCGAATGTGATGTGGACGTAGTCGGTTTGGGAGGACGACATCACAGCAGGAGTGGACCACACCCGATTGCCGGGACTGTAATTGAAGCCACCGAGAAGTTGTGTGTAGGACACCCCTTTTATGAGGTGTTTGTTAAATCGGAATGACCGGAAGGTGCCTGAACGATCGACTGAGAGAAGACGCTAACAATGCTAGAAACGGGAAAGATGGTTTTCTTGCTCAGAATTGCACTGAGTGCAGCTGTGTGCCCCTTTTCAAGGACACAGCGACGCTGTACAAGTACGAGGATGAGCATACCCGAGTCATCGTCGAGGCCGCGCAGATTGCACGTGAACAAGTGTCATGCATTAGCAAGCCCTCCGTGTCTCTGTCCGAAAAAAACTAAGGTTCCTCGAAGGTTTTGTTCGCGCAAATTGCTATATTACCTTTACTTTTCTATTTTGTTTCCTTATAGACTTTTCTTTGCCTTTTCTGGGCTTTTTTGACTTACTTTTGTTTTGCTCTTTGTGCCACATGATTTTTGTTCTATGGTTACTGTCTCCTCTATATATGTTCGCGCTCTGCGCAATAAACTCAGTTGGGTGTTAGCGCTCGTGTCCTTCGTGTCCTTCTTGTCTCTGTGTCGTCATTTTGTTCTCACGCTATAACTGTCGTTATGCCCGACTTCCAGCTTCATCGTGGCCTCACAACGAGTGACGTCACGGCCTCTCCTACATTCTTTCCTCCGTGGCCGTACACGTAGGCAAGGGGCGGGAACAGGGCAGTGGCAGGGGAGGGGGGATCTCCTAGTCTCGTAGTCCTTGATGTCGCAAGGCCTGCCCCATATTTGCATAAAGAGAAGGGGTGGCGCTGCAATGAACTTTGGCCTAAAGATCCTGAAACTTTGCAAAAAAGAAGCACTCTCCTCCTCGGCTCTCTTTTTTCCTCGGCCTCCTCTCCTTCGCACTCTCTTTTCGAACCTGGCGCCACCTGGCTTGCTCCTGCAGAGCAGCTAACGTGGTTGCTTGGGCGAGTTGGTACGACATGATTCACATAAAAAACAGCGCCAATAACGAGGGACATTAGAAAGAAGGAGACAGACAGCGGAACTATTCCTCAATATTGGCGCTGTTTTTTATGTGAATCCTGCATCGCAGACGCCCTTTCTTGAAGAGAGCGCTTGCTTGCCAGGCAGCGTGATGAGAGCATTCGCCCCTGCCGTTGAACTCAGCCTAAAATTATCTAAACATGTGACACGTTGGTCCACGACAGTTTAGTGTAGTGTCACATATGGTACACATTGTGTCCAGATAGCACACAGAAGTGCTGTCGGTGGAAACAACAGCTCGCGTCGACGCCGTAGACGCGGGATGGCGAAGTCTCCAATGAACAATTAGCGTTTGCGGAGGCATCGATGCTTTATACAATAATAATGTGCTATAAGGTATGCGCCGCTTACAGTTGATAGATTAGAACAGCTGTGGTTGGTTTTTGAAGTGGTTATACGCACTAATCGTACTTTGAAAGTGCGAATAGAGGACGTATCTGACTTGCCAACTGTATCATTGAAAGAACCAGCTAGCGAATGAATCAACTAGCGTGTCACCGTACCTTGCGAGAGCTCTTGTCGCGAATTTATACTTTCACACAAAATAGTATGTTAACCATCGCGCTAAATGGCACCTTTACGTGAGGTTCATAAACGATTCAAGCACCAACGACTCGAAGGCATGCACTATTCACATAGCTGCTTTCTCACCGGAAGTCCCCTGCGCTGACCAGTCCGCGTAAGAGAGCCAGAGAAAGCAATTTCCTCCGAAACATACGCGCACACAACAAAATTCAATGGAGGCTACCCATAATTATGTGTTTTTGCACTCCTTTTGGTTTATTTAGAAGATATGTGCGGGATCTGAAATTTCGCAATAACACTTTTGATCATCCTTTCGCATGCATGCTCAGCGCACAAACCGGCGCTGATCATCAAGCAGTAAATGTAATGATGTAATATGAAAAACAAAGAAACAAACCCCGCAAATAATTATTGAAACCTGTGTTAGAGGTGGCAGCGTACTGCACAATAATATCGACATGTCTGCTGCGTTAGGGCGGAAAGCGAATCAAGCAAACCTAGGCGCATATTCAAAGTGACAGACTCGCAACTTCGAAAAATTGAGTCTATACCAGCCGTATTCTATGAAAACATTTCATATGTCGCAGCTCGTTGTGCTTACCGCGCATTATCATGGAGAGCTTTGCTGTCGCTACTGACAAGAGCACGCCTATATCGCACCCACACGCCTTTGGCGGTATATATACCTAACTCCCAGACACGCCATAATTTGTTTGCAACTGCCAAGGCGCGCCTCGCTAGCATGTCATGCTGTGGCCCTGGTAGTTTAAAATGCGAAAAAGCGCCTGTTCACGCTGCGCCCTTTTATAAAATGTCATCTGGGTACCACTGCGCTTTCCTTTGATGCGAGAACAACCAGCGCTAGAGGAAGAGATTGCTGAACACTGCCTGTGAAGTTCACAGCGCATAGCGGGAATCGTGCCGGTGCGGTGTTTCGCGATTGCACCGATTTCCGTCCACAAGAAAAAACGCTGAGCTCGGTCGTTCTATAGGATATAATCGCAATCAGCAGGAAAAACTACGAGCCCAGAGAAGTGTACAAGTAAGCGTTTATTGAAGCGCGCCTCCAGCTGTTTCACTTCACAGCAGCGATTTGTGTGCAGTATGCCTGTAGTACAGTGGCACGAAACTATTTCCCTATATACTGTTTCGCAGGACCCATGTCAATAATAGGAAATACGTATTATGACTCACGCGTGGATGCACGCGCCGCACATGTTTGTACAACTGTAACGGCCTACTATCGCGATGAAAAGAATTGTGAACGGCGAGTAAAGCATGGCTTTCGACTCAGTTGAACTGCGACATGCCTTGACTGTGACGAGGCGAATCTACACGTGCTTTCGACCGGCTTCACCGTAGCATTTTTAAATCTTGCTCTGGCTGGCCCTTTTGCACTTCGTGTGTGTTCCGAGTGCCCGGCAGGACTGGCGATTGATAAACATGCATGCAGTGCAGGAGCGTGAGTCGGAGCCAGATTCCAGTGGTACGATGACGCCGGCTTACAGCATGAATTCTGCCTTGTCACAGTCAAGGCACGCCGCAGTTAACGCTATTTACGCTTCTTTCAGTCGGATAAAGCGTACCTGATGAAGTTGCTTCCGCATTCTGCTATGCACTAATCGTACGCATTCTGCTATGCACTAATGCGTACCTGATGAAGCTGCTTCCACATTCTGCTATGCACGTGCTGCAGACATTCTGGACAGTCGAGAAAGGACTTCCCGACGTTTCACACGAAATCACCATAAAATTTCTGCACACGAACAGTGCAAAACATGATTACAGCCACACTCAGGTTGTGAAGTTTCACTTTTGATTTGCAGCGCGTTTGCACGCGTGGCAGTTGAGGGTGTGGCTTGCACGCTTGCAACAGATGGTGCCACGTGCTTTTCAATAGGATGGAAGCAAGCACTGAGCTCGCTCTGTTCAGCTGTATACTTGTTCGGGCATCAGAAGGCACACCAGCAGCCCAAGGCAACCAACAGCGACGTCATCATTTAGGAAAAAAAATTTCACAGCACAAAGCGCCCAGAAGCTCAAGTTCATATCCGTCCAAAGAGTTGCACTTTATCCTGGCGAGTTCGCGTTTCGATAGGAAACATAGTAGTCGGGAGCGACTATAACAAAGCAACGCGCGTCGAGCTGACCCACGCGACGGCATCTAGCCAATACCGGCGCGGCGCCAGCCTCGAATTAGACAGGATATGAGGCGCGCGTATCACATACGTCGCTATTTTGCGAACTTTAAGAGGCTTTACTAGAGTGTACTAGATGCGTTGAGTGGCGAGACCGTGCCTTGCCGCCTGATGCCTTCCGCGTTGCCCGCAGCGACGGCGCTACAGTCGAATAGTACTGAAAGAGCCACGCGCCGCGTGCAGGAACAGCTATGCGCTTCGGCTTCTCCAGTGCGCTTTTTTATGCAGATTTCTTCGTACCAGCCCGTCATTCATGTTTAGCACATGATTTCATAACCTTTAAAGTATGATATGCTAATCTATCGAATTTGAGCTCCATAAAAGTCCTTGTGAGAGGTAGAAAATAATTTAGAAAGGGTGGGTCATACTCAGATTTTTTTCTCAACACTTTCTTCGTTGAGCAGGTGTTTTTAATATCGGGAATAACTGAGTCGATTCATTGGAAGTTAGCTGCACTCAGAAAGCTGTGATATGAACAAAAAATACCGTGTAAAATGCACGCAGAACCAGGAGCCCGTAGGTAGAGAGGGGCGAGGGAGGGAATCAGAACCCCCTATACCACGAACTGTTTTCCTAATTTAACTTTTAAGGGTATACTAAAATATGTACACGTATTTACAGCGACCTCCAATTGTCAAAAGTTAGTCGTTCTGCTGCACCTCCCCTCCCCGCCTCAAAATTTTATTACCAGGACAAACTGATGGAGCGGCTGGGTACAATCCCAATTCGCTAGTTTCAACTCAAGCTGCTTCAAGCTTCTGCCACCCATTCAACAATTACGGAGAAAAACTTGGCACTTCGCCTCAGCCGCCGCTTGCTAGGACTAGCTCCTGAATTTGGTCTCTCGAGCCCGGCAAGAATGACCACCACAACGGCAAGTCAGACGCAAGAGAGCAACGTAGTCCAACTCGCATCCACACCAAGCGTCGTCTACACTGCACGCACCCCGAAGCCATTGAATGGTGATGCATTTGAGGACGTAGATGACTGGCTAGACCACTTCAATCGGGTCGCAGCCGCCAACAAATGGAACGACACCAAGAAGCTTCGCTAAGTCCATTTTTCACTTGAAGACTATATATGCTCGCCTCTGGTATGAGAAACTTGAGCCGTCTATCACCAACTGGCAAGAATTTCAGCGACAGCTACGCCAGGCATTCAGAAATCCCGAAAGGAATAAAAGGCCGAGCAGGCTCTGCAGAGCAGGGTTCAGAAGCCAAATGAAAACGTGGCTATGTTTGTCGAAGACATGTCACGCTTATTTAAGCGCACTGACCCAGGAATAGATAAAACAAAAAAGTTTGACTCCTCCTGCGGGTTCTCAAGGAGCAACTTTTTGCTTTACTCATACGCAAGTCCCCAACCACTGTCGATCGCGGAAGCTACTACCATGGAACGGCCACTTCAGCAACAACGAACGGCACTTCAGCAACTACAGTACGACAACGAAGCTTCTGTTGCCGCGGTGTCACCTTTCACCTGTGGGCAGGACTTATCAGCAATCCGCGAGATTGTTCGGAGCGTGGTCCACGAGGAGCTTGAAAAAGTTCGTCCCACTTCTGCTCACCCAAGTGCGACGATTCTGGGAGACATTATTCACGATGAACTCAGGAATGTGACCCAATCATTGCTCCCAATGCGTGCGGAAGCTCCTGCTCCGTCTTACGCTGGAGCATTGAGGAGTCCTTAACCTTCTACCGGACGCCGGCCACCCTCTACTTCCTCACCATCGCCCCGTCAATTCGCACCTGCAAATAACTACGACAGCACTTTCCAGTATGACGTTCCGCGTGTAGTGTCACGTATCCCAAAGGAGTACGGCCACTAGCGTGGGTCCGGTCTTATCGAGCAACAGGGCACGCGTTAACCGTCACCATGGCGAGAACACAGTACTGCTCAAGGTCGATTGCAACACTTTATTGTCTGTGGCAACACCAAAACGCAGTAAAGCCCGTTGCAATGGCGCGGCGGGAAAGCAAATTGGCTTATCCACGCCACGGGCGTTAAGTACTACACAAGGTGGCACGAGCACGTCTCCGTGGTAAAGGTAATCTACGGAGACACTGGGACCAAGGCCCGGTTGCTCGAGCGAGGGCAAAGGCGCTCGCGTTGGTTTCGGAGAGATAAGGGTCGGCGTAGCCTGACCTCGCACTAGGAACCCGCACCACTCTTCGGCGTAGCGTTCGGAATTGGGGGCGACATAAGGTAAGCGTTCGCCGCGGGCGCAAGGCGCTGTTGGCGAAGTCCGAACGAGCCCCACAGGGAGCTGACAGACGGAAAAAAAAGCGCGCTTACCCCCATGTTATACCCGGAGAGGCCTCTCTCTTCTCTCGGCGCGCGCGCGCAAAACCTCTCGGGAGACTTAGCGCGTGGCGCCACAGCCGACATCCGCTACCGGGTAAGAAGGGTTAAACGTCTCTCCGCTCTCCCAACAGGGCAGACCACGGAGGAGGGGAGTCATGTCGGGAAATGACAATGGAGAAAGAGGCGGCAAAGCCCGCGCAAAAGCAGTGGGACAGCCTCAATTCCCACACGCGTGAAGTCACCCGTAAATCTGACGTATGGCGCACCTCTGACTACAGGCCTCTTTGCTACCACTGCGGCGAAGCGGGCCATCTGTACCACCAGTGTGCGTATCGCAGGATGGGCCTTCAGGGGTTTCATCCTAGCGCGCGTCGACCCAGCAACGGGAAGCATCCTCACGAGATTCAGCGATGCCTAGCAGCGCAGCAGCCGTTACCTTCTGCACAAAGCCACTAGCCACGCTCACCTCCTCGGTGCCTCGGCTCGCCTAGTCGTTACACCACGTTCTCTGGTGTACGAAACAGGTTCCCAAATCCTGGCCCATGCCAGGAAAACTGAGGCCAGCGGCCTCTGGGGGTAGGGCCGCTGTTGACCGAACTGACAATCATCTTCCACCACGACACGTTGACGACGCCAATATTTCTGTCACGAAATTTTTTAATGTGGCGCAGCGATTTTCGCCGATATTTCTATAACCATCGACCATCGCTCGACCACCGCACTCGTGGATACTGGTGCCGATTACTCCGTTATAAGTGGTGACTTCGCGGCTGCTCTGCGAAAAGTGGTGACGCCATGGAACGGTCCGCAGCTCCGTACCACGGGTAGTCATCTAGTGACGCCAGTTGGGAGGTGCACTGCCCGAGTACATATTGGCGCTTCCACCTTCATGGGGACTTTCGTCGTACTGCGGGAATGCTCCAGGCAGGTCATCTTGGGATTAGACTTCCTTAGAGAATATGGGGCTATTATGAATCTCCGAGAATCTCGTGACGTTTTCACGTAACGATCATTTCCAGGAGTGTGAATCACGTATGATGGCGTTGCGTGTGATGATGATGATGAGTAGTAGTTTTTAGTGGCGCAAGAGCCAAGTGATGGCCAAAGAGTGCCATTTCAATTGACTACAGATATGAACAATGGTATGGTGCGTGGCTGTAAAGGGGCCTTAAAATTCCTCGCTCTAACGCGGGTTAAAACATGAAAGTAAAAAAAACATGACAGTGGTGTGACATATGTGTGGTGATAGCTGATGGCAAAATGTCATGGTAATAAAACCATGATGAAGATGTAGTCACCGCAGCCACGACCACTCTATAGAGGTCGTGCTACGGATGACCTCGAAATATCGGGTGAAAGCTTTGCACATCTTTTAAAAACATAAAAAGTGTATGCAGTTTAAAAAGCGGGTCCCTACCGATGAGCATTCCATGGTGTAGAGGGAGCTGCTGTCGGTAGGGCAGTAAAAAGTGCTTTTTTCTTAGAGCATCTAGCTCATTGCACTGGACGAGAATGTGGAGAACCGTAAGGGGCTCTCCACATCTCTCACAATATGGTGGATCACCGTTAGACAGAAGAAATGAATGGGTAGAATGTGTTTGTCCTGTTCTAAGCCTTGTTAGTATTACTTCTGTGTGTCGTGATTTTGATAGTGGCGGCCAATAACCTAGTTGCGGCTTAATAGCATGGAGTTTATTATCTGTGTGTTTATTCCACATGCTCCGCCAATACCCCCTGAGCTTTCGTTTTATAAAAGGTTTTAAGTCAAGTGCAGGGACTGGTGTTGATGCATTGGCAGTAGTGACATTGGCGCAAGCAGCCAGATTGTCGGCCAAAACGTTCCCTTGTATTTCACGGTGCCCTGGAACCCAGCAGACAACGACATGCTGTTTTGATGTGTAGAGTGTGCACAGAAGTGAGTAGAGTGACACCAGCACGGGGTTCTTGTGTTTTTTAGGAGTTTTCAGGGCTTTGACCACGCTTAGGGAATCTGTGTATATTACCGCCTTTTGTAATTTTATCTGTTTAATGTGTTTTACGACCGCCAGTATTGCGTAAGCTTCTCCTGTGAAGATGCTTGCATTAGGATGAATAACGCCGGCCTCTGAAAAGGAATGGCCTATTGCTGCATATGACACAGAAGTGTTTGACTTTGACGCATCGGTGAAGAACTCAGGGCGTGTGTATTTATGTTGTAGTTCTAGGAAGTATGTATGTATGTGTGCAAGTGCTGCGTGCTTTGTGACATCAACAAAAGAGACATCACAGTCTATAAGCTGCCACTGCCACGGTGGCAGATATGTTGCAGGAGCCATCAAACTGTGTTCAAGAGGCACACCTGTTTCTTCGGCCAGGCTCCTTACACGCAGCGCATAGGGCTGCCTAAACGAAGGACGGTTCTCGAACAAGCCAGAACAAGACAAATCATCAATTGTGAAATGGGAAGGGTGTTTCTTGTCTGCCTTCACCTTAAAAAAGTACAAAAAGGAGAGGGAACATCTTTGTAGGTGGAGCGACCATTCATTCGAATCCACGTACAGGCTCTCCACAGGGCTGGTGCGGAAAGCACCCGTAGAGAGGCGAATGCCTAGATGGTGGACAGGGTTGAGAATTTTCAAGGCTGATGGTGTTGCCGACTGATAAATTATAGCACCGTAATCTAGGCGTGTGCGTACGAGGCTTTTATATAAGTTAATTAACATTTCCTGCCACTACCCCATGTAGTGCGTGACAACACTTTTAAAATGTTCATTGTTTTTAAGCACTTGTCCCTTAAATACTTGATGTGTGGGATGAAGGTTAGCTTAGTGTCTAATATGAGACCAAGAAACTTGTGCTCGGTCTTCACTGAGAGAGGTTGACCATGCAGGTCAATGTCGGGGTCAGGATGGAGGCCCCTCTTTCGGCTGAACAAGACACAAGTGCTCTTTTGCGCGTTGAGTATAAAACCATTCTCGTTTGCCCAATGAGATACCTTGTTCAACCCTAGTTGAACTTGACCTTGGCACATTGAGATGTTGCACGATTTGGAACCAATCTGCACATCATCGACATATATGCAGTAAAAAATATTTCGTGGGAGAGACAGGTGCAAGGAATTCATTTTAACTATGAAAAGTGTGCAGCTCAATACACCTCCTTGTGGCACTCCTGTTTCTTGGACAAATACTCGAGATAAGACAGTGCCAACTTGGACACGGAATGTACGGTTGGACAGGTAGCGTTCGATAACTGTCAGCATTTTACCCCACACACCTAAATGCGACAGGTCTCGCCATATGCCGAAGCGCCATGTAGTGTCATATGCCTTTTCCATATCGAGGAACACAGAAAGAAAAAATTGCTTATGAACAAAAGCGTCGCGAATTTGTGCTTCGATACGGACAAGGTGGCCAGTGGTGGATCGAGCCTCTCGAAACCCACACTGGTATGGGTCAAGTAAGCCACTAATTTCAAGGAAGTGCATCAGGCGCCTGTTAATTATTTTTTCAAAGACTGCAAATACAGCTGGTTAATGCTATTGGCCTGTAGCTGGAAACTGAGGCCGGGTCCTGGCCTTGTTTTAGAATTGGGATAATGATAGCTTCCTTCCAGGCTGAGGGTAGCTCGACAGAAGACCATATCGCATTATAAAGAGAGAGGAGAGCTTTCTGGGTTTCAGTGGGCAGGTGTTTTAACATTTCATATGCCACACGGTCCGGGCCTGGGGCAGATTTAATGCAGCAGGCAAGTGAGGCCTGCAGTTCAGCCAAACAGAAAGCTTCGTTGTATGCCTCATGTGTTCTGGGCTTGCGCTCTAATCTTTGTTTTTCTATTGCGGTTTTGTATCGTCGGAACGCTTCACTATAGTGTGTTGAGCTGGAGACCTGTTCAAAGTGCGCTCCGAGAGTGTTTGCCTGGTCTTCCAAACTCTCCCCTTGTGTGTTCACTAGAGGAAGCGAATGTGCTTCTCGTCCTGCCACCTTACCAACCATGCTCCAGACTCTCGACTCATCTGTGTATGAGTTAATGCCCGATACAAGTTTGTGCCAACTTTCTCTTCTCGCCTGTCGGCGCGTCCTCCTTGCTTGCGACTTGACGTTCTTAAAGTTTACAAGATTCTCGGCTGTGGGCGAGTCTCTAAGCAACCTCCATGCCTTATTTTGCTTTTTTCGAGCATCACGGCACTCATTATTCCACCATGGGACTCGTCGTTTGCTTGACGGTCCACATGTTTGGGGAATACATTTTGTTGCTGCATCAACCAAGAAAGCTGTAAGTAGCATACAGCATCCTCTATGCTCAATGCCGCCATGTCAGTCCAAGATAATAATGTCATTTTTTGAAACTTTTCCCAATCGGCTTTGTCAGTGAGCCATTTGGGAACTTGTGCAGGACATGTATTTGTTATTGATGAGCTGATAACGATAGGAAAATGGTCACTACCATATGGATCATTAATAACTTCCCATTTAAGTAGAGGCAGGAGTGATGGGGATATTATGCTGAGGTCTATTGCTGAGTACGTATTGTTAGCAATGTTGTAGTATGTTGGCGCTTTCCGATTCAGCAGGCATGCACCGCAAGAAAAAAGAAGCTGTTCAATCAGGCGACCTCGAGCATCGCAGCGAGAGTCACCCCACAGATTGCTATGTGCATTGAAATCTCCCAGGAGAATATAAGGTTCTGGAAGTTCGTCTATTAGGGACTCGAATTCATGCTTTTCAAGACGGTGTTGTGGAGGTATGTAGAGAGAGCAGATGGTGACGAGCTTATTCAATAGAACTGCTCGAACAGCCACCCCCTCAAGGGATGTTTGTAGTGTTAGGTGTGTGCATGCAATCGCTTGATTGACTATAATGGCAACACCACCGGATGGCACAATGGCATCATTCCGGTCTTACCGAAAAATAACGTAGTGACGTAAAAAGTTGGTGTGTTTCGGTTTCAGGTGTGTCTCTTGTACGCACAGCACCTTAGGTGTATGTTTGTGTAAAAGTTCCTGGATATCGTCGAGGTTTCTCAACAGTCCTCTGACGTTCCACTGTAGTATTTGCGTCATTTTAATTTAGTGTGGCGCTGTGCATACAGAGGTGTTGCGTTAGTTTACAGGACCTTTTGAGGGCCCTGTGATTCGAGGTTTTTATTTTTTGGCGCGCTCCAAGGAGTTGCGCCTATCCTTCGGCGTCTGAGGCGCCGGAAGAGTGGGACTTGTATCCATCACCTCTTGTGAGGTGGTGGATGGTGCCTGCTGGGCAGGTACATTCACTGAACTTTCGGACCTGACTGCGCCTGCAGTGGTCCGAGGTTCAGCCGACACTAGGGTCTGCCGGCCCTGTTTGTCAGGTGGCGGAGCAGTACAGGCTGCTCCAGCCGGGGGCGCTGGCGGCACGACCGCGGCCACACACTGTGTGACATTCGCGGGTGCTGAGGCATGTGGCGCGGCGCCCCGGCGCGTCACATCTGCAAAGGAGGGATAAAATGGGTTGTGTATTGCGAAGCGTTGGCGCGCTTCTTGGAATGTGAGATTAAATTTAACCTTAAGTTCTACTATTTGTTTCTCTTTTTTCCATGCGGGGCATGATCGTGAGTAGGCAGCGTGGTCTCCTTCACAGTTCGTACAATGAGTTGTTTTTGAGGTGCAGTTGTCTGATATGTGTTGAATGGATGCGCACTTTGCGCAAGTGGCACGCCCTCTGCAACTTTGCGATCTATGACCGAAACGTTGGCACTTGAAACATCGACGAGGCTTTGGTATGTATGGTCTTACACGAAGCTTACAATAGCCGGTTTCGATTGATTCTGGTAGTCACTTGTTCCGAAGGTAATTATTACGTGTTTTGTAGGGGTCAGTTTGTTGTTGCGTCTTATTGTTATTCGTTGGACTTTGACGACGTTCTGGTCCTGCCAGCCTTCGAGCAGCTCACTTTCAGAAAGCTCAGTAAGGTCATCATCAGAAATTACGCCACGGACAGTGTTCATGGACCTGTGTGGGCCCACCGAAACCGGGGTTTCACCAAAGGCTACAAGCTTAGACAGCTTTTCATACTGAGATTTGTCACGAACCTCCAGAAGAAGATCGCCACTTCCCATCTTTGTTACTTTGTAACCTGGGCCTAATGCTTCTGTGAGAGTTTTCGAAACGAGGAAAGGTGAAATAGCTCGGACTGTCTTCTTTTTGTTTTGACTGTGGATTACATGGTACTTTGGGAATGTCGGCTTTGGTGTGTTAGGCAGGAAAGTATCTTCGGTGCGCCACCTTTTTAGGGAGCGATCAGGAAGGGGGGAAAAGATTTTGCCATAAAATACAATAAAGTTCGGCGGCGATGGTGGCCACCCACCACCAAGCCCAACAAGGGGACGCTACAAGGTTGACTATTGAACACTTGGAGACGCCAGCCATGCATCGCCGCTATAACCGAATATAACTACCCAAGGTTGGGTAACTACACAGGGTTAACCCTCGCCGCCAGAAAATTCTGAAGTAAACGGAAAAGAGGAGATGACAGGACAGATAAAAAGTGAGAGATAAAGACGAAGATGTAGGAAGAGAGAGATAGGAAAAGGCGACTGCCGATTTCCCCTGGGTGGGTCAGCCCAGGGGTGCTGTCTACGTGAAGCCGGGGCCAAAGGGGTGTGTTGCCTCGGCCGGGAGCCTTAAAGGTCCAATCACCCAGCGTCAGCTCAACCTCCAGGATCCCCTTTTCCCCGGACACGGCAAAGCCACGCACGGCTAGGCGTGGGAGGGAGCTGAAACTCCCCCGTTAGCTCGGGTCCGTGGTGTCGCTACACACCAAACGCCTACTTGTGCAGGCGCCCCTGCGGGGGATGGCGTTGCGTGTATCCGAAGATTCAGTGAGAGTACCGCCACTTTCCAATGTTCTGGTTTACGTGCTGAGTTTCATCAACCAAACGGCTATCGTAGTTGTGGAAGGCCATGTGTCCGTGCTCTTGTATTGTCAAGTATGCGTCACCCGTGGTCTCAAAAGTGACACAAGAGCCTACGAAAATTCTACTAACAAATTTCAGTCATGAACACCAGCACTTTGACGCAGTGTGTCATCGCTTACTTCGAAGAAACCGGAGACTCGAAAGCCAGCTTCTCACTCGCGCAACTCTATTCCGGTCATCGCGACGACAAACAGTCTCCGGTTAAGCTTGATGTGAACTGAGCACTGTCGACTTCACAGCAAGAGAGTCTTCGCTCCCTCCTACTTTCCTTTAGTGATTGCTTTGTCACGGCGTCCAAAATGAAACAGACACCCGTCACAAAGCACAGAATCATAACAGAGCCCAGCGAAAGGCCTATTCGACAACATGCTTATCGACTTTCCCGCAGAGAACATGACGCCATCCATGGCCAAGTACAGCAATCGCTTGCTGGCGAAATCATTCAGCCATGTACAAGCCCATGGGCATCACCGGTTGAGTTGGTGAAAAAGAAAGACAGCACATTGCGTTTCTGTGTTGATTATCGGAAACAGAACACCCTGACAAAGAAAAAAACGTTTATCTGCTTCCTGGCATCAACGACTCACTCGACCGCCTTAAAAACACCCGATATTTTTCATCCATGAATGGTTATTGGCAAATTGAGGTCGATGAGCGTGACCGTGAAAAGACCGCCTTCATTACTCCTGATGGGCTCTTCGAATTCAAGTTGCTTCTTTTTGTACTGTGTTCTGCTCCCGCGACTTTTCAACGAATGGTGGACACAGTTTTGCCCAGTCTCAAGTGGCAATCATGTCTTGTCTATTCAAATGACGTCGTCGTTTTTTCATCGACTTTCGAGCAGCACCTTCAGCGTCTTCGTGCAGTACTTGAGGCACTACTAACAGCTGGCCTGTTTGTAGTGCCCAATAATAATTGCAACTGACTATTTAACCCGTTACTGTGAAACACGAGCGCTCCAGCGCGTTACGGCAAGCAATGTCGCGGATTTCTTCATTCATGCTGTCATCCTCCACCATGGTGCACCGGCCGTGGTTCTAACAGACAGAGGCATGACCTTCACTGCCCAACTACTGGAAGAAGTGATGACACTCAGTGGCACCGTACATCGCCGAACGACAGCTTACCATCCACAAGCTAACGGATTAACAGAATGGCTCTATAAGACCATCACAGACATGATTTTCATGTATGACGATGTAGACCATAAAAACTGGGACAGTCTCCTCCCTTTCGGAGCTTTCGCATATAGCACCGCCGTGCAAGAAACTACAGGATTTACACCTTTCCGCCTGCTTCATGGCCGCGAAGTTACTACCATGTTAGAGACCATGCTCTTATCTGACGCATTTACGACCACCACCGAAATTGCTGACCAGTATGCGCAGCGCGCCGAAGAAGCTCGACAACTAGCTCGCTTGCGCATTCGCTCTCAGCAACAACATGATGCTCACAGGTACAACCTTCGGCACAGAGAAGTCACCCACCACCCCGGAGAAAAAGTATTGTTCTGAAGTCCCCTACGCCAACGCGGCTCAGCAATGTAAACTTCACCGCCTCAGCGATGTAAACTACGAAGTTATCGCAGAGCCCAGTGTGCAGTCCTCCCGTCGTGGTGCCCAGCCAGACATCGTCCACGTGGCTAGGATGAAGCCGTATTACACACGCTGAAGACTTGCTCTTGCCTTCATACATTTGAAATCATCGAGTCGATGCTTTTTGAGAGGGGGAGTAATGACACGAGCATGTTGTGGGTGTCTGGCTGTTGCGTGGCTAGTGTGATCATTACTTGTGCGTGTCGAAGGATTTGGTCGGCAGAAAGACGACGATGAACTCGCGCTGCTCAATCGAAGCTGTTCCGCTGTTTGCTACACTGTTACTTGCACTGATTTTATTACCGTGACAGTATCTCTCTCTCTCTCTCTCTTTATATATATATATATATACACATATATATATATACATATATATATATATATATATATATATATATATATATATATATATATATATATATATATATATATATATATATATATATATATATATACATATATATATATATATATATATATATATATATATATATATATATATATATATATATATATATATATATATATATATATATATATATATATATATATATATATATGTGTGTGGGTGTGTGTATATATATGTATACATATATTGTAAGGCCTTGCAAGTGGTGGAGAGTGCTATCCGGTCCCCTGGTCTTCTCTCTGTAGCGCTTTTTTGTTATCTTCGACTACGAACCATCCCTGGAGCTCCGGTCGGGTCACCGTCTGCGCAGTCAGCCTACAGTCATGTCGCAAGACGTGCAAAACAACACGGCTCCATCCACCACGCCTGCACCCCTGGACATGCCTTCTTGAACTGTCACCGCCCCTCAAAAAGATCCACCGATGTTCGCCGGTCTTCGCGGTGAAGACGTTGAAGACTGGTTGGATGAGTACGACCGTGTGAGTGCGCTTAACTATTTGCATGATTCTGTGAAGCTGTCCTGCGTACCGTTCTTTTTGACGGGTGTCGCTAAGACATTGTTTCTCAACCATCAGCTGGATTTCCCAGACTGGCCTACCTTTAAGCAGCAGCTCCGTCAGATATTTTCCAACCCTTCTGTACGTGCAGACATCGCCAAACGGAAGCTTGCTGAACGTGTCCAGCACTCCGGCGAGTCCTACACTTCGTACTTTGAAGATGCCCTCACCCTATGCCGTCGCGTCGACAGCTCGATGGCGGAGCATGACCGCGTTCGCCACTTGCTCAAGAGCATAGGCACCGTCGTATTTAACGCTCTGGCGGTGAAGAACCCGACCATTGTCGCCGATATCATCAGTACGTGTCAGCGACTCGATGACCTTCAACTGATACGTTTACAACCTGAAACAGCAGATATCAGGCCAAAACATGACGGTGAGCTCCGTGCGCTTATACGGTCCGTGATCCGCGAGGAGCTGCAACACCAGGCCACCTCGCCATCTTGTGAGCTCCGCATGACGCCTTCTGCAGGCAACCTCCGCAATATTGTGAGGGAGGAACTGGCGTCCATGAAGTGTGAGCAAATACCGAGCTCGCATACCACTCCGAAACCGACGTACGCTCAGGAGGTTGCAGCGACCCCTCCTCAGCAATCAATGCAGTATGGGTCAACTAAGCAGCCTTCACTAAAGTCCTCGCCCCAAGAGCAACGCCTCCTTCTTTTCAAGCCTGGCGTCCATCTAGACCAATTTGCTATTATTGTGGAATACGCGGCCACATCTCCCGGTTCTGTCGTCGACGTCAACAAGACGAAAGGTGTGGCTATGGTGACTTCGCGAGGGATGAGTTTGCCCCCTCTCCACAACATCGCCACCCATACCTACTGTACCAACGCCGCTCACCCTCTCCACAGCACTTCGATGCAGCCAGTACCTTCCGCTCCCCGTCACCTATGCGCCGTTCCTCGTCACCACTTCGTCTGGCTACCACGGCGTCTGATCACCGCCCGGAAAACTAGACAGTGCAGCTTCAGGAGGGAAAGCTGCATTTGGCGGACTGCATCGAACTCCTCCAGAACGCCCCTCAAATGTACTTTCAGTGTGTGTTGAGGGTATATGGACTGAAGCCTTGGTGGACACAGATGCATCGCTCTCAGTTATTAGTGTGGACTTGTGTTCCCGTTTGCGCAAAGCAAAGTGAAGACACTTTTTTTTACTTGCCGAGCCTCTGCCCCACAACACAGGGCAGACTGATGATAATGAGTATTATATATATATATATATATATATATATATATATATATATATATATATATATATATATATATATATATATATATATATATATATATATATATATATATATATATATATATATATATATATACTGTGAGCGCGACAAGCGAATGACTCTTCATTCTCTTTGATATCATCATCACCTGCACATCTTCTTCATCTGAAAACATCATCACCAGCGTGATTTAGCTCGAGCCTGGCTGCATAAACCGGTTCCTCACAAGTGGTGGAGGTGCCTTTGCTACGATGCCACCGACGTTCGTTTGCCTGCACCCCTCGACTTGCGTGCGCTTATCCGTGACATCGTTCGTGAAGAGCTGCACGGGCGCTGCTCTTCCTGCGCTGCGGAAGTTACTTTCCATTCTGAAAAAGATAGCTTGCGAGACCTGATTAAACAAGAGATCGCCTCCGCATCGCGTGCGACGTGTTCCAACAGTCCCTGCGTGCGCCAGACGCGCACGTACGCCGAAGTTGCCGCGCTCTCTGCCGCACCCACCGTTTCTGTGCCTGCAACAGCAGACCATACGCCTGTGGCTTCGTTATCACCGCCAGTGCGTGCACCACCTTACTACGCACCTCAGCGCCCACCTCGACCGATCTGTTACTACTGCGGCTATCGAGGACATATCGCTCGGTTTCGTCGAAGGCGCCAACAAGACGAGCAACGCGGCTACGCTCCCGAAGAACATCGAAGGTTCCGTCCAACCATGAACTACCTACGACCACCCTCCCGATCGTCTTATTACCGTTCACCGTCACCTACTTACCATACGGACATGCTTGGGAATTCCCGTACGTCTCGCCGCAGGTTGCCTTCGCCAGGTCGCCGTTCAGTGTCGCCTCTACGGCCCGCCTCCCATTCCACGAACGCCCACGCGGAAAACTCCCCAATGCAGTTTTAGGAGGGGAAACTGCATCTCTTGGACAGCTAACAATTCCTCCAGAGCGACCATCGAATTTGATAGTAGTGTTTGTAGAAGGTGTACGTGTTGAGGCTTTTGTAGACACTGGCGCTGCCGTTTCGATTATTCGTGCTGATTTTTGTTCCCGCCTTCGAAAAGTCACCACACCTTATGGCGGCCCACCTCTACGTGGGGCGACCAACGCTATCATTCATCCACTTGCACAGTGTGCCGTTCGTGTCTGCATAGAAGGCATTCGTCATCACATTGTTTTCGCGGTATTTCGTGAGTGCACCCACGCTCTCATTCTTGGGTGGGATTTCTTGTCTTCTGCGTCCGCTTTCATATCATGTCATCAGCGCCTCCTGCATCTAAATGCCACTGACTCTTCTCCGCTTGAACAAGATGGACGCATCCGCCTTGTCATCAAGTCAGATTATGTACTTCGGCCATACATCGAAGAAATTATAAGTGTTAATTGCACCGACATTGTGGATGGTGACGTACTAATTCTCCCTTACGGTCATACCCTACGTAGGGGCATTGTGATCACACCAGGGCTTATTCGCTTCTTCGATGGGTCTACGTACCTAACCGCCATAAATCGAACGCCCGAGTGTGTACTGCTCCCCTGTGGCTCAACAGTATCTTGCGCGGTCGACAGTGAGCCTGTTGCGATTGTTACTCTTCCGAACAACAACCACAACGATGTTCCGAAGTCACAATCACTGCCATTCAATGCCTCTGCCACACCTGTGTCCGCAACAATAAACAATGACTTAACACCTGATCAAACTGAAGATTTGCTCGCCCTGTTAAATAGACACCGTTCTCTATTTGACGTGAACTCGCCCGCCCTCAGCATGACTACCACCGCTACTCACAGCATCCAGACTGACGGCTCTCGTATTACACATCGGCGTCCATATCGCGTGTCTCAGGCAGAACGCAAGATCATCGAGGAAAACGTCTCAGACATGCTACGACGCTACATCATACGTCCTTCCTCGAGTCCGTGGTCATCCCCAGTTGTTCTCGTTCAAAAGAAAGATGGGACAGTGCGTTTCTGCGTCGATTACCGTGCGCTAAAAAAATAACGCGCAAGGATGTTTATCCCCTCCCTCGGATCGACGATGCACTGGATTCATTACAGGGCGCAGAGTATTTTTCTAGCCTCGACCTTAGGTCAGGCTACTGGCAGATACCAATGTCGGAGTCTGATAAAGGGAAGACCGCCTTTTCAACGCCGGATGGGTTGTACGAGTTCAATGTGATGCCTTTTGGACTCTGTAGTGCACCCGCCACCTTCGAACGCATGATAGACAGCGTATTGCGTGGTTTGAAATGAAAAACATGTCTGTGCTATCTCGAGGACATAGTAGTGTTTTCATCCACGTTCTCGCAGAATCTACAACGTCTTGACGAAGTCCTCACATGCCTTGCAAAAGCCGGTCTACAGCTTAACACCAAGAAATGTACCTTTGCTAGCAAGACAATCAAGGTTCTCGGCCACCTTGTCAGCAAAGAAGGAATTCGGCCCGACCCTGAGAAGCTTGCCGCTGTCCTCAATTTTCCTTGTCCACTACGTCAAAAGGATCTGCGCAGCTTTCTTGGGTTATCTTCTCACTTCCGGCGCTTCATACGTGGTTTCGCGGAACATGCGTCTCCGCTCCATCAACTCCTCGCAAAGAACGTCCCCTTCATTTGGTCTGAAGACTGCGAAAGCGCTTTCACGGCATTGAAGCAAGCCCTCACGTCGGGTCGGGTACTGTGCCACTTCGATTCCACCGCACCCACCATCCTTCACACCGACGCAAGTAGTCATGGTCTCGGTGCGGTACTCTTGCAGCATGACAAAAACTCACGCGAACGCGTCGTTGCTTACGCAAGTCGTGCTCTTACCGCTCCACAAAAGAACTACACTATCACTGAGCAAGAGTGCCTTGCTGTTGTTTGGGAAGTGCAAAGATTCTGACCATATTTTCACGGCCGTCATTTTACCGTCGTGACCGACCATAACGCCCTATACTGCTTTCATCGCTGAAAAACTTATCGGGTCGCCTCGGTCGCTGGGCGCTTCGCTTGCAGGAGTATGATTTCGATGTCGCCTACAGATCTGGGAAGAAGCATCAAGATGCTGATGCTCTATTGCGCTGTCCTTTGCCCAGCGGAAGCCACTCACCATCGATACTCCAAAACGACAGCACCTCTCCAATCGCAGCGCTAAGTTCATCACCTGCCACCTTATCCGTCCTTGTTTCACAACAACGTGTTGACCCATACTGCCGCACCATTGTTGACCACTTGACCGGCTCTACTATTCCTCGAAACGCCAGACTCCGTCGACAACTTAAACAATTTAAGCTTGTCGGTGCGGCTTTATGTCGCTAAATTTACCACATTAATGGCAACAAGTGGGTACCCGTCATCCCACGTTCTCTGCAACGTGAAGTTCTGGAAGCCTTTCATGATGATCCAACCGCCGCTCATCTAGGCTATCACAAGACTTACGACAAAATGCGAAGTCGTTGTTTTTGGCCTGGCCTCTCTTCAGCCGTCGCTAAGTACGTTGCCTCCTGTGTCCATTGCCAACGGCGAAAACGACCGACAACTGCTTCGGCTGGCTTAATGCAACCTCTTCCTTGTCCCGCCTCGCCTTTTGAAGTCGTTGGAATCGACTTGTATGGCTCTCTTCCTACTCTTCCTATATCATCCAATGGGAATCGCTGGATTGTCATGGCCGTCGACCACCTTACCCGCTACGCAGAAACAGCTTCTATACCATCTGGGACTGCCACTGAGATTGCCAATTTCTTTCTTCGCCACATCTTTTTGCGTCATGGAGCTCCACGCATTCTCTTCAGTGATCGTGGCAAAGTCTTCCAATCTTCCATTGTCGAGCAACTCTTGCGCGCCTCGAACACTGTTCGCAAGACCACTTCTAGCTACCACGCACAGACCAACGGATTGGCTGAACGGTTTCATAGGACCCTATCGGACATGATCGCCATGTACATTCACCCCAACCGCACGAACTGGTATGCAATTCTACCCTTCGTGACATTCGCCTATAATACGGCTGCTCAACGTACTACCGGCTTTTCTCCATTTTTTCTCGTCCATGGTCACTCGCCGAGTTTCGCTCTGGATGTCTCTTTCCTTTCGGCCCCTGCACCCTCGACGGCTCCTTTCTTTGAAGAATTCCTATCTCGTCTCGCACACTGCCGTCACCATGCCCGTGTTAACACCGGCCTCTCTCAAGACACTCAAAAATCTCGCTACGACTCGTCTCGCCGTGTTGTCAGTTTTTCCCCTGGTGACGAAGTTCTTCTATGGACCCCACTACGCGCCCCCGCCTATGCGACAAATTCATCAGTCGCTTCATTGGGCCGTACACGGTGGTAGAACAGACATCGCCTGTCAATTACCGTGTTTCTCTACTTAGCGCTAGTCCTGATCATCGTTGCCGAGGAACAGAGATAGTGCACGTATCTCGTTTAAAGCCTTATGCGCGACGCATTTCATAATACCGTCAAGCGACCAGGCGGCCGCTTTCACCGCGCGGGCGAATTAGTGTGAGCGCGACAAGCGAATGACTCTTTATTCTCTTTGATATCATCATCACCTGTACATCTTCTTCATCTGAAAACATCATCACCAGCGTGATTTAGCTCGAGCCTGGCTGCATTAACTGGTTCCTCACAATATATATATATATATATATATATATATATATATATATATATATATATATATATATATATATATATATATATATATAATATATATATATATATATATTGTAAGAGCGAGCTGTGATAAGATGGTTTTATTCAAAGGAGGTGAACGATGGTCGTGTTGCAGCAGCACACTGCGATCGTGCCAAGACTCTTCGTCTTCCTCTGCTTCACTTCTCTACCTTTTTCTAATCTTACATTCCCCCGCAAGCAGATGAAGCCCGTAGGGCGAGTTATGATGCACAAGGAGGGTAGAAAGGTTTCAGGCGAGCAACGTGAGTGAGCTGCGTTCTGCTCGATCGTCGACCATTGGACAAAAGACGAGCTATTACGTAAGTTAGCTGGCTTAGACACTCCAAAACTACAAATGGGCCTGAATATTGTGACAGAAGCTTTTGACACAATCCACGCTTGCGTTGCGGTGTCCAAAGTAACACCAAGTCACCTTTTTCGAATAAAACCGGTTGGTGACGGTCGTCGTATCGTTCCTTCGAACGACGTTGACAAGCCAGAGTACGAAGACAAGCGATTCGACGAGCTTCTTCCGCGAGGCGCAGGGTGTTTGATACAGAGTCGTCATTGTGTAGAATGAAGGGTAAGAAAGTGTCTAGAGGGCTTAGTGGCAACCTGGCGTACAACAGATAAAATGGACTGAAGTTCATTGTTTCATGTTTTGCCGTGTTGTACACGTACGTGATAAAAGGCAGCACTACATGCCAGTTCTTGTGATTGGAAGAAACGTACATGGCAAGCATGTTGGTCAGTGGTCTGTTTGTGCGTTCAACGAGGCCATTTGTCTGCGGGTGATACGTTGTGGAATGACGGAACTGTGTCGTGCACATGCGTAGTAATTCTTCAACGGCATCAGCAGTGAACTGGCGGCCACGGTCGCTGATAATAACACGCGGTGGGCCATGGCGAAGGACCACGGAGTGAAGCAAAAAGTCCGCCATGGATGCAGCGGTAGAAGAGGAAATAGCTGCGGTTTCGGTATACCGCGTAAGATGATATACGCAGACGATTATCCAACGCTCCTTATTGTTAGATAACGGAAATGGACCCATAATGTCAATTCCTACTTGTTCAAAAGGTGTGCTGCGTGGTGTGAACGGCTGAAGGGGACCTGGTGTAGCGGTAGCCGGGTGCTTGTGGCGTTGGCACGTCTCGCAGCTTGCGACGTAACGCTTCGTCGTTTCGTACATCTTGGGCCAGTAAAAGCGTTCCTGCGTGCGGTTCAGCGTTCGTGTGAAGCCGAAGTGACCGGACGTCGCATCGTCATGCATGGCACGTAGAACATCGGAGCGAAGGCTCTCGGGGACAACTAGAAGAAAACGTGCTCCAGGTCTGGAGTAGTTAGATTTATAGAGCAACTTGTCTCGGACAGTAAAGCGACCGCTGTGTTGGGAGGCACGTGCGGCGGCAAAAAGAGGATCCAAGTTGAGATCGTTGCGTTGTTCTCTCTGGAAATCAGCCACATTGGGGAACGTGCTTGTAACAGCAGCAAGGCAGTCGTCAAAATTCTCAGCATCGCAGTCAGTAGTCGCAAGAGGACTCCGGGAGAGGCAGTCTGCGTCAGCGTGATGAAGGTCACTCTTGTACGACACCGTAAAGTCGTATTCCTGAAGTCGCAGTGCCCAACGTGCGAGGCGGCCAAAGGGGTCACGCAAACCAACCAGCCAGCATAACGAATGGTGATCGGTAATTATCTTAAATGGCCTTCCGTAAAGATAACAACGAAACTTTTGTACGGCGAAAACAGCTGCCAGACATTCCTGTTCCGTAACTGTGTAATTGCGTTCTGATTTGCTCAGGCAACGGCTGGCATATGCCACGACATGCTCTGCGCCATTGTGACGTTGTACAAGATCCGCGCATACACCGATACAACTAGCGTCCGTGTGGACCTCAGTTGGGCAAGATGGATCGAAGTGATGCAACAGTGGGGCTGACGTTAGTACAAACTTAAGTTGTGAGAATGCGGCGTCACACTCTGGTGTCCAGTTGAAGGTTGCATCCTGTCGCAAGACGTTTGTCTGCGGATACACGATCTCCGCAAATTGTGAAACAAAACGTCGAAAATATGAGCATAGGCTGACAAATGAGCGAAGTTTTCGTGCGGACTGCGGTGATTTAAAAGAGCTCACTGCTTCTATCTTGCGAGGATCGGGTGACACCACTCTTGTCAACCAAGTGCCCTAGCACGAGAGTTTGACGTTCGCCAAAGCGACATTTTTTAGAATTCCGAACCATCCCAGCTTTTTCGATGCAGTCAAGAACAAGACTGAGACGGTTGTTATGTTCCTCAAACGTACGGCCAAAGATCACAACATCGTCAAGGTAGCACATGCATATCTTCCATTTTAGACCACGTAATACTGTGTCCATAAATCTTTCAAAGGTGGCTGGAGCATTACAAAGGCCAAAAGGCATGACATAAAATTCAAATAAGCCATCCGGAGTTATGAAAGCAGTCTTTTCTTTGTCGCCGGGTTCCATAGGTATTTGCCAATAACCTGACCGCAAATCAAGCGTTGAAAAATAGGAAGCGGCATGCAAGCAATTTATGACGTCATCAATCCGCGGTAAGGGATATACATTTTTCTTCGTCACAGTGCTTAGACGCCTGTAATCTACACAGAATCTCCAGGAACCATCCTTCTTCCTGACAAGAATTACCGGGGCTGCCCACTCTTGCACGATCCCTTTGTTCAGCATGTCCTTTACTTGTTCAGCGATAACTTTGCGCTCAGAGGATGACACTCGATCGGTAGGGCTTTTGACAGATGGGGTGTGCAGAGCCAGTGTCTATTCTGTGACGAGCGCGGGACGAGGGTAACTGAAGGGGTGCATCTCTATGTTTGAAGTCGAAAGCAGCAACATGCCGGGAAAGGACCTGCACCAGCGCTTGCCGTTCCGTCGTACTGAGAGTCTTGTTGATCATAGCGAGCATTAGATCTTCATTATGGCGAATATCACAAGCAGAGGAAGAGGTGCGGAGGTCCGTAGCTATTGCTGCTATCGAGTTGCATGAGGCTTCATCAAAGAGAGCTATCTTCATCCCGCGAGGAAGCACAACCGGCGTGGCAGAACAGTTCAGCGCCCACAATGTTGCTACTCCTTTTGTCATGCACACAACAGAACAAGGCAGAAGTATGTCCTTCTTAAAACAGTTCTTGCGTAGAGGCCCCACTACGAGGTCAACACAAGCATCATCAACCGCTGTGGAAGAGACTAGAACGGGTGTCAAGCACCAAGATGGTGCTATCACTTCATCAATCACACTAAGTGTGTTCCCATCTTCGCCACGGTAGTCTTCTTCGGAAATCGACGGTAGAAACAAATTGTTTAGTGATATTTCCCCACTACCACAGTCAACGGAAGCACCGCATTGCTCCAGAAAATCGATACCAAGAATGACATTGTGGGAACAACGAGATAGAAGCAGAAATTCCAATACATATACTTTTCCAGCCAATGAAACACTGACAACACATACACCAAGAGGATTAAGCCACTCGCCTCCTACACCACGAAAGGTGATTGCATCGTCCCATGAAAACATAACATTGCGACCTAAGCGGTTTCTGAAGGCGAGGCTCATCACAGACACAGTCGCCCCAGCGTCAACGCCATCGTCGGTATTCCATCAATCAACACATTCACTTTGTTTTTGATCATAACAATAGGCAGAGGTATATCTTGAAAAGACCGTCCGGCGACCTCACCTCCATTGGCCGCGGATGCTAGTTTCCCGGCGGCGGAGAAGAACGACGCAGAGGAGACGGCGAGTGACGAGAACGCTTGGATGGTGGTGCCAAACTCCGTTCGGATGCTGGCGAATGACTGCGTCTGGTCTCGCGCGAAAAACGGTCTCTTGGAAACAAGTGGGTTGTCCGCAGGTCATATGAAGCACCGGGTCTTGGTGGCGAAGACATGGCTGGTGTTCTTCGGGATTGGCGGCGTTGTTGGCGGCAATACCGAGCGATATTCCCAGTGAAACCACAGTTGTAGCACACGGGAGGGTCGCGGTTTATACTATATTCACTAGAACGAATCTTGGGCTGCTGCTGTCGGCGAGGAAGTTCGTTATCCCGCGAAGAACGGGTTTCTGCCACTCTCGGGAATTCATTGTATTCGTCGTAAATTACATCTTTGTAGTAGGGTTGGTACTGTCCTTGCCGCAGCGGGACGTAGTCTGGCTGAGAGCCTTGAGTATAAGAATGTGGCTGTGCTCGTCGTGATCGTGCGTCTTAGGCAGGGCCTCTATCGTATAGACGTGGCTGATACTGAGGTGTGGCATCAGAATCCTCAAAGCCCTCCGCCACTCGGTGCGAGGAGAATGAAGCAACGTTTCACTCGAACTCTGGTGGCTGGTAGGGGGGATGAGTGCTTGGGCGGTTTGCCACTTGCGCGGACAGGCCGAGTTCTTCACGTACTATTTGCCAGATTGTTGATGCAAGATCAAGCGCCTGGTTGCTGTCTATGCTCGCGATGCTCGTCACATTGGGTAGCCTGCCGAACTTCGGCATGATGCGCCTCGTCTTTAGTTGCTCAAAAGTGCGGCAATGACGAATGACATCGGTGACAGATGTCAAGGTGTCTTTCGCGATTAGGAAACTGTAAACATCCTCGGCGATTCCTTTTAGAATGTGCCCGACTTTGTCTTCCTCAGACATTCCGGAGTGAATGGTCCTACATAGCTTTATGACTTCCTCAATGTAGGTCGTGCAAGTTTCACCTGGCACTTGAGCGCGTTGCATTAGCATCTGTTCTGCTCTTTTCTTTATCGTTGTTGGGTCACCGAAACGCTCTTTAATTTCAGAAACAAATTTGTCCCGCTTCGTTAGCGTTTCCTCCCGATTCTCGTACCACATTAATGCAGTATCCGTCAGAAAGAACGCGACGTACAAAAGCTGAGAAGCGGCATCCCATTTGTTAGCGGCGCTCACCCGTTTTTAATGGATGAGCCAAGCCTGACGTCTTCATCTGGTCTGCCGGCAAAGGGACGAGCATCCCTCAGTTGTGGAGCCGAACTGGTCGGCGCAGAATTCGAGAGGGGTCGGTGTTCATTTGCGTTTTTGACATGTCCAGACCAGATGAATTCGGTGGAAGTCCAGCAATGCGAAGGCTCCGTCAAAGAACTTGCGGTTCACCTTCCGTCTTCGGGTGTCGATTACCCAGCACCTCCACCACAACTGTAACAGCGAGCTGTGATAAGATGGTTTTATTTACAGGAGGTGAACGATGGTTGTTTTGCAGCAGCACACTGCGATCGTGCCAAGGCTCTTCGTCTTCCTCTGCTTCATTTCTCTACCTTTTTCTAGTCTGTTACATTATATATATACAAGTACACTCAACAACCCCGCCGCAGTGGTCTGGTGGCTAAGGTAATCGGCGGCTGCTGACCCACAGGTCACGGGATCGAATCCCGGCTGCGGCGGCTGCATTTCCGATGAAGGCGTAAATGTTGTAGGCCCGTGTGCTCAGACTTGGGAGCACGTTAAAGAGCTCCAGGTGGTCGAAATTTCCGGAGCCCTCCACTATGGCGTCTCCCATATTCATATGGTGGTTTTGGGACGTTAAACCCCACATATCAATCAATCAAGTACACGCAACAGCCGCAATCGTTACGCTGTGCATGTTCTGTCCAACTACGTTAGATTTGAACTAGTCTTGAGACCTATACTGTCGAAAGGGTGAAATTTACAGTGCGCATTAGTACAGAGGCATGCTATATTCAGCTTCGCCAACTGTAAACGTTCAGCGAAGGGCTACCCATGGTTTTTTTTTGAGGCGGGGAGGGGCAGATGCAGCAGAACGACTAACTTTCGGCAATGGGTGGTCACTGTGAATACGTGTTAATATTTTAGTATACCCTTAAAAGTTAAATTACGAAAACAGTTCGTGGTGTAGGGGGTTCAGATTCCCTCCCTCGCCCCTCTCTACTTACGGCCTTTTGGTTCTGCGTGCGTTTTACGCGGCATTTTTTGTTCATATCACAGCTTTTTGAGTGCTGCTAATTTCCAATCAATCGACTCAGTTATTCTCGAAATTGTAAACACCTGCTCAACGAAGAAAGAGTTAAAAAAAATCAGAGTAAGACCCACCCTTCCTATATAATTTTCTATCTCTCACAAGGATTTTTATGGAGCTCAAACTCGATAGATTGGCGTGTCATATATTAAGGGTTATGACATCGTGCGCTAAACATGAATGAAGGGCCGGTACGAAGAAATATGCATCAAAAAAGCGCACCAGAGAAACCGAAACGCATAGCAGTTTCTGCACGCGCCGCGCGGCTCTTTCAGTACTATTCGACTGTAGCGCCGCCGCTACGGGCAACGCGGAAGGCATCAGGCGGCAAGGCACGGTCTCGCTACTCAACACTTGAAGTTGAAGTTTATTTCAGGCAAAAGCAAAAAAAAAGAAAGATACAATTTGCCTAGGGGACCGGTGAAAAGGCATAAAAGCCTGACAAAGCGCCTGCCCCCTGTAAACCTAAAACCCACCAAAATGACACAGTGCTCAGTGTAAAGTAAAGAGTCAATAAGAAATTAAGCATAAATAAGTTTCTACATGCAAAACATGTACAGGAAAACATAATTGAGCGAAAATTTGCGCAGGCAATGAAATCAATAAAGCATATGCGTGTCCGACAAATGAAGCAAACTGTAAAGGACATAAACAAACACTAATGCGAGACATGTAAAATACCTGATGAAACTTTAAATTTGAATACAAGGTTTCAACAATCAAAAGACAACAACATCAATAAGGAACATGTTTGACCGATAAATGAAACACAGTTTGGATTACATAACCAAACGTTAATGTGATTTACACAAGAAAATACTTTAGGGAATATGAAACAAATATGGTGACGGTGATTACGTTTGTGTAAATAGGAAGTGTTCCTGTATCTTTTTTTTAAAATGCCATATGAGACTGTATTGTCAATTAGTGAAGCTACAATCGGTTGTTCGTTCAGGAAATGCGAAATTTGATATGAAACGGGGTATTGAACCGGCAGGAGTTGACTTGGCGAACGAAAGCTTTATTGAGCGCAAGAGCTAACTGAACACAATCCTGTGATCACAGCAAGTCTTCTTCCTTTTCTATATTCGAGCTCCATGCCAACTGCCCTCGTTACAATCACCCCCGGGCGATGAGGGAGCCATCCTGGCGACCTAAGGACAGTTGTACACAGAAGGGTCATGGTATGGCTTGAGCCGAGAGATGTGTACGATTTCTTGTCCCCGACGGCGCTTGTCCGGAGATGCATCCAGCGGCTCGACCAGGTAGTTGACAGGGGATAAGGGCCATGGTACCTGAACGAAAGCTTGTGGGAGAGTCCTGGAGGAGTAGAAGGAATCCATAACCACACCAGTGAGTTCGGAGCAAAGCTCATAGGCGTGGTTGACGCGTCGTGGTGATGTTTTTGGCGCGTCTGGTCATGTGACGTGAATGCACGAGCAAGCTTCCGACATTCTTCAGCGTGTGCTGCTGCTCGAGAAACGGTAGTCATCTCTGAAGGATCCGGTTGATAAGGAAGAATAGTATCCATTGTTGATGATGGCTCGCGTCCATAAAGCAGAAAGAAAGGCGAAAATCCAGTGGTGCTTTGCGTTGCATTGTTGTAAGCATATGTCACAAAAGGCAGTATGCTATCCCAATTTGACTGGTCGGATGAAGCGTACTTGGCCAGCATATCCCCAAGTGTACGATTAAAACGCTCTGTCATCCCATTAGTTTACGGATGATAGGCTGTGGTAGTGCGGTGTATGATGCGACACTCGCTCAACAACGCTTTGATGGCATCGGAGAGAAAAACGCGGCCGCGGTCGCTTAGTAACTCTCGAGGTGCTCCATGCCTTAAAACCAGGATTGCAGTATAAAACATGCAACGTCTTTTGCGGTAGCAGAAGGTAACGCAGCTGTTTCAGCGTACCGCGTCAGGTGGTCGATAGCGACAATGACCCAGCGGTTGCTACTCGAAGTATAGGGAAGCGGACCGTAAAGGTCGATTCTGACACGATCGAAAGCTCGTGCTGGACATGGCAACAGCTGCAAGGGACCTGTGGCATGCTGAGTGGGAATTTCGCGTCGCTGGCACGTAAGGCAAGACTTTACGTAACGGCGAACGAACCGGTACATACCACGCCAGTAGTACCGCAGCTGCAAGCGAGTGTATGTTTTTAACACACCAGCGTGGCCACATTGCGGATCATCGTGGAACGTGGCACAGATGTCAGAGCGCAGATGTCGGGGAATGACGAGCAACCACTTACGACCCATCGAGCTGTAGTTTCGGCGGTAAAGCATGTTATCCCGAATAGAGAAGTGTCCTGCTTGACGGCGAAGCATCCTGGAAACTAGAGCGGGCGTCAGGTTTGAGAGCAAGTCCAAAAGAAAAGAAATCCAAGCATCTTTGCGTTGCTCGGAAGCCATGTCCGAAATGCTGATGGCCAAGGCAGCACTGGTGGAGATAGGCGAGCCGACAGGCTCTGAAGCAAATGGCGAACGTGACAGGGCATCGGCGTCGGAATTCTTACGGCCAGAACGGTAGATAACACGGATATCGAACTCCTGTAACCGCAATGCCCAACGAGCGAGCCGACCATTAGGTTATTTTAGTGAAGATAACCAGCAAAGTGCATGGTGGTTTTACAATATCAAACGGACGTCCATATAAATAAGGCCGAAATTTTCCGATTGCCCAAATAATGGCAAGGCACTCCTTTTCAGTTACACTGTAATTCTTCTCTGCTTTACTGAGGGTGCGGCTGGCATAGGCAACGACGTACTCGTCAAAGCCATCCTTGCGTTGGGCCAGTATGGCCCCTAGCCCGACACCACTAGCGTCTGTATGAAGCTCCATTGGAGCAGACGGATCGAAATGTCGGAGTATGGGAGTCGTGGTGAGGAGCCGTCGGAGTTCCTGAAATGCATCATCACACGCCTGCGACCACGCTGGCAAATCAGAACTTCCGGCAAGAAGATTGGTCAAGGGGGCGATAATGGAGGCGAAATTGCGGACGTAGCGCCGGAAGTAAGAACATAGGCCGATAAAGCTTCGAAGCTCTTTGATGGTGGTTGGCTTTGGGAACACCACGACTGCATTAAGTTTCGTAGGGTCCGGGAGAATGCCGTCCTTAGAAACTACATGGCCGAGAATTACAAGCTTGCGAGCGCCGAAGTGGCATTTCTTCAAGTTAAGTTGAAGTCCCGCCGTGGAAAGGCACGTAAGAACTTGCTCGAGGTGGCTGAGGTGGGTCGCAAAGTCACTTGAAAATACCACAATGTCGTCCAAATAACAGAGGCACGTTTTTTATTTCAGACCTCGCAAGGTGGTATCCATCATCCTTTGAAGTGGCAGGCGCATTGCAGAGGCCAAAGGGCATAACGGTGAATTCATATAGTCCATCCGGTGTTACAAAGGCTGTCTTCGGGCGGTCACCCTCTGCCACGAGTACCTGCCAGTAGCCGGAGTGTAAATCTAACGAAGAAAAGAACTCTGCACCTTGTAGGCAGTCCAGAGCATCATCGATGCGCGGCAGAGAGTATACGTCTTTGCGCGTTACCTTGTTGAGTCGGCGGTAGTCAACGCAGAACCGGATGGATCCGTCTTTTTTCTTGACGAGAACAACCGGTGAAGCCCAGGGACTGTTGGAGGGCCCGATGATGCCACGTTTCAACATGTCGTCCACTTGTTCGTTGATGACACGACGTTCAGCAGATGACACACGGTACGGACGCTGTCTTAGCGGGGCTTGTTGACCGGTGTCAATACGGTGAACGACCGCAGAGGTTCGGCCCAAGTCTGACTGGTCTCGATCGAATGAAGAGCGAAAGCGGAGTAGAAGATTTATAATCTCTTCGCGTTGAGTTGGTGCGAGCTCAGAGTCGATGGCATCCGAGAATACGTCGAGAACATCATTAGGCATGTTGGTAGGTGTGACAGCACAAATTGGGAGAGAAACCGTAGAATCGGGTATAGTAGCCGGAAGAATGCACTCGTAAGGTTCGTAGCTTCCCTGGCATTCTCCACGTAGTAGGGATGACGGGCTGTCCGAGGGATTGCACACATAAATGGCAGCGTGACCGTTGCGAAAAACGACGACGGCAAACGGAAGCATGATATTTCGACGGCACGCAGATGGGACCGATGGCATAAACAACACAGGCGATTTCGGGGGAGAGGCACTCGACACCGAGACAACAACAGCTGAGAAAGGCGCAATGTCAACGTCAGAAGCAGCAAACACTACACGAAGCGCCATCGTCGGGGTCATAGCACGGCACAGATAATGCGAGTTCGGAACGAGCACAGTCGACCAAAGCAGAATTTGACGAAAGAAAGTCCCATCCAAGGATAACGTCATGCGAAGAACGGAATAAAACTACAAATGAGACGAGGTACATCGCACCTTGAATGACGACTCGTGCAGTGCACAAAGCTGAAGGCTGAATATGATGGGGCGTAGCTGTCTGCAAAGATAGGTCGGTAAGTTGCGTGGTCACTTTCTTCAAGTTTCGGCACAGTTTCTCGCTAATTACAGATACGGCAGCTCCAGTGTCAACAAGCCCATGCACCTTAATGCCATCAATATAGAGTTCGATTTCGTTCGGGGGACAGCAGTTAGGTCTTGAAATTTTCGCTGCCAACACAGTTCTTGCCTCCGGAACTGCGCCCGTCAGTTTTCCCCTCGCGGTGGGCTGTTGCGACGTAACATTGGAGAAATAGATCTGCGACGAGGAGAAGGCGAACGGCTTGAGCCGGATGGGCGGCGACCGGTACGTACGTCTAGAGGTGGATCGGCAGGAACGGGATATCGCGGCTGAGTGGGCATGTAGTGTGAGGCCCCTGCAATGTCATGAGAAGGGAAGCTGCGACGGCAGCAGTGACGAGCTATGTGGCCTGGGATGCCACATGAAAAACATATTGGCCGATTATCCGGAGTGCGCCATTGGCTGACGGTAGAGGCACTTGTCGCTGAATAAGGCACCGGAAACGGTCGTGCAGGCGGCGGCTTCATATAAACGTTCCGAGTTGTTTCGCATACAGCCGGAGACGGGACAGTCAACGAGCGGGCAGGTGGCGTCGACGAATAAACGTGGCGAGTTGCTTCGTAGATAGCCGGAGACGATGGAGCGCGTGGCCGAGCAACAACGGCTGCATATGTTAGTGGTGTGGTAACAGATGGTGGAGCCTGAGCTGGCGGCAATGCTTCGGCAACTTGCGATTCAATGACCTGGCGAAGCGAAGGCGATAAGGGTGCCATCGGCTTGGTAGTTCTGGTGATTATAGATAGCTGCCGGGCGACCTCCTCGCGTATGAATTGCTTTATGAGTGGCATTAAAGCAGAGTGGTCGGCAGTGTCATGGCGATAGTCGACGGATGAGAGGTCCGCGGTGTCTTGGGCAGCGCAACGTGTGGAAGCACGTTGTCTACGCAGCTCATCATAACTTTGGCAGAGCTGAATCACCTCGGCGACCGTCTGGGGGCACTTCGCAGCAAGCATTTGGAATGCACCGTCGTCGATTCCTTTCATTATGCTTTTTATCTTGCCTGCCTCATCCAGAGTCGGGTTGACGAGCTGGCAGAGAAAGAGCACATCTTCGATGTAGCTCGTGAAAGTCTCATCTGTTCTCTGTACTCTGCCACGCAAGCGCTGTTCAGCACGAAGGCGGCGGACAGCAGGACGTCCAAAGACTTCCGAGAGGGTTTTTGCCAATTCCGACCAGGTACAGAAATCACTTTGATGATTCCTTTACCATAGTTTCGCCACGTCGGTCAGGTAAAAATTCACATTTGTGAGCTTATCGGCTGCGCTCCACTTATTGTTCGCGCTCACCAGTTCATACTCGGCAATCCAGTTGTCCACATCTTGGTCCTCTGTGCCACCAAATATGGGGGGGTCGCGCTGCCAGAGAGCGCCAGCGCAGAAGACAGGTATGGGTGCGAGACCTGGAGTGGCGGCCTGAGACGGTCCCGGATCAGTCATCGCAGAAGGTGGTTGGAGTGTGCGGCTACGAAGTTCCAGGGTGAGGACCAGATGTACCCAGCACTTCCACCACTTGAAACGGGGTGTTGAACCAGCAGGAGTTGACTCAGCGAACGAAAGCTTTATTGAGCGCAAGGGCTAACTGAACGCAAGCCTGCGATCACAGCAAGTCTTCTTCCTTTTCTATATTCGAGCTCTATGCCCACTGCCCTCGTTACAGATACAATAGTTTTTGTGTGTCGTAATTTGTACGTGGTTTCTCATATGTACACACCCTGTGCCGTAGGTTGTGACTGTGATCTCTCGGGAGATGCCTCTGATAAAACCCTGAGCGATCAGTTCGTACCTGTTTATAAATAAGCATTGCCAATTTTTGTTTCATGACGTTGGTTACCGTAAGTATTTTATGTTCTTTAAAGAAAGGCACGGTATGATGCCTGAATGACACCCCTGATATTAGTCGTATAGCTTTTTTTTTTGCAAGGTGTGAATTTTGTCAGTGTTTGCTTTAGTCGTATTCCCCCATACAAGAAGACAATAATGAAGATGTGAGTGAACAATGGAATAATATAGTTGTTTTTTCAACCACAGTGGGAGGAGTTGTCGCAATTTGCAGATTATACCCGTGGATCTGGAAATCTTGGTACGTACGTGGTTGGTGTGCAAGGACCAGTCTAAGTGTTCTTGAAAAAGTATCCCAAGAAATTTATGCGCTGTGACACGTTCAATTTTCTGCCCTTCAAATAATATTGCAGGCTCGCTTGTGATAGCCTTATTGCGTGGGCGGAATATAGCATATTTTGTTTTTTGGTGTTTAATTCTAATCTACTACACTTAAGCCAGTCAGATAGATGTGTCAGCCACAGCTTTGCTTGTTGTTCAAGGGGATTGAGGGAATAACCGGCGAAGAATATATTGGTGTCGTCCGCGTAGAGAACAACATCGGGTGTTAGCGGTATGTTAGGTAGATCATTGATATGAATCAAGAATATCAAAGGCCCTGAGATTGATTTTTGTGGAACGCCACAAATGATATTACCTACGTTTGATTTCGTGTCACCGAGACTGGTGTACTGTTGCCGATTGCTTAGATAACTTTTTATAACTTCTAGAGCCTTCCCTCTAATTCCATATGAAGGGAGTTTCCGTAAAAAATATGGTGCTTAACCGAATCGAACGCTTTTTTGAAGTCGAGAAAAATTCCTATGGTAAGTAATTTATGTTCAAAATTGTCAAGTATTTTTTCTTTAATATCCAGTAGATTTTTTTCTTTTGGAAGCCATACTGTTGTTGTATTATCACATTTTCTTGCAATGAGTAATTTGAAAGTCGTAGGTTGATAACTTGCTCAAATATTTTAGAGAATATGGGTAATAATGAGATTGGCCTATAATTATTAAGGTCATTTTTATTACCGCATTTAAAGATGACAGATACTTTCGCAATCTTTAGCTCATCAAGAAAAATTCCTGAACTAAGAATTGTGTTAGCGATATGTGAAAGCGGCTTACTTATGGTATGGGCAACTGCTTTAATAGGCTGAGGTTTTAAGTCATCCACGCCACATGCAGAATTATTTTTTTAATTTTTGCAACAGCTTGTATATTTCGGATTCGGATGTGGAAACAAGAAAACAGAGGATGAAATGTTGCTATTTACATAAGTATGTTCGCTTATCTCCCCAGCAGTAGTCACACAATCGCCAACTCTAAGGAAGTGTTCATTGAACCTATCTGCAAGTGGTGGACCTGAGCATGGTTCACCGTCTATCACGAGCTCCGATATAACCAATTTATCATCTTTGCACACAAGGTCATTGACCTTTTTTCAAACTTTTCTGGAGTCATTCGATATACCAGCAAACATATTTTCGTAGTACGCGAAACGCGCTTGTTTAATATCAGTGCCAAGTTTATTTCTAATTTTTTTGTATGTAGCTAATGTGTCCAAGTTTTTTGTTCTGATAAATACACTAAACAGACTATCACGTTCTTTTATTCTTTTTCAACGGTGTGAATCTATCCATGGTTTTCTAGACCTACGGGTTTTTCTAATCGTTGTCTTAGGAAATGCAATGTCATAGATACCTTTGATAGTGTTTAGGAAGAGGCGGTATGAAGCAACGGGATCCTTGATCTCTGTCACAGAGTTCCAATCTGTACCTTCAACTAAGTGTTGAAAAATCGCAATCTTATCCGCAGATATTATTCTGCATTTAATGGTTGTATTCTGAATAGTTTGGTTATGTCTGGACAAGTATGACTTGAAGAAAATAAAGAAGGGCAAGTGGTCGCTTAAGTCTGCTATCAGTACACCTGCGTCGCATTCACATGGCTGATAGTTTGTAAAACATAAGTCGAGTAGCGTTTCAGATATGTCTGTAATTCTTGTTGGCATGTTAATTACATTTTGATACCCAAAAGAGCAGAAAATATCAACGAGGTTTTGACTATATGTTGTTGCCAATAAGTCGATATTAAAGTCACCACAGAAAATCGCAGGAAATCCAGATTGACAACAGTATTCTAGAACACTTTCAAGATAATTAGGAAACACAGTAACAGAACCAGAAGGCGGTCTGTTCATGAGGACAACAATTGTGCCCATGCATTTGATCATTAAACACTCATAGTCAAGTTCAATATGGGAGTATTTCAAAGTATTTTCATATTGGAGGGAGTTTTTAATATAAATCGCCGGACCACCTCCTCTTCTGTTCTCTCGCGATATTTGAGTACATTTGTATCCAGCGAAATGTACATCACGGTTATCACCAGAAAACCAGGTTTCTGTGAATTTCAAGATATCGAAATTATGTTCGAGTGTATCGAAAAAAAGGCTTACAGATTCTTGTTTGTGCCTTAGACTACGGGCATTTAGATTTAACAAGGATAGGTGTTTGACGTTTCGTGTAGCTTTTAATTGCCGAAAAGAAAAGGCATCATAATAATTCTGCGACTGTGTGAAAAAAGCCATGAATTAAGTCGGTCATAAAATGAACTTTCTAGTTTTTTTTTAGTTCCCCGCAGCCCTTCTAGATCTTCAGCAGTTCTTATGTTAACAATTTGATGACGTGGGCTTCGTCGCATGAACATCTTCCCATTCTTAACCCAAAAAAACTGATAATGCAGCTCACGGGCTTTACACCTCATCGGCTAGAACAGCTTTTTGTTCTGTGCAGTTAAGTTTTCATTGAAAAAGATCTTGGACTTTTATTTACTTAGTTCTTGTCGCTGTTTGAGCCAGATATCTCGTGTCAGTCGAGATGTGAAGCGTACCAACATAGGGGCGGGCTTATCAGCCTCGTCTTGCCCTGCTCTTTTCAGAAGCCTATGGGCGGCTTCTACATCCGATTCTGACAGCCAAGGCTGCTTCAAGTCATTTGCCAGTATGTTCAATTTTTCGAGAACATTTTCATTCATTTGTTACGGAAGCCCGTGAATTTCAAGGTTTAGTCGTCTGCCGTATTGGTCTAGATCGTTCATTTCTTGCTTGAGTTTGTCAATTTTCTGCTCTTCCGCGCGTTCTTCAAGCTTTTTCACTCGTGTCTTTAGGCAGTCTATATCTGCACCTTGTTTTTTTCATTTGTGCTATTACTTCATCGTATTTATCGGACATTGCTTGTACGGACTTTTCAATGGTATCAACGGTGGCAATAATGCCTTCTAGTGCGTCCACTTTCTCTTTGATTGTCAGTAGTATGTTCAGTTTACCGTGTATTTCAGCAATTTCAATAGCAAGGTCTATTTCACGGTCCATTTTTTCTTTTGTATTACTCGGGCCGCTTCGAACATTCGAGGTTCTGCAAGTCGCACATTTGCAAGAAGTTCTGGCCTCAGACGATTTCTTTTTGTATGCGCTTTCGGTAACGCCTGAGCATGAACCGAGATGATACTCATAATTGCACTCTGAACATCATAAATACACAGAATCAGTTGGGATACACTTGTGACAGGCAACGCAGTTTTTTGCCATTTCATTCAGCAGCAGCGACAACCAGGTCTCTCACTAACGTTTAAAACAGTGTAAAAGAATAAGGTCGAGCACCAACCTGCCAGTTGGAAGACGGTCACGTTAGGGATACCGCGAACAGGCCTTTCGGCGCCACTGCTGCTGAGCGTGTGTGCTATTGCGCTCAATGTTCACTGCTTTTGAAGATGGTCCTTGATGACGTAGGTCAGCACGTGGTCCTTTGGTAGTCGTGGTCCTTTAGAAGTACTATAGTGTACTTCTAGTACACTATAGTAAAGCCTCCTAAAGTTCGCAAAAAAGCGACGTATGTGATACGCGCGCCTCCTCTCCTGTCTAATCCGAGGCTGGCGCCGCGCCGGTATTGGCTAGATGCCGTCGCGTGGGTCAGCTCGACGCGCGTTGCTTTGTTACAGTCGCTCCCGACTACTATGTTTGATCTCGAAACGCGGACTCGCCGTGATAAAGTGCAACTCTTTTGACGGATATGAACTTGAGCTTCTGGGCGCTTTGTGCTGTAAAATACTTTTCCCTAAATGATGACGTCGCTGTTGGTTACCATGGGCTGCTGGTGCACCTTCTGATGTCAGAACAAGTATACACCTGAACAGAGCGAGCTCAGTGCTTGCTTCCATCCTATTCAAAAGCACGTGGCATTATCTGTTGCAAGCGTGCAAGCAACACCCTCAACTGCCACGCGAGCAGACGCTCTGCAAATCAAACGTGAAACTTCACAACCCGAGTGTGGCTGTGATCATGTTTTGCGCTGTTCGTGTGCAGAAATTTTATGGTGATTTCGTATGAAACGTCGAGAAGACCTTTCTCGACTGCCCAGAATATCAGCAGAACGTGCACTGCAGAATGCGGAAGCAACTTCATCAGGTAAGTATTACTCGACTGAAAGAAGCGTGAACAGCGTTAACTGCGGCGTGCCTTGACTGTGACGAGGCAGAATTTGTGCTGTAAGCCGGCGTCATCGTACCACTGGAATCTGGCTCCGACTCACGCTCCTGCACTGCATGCATGTTTATCAATTGCCAGTCCTGCCGGGCACTCGGAACACACACGAAGTGCAAAAGTGCCAGCCAGAACAAGATTTTAAAATGCTACGGTCACGCCGGCCGAAATCACATGTAGATTCGCCTGGTGACAGTCAAGGCATGACGCAGTTCGACCGAGACGAAAGCCATGCTTTCCACGCCATTCACATTTCTTTTCATCGCGATAGTAGGCCGTTACAGTTGTACAAACATGTGCGGCGCGTGCATCCACGCGTGAGTCATAATACGTATTTCCTATTATTGACATGGGTCCTGCGAAACAGTATATAGGGAAATAGTTTCGTGCCTCTGTACTACAGGCATACTGCACACAAATCGCTGCTGTAAAGTGAAACAGCTGGAGGCGCGCTTCAATAAACGCTTACTTGTACACTTCTCTGGGCTCGTAGTTTTTCCTGCTGATTGCGATTATATCCTATAGAACGACCGAGCTCAGCGTTTTTTGTTGTGGACGGAAATCGGTGCAATCGCGAAACACCGCACCGGCACGATTCCCGCTATGCGTTGTGAACTTCACAGGCAGTGCTCAGCAATCTCTTCCTCTAGCGCTGGTTGTTCTCGCATCAGAGGAAAGCGCAGTGGTACCCAGATGACATTTTATAAAAGGGCGCAGCGTGAACAGGCGCTTTTTCGCATTTTAAACTACCAGGGCCACAGCATGACATGCTAGCGAGGCGCGCCTTGGCAGTTGCAAACAAATTATGGCGTGTCTGGGAGTTAGGTATATATACCGCCAAAGGCGTGTGGGTGCGATATAGGCGTGCTCTTGTCAGTAGCGACAGCAAAGCTCTCCATGATAATGCGCGGTAAGCACAACGAGCTGCGACATATGAAATGTTTTCATAGAATACGGCTGGTATAGACTCAATTTTTCGAAGTTGCGAGTCTGTCACTTTGAATATGCGCCGAGGTTTGCTTAATTCGCTTTCCGCCCTAACGCAGCAGACATGTCGATATTATTGTGCAGTACGCTGCCACCTCTAACACAGGTTTCAATAATTATTTGCGGGGTTTGTTTCTTTGTTGTTCATATTACATCATTACATTTACTGCTTGATGATCAGCGCCGGTTTGTGCGCTGAGCATGCATGCGAAAGGATGATCAAAAGTGTTATTGCGAAATTTCAGATCCCGCACATCTCTTCTGAATAAACAAAAAAGAGTGCAAAAACCTACATAAATATGGGTAGCCTCCATTGGATTTTGTTGTGTGCGCGTATGTTTCGGAGGAAATTGCTTTCTCTGGCTCTCTTACGCGAACTGGTCAACCAGGGGACTCCCGATGAGAAAGCAGCTATGCGAACAGTGCATGCCTTTGAGTCGTTGGTGCTTGAATCGTTTACGAACCTCACGTGAAGGTGCCATTTAGTGCGATGGTTAAGATACTATTTTGTGTGAAAGTATAAATTCACGACAGGAGCTCTCGCAAGGTACGGTGACACGCTAGTTGATTTATTCGCTAGCTGGTCCTTTCAATGATACAGTTGGCAAGTCAGATACGTCCTCTATTCGCACTTTTAAAATATGATTAGTGCGTATAACCACTTTACAAACCAACCACAGCTGTTCTAATCTATCAACTATAAGCGGCGCACGCCTTATAGCACATTATTAATGTGAAAAACTTAGATGCCTCCGCAAACGCTAATTGTTCATTGGAGACTTCGCCATCCCGCGTCTACGGCGTCGACGCGAGCTGTTGTTTCCACCGACAGCACTTCTGTGTGCTCTCTGGACACAATGTATACCATATGTGACACTACACTAAACTGTCGTGCACCAACGTGTCACATGTTTAGATAATTTTAGGCTGAGTTCAACGGCAGGCGCGAATGCTCTCATAGCGCTGCCTGGCAAGCAAGCGCTCTCTTCAAGAAAGGGCGTCTGTTATGCAGGAACGAGCCAGGTGGCGCCAGGTTCGAGAAGAAATCGTGGAGGAGCTGAGGCCGAGAAAAAATTGAAGCGGAGGAAGAGAGTGTTTCTATTTTTGGAAGTTTCAGCCTCTTTATGCCAAAGGTCATCGCCGCCCTCCCTCCCCTCTATGCAAGTGTGGGTTAGCACTTGCGTCCTAAGGGACTAGAAGATCCCCCCCCCCCCTGCCCCTGCGCCTGTCCCCGCCCCTTGCATGCGCCTACGGCCGTTACCCTCGATATCGACGTCTCTTTATAGGTATCCATGGAACTGCCTAAACATTTGCTTTGCTTCATTTGTTGCAAAAATACAATATTTTGGGGGGAAGGCAAAAAATAATACCGGATAAAAAGTCTGACAAGCTAGGTCTTCACCTCCTCGGCAAGTGCCCGATTCGCCTTCGCAATCACTATGATGCTAGTTCGCGTTCTCCTTCATCTTCTGCTTCGCCACCCAAACACGTGCACCTGGCGTGCGCTCGCCTGCTGTGCGTGCGGACTTGTCCGGCGTGAGAGGCAGTAACACGGATGTTCGATATAACCAGCACAGAAAGCAAGAAATACTTGGAAACATAGACACATGGATTGAAAATGAAGGCAGAAGAAAAGGGAAGATACAAAGAAACATGAAAAGAAATATATAGAGAAAGAAACACATACTTTAGAGCCAGAAAGGCAGAGAGAGAAAGTAAGTGGAAGTGCAAATTAGAGAAATAGAAAACCACTAGAAATAGTTAAAAATCAATAGATACAGAGACAATGAAAGAAATAGACAGAAACACAGACGAAGAAGGAACAGAAAAAAATTACAGCATATTCCCGGGGTGAAGGATGATTAGTGGGTGAAGCTCGTACTGCAGGGTCCTCGCAGCACGGCCGCGCAGAATGACAGCTAAGTTCGGCCTCACGCGCCCGCACGGCGGGGTCGCTTCTTAAAGCGCGAGCCGCCGCTGGCACGCACGCACGCCGCTCGGCAGCCTTGTTCATCATCCGTCGACGAGCCTCATTTGGCGCGCGCGCCAACATGGCGCCACCGAAGAACCCGCCATCGCAGTGGCGCGATCATCTCTCTGTCCATCCGTACGTGTGATGTACACTTGTTTTCGTAAAACTCACTATTAAATACGGTATTTTTTGGGGGGACCTTCGACGGAAAAATTTGGTCTGTCTGTCTGTCTGTCTGTCTGTCTGTACAATTGTCTATTTGTCCTCCCTTAACTTTACCTCAAACAGCACCAAACGGCTGACCCCATCCGCAGCGCCCACCAATATTGCTCAAGGTTTAGCGTTCATAGTTGTGCGATTGTCAATTAAAAAGCTATTGTTGCTCATACCTTAGGCACCATAACAACACGTCCATGTTATTTATGTCTGCCTTTATACTAGAAGAGGTACACACAAGTAACTCTAAGGGCTGTAGCGTTAAGCGCGCTGCGCTGACACTGCAACGCGATGCTCAAAAAGGTGTTTGCAACGCTTTGATGCGACGACACGTTGGTGGCACCTGCTCGTCGCTTTGCGTTCTACATCTTATCACCTCCGAGTCAGGCGCGAATCTTTCTACGCGGGCACGCATGCCTTCGTTTTCGAAGATAACTGCCAGATGGCGCTTGCGTTTAACGTGCCTCGACGTGCTCGTTCGCCTCCGCTACCCACTCGAGGCACTTTAATGCAGTGCCTCTAGAATACCATTCACCAATTTTTTGCGGAGAACATCAAAGAAACGTTTTGTTCACTCTCTCCAGAAGCAAAACTATCGTCTTTCGACTACATTTGCAGTGTAAGATGCATATTCGGGGCCAAATTTTTTATTGTATTTTGCTACAACACGCCCTCTAATGTAGGAAAATTTTGCATAACTAGCGTGTATGCTTTGGTTATATAGTACAAGGAGTGCCATCTATGGCTCGATTGGAGACTAAATGAGTGGTTGTTAGAAGCGATAACGGGGACAAACGGGCGACGCCTTGAAGAGCTTCGCCCCTCAAAAAACGGAGCGAAGTGAAAAAAAAATGTGAATCAAGAAAAGCCGCCCATCTTCGCAGTTGGTTCAAGCCTTTCACCACTAATGCAAGGTGCGCCAATTTTTATTTTTATAGCGCTCGCCAGCAAATTCCGGTATATATGATTCTACAACACAGCCACGCTTCTGCTCGCGAATACAGCGAAAACAACTTGCTCTGCTTGGAAATGCAGTGAAAGTAATTTTCATGCTTAACAAACATACGCGTCCTGTTTACAGGTTTAACAATGCAAGGTGAAATAGAGCGTCATAGCATGCAAATAAAAATAACGACTTCATGGTCTAAAGCCGATCATCCACTACACAAGGCACACACTATACTGCGCCTATTCTCCTAAGGCCTTGTATTTATTTGGTACACAGCAAGTTCGAATATATTTCAGTGCTTGAAGTACGCACAAGGGACAGGATATCGCTAAATTTTCGCGAATGCATACGTATAGTTTGAGTTTTTTCAGCAGGGTTCGCACGCGCACACCTTATTTAGCCACCGTGAGGCCTGCACTTCGCGTATGATAATGATGATGGTGATTCCCGTAAGAATGACACTACCCGCAACGGTGAATCATCCTTAGTGCTTTCGTTGGCCTTCCTCTTTTTCTTAATTCCTACGTAGATCTTAGCGAGCGCGCGTGTCATATGCGCGTGGTCGTTCGTTCTGCAAGGTATTCAACGTCAGCTCGCTCGATATCATGTTGGAGACTCCGAAGCAAGTCTTTAACCTGCATTTTTCAGCATGTCCTTGTCGCGACTTTCGCCAGCTCACCACAAGTACGTCCGAGACATTGTTGGCTCCCCGGTTTGACGTAAAGCGTCGTGAATATAGAAGACTACGCATGGGTTCACCTCGGGAGCCTCCCCGGCAACAACGCACTCGCATCGGACAGCACAACTGCGGCATCACCGCCTCGAAGTGCAGAGCACAGGGGGACGGCGAAGACTTAGTGTTTGTGTTTGAGAAATGCCGTTTCATGCTTGTGGTATTCATGCGAAATGCATGGGACATCATCATGCACGGCCGCGAGCTCATTCACAAAGCGCCTCGGCTCCGCACCTGTGCCTTCTTCGCGAAACGCCTTCAGGTCGTGTCCTCCTGTCACGCTCGGCCGTTGTGGAAGCGCTACCGTGGGGACGTCGGTGAGGGAAGGGTTCTGTGCTGCTTCAAGGCCGGCACATGCATTCAGCTTCAACTCCTCAGCCTGAGCTTCGCCACGCATCTGTGGCTACTCACAGAGTGTTTCAAAGGTCAACATCGTGCTTTTCAGTGCGGTTTCTTGCCGAGCCACATCATGACGCACAGCTTCTTCAGCACCATGTGCGGCTGGCTTGGTACTACCATGCAAGTCGATTACCACATTTCCTGTTCCTTGAAGTATCCCGTGCGATCCTGGACAACCATCTTGAAAACGCACGGTCTGCAGGGTCACCGTGAGTGACTTCTTGTTTCCTGAATGCTTCCTGCAGGATGGCAATGCGCCTTTCCAAAATGTGTGCTGGCCATGTGTGCAGCAGCTGCTCAGGGCACTCACTGCACGAATTCGTCGTGTTCTTGGACATATTGGACGTTATATACGGATGACCAACACGGGTGTACGTTATGATACGCCTTACAGTAGCAAGTTCTGCTTCGGGAAAGTGGTCTATCTTTTGGTCACACTGGATGTATAAATAAACAATATTATTGCAGTCTCGCCTGATCACTTGTGATGTTAGGCTTGGTTAGAGCGTTCCCCAAACAGCTGAAAAGCTCTTTATTGTGCCAAGAATCTTTCCTCTCCCACTCTCAATTCGCACGCTGCATTTATTACGGGGAGCAGGGCTGGCATCCAGATTTTCATATTGTTGCTATGATTATTGAAAATGAGAGTAATCAGCTCTATGAAGGCAGGGACGGCCGTGGTTGAAGAAGGTGGCTTTCTATATATTGTGCACCGAAAAGCATTGTTGTCAATAAAGCCATCATTATTGCTGACGTGACTACAGCACGTCAGGGTAACAGGAACATCACAATAAAAATATCCATATTTTATTAAACTGCAAAGCGTTTTTATATAGCCATTCTTTTGGAAAAGACTAACTTGTAAGGTATGTGCAGTGTCTTTTAGGTCAGCGATGAAGGCAACGTGGGCAATACATGTGTGTAGTGAATATGGACATTGTTTTTAGAATCCTTGTCCTGACACCAGTAGCACAGATTCGGTGATAGGCTGGGGTAACTTTACAGACGCATATCCAATCTAGTGGCTTCTAACAACAAGAGAAGGATTCCTAACAAGACCATGTTCTTATCTCCCTACTTTACCGTCGTCATTCAGCCCTTTTTCACTCCCCAGTCACCCTTCCCCAGTGTAGAAAAGCAGGTCAGAGCAAACTAAAGCTTAGGTTTGATTAATTCGCTTTGCGCTCTAACGAAGCAGACAAGTCGCAAATATTGTGCAGTAGGCTGGCACTTCTCACACAGGTTTCAATAATTATTTGCAGAGTCTCCTTTTTCTTGTTTACATTACATAGTATCAAAATTGTTAGTCTAGATGGTGGCCGATAGCAGAATAGTTTTTTTAAGCTCAATTACCTCAATCGGAGGGGAATGCTTCATCGAGTACTTTCTCGAGAAAGAGAAGTATAGGTCCGACTTCTTGCCAAGTATTTAAACGTTTGAAACTAATTACACGACAGCACGAGCTGAATTCTATTAGTTTCCGTCTGAGATCTCGCAACGAAAAGAATTTCGAACAAATAGATGGCACCTGATTCAAGTAACTTATTCTTCATTAGAAAACAAAAAACAAATGAATGAAAGAAAAATAAATAAACGAACAAAGCATTCAACAACGAAAGAAATAAAGAAATCAGATAACGATTGCCATTATAATCTTCACCATTGACCGTTTCCATGTCCAGTGCAGGACGAAGGCCTCTCCGAATAATCTTTCGAATATCATGAGCGAGCTCAATTCATTACACTCTTGCGAATTTCTCTACTTGGACACCGCACTTGCCTCGCTAAAATGACGACAAGAGGCGAGAAATAAACAGGTAATAGCTCGGTGGCGAAACAAAAAAGGCTGACCAGCGAAACAACACAGAAATTACCCTTGCAAACACTGTGAGTAACGTACGGACAAAAGCACAAAATACAGAACAAGTGCTTGTTCCACGCTGTGTGTGTGTGCTCCTGTGTGTCCTGCACGTTACTTGTAACCCGAGTATTCAGCAAACGCATGCCATGGCAAGTACTTCTCTGGAAACCCGCCGAAATGTGTATATTGGGGAATATTATATAATACTTGCAAGAAATCAAAGTGTTGACTAAAGTTGAATAGCAGATTATAATGTCATTGCATATTTAGTCTTCACAACAAAGGTGTAACCAATTTTTTTTTCGGTGATCGGGGGGCGGTATTTTTGTATCTGTGTCCAATACGTGTTTGTATGTGCTGTGCCTACATGCGAAATCGTTACGTCACATATTCATGCGCATTTTCTTTCATAAGACGCCCTTGCTGCTTTATCTCTCATACAGACATCGTGGTGTTTGGACGTTAAGCATCCGGAATTATTATTAATGTTGCTTCCAGATCAATTTCTCGAGAGGAACATACCTCGTGCAGCTAGTAAAATGGTTTATTTTGTTTTTATGTTGCTCCTTGCAGCACAAGGAGGATTGATCCTCCTTGTCGGAGAACGACTAACATCTTGATTGTTTAGAAAAAGATTATTCCATCGTCCGGCGATACGAACACACGGAAATTGTGTATACAAGAATGAAATAGCATACACAAATGACTAAGCACATTATAGATGAAACGTTTTCACAGCAATGTTCAAGCCCACAGGGTGTCTCAAGCACGTGCTATCAAGGACTAACATACACACACCTATAATTTGCGCAATGTATATGAGGATCTATAGTACTCAATATACAAGACTTGGTGCGCTACATCGCGAGATTCAGTTGCAATATAACCCTGTTGAGTCGCTAAAGCCTGAAACATATCCAGCGGTTTTTTTTTTTTGGCGTTTTCCAGGCGTTTCGTACGCCGGCGCTTATATGTCCAACAAGTGTGGTCTTCTTGAAAAAGTAGAGCTCATGAAAAATTAGAGACTTATAAAAAGCAATAAACCCCTGCTTCCGTACCACTAGTCCACTAGTCCACACAAAAATTGTAAAAAGAGGCATTTTGAACCTGTGCTTTAGCAATGCTTTGCAGAAGTCTTGTCCACATCTAATGGCTACTAGTTTCAAAGAGCCAGCAGTGCGACTTTATTACGCTGGCTACCCCGCCCACATACAGGTTTCTGTCGCGGATAATTTGGTCAAGGAACTTCAGACCTCAGATCAAGCTCTCCCCCAAGCTGAGCTAGTAAGGCCCAGGAAGGTTGCCGTAGTTCCTTATCTACATGGAATTTCCCACAACTTAAAAAAGTTGGTGAGTAGGCTAATAATGTAAAAGCGGTTTTCTCTGCTCCGAAAAAGTTGTCTTACTTGTATATAAAGGTTGTTTCGCATGCAATAACAGGTTGTTCAAGAAAGCACAAAACCCTGTTTGTCACACGAGCTGAATGTGTAATCTATCAGATACCTCTTTCTTGCGGCAAGTAATATATAGGAAAAACTGGCCGCTGTATTAATGACCGGCTCCATGATCGCGCGTGAAACGTCAGGAATGGTCGCGATGGTTTTTTCGCACAGCACTGGAGCACGTGGGGTTGCAAACCACTTTATCGTGATTCCGTGATTGTTGGTAGAAAGAGGAATAAAACGACAAGAGAGATTATCGAGAAATGTCCTTCCTAAAATTGTAAATTTTCGCACGAGCCATTTGTGAGTTTTAAAGCTGTTTTGCCTGTTTTTTCGCATTTTGTGAGTATATATATATACGCTCCACGAAATAAAATTTTGTTGGTAGTTAACTATAGAACTCCCCTTTTGCCCCTTCTCTTGTCCTGTTTCTCAGTTTTTACGCGCTACGATATAATTAGTTATGAATTACTAACACGCCCAACTATACATACTTTTGTCAAGTCTATTGAGCCCGCCATGAACAAAATGCTTGCAAGGAAGGTTTGTTGATGCCGTACAGTTATCTTCTGAAAATTCTGCAATGGCCTTCGCTATTCACAACCCATAAACAAAGATGGTGCCAATTAATAATGTCCCTCGGGCCCAACCACCTGTCGTATCAACTATACAACTTGCAGATATATTCCAAGAAATGAGTTAGTAACACAGCTCCCTTGCATCTCTTGGCGTCCCCCTTGCTGCCCGCTGAGTGTGCTGTCAGCTGTCGCCAGTGTGGAAAAACGAAATGTCCGCCTTCCTATTTTTCGCAAAGCTTCTATATCCGCACAGTACTTCAAGAAACGTGTCGAAAAATACTCACAATAAGGGTTCTGCGACACATTCAGTCGCCGCCTACAGCATTATTTATGGCGGTAGTTAGAGATATTTATTTATTTATTTATTTATTTATTTACTCATTCATTTCGTTAGATAAGTCAGGCGGTCGGTTCACGCAGGAGGATCAAAGTCCCTCCTGCGAACAGCGCATTGACGCTTTGGGGATTCCGAAAACCCGCCACTTGTGAAATACTGACTGGTTTCGCTTTCACTGCTGAATGCGAAACCGAAAAGCACAGCACTCTTCGATCACTTCCCAAATGTACGAGCGTCTGTGCAAAAACGATGCATCCACCTCACTTTGAAAGTAAGCAGGCAGCAATTGCCGTAAAAGCACGCGTGGCACATGTAGGTACTCATTGTCATCATTGTCGCAAAAAAGCAGTGATGCCGTCGTCTGCTTGAAAATGCCGCTGCGCTAATCAGCGATAAAGCTTTCCGCTGCAGTTTCATCAACCTTAGAGTTCCGTGAAAATGAATCATACGTCTTGCAGCGTCGGGAAAATTGATCCCAGGTTCGTCAGACGTCGTCGAAGTCAAAGGAACACGATCATGCTCTTGCCAACTTTCGCCGCAACGCCGTTGAAACCACAGAAACGAAACCAATTACAAGGTCAAGTGTTGTTCGGCAATTTTTTTGTCGTCAAAAACATACTTGTGGCATAATATTTTCAGTTTTAGGACAATAATTACCACTAGGCAATAACGCGCATACAAATAACATTACCGAAAGCGTTAGTAACATTGTGGGCAAACTTCTATGTTGCGTGGTTGCCAGATTTTTAGGTTCACAAAATACAAACAACCAATATCTTTTATTCAACATTACTATTGCAGTACTGATACATTACAAAAAATACTTCCTGGTAACTTAAGTTAACAATTTCACAGAAGTTTTGTTGTTTTAATGTTGCCTAACATTCATAAAAAATTATTAACATTGTTGCCTGTGCTTTGTGTAATACAAAAAAATATTCATTTTTATTTTTTTTTGTCAAAATTTGTGTAAGACAAACTTTTTTTAAGCGTTTCAGAGCACGTCGGCATGCAGTGTTCGTTCTAATGTTGCCATAAAATTATCCTCGCGGCACCCCAGTACACGCGACCTTGCTACGCGACCCGCCTCTTTCAAACATGACCTACTGTATTTTATCGACCTGCCCAGCGAGCGAAGCGCCAGCACGCCCCTTCTGGTATTGGTGCCTGCCGCTATGCGTCTTGTGGCGCTGCAACTTACCTCATCCACACCGGTTACTGACGGCCAAAACATGAGTCGCCGCGTTTTTTTTTTTTTTGTCGTCTGCTCGCGCGACACTGGAAGAAAAGCAGAAATGTTTACGCATGCATACACTCTGGACGATTAAAATGAATAAAAGCCTCATTTTTAATAAACTTAAAAGTATAATGACGATCTTTTGCTACCGTCTGCTCGTGCCGAGCTGCGACAGAAGCGTACAGGTCGGTGCAGTTTGTACACCAGCGAAGCGAGGTTTCTTGGTGCAAATTAACCACCACTACGGTGGTGTGCTGCGTGCCTTTCTGCGAATAAACGCAAGGGAAGACTCCTGATGGGACTTTTCATGAGTTTCCAGTGACCGAGGTTCGTGAAAACTGGATCAAGGTGATTTCTGTATTGTAAAAGACTATGTGTCTCTAAAAAAGTGAGTTGCTGGGCTGATTGGTGGTGCATGACAGACTGAAACGCATATTAGTGCAAAAAATAATAATAAACCTACAACCTCAAGAAAGTAAACGACGACGCGCTATACTCACAACTGTTTATTAGCAAAAAAAAGGAAAGATGACAAAAGTGCACATATGGAAACCATGTCACTACATGTAGTTATGCAACTAGGTTTCAAAACACACCCATTGTGTGAAGAATTAGTGTTGAATAAGTAATTTTAAGTGCTGTTTCGTTTCAAAACAGTTGCAGAGTGTCTTTCATTCATTATTCATGTACCTGCGATCTACATTTGCCATTTGAGACGAAGGTATTTATGCGCAAAATTATCTGTAGTTGATTGTTTTCTATGCACGCCAGATGCCGCGGACACTGTCAAATGTCATAGTCCTTGCCCTCTCTTGCCCAGGCAGTAAATGCAAGCCAGCTGAGGGTAATCCAACGGCAACAAGTCTACCATTGTATACACATATAGCTGGTATCATGAGTTAAACAAACATTAGGTGGCCAGCGCTTTTTACAACCTGCCTACGTCGCCATTCTTTCTTGTTTTGCACACTGATACATGTGTTTGTACCTGATTTGCGATTCTATTTGAGAAATAATGCACTGAAATGTCAACTAAAATGCAAAATAAGGTTCTCAAAGTCACATGAAATAAAATGATTCAAGATAGCCGTCACATTTACTCAATGCGTGATGAAACTCTTCTCTATCCGGCGGCAAACAATACATTTCCATGCATCCAACAGCGCTCAGCTGGAGTAACTCGAGCGCCCCCTACGTGGCGAGTTTGGAATTCGAGCCGACGCCGGCAGCTCTGTACAACTAGAAACGTTGGCTCTATAAACCGTCGCCAGCTGGGCAGGTCAGAAGTACAGTAGGTCGTGGTTCCAAAATGACTAGTCTGAAACTTCCCAAACGGAAATATCACTTTGTACGGTTTCATTGCGAGCACCATGCTTGTCAAGTTCTATTTGTGCTAGTTCTGCCAGTCATCTGTCCGGTATGTACACTTTGCGAAGCAACGTGAAAGTCATTTGCGAGTCGCAGCCTTCGGTAAACTATTATCGCTTCGTACACGTAGCTTGTTATGCAGAAACAACTCCACACCAGCATCTACACTGTCTACACCTGGAAAGACGGCAATAAATTCTCTTCTAGAAAACCACCACCACTGTGCCTTGCCTCGGTTCTAGGACTCTCATCCGACCAGTAAAATATTTCCCACCCGAAGATGAGTAACCTTTACCACATATCTGCTGCTATCGTTTTGCCGTAAATGAAAAAAAATGGCGAAAAGATGTGTATTAAGTTCATTTTAATATAGACAAGTGCAAGACAACTATGCAATCTACAAGACAATTATGATTAGAATGCGATAACGTTTCTCTCAAAAAAACTTTCTAGAGATTCGCCTTTTTTTTAAGTTTAGTAGCGCCCGCGCATATTTATAACTCAAGTTGAATATCAAAACCTTTAAAACCCTGCAAATGCTATATTTGTTGACTATAAACTACCGCGGAAAGCGACAGTGATTTCCCGGAAAGTAACGCTTCTTGACCTGAGAAAACATTTTATTGTTTTTTTTTAGTTTAGATCCCAGGTTCAACATTCAAACGGTAGTTCCGTCCACCATCTATTATCTGATAATGATTACATCGGATCGAAGGCTACCAGATTGCAATGCGAGGTCAAGTTGTTAAGAACAAATGAAAAAGTCACCTACTCGCTAATCCGGCGTCGGCGATGTCGTTTACACCCCCGCTGCGCATGCTCGCGTCTCGTGGCAAGGTCAAGCACAAAAATGCAGCGTCTCAGTTTTTTTTCAGAACCGATAGGAGATTTATTCTATATATGCAGGTTTGTCCCGCATTACCTAGCTGTGCTGTGACTATCACAAGTTTCTGTTCATATCACACCTGTGCGCAGGGTTTCAAGGGAGGGGCAAAGATTGGTCGCAGTGCCCCCCCCCCCCCCTGCACACTGTGTCCTTGTATAAGGCATTCTTTGCACCCCCCCCCCCCCCCATTGCCGCCTTACCTTATTATGTCAATGTATGGGGCTGCCGCCTCTCCCCTACCCTCCTCAAACGAGAAAAAAAAACGAAAATTTCACCATATTCTGTCAGATGTATCAATATTTACTTCAAGTAAGACTTCCTGCAATAGTCATCTCCGCAAACTCAATCTTGTTTATTATATACTGTTTGTGACATATACCATTCAGAGTAACTGTCGTTCCACATTAGAGTCAGGATTTTGGTTTATAGTTTGCATTCTGGGTATGCATGAGATTTTCGAAACATAGCATTCGCACTCAACCGGTCACCATGTGCGCCATACATGGTTATGTAACGCTTTTCATACCCTACTTTAAAATAGCCTATTTACGCTTGCGAGTACAGGAATTCTGATTTTAAAGCATCTCATTGTCACTAATCTGTGGCGAGGAGGGTGAGAAGCAATGTACACATTAAATGGGATCAATCTAATTCAAAAGAATGTTCAATTAATAATCAACTTGGATACAAACACCTTTTTTATGAAGGTGCTTTCTATATGCAAACAATTGTGCACTAACCCTAGCTGAACACTTGCCACTTCTTTTCTTTTATATTGGCACACTATATGCAAAAAAAAAATGTGTTGGCAAAGCATTTTTTTCAGAAAAAAATGTTTCCTCTGCCTGAGTTTGATGTAAATTTCCCACAATACTTGAGTATAGTATGAGCAAGATGTTCAAGATATATAGCAAAAATGACAATTAATTTTGAGATGTCAAAAAATTTATTTCTAGAAATTGAATGGGTTGTTTTATTATAAACTCTCCTAAGTACGCTAAAACTTTTCTTCAGTTCTAATCAAGCGATTCACATTTCATTCCACTATGGGATGCTTCCGCCACTTTTATAATGTGAAGTTTTTCTTATATACATCTTGTGAGCACAATAATGTTAAGAGTTTGTCAACTGGATAATGCAAGTTATTTATATTACTGCCATCAATTACACAGCATGCACTAGGATTTCGTAGCCATTTGTGTTGTAGAAACAAAACTAAGGTGACTCTACTGCATCTATCTATATCAAATCTAACCACAAAATTATTTATGAACCAGGTTTATTGAAATTTGGTATATTAATATACTTTTGTATCACCACTGAATGTAATGCTGGCTGTTTCAGGCCGTCATCCTTAATAACGTCGCATTTTATGTAAATTCTTCAGAAATGAAAACGTCTCCATAGAAGGATAACCGCTGCCAAAAGGGGCATTTTTCCATCAGAATACAAAGCATTTCACTGTTTGAGGAGGCTCTTCTGTTTTTGCTTTCTCAAGTACGAGATGCTTCTGTGAAACAGCATTGGCATTTGCTCCTCTAAAGGCAATGCACACTTTTTAGAGCATACAATAGTCCCATTTCGAAAAAATCGAACACCGTTCATAAAAAATCCACAGCACTCTAATAGACTAAAAAGAGCATTGGTTATTCAAATAATCAATGAAATCGGGTTGGCGGATTTTTTTCCCTTTTTGGGGCTCACATTTGGCTTGACCTAGCCTTCTGCAATGACCTACACTGCTTGCTGGTCTGTAGTATACTAATTAAAAAGTCCTTCGTTAACCTGCTGTCAGAGAGACTGCATAGTCCACACTTGGTTTTTTTTTCTTCCTTGTGAAGAGCCACATTGTTCCCAGTCATATTTTGTAATGTTTCATCAGTACAACCTTTATATCTATGCACTTTTATATTTGGCATATATGCATGAATACTAAGGTTCACCTTCGAAAAATATCTCATGGGAACAAAACTTATTCACAAGCTTTGTTGCCAAGGTAGTCCATTAGGATATCAAACTGACTAGGTAACAAATCCATTGCTAAAAAAAAACCACACACCTCTTGATGTACTCTTTATTTCTCAAAACATAATTCAAGATAGTGCCTTGAGGGGACCCATCTTTTTAATGGTGATGTTAACTGCAACTAATCAGTGAATAATTCATAGAGTTTTTCACCTATTTTCAAATATACATTTAGTTTCTAAATGTAATCTGCTTATTTTACCACCAACTGCGGAATTTGAAAAACTGTGCTAACCACTGTTAAAATTGGGCGGATTCATAGCAGTCAGTACCATAAATGGCTCATATTATTTTTTGCAAGTTATGTTATGAAATAAACGCGCGCACACACACACACACACACACACACACACACACACACACACACATATATATATATATATATATATATATATATATATATATATATATATATATATATATATATATATATGTGTGTGTGTGTGTGTGTGTGTGTGTGTGTGTGTGTGTGTGTGTGTGTGTGTGTGTGTGTGTGTGTGAGAAAGAAATGTATACTTAAGGGCACATTTTTGCATGTTTTGACAATATTAACGAGATCTAACAGACAATATAGCCAAGGAATGTATAGAGTAAGTTATTAGAACTAATGTAATATAAATAATAAAAAAGAAAAGTGGGTGAAAAGTTACTTGTTGTGAGCAGGAATCGAACCTACAACGAAGAGCATCGAACGGGTTATTCGAAGATAGTAGGTTCGATTCCTGCTCACAACAGGTTATTTTTTCACACACTTTTCTTTCTTTTTATTTACATTACATTGGTTCTAATAACTTCCCCTATACATTCCTTGGCATTATTGTCTGTTATATCTCAGTTATATTGTGTCAAAACACGTAAAAACGAGCCCTTAGATACACACTTCTCACTTCTTTCCTTTACACACACACACACACACACATATATATATATATATATATATATATATATATATATATATATATATATATATATATATATATATATATATATGTATATAACACACACACACATATATATATATATATATATATATATATATATATATATGTGTGTGTGTGTGTGTTTATAATTGCAAGTTATGTATAAAAATGTTGGAAATATAGAGGCAATGTGCTGTTCAAATAATGGCTGTAATTTTCTCCTTCAACCCGACTGTCTGTGTTCATTTATTTAAAATTTAATTAAACTTTTTAATTGCTGATATGATTGGTCTTTATACTGATGTCGGCTAATGCAGCAAAAATCAATTAGTGAAGGAATATTTTATTTGGCCCATATTTTAGGGTTTTTGTACAGATATTCCTATCTTTTTATTCATCTTACTATTTTTTTATTTGTCCTATTGTGTGTTCATTTCATATTCTTTATCCCTAATCATCCTTATTTCTTGTCAATGCACCTGTTTCAATACTTTATGCAAGCCCACAGTAAGTAAACAATTAAATATAATAGTGATATTGTAGCTGCTTATATGACACATTTCTCAAATTTAATTTTATTGCTTTCCTTGTTGTTTTTATTCTAGATGTTGGCCAAGGCTATTCACATATGCTTCATGTATTTCTTGACACCTCCTCAATGGTTCCATATGACTGCTGGTATCTGTTGAGTCGAACACTATTGAATTTTGTAGTATATACAAGCATCAGATTTTCGAATTGCTAAGTGATATCAGTGATCCCTTCAACAGAACCCTTTTTTCGAAGCCAGCTTGGCCTGATGAGTGTTATTTTATTTTGTTTGACATTAACTTTGCAAATATTAGGAACACTGTGAAAAGGATTTTTGTCTTTTTTGTATTACTGTAATCTTGTTTTTCTAGCTCACTGGTACACATGACTACGTGAAATGCGGAGTCACAGTAAGCTTTTATTATGAATCCACTCGATCTTTAATCAAATCAACTGTCATGAGGTCGCGTCTTCAGTAACTCCTTCAGGTTATATGTTGTATGCAGCCTTATTAACCTCATCAATAGATACCCGTGGAACTGCATTGTCCCAATCGACTTCGATTTCAATCAAGATTAGATGACCACCTTTCCACAACTTTTAAAATGAATCTGTACAACACAGAGTTTCTTGTTGTTGACAAGCTTTGATTGTTCAAAAACTTATGTTCAGCGTAATGCTGCAATATATGCCTTCATCTTCTGTCATTTTTTTTTATAATGTGCCTTCTGTTTTAAAGAGAGGTTGCTCAATTCTTGTTTTGTGTTTTACCGTCCATTTCACTTTCTGCTTCCGAAATCGGTTTAATAATGTTCTTCTTATTTCCTTCTTACTTACTTCTTGTTTGAAAGCACTGTTTGTGTCCTTGAGAGCATTCCTAAATTTGCTTTGTTTTACCCTCACTGTATCTGTGTTAAGCTGTTTCATAGTAAATTTGTTTGCATGTTTTCTTAAGGTCATCTTCACTAAACTGTGATCACTATGCTTCATCATGCCGATTACTCTTTTGTTCTGCACGATGCCTGGGCATGGTCGTCACACATAGTTAAATCTGTTTTATTTTTCGCTTTTACATGAAGGCCTGTCCATGTCCAGTTCATATTTCTATGATTCCTGAAAAAGGTATTCATTAGATACAAATTACAGCTTATTTCAGCATCTGTCCTGTTTTATTTCAGCATCTCTCGTGCTATTGATACCAACACTACCAACTGCTTGTTCTCCTTCTCCTTGTATTTGTACTGTTCTATTCAAGTATTCAATGGCCATGACACATTGGGCTCATGCCTTTTTCATTGCCAATTGAACATCCTCGTGAACCGGTCTACTTCGTCATTGACATGGCTAGATATTGAAGTGTATGCCTGTACTGCTTTCAATTTCTTTCCTACTTTGTTTCATCACACTTGCTCCCTTTTTTGTTATTACTGCATTGTACAGAATATTTCATCAATGTTGTCCACAATGTCCTTGGGACTGCAAAACCAGCCCACAATATATTGTTTCTCATCAGAGGGCAAACAGGTTTATCATGAAGGAATAATAAACTTCAAAGAAGCTACATGCTTACTCCTTGGTGGAGCCCATTTGCAGAAGCCCACAGGTCGTCGTGGCTTGCCCCGCCTCGTCTGGGATCACCATGTCGGCTTCCCGGTGCCAACATGCCCATTAGGCAGTACTCTGTATGCTTAAGTTCTCCAAACCTCACCACAAAGACATTCTATTTATTGCTTCCTAACTCTTTGTGTGCATCTATTATTCTAACCTTGCCCAAGAGAGTATCGGTGCATTAAATGCTGCCATGTTCAGTTTGTGGCAGTGGCTTTGTACTAATTCACTGGCTAGTTACCCTCTACTACAAAACATTTCCAGCCACCGTCGTATATTCTGCAGCAAGCAACTGGAGAACAAAGGTCAGGGTTTTCGGAGTGTCACATAGAATGTGGTGGCCAGTAGCACCACGAATATCAATTCCTGTTTTGGTGAATGGGGTAAGCTGTAGAGATGTAGCACAAGTTTCGTTCTTCAGGTGCCCCACATGTTTAATAGGCACCTCATATAGAGGCAGTTACTAAATTAAGTATGCCCTGCTCGGTAGTGAAGGGAAAAAATAACAAAATGAGGCTTTTAGCTGTAAAAGTCTTACTATTTGTGTTACAAAACGAAACACTCATGCAGCTGTCATTAAAGCTTGCAGCAGGAGGAGTGAACAAGAGACTGCGTTCATTGCTGCTGGACATATCGATTTATATCAGTATATGAAACATGTATCATCTCCACACAAGCAAGATATCACCAGTGATATTAAAAGCCAAAGCCACTTCGGCGCAGCTTTTAGAGAAGCTTAAACATCTCTTTGGAGCAGCAATCAATCTTTTGAAACAGTTACCAGCCACTCATTTTATAAAGCAAATATTTAATCTTCTAATCCTGAACATATACCATGGGTGACAAAATATACCTATGCCTGCATCCATGCATGCCTAATTTAGAGTGCCCCTGAAGATTAAACTAACTTATGGATCTTTGTTTTCCTGCAAACAGATCTAGGTCTCTTTAATTTTTTGATCTCAGGCAAACCTGATATACACTGCATATTGTAATTCATTGAGGGTCTCTCTGATGTTTTATTTGCAGTACTAAAAGCACGAACTGTGCCTTGTTGTACCAAAAAGAACTATGTTTGTGAAGATGTCATTTGCTTTTAGTACAAGCTAGGCATTCAAGATTTGCGGTGCACACTTTACATTGTAATTCATTGAGGGTCTCTCTGATATTTTATTTACAGTACTAAAGCACGAACTGTGCCTTGTCATATGGAAAAAGAATTATATTTGAAAAGATGTGATTTGCTTTTAGTACAAGCTAGGCATTAAAGTTATGTGGTGGAGGCCATTTTGCCACACATTATGAACAGAATTCTTGGGCTTCTGGTTTTTAGATGGGAGTGAGTGAGTGAGTGAAACGAGCTCGTACATTAAAAAAAAACATGCCTTTTATATCTACCACTGTCCTCTCACAATACTCTTGGTAAAGTTTAGTAATGCATCATGACTATGACATCCACGATTACTTCCTTCAACGCGTAATTTTTATGTGTCTGTCCCATTTGGCACGTTTCCAATGCGAGAATCGCAATTTTGTCAATGATTCAACACTTTGGTTCCGAATAGATACGAGTGAACTCGGCAGACAGGTATTGAAAAAAAAATGGATTTTAAAATTTTATTTTGTCTTTATTGCTGTAAATTGGCATAGCGATCTATAGAATTGCATTATTGGAAGTCTTCGTGTGCAATTTGAATAAGTTCCTTAACAAAAACTCTTTCTGCAGTCAAGAAACAGAATTAAAATATCAGGTTATTCTGACACTGTGCTTTATCAGCAAAATTGCACTGACCACTGCAGCAGAAGGGATCATAGAATCAATGTTAGCCGTTGTGCAGTACACTTTGTATGAAGTCTTCTGAAATTAAAAATAATAAATTCAGGTATTTGTTGCAAAACAAATCTAAAGCATAAGGGTTTTTGTACTGCTCACTTTAATGCTATTGTTTATCAAGTAAAGGACTGCTGTTTTATAAAAACTTATAGTTGTGCCAAGTATCATTTGCTTTAATTCTATAGAAGTTACTAACTCTACTTACTCCACTTAATAGAGACAACACACAATATGCTGAGATAATAAAATGTTCTATTTTGATGTGGCAAGATTTCTGGTTCGATAGTTTATCTGAAAATGATTCTTTTTTTGGTCTAACAGGCCAGAATGACGAATGTCTGTTGAGGGTGTGCCCGGTTAGAAACCTTATTAATTTGCTGGTTGATATGTGTGGTTTAACGCCCCAAAACCACTATATGATTATGAGAGACGCCCTAGTGGACCGTCCCGGAAGTTTCAACTACCTGGGGTTTTTTACCGTGCGCCCAAATGTGAGCGCACGGGCCTACAGCATTTCTGAATCCATCAAAAATGCAGCTACCGCAGCCGGAATTCGATTCCGTGATCTGGGTGTCAGCAGCCGAGTACCTTAGCCACTAGACCACTGCGGCGAGGCAGAAACCTTATTCAAAAGATGCAGGACTACCGACTGAATTGATTTTAGGAATGTTGGGAATAAACTTTTGATATTTACCCTTCAAATTTTGGTGAAAAAAGTTTGTGTCATATTGTGTGTATCTGTATTGTATGAAAAACCAAGTTCCACCTTCCCTAGGCATCACTGTCTAGGCCAGTATATGAAGCTTCCATGCAAGCTGCAAGCTTGCAAGTCTTTGTGTGGCTCCAGTTATTTTTATACATCGGAAATATTTTGCAAGTGTTCTTACTCCATAAATGACATGAGTTCAATTTACAACAGGTCACATGCATTGATGCTGACGTCATATCAGTTTATAAAATTGTGTGTGCATTTCATTGAAGTTAAGCAAGGGACTCTAATGGGCAACATTGTACAAAAATAGTGGTTATAGGGATGGATATCATGGTAAGCATAATTTATCAAAAGGTGGCAGATGCCATTTCCTTCTTTACACAGCTGGTGAATACAATAAACTTCTACATAGTCCCTTTAGTAAATTCAAATACATAGCACCCACCCGTCTGCTTGTATACGCACTCAAAATGAGTGGGAACTTAAGTGTGCATTTTTTGCTCTTGACTGTTTTTCAAAAACCACAAAAGTGACCGCACAAATTTTGTGATTTTGCCTAAGTTTATCTGGATACAGCAGGCATAATTTCTTGACAGTTTGGTGCAATTGCAAGTGTTATTTCCCACAGCATCTCCAATGTGATATCAAAAGTGAGGGCAGATTCACATTCTGCAGTTACTTTTCCTGGCATACAGAAGTCATGGTTTTCTTGAGTTTGTAGTACACAAACAAATATTGCAAAGTAACTATTTAATAATTCTAATGAAATTCCTCTTTGCTTAAACACTACCACTGTAATCCCGGAGGCACATAATGAGCTGATGACAAGATTGACAAAATGTAGGTTTAATTTGAAGTTTGATAAGGTACAGAAGGAGCACTTGTACAACTACACTCCTGCTAAGTAGGCACAGTTTGAGAAAAGGGCAGCACTTTAGCATCACAGCTCCTCTCATGGCAGTTTTTTATGCACAAAAAACATTTTTTTATTCAGTCGCACCAACAAAACTACTTTCTTTAATATAAATCACGTGACATTCTAATCTATTGTGCAAACTTGTATAATTGTTGAATTGTGAGACATTCACCAATACTTTCGATACTTATACATCTAAATAAAACACTTCAAGCTCATGTGTTATTCTTTTTGGAAATGGGCTGCCTACTGAATGATTTCATGAGTTTGTACTCCTTGATTCCACTTCATATATATATCAAGGGAGCAGCAGGATTATGTCAGATAGTTGACCGCGGTGGCCTCCAGACTGATCGTCACAATATGATGTCCAGTGGTCATTCAGCTGAATGACCCTTCGACAGCCACTCAAAACCTACCAATTCTACTCCCCCCTTCCCCCCCTTGAACACATGCATTGTGCACTGCGCTGCGTCAACATCCTCTCGTGCGTGTGTTTATATGTTGCCGTTAATCATAAAATTTTTCGTAGATCAGTTATGCACTCAAACCTCGATATAACAAACCTAGATATAACTAAAATTTGTTAAAACAAAATAAATTAAAAACATTTTTGCAATAGGTATAGTTCTATACTATACCTTTATATATAACGTACTTTTGGTTATAACAAACTTATTTCATATGAAATGCAACTTCATTAAAATGCAGTTTGAGTGTACCTCTTCTTATATTTGCTGTGATGGAACTGCATAAATAGGCTGTGAGTTAGTGGCCTAACTGGGGGGGGGGGGGGGGCAAGGAGGTACAAGTGCTTTCTGCGCCACTTGGGAGGGGACACCGAGCCGAGTATGCTCAACATGCACTCTGGGACCTGCTGAAGTCCCAAACTACGTGCTGGCGTCCCCCAACAAGTGGGAGGTTCAGGTTCAAAACCAGTGAGGGCATGCCATCACACTGTTTCAACAATCCCTTCCTCGCCTTCTTCTCCCGTAGTACCACACTTGAGGCTAAATGCTGGTCCTGTACTTCAACAAACGAAACACAATCTTCTGTGAGCCCTTAGCTTCTAAGCCTGTGGCTCATATAAATAAGAAGCCTGTGGCTCTTCTTCATAGAAAAGCCCGAAAAAAGCAATAGGATAAATAGGTTGATGTAAGCCTGTTTCCACACGAGCACAATTTTAGTTATTAACATACGTATCCTGGGTAGGAGACAGAAACTTTTTTCTGGAGTTCTGACTTCTCTATATTAGTGGTCTGGCATATTTTTGTATGTGTGCACATGTATCATCGTCATCATCATCAGCCTGTCTACATTCACTGCGGACAAAGGCCTCTTCCATGATCCGCCAGTTAACTCGATCCTGTGCTTGCTACGGTCATTTTCTACCCGCAAACTTCCTAACTTTATCTGCCCACCTAACTTCCTGTCTCCACCTAACACGCTTGCCTTCTCTGTAAATCCAGTCGGTTATCCTTAATGACTAGCGTTTATTCTGTCCACGCGCTACATGTATGGCCCATGTCCATTTCTTCTTCTTCATTTAAACTATGATATCCTTAACCTCGGTTTGTTCCCTGATTCACCCTGCTCTTTTCTTGTCTCTTAAAGTTACACCTACTATTTTCTTTTCTATCGCTTACTACGTCATCCTCAATTTAAGGTGAACTAGCCTTCAGGTTTCTGGTCTGTAGGTAAGTACCATAAAAATGCAGCTGTTATATACTTTCCTCTTGAGGGATAGTTGCAATCTATCAGTCATAATCTGAGAGTGCTTGCAGAATGTGCTCCACCCCATTTTCAATTCTTCTAGTTACTTAAATCTCGTAGTTCTGCTCCACGGTTATTACCTGTCCTGAGTAGACGTAGTCTTTTACAACTTCAAGCACACTGTGTTTAAGTGTTGTTCTCTTCCAAAGTTGTTCCACATTAGTTCCATTTTCTGCAGATTAAATTTAAAACCTACCTTCCTGCTCTTCTTGTATAATTCATTAATCATGAGTTGATGAGTTGCAATTTGTCCCCTGAGTTGCTCAGCATTGCAATGCCATTCATGAAGCGCAGGTTACTCTCCATTAACTTATCTTAACCCTTCCCATACTAGGTCTCTGAAAACCTCCTGTATGCCCGCGAGGAATACCATTGGGGAGATTGTATCCTCTTGTCTTATACCCTTCTTGATTGTTTTTCTGTCGCTTTCTTAATAGAGCACTATGCTGGCAGTTGATCCCCTGTAGATTTCTTCCAGTATGTTTATATATGCTTTGACGACACATTGATTCCGCTGTGTGTGCATGGCTGCTGATATTTCTACTGAATAAAATGCCTTCTCATAATCGATGAAGGCTATGCATAGTGGCTAGCTGTATTCTGAGCATTTCTCTGTTACCTGATTGATAGTATGAATGTGGTCGATTGTTGAGTAGCCTGTTCCAAGTCCTGCTTGTTCATTTGGTTTATTGTATTCTAATGTTATCTTAATTCGGTTAGCAATTACCTTTGTAAATAGCTTGTATACGACAGAGAGCAAGCTGATCGGCCTGTAATACTTCAAGTCCTTGTCAACTCTTTATGCATTAAGATATGTCAGCATTCTTCCAAGATTATGGTACCCTCCCCGTCAGGAAACATTTTGTTAACAGGGTGGCTAGTTTTTCTGACACAATCTGTTCTCCATTTTTCAGCAGATATGATGTGACCCGAACCTCACTTTGCCTCTCTGCATTGCCTCCAAGGCTTTTCCGACTTCTGTCATTACTAGCGAGATATAATCTGGGTTACTACTATTTCTTACATTATGGTCATGGTTGTCTTGGTTACTGTACAGATCTCTGTAAAACTCCTCTGCTATTTTAACTATCCTATCCATATTGCTAGTTGCTTTGCCTTCGTTGTCTCTTAGTATATACATCTGGTTTTTGTCTATCCCAAATTTCCTCTTCACCGCTTTGGCGCTTCTGCTGTTTTTAGGAGCGTGTTCAATTCTCTCCACCTTATACCTTCTGACATCGGATACCTTACGCTTATTAATCAACTTTGAAAGCTCTGACAGTTTTATCTTGTCTGTTGTGTTTGAGGCTTTCATGCTTTGAAGTTTTTTAAGGAGATTCTTCATCTCCTGGGACAGCTTGCCAGTGCTATCTATCTACGGTACCTCCAACTTCTACTGCACACTCCGTAATGATACTGGTCATATTGTCATTCATTGCGTCAAAGGCAAGGCTGGTTTCCTCAATAAGAGCGGAGTATCTGTTCTGAAGCGAGACTCTGAATTCCTGTACATTCCTTCTCAGTGCTAGTTCATTCACTGGCTTCTTGCGTATCAGTTTTTGTCATTCCATCTTAAAGTCTCGGCGAATTTGAGAGCTTACTAATCTATGGTCCCTGCATCTTATCTTGCCAAGCACATCCACATCCTGCATGATGCCTGGGTGTGCATTCAGTACAAAGTCCATTTCGTTATTACTTTTGCCATTAGGGCTTCTCCATGTCCACTTACGGTTCCTTCGTTTACGGTAGAAGTTATTCAAGATCTGTAAATTATTGCATTCTGCGAACTCAATAGTAACTCCCCTCTTGCATTTCAAATACCAATGCCATATTCTTTTACTGCGTGATCTCCAGCCTGCTTCTTCCCTACCTTAGCATTGAAGTCGCCCATCAGTATAGTATAGTACTATGTTTTTGCCCTCTTCATTGCCGATTCCACGTCCTCATAGAAGCTTTCAACTGGCACGTCATCATGGCTGGATGTAGGCTTGTATGTCTGCAGCACCTTCATCTTGTATCTTATATTGAGTTTAATTTCGATACCTTCGAACCTTTCGTTGATGCTATAGTATTCTTCTATGTTACCAGCTATATTTATGTGGATAAGGAACCCCGCGCCAAGTTCTCTTCTGTCAGCCAAGCCATGATAGCAAAGAACGTGCCCATTCTGTAGCACTGTATAAGCCTCATCTGTCGTCCTAACCTCACTGAGCCCTATTACATCCTGTTTAACACCCTCTAGCTCCTCAAAAATACAGCTAGACTTGCCTCCCTAGATAAGGTTTTAGCGGTAAACTTTGCCAAGGTCAGGTTCCAATGGCGGCCTGTCCGGACCCAGAGATTCCAAGCACCCTCTGCTGCTTTGCAGATCTGACCGCCACTAGGCACTTGGGGCCATGTGTTAACTGATGTATGCATGTGGGAGGTAGTGGCCAAATACTGCACCAGGTGGGCCAATCCTTCTTTGGTGAGGGAGTGCATTACAAGCAGTGGTCACCGGTGAGGCCGCACACCAGACCTCTTATTGTAATTCTATCATTATGCAGATTTTTTAAAAATCCAGTTGGGAACTGCTCGGCACCAGGATTCGAACTACGGACCTCTTGCACGTGAGACATACTCCAACTACTACGCCATCGCTGCTATTGAAGGACATGTGTTTACATATACAGATGTAATATTATCCGCGTGGTTGGAGGTGTAACCTCCCTAATCTCGTTCTAGCTTCACTGCTGAACTGGTTCCTTGAAATGCTCGTTTTTTTCTGGTTTGGCGCAAACAAAGTTGGTTCATCCACATGTACATAACCCTTGTGATAATAGGAAAAGGAAGACCCTGTCTACGGTGTTGTTGTTGAAAATTTGTGATTAAAAAGCTCTTTACCAACTCATCAAACATGTCAGCCTCCTAGCTTCACCACTGAACTGGTTCCTTGAAACCTTCGTTTTCTTCTGGTTTGGCCCAAACAAAGCTGGTTCATCTATATGTACATAATACTTGTGATAATAGGAAAAGGAAGACCCTGTCTACGGTCTTGTAGTTGAAAATTTGTGATCAAAAAGCTCTTTACAAACTCATCAAACATGTCAGCCTCCAAGCTTACGGTAAGATTTCTTGGACAGATATAGGAATGAAAGCACGCAAGGATGAAACTAAGTACAGGCTTTTCTGCAAGGCTACATTATTATCCTTTTGAAGTGACAAACACGTTCACAGACTGCTTTCTTCCATCAAACTGCGTCACCCCTACTGTTTTTTTTTCTGCGTATTGGTACTTTTCCCCCAACATTTTCCTCGATCAGTGTGCATAGGTTGAGGTTGCCTATGAGTGATGACGTGCCCAAAGTAATTCTTTTTTTGGAAGAATTCAGGGGTTGCGTCTTCTGGTAAAGATGAAGATGTCATGCGTGAAGTCGCAGATAAGTGTGAAGTCATGTGTGAAATCGCAATCGCAGATAAATTTGCCGTCTCAGAAGTCTTGAACACATATTTGGGTCGCGTGAATAAAACACAGACGAAAGAGAGTGAAGAGCACGGGCGCAAACTTTCAACTGTGAAAACGAAACATCAAAGTGGCTCTGTAAAAATAGACATCAGCCTGACACGTGCTTATATATCACAACAAACAAAAAACAAGAATGCCCGTGCCTATCAAATTTACAGTGACACTGGCAAGGAGTAGTACACGGGGATTAACAATCTAACTAAGATCAACAAAGGCATGCGCACAAACAGAAAACTGAAAAGACAGTGCACTGTCCCACGATATGACTGTTTCATTACCTAAAGCCATCTAAAAAGTGCAGCTCCTAAGGAAGCAAAGTCAGCTAAAGCATGTATTACGCATTTTTCACTTCTAGCAATAGAGAAGGCCTCCATAATTTCCTTTTTCATTTTGTCGTTTGACTTGTACAGGATTACTGTATCTTTTTAGTTCAGCATACATCCGCATCGCCTACAGTGAAAATCCAGGTGGCCACCCCTGTGGCAACGGACAGCTAGTCTGTGCTCCTTCGCGCTTTCATTAAAGCAGCGTCCCGTCTTTCTTATGTAGCAAAGGCTACAGGACAGGGGTACTTTGTAGACCACACCTGTTATACACTCACTGAAGATAACAACGTGGTGCTTACCACGGGGCATGCACCTACTTTTGTGCATCATTCCACATACTATCGCCAACATGCATAGAGCCAAAGAAACCATTCTAAACCTGCAATAATTGGTCACCTCTTTACATTGTGTGACAAGCAATAGATGTAGGGCATGACATGCACTGGCTTCCTTACCGTCACATTCTGGCTATGTTTTCCATTACCTTCTTCAGTATTTTGTTCACGCACCCAAATATGTGTTCAAGAATGCACTAACTTGCCCAAATGAAAGCTTTGCTTCTCGGAAGTGCTTGCAGCAAATGCTTGCACGTGTCTTCAGCTCGTTGCTCCTTCTAAGCTAGCTTTATCAGCCATGCGTCGTGATGTTCATTATTCTTGAAGAAAAAAACCATAAATGTGAAATTACACTCTGCCCTATGGCATGTGCGATGCACAAATTGTGGCACAAAGCACCATCGAAAGCATTGGTCACGCTTTTCAAGGTCTTGTTGTTTCTAGATGCCGAAGCACAAAAAATGGTTGTGAAAGGAAGCTGCATAAAGGGGTAAACTGTGAGAAAAGACACGCTCAGGCCGCTGAATACCTGTCTTTAGAGCAAGGTTTTGTGAAGCAAGGTGACATCACATGATCATAATGTCGTAGCATGTCGACTCCTACACCTGTGTCTGTAGTGGTGGGCCTCGTGTAATATAGCGCAAAACAAATTCAGAAAGTGCAGTTGCAATGACAATGTATCCTATTATTTATGGATTCATGTCGTTATTGCCGTCAACTGAACTTTACCAAATGAAGAAAATGCCAGCGACTGAAGGGAATATACGTGTACCATCAGCATCAAGTGAAATGCGAATAGGGACAAGTATTAGAAACAGTATACTTTGCTGCATCCAGTCTTCACCATTGATAGGCACGCATCAATTCTATTTGGCAGCACTGCGCATGTCCGCAGTGATGACTCGACGAGACGCACTAGGCAATTGCAGATGCTTGCGGCTGTTCGCATTTCATTTGATGCTGACAATACTAATGCTCCTTTCTATTTGTCCAAATGATCACAAACGCAGTTCAGCCGTGATTTGCCGAAAGCTATTTATTTTGATATTTTCCTCATTTGTTTTGTTTTGATTTCTTTCTTCTACCGGTGAGCGTGTTGGCAATAACAGCATCCAGGTATAGTCTGACTCCGGTAGTGTCGACGTCGTCGACAAGCAAGCCTCACAGCGATTCTGAAGATGATTTTACCCGTGTTCTGCCACTGTCCCACAAAACAATTATGGGGCTTCGATGGTTTTGATCTCATGGTACATTTCTTCTAATTGGTGTAACCTCCGACCTGCTCTTCGGACGCGTGCCGTATTCCAGGAGCAGATTGAGTGGCTTTGCATGGCTCTGCTCTGACTGCTCTTCTGCGATTTTCTTCATGGCATGTCGCCTCTGCTCAATTTCGCCAAAACAAAAACTGCAATAGTAAAAATGAAAAATATAAACGTGCACATACATAAGCAGTATTAGGCAACGAGACGCCATCAAATAAAAAAAAAACTCTTTGCTTTCAGTCGGTTGGAGCCAGGCTTCATTCGCAGAAAGCTGCTGCCCCCTCGAGAGCGTGTGCGATCCTTGCACACTCAATGAAATGCAATCCTCCTTCTTTGTGGTGATTTTCGGGGCAAGGTTGAAAGTCTAGAACGAGATTGAACGTGGCAATCATGAAAACCGCGGCATCACTTCACCGCGGCCAAACAGTGGCAGATTCCATGCATGTGGTGACGTGTGATGGCACTTTCTTATTGGCTGAGAGCAATCTGATTCATGACAACATTTCTTCAGCACTAAGTCTGGGGCAAGAGAGTTTGAGTAAGAGATATGCAGTCTCCGCTTTATCTGCACTAATAACATATCTTACGGCCAACCAGAACTGGATGCGTTCTTCAATGTCCCTGCTTATTCCACCTCAACCTTATATTTATCGTTAGCGTATTTTTAAGGTCTCTAACTGAATGTGCATATTGGACGACCAGGCAGGAGAGTTAGACCAAAAAAGATCTATACGCTCATGTTTCACCAACGTCGGGAAAAAAGTGGATCGGCTCCGATGAGGTGGTAATTAAGCTACTATATGGCACTTCGTAATCGTCTAACAAAGCTCAAGATTTTGCGTTTGATGTCTCAAGTGAACGAGTTATGGTGGCTACATGAGAAGGTATTTGCATGTTATTTAGTATACCCGACTCTGAATAGGGCACGAAACAAACACCCACAAAAGGCTAAAATATTTAAAATGCCTAACAATGCAACTTGAAATATTTTCTCTTAACTCATACATCAGTCAATTTCAAAGGCGATTGAGCACCGGGATTACAATGACATAAACCTGCCTCCAAAAAGACCAAAATTTCAACAATTCTGAAATATAGAATGTCGTTTCACAGTTATGCACCAACACATGTTGACTGCAGCGGTTCCTTCAAGAAAAAAAAATGGTGTAGATAAGTTATGTCTGTGTAGCTCATGACCACACCTATTACAAAAAAATAAAAGGAAAAAAAGTGCGATGAAGACAATCACGTGTGGACAGGGCTTTACTGAAAAGATGTCAGCAGGCCGCGTGTTCGAGAACCAGGGAAGAGACTGCAGACGATAGCGAAAATGTGTGACCAGAGAGCGACAGTTCGTTTTGTAATGAGTGTGCACCATGTTACGATGTGAAATATAGAGAACCTTTTTTTTTCACAACCATTGTTCACAATCAAAATTTGCACATGCGTGCATGCTATTTTGTGACAACACGGTTTGACGGAACAAATTTTTGAATGCATTATTACCATTGACGAAAATGTAGATATAGTATGCAGATTTGATAAATGCAATAAATATTTTGGAACTAAATAATAAGAACCGTTTACAAGCCAACTTTATTAGTCTCTCTTAAGTGGTTGCATGTAATTTACAAACTTCGTATATGTGTAAAATATAACCTATTTTCAGTTTGAAAGAGCTTGTTATTGCTTTACCTTAATAACACCCATTTACTATTATCTAAATGCATGCCTAACCAGTTGAATAGCTTGTTGGTTGAATATAAAAAAGGATACAGTATAGAAAACCAGTGCATATAAGGAGAGGTACAAAAAGTAGCCAGAGTTTAAACAGCAGCCTCCTGCAAGTACTGTTAAAAAGCATTTGTAGAAAGTTTGTTCATGAAACTCTTACAGGGTAAACCACTATATTTAAAAAACTTCCGAACTCTCATAACCAATTTACTCTTACTCTTCGGGGGAATAGTTCTGTAAGTGTTGATTGTCGGGTGCATTTATGGAATCCAATCTTGTACTAAATATGGCCGGTTTTCCGTGCGAGCAAGCTTAGTGACAAAATTCATAATGTACAAAATACTGTTTTTTATTGATTGTTTCTGCTAGTTGCAGAGTGAGTGACAGCTACATGTGGCACTTAACCGGATGTCCAACGACACTGACACAGCACTTAAGTACTATGTAATTTTCAATAAAAACTTCAGTTTTCCATTTACTCCACCCCTCCTTTCCTTCATTCAGAGTGAGGGTGTCATTCTAGTGAACTTGATGCTTCCAGGTAGTATGTGAGGGATTATTGGTCGACTGCCAGCTCGTAGTAAGATCATGTGCTATATGACGGCAACAGGAGGCAAAAAGAAGAAGGCAGTGACTATGGTGACGAGGCCCGTCAACACAGTACCATCGTTAGAGTGAGGGGCCCGTCAGCGCAGTACTATCTTGACAATGGTGAAGGGGCCTATCAGTGCAGTATCACATTAAAGTGAGGGGGCCAGCCACCATAGTGATGTAGCTATAGCAACGGGCCACGTTACCGTAAAGTAATGACTACGGCGAGGCGGCCTCTCACTGTAGTGTAATTGTAAAAATGCGGGGCCCCTTTTCGTAAGTTTCTAGTCGTTTTGGATGCCACCATCAAGCTCTACTGGTGACATAGTGAGTTGATGCGCAGTTGGGAAAAAGGTCGTGCCACAGGTCATCAATTCGAATCCCGTTTTGTTATTTTTTACTTTTTTAGAATAATGCGTGAAGAAGCACGTTACTGCTCTTGAGGAGTGGTAATTTTGCTTTTGTGCAAGAAAATCTTGTCGCTGTTTGTTCCGGTTGTTAGACAGCCCTACCGCATTGATTTTTCTAGGTGCGGTGGGTACGTTGTTGGTGTCCAACTTCAGTTCGAATCGTGCTGACCAACTGAACTTTTCTCTTTCTTTTATGCTTTCAATATTGTTTAAGAAATGTTGCCTATTTTAAAAAGAGCATTGCATATTCTACAGTGGAGCGATGGGAGAAGCTGCTGGTCAGCGAGAACCTGGGTGATCAGCAGAGTCGATGAGTGTTTTCGCCACCATTATTAAAAGTGGTGAAGTGGTTTTCACCACCATCATTAAATGTGCATGCACAGACACCACCCGATCGAGACAATTAATACAGCCGTAATGATGTCATTGTGAAGTGGCCCGTTAAAACAACGCTGTCTATAGTGACAGGTGCCAACATGATAATGCTGTTTGCACTCTTACTTAAGTGATTGGAGAAGTTATTAATTTTTTCTTTACTGCTCTGCAAGACTGGAGAAGTTATTTATTTTTTACGGTGGCGCGAGCTGGGTGCGCGAGCTGGGAGCTGGGTGCCTACGGCTAGCTTCCCTCAGTAGGATACATCAGTGCTGCTAGAGGCATGTTCATTTTTGTGTATTCATTTTATCGACTCCGTCACACCTTGTAATTTACCCAAGCTCGCAGCCGCACCAGCCAGAACTTGGCAATGAAAGCAACCAGAAAACTGGTCACACCCACGCCTTCAGCGCACTTGCATTTTAATTGCTGAGAACTATACGAAACACGTTTCGCTCTCGCAGGACAAGTGTCGTCTCAGTATAGTAAGAGCTCTACAGAGAGCACACCACTGTGCGAGCATCTACCGCACCGTAGAGAGCTCACATGTTTATCTACGTTTGCATAGCAACAGCACACATTCATGGGATGAAAGCGACGTGCATATCTCTTTGTTCAAAGGAGCCAATTCGATCACGGTCTGTGTGTGCGATTTCAGGTGAAATAGGTATGAAGTTGGAGCCACATATATTGTAGTCTTATGTATTTTGGTTTTGGGGCTTATTGAAGCATACTGTCGAACTACACAGCACTCAGGGTTGGAACATTGTCTATGTTGAGCCGCACGTTTGGCATCAGCCCATATGTCCCCTTTATACAGTAACATGAAAAATACGTGGAATAGATTGATTTGAGAACATCACATTATGTGTAACAAATAAATATTTGGAGCTACGATATGAATGCAAAGGGTCCAAAAACTCGCTGAGGGTGGTTGTTCACTGCGATAATGCAATTGACACTTTCGTTACCATGCAAAAATGACTACTTTTGAAATGCCTCATGAATATTGTTTTTGCCTGTTTGAAAAGTTCTCCAGAACGCATTGCAGCATACCAAACTTTGCAAAATGTAATTCTTCTTCTAAACATATATATTGTAGAGCACCAAAAATATTTTGGAATGAATAAAATGGGAAAATTGAGTAATTTTTTGTTGCCTGCTGGTAAACAGTGCAATAAATAACAGTATAAATGCAAGAATACTCAACACAGAAAATTCAGAGTACACATTAAAGCACCCTCAGACCACCACCACTTAGAAACAACGACCCTTAGAGTATCCAGACAACAGAGTAGGAGGAGTGACAAACAATAGTGCTTGCCGGGTGTCAGTCGGTCTATTGTTTGCACCCTATTAATGTTCTCTAAAGTTGACAATACTTGCCTTACTCGTGAAACATCACACGGAGCCTTTGACTACGTCATACCCATGGAGATGTCTCGAGGTGCTGCCAACTGTAATGAGCACTCACGTTTACCTTAAAACTGAATTTAAATTTATCTTAAAGCTATCGTCCAGCACTTACAACCATCAAGAAGTTCCCCCATATACAGGACAAGCAAATAACACAAAAATCTTGAGGTTTTTAATTTTGATGTCAGGGGTCTCATAAAAATGATTTGGATGGCCAGCAAACTTTAAGCTTTTCGAACCCAAACGTGGTCTTCACTCTTAATGCGCTCCCTACCCATCTTCGCTTGCGCCTATAATACTGCCATCTTTCGAGTGCTTCAATCACATTTTCCACTTCTAGTGCGAGCGGTATGAAACGATTGCTTTGTTGGGCCCTTTTTAGTTTTTTTTTCTATCTATGGTTTCACACTATGCGATATTGATTACTGGCATGTAGGGGCATGCGAATATAAACATTTTCGAATACGAATCGAATATGAATACATAGCTTTGAATATGAATCGAACATTGAATAATGAAAAGGTGCAATTTTTTTCTCCAGTAATCTTTTACTCAATCATATATTTATGATGGAAAAAGTACAATTGTTATTATAATCGGCTATTCCACACAAAAATAAAAAAAATGCCACCATATGTGCTTGCCGGAAAGCATAAGACTAATCGTTTCGTTTGTGACTGTGATTTCTTGGGTTCAATCTACTTGTTGAACAAACCTTTTCTATATTTCTTCTATTGCAAAAAAAGAAAAGCTTTCGTTCCTGCCCTGACCATGAGGTCACTGGCTTGATTGTGCAACAGGTAACACCCGTGTACGTAAGTATAAGTGATTACGAAGCAGCCTAGATAGTCCCTATTCATCCAGGTTCCCGCTCTATCAATTCCGGCTCGAAAGACCCCGATTTTATAGTTTTATTTTTAATTTTCTCCCATGTTCTCACTGGTCAAGCCACGAAGGGAAACAGGAATACGTCGGGTCTTTTTCAACCACAGAGCAACACTCGTAATCTCGCTTGCTTCTGTTGCCTTTCTCGAAGACCACACTCGCCATTTTCTGATCAAGAATGCTGTGTTGCACTGATATCTGCACGATCGGAACCGAGGTGTACCGGGTGCGCAGCGATAACGTGAGGCAAGCGCGCGAGATAAACGTCAGACACTGCCCAGGCGGCTCTGCGAAAACGCCGCCACCAGTGCCCTCTTTGACGCACTGGCCATAAATGTGTAGTGCAAAGCTAGCCGTACGCAAGCGGACGTGGAGGCCCTCCTGTTTCGTTGGTCTTGAGGCGCGGTTTTCTGAAAATCAAGGGCCTGGAGAGCTTGTTCAATACAACCGCGCTTCAGAAAAGTAGGAAGCTCATCGAAACGAACGGCGGGTACAATGCGAAAGATATTTCAGTTATTTCAGCGTACTGCGACAGGCAAGCTAAGTGTAAGCGAGCATCGCGTGACATAGAGTTCATGGCAAGCGCTCCGGTGTTCCTTATGTAACGCCTAAATACCTTAAACTTGGGCACACACAATGTCAAAGCGATGAAGTGCATACACGAGCAATCTAACTTACGATCAATTGTACGAAGCTCGCTTTATCCGACATGAATAGCCCTGGCGATTTTCGCCTTTGCAGTTGCATTATGTATCGATCTCTTGCTTCCTGTGCGTTGAACTGTTTTATTACGCACGCTAGAAAGTTCTGCTGATGGTGGTCACCCGTTTGTAGATACTGCAATTGAGAATACATGCGTGTCCACTTTCTCGGTGTATAACAGAAGGCAAAACCGAGCTCCGGCAATCGTAAAGACGAACAGCAAAAAAAAAAAAAACACTGATTGTGGTCACGATCATTTTGCGATTTGCCTGTATGGCGTACGTGTTCGCATTGCGTAGTTAAAAGCCGGAACTTAAAGCCTTCAAAGCACTCAGGAGCAATGGTGTGCAACTACAGATAATTGGTGGTCGCGGCGTGTGCTGCACGACGTGCACCATGGTCAGAGAATCTGTTAAGCTCCATAATCAAAGTTAGCCCAGTTCTCCGTCAAAAGTACTCAAAGCGATAACAAGAGACCTATACGTGGTCACACTTTCTCGTGCGATTATCTGTGGAGAACACGACTAGTTCGTTCACCCAACACGTTCGCAACGGCCCGTATCCAGCACTCTCGCCGCGGCTTCGTGGAAGCTGCGGAAATCAGTGAAATTAAAGTCATTTACGTCCGTATAATTAACAACGCAAAAGTAGTGTCGTGTGGGGCCTTTTTTTTGTAGAGCGTGGAGCTGTTGCGTCTCCATTTGTTTTCGCCGTCGTTCTGGCGAGTGAACCAGCAAGCACTTGACGGTGGTTCGGTTACGTGTCCGACTAGCAGAGATAAATTCGTAGTTCTTTTTTTAACAATAGTTATAGCGCAAAAACAGAACGACTACAAGAGACAATTTGTTCTCTTCTCGCGCAATAACTATCGTCATGTCATACCAACTGGCCCAAACTGCCACACTTCTTTTTATGAGCGTTCAATACGCAACGAAGCCTATAATATTCAGATCAATGGTTGTTTCATCCGCTGTAGTTTCACCTGGTTGCGCAGCAAACTGTGCAATGGAGTCTGGCTTTGCACTACCTAAAACTGCGTGGATAGGTGGCGCTGCGTGTCCACAAAACTCGAGAGTCTGACGTCTATAGGCGACCACTGATGTGTGATAGAAAGATGCCCAAGGTATGCTTTTTTTAACGGAGCCACAACTCTCGGCAGCGAAGGCACTATTTTACCACATTGCGACCCCCTTCAGCGCATTGGCTGCCGACGGCAGCAAATTGACATTGCTAAAAGAGCGAAATGGCAACAACGGTATAACGGAGGGTTGATTGCAGGAGACGTGGCCACGCGATGCGCGTGCGACGAATTTTCAAAGGCGCTGTCGGGAACGTAGCGGAACTACGCATGAATCCTTCTGTCACCTTACGTGCGCCACCGTTAACAATAGAGAACTATATGTGATGACGCCATTGTAACATTACCGAAAGTGCATGGCCTTTTCTATATTTGCTGTTGCGCGGAAAAACACTTCAGCTCATTCGCATGATCATATCTGCTACGATAAAATCATTCCGGAACTATAAAGAGCTGAAGTAGTGGCACAGCTGACGGACGACTCGTCAGGCTTCAAAATGTGTGCGTACGTTTGTACAGCGATCGATTAGCAAAAACTGGCGTGACTACACAAGACGTATATTGTTACCATCATACGTCAAACTGAGCACGCCCCTAGCTAGTGGCGTGTAGTGCATTGCCTACTAAGCTCACTCCATAGGCGCTTGCCCTGAAACACACACACACACACACACACACACACACACACACACACACACACACACACACACACACACACACACACACATATATATATATATATATATATATATATATATATATATATATTTATATATATATAGGCAGGCATGGTGGTTGAGTGGCCGTAGCGTCGTTGCATATAGTCCAGTAGATCCTCCGTGAGCGGTCACAACGTGGTTTATTTCGACGTTTCGGCCTAGAGTCTGGCCTTCATCAGGATCCTGATGAAGGCCAGACTCTAGGCCGAAACGTCGAAATAAACCACGTTGTGACCGCTCACGGAGGATCTACTAGACTATATATATATATATATATATATATATATATATATATATATATATATATATATATATAGATATATATATATTTATATATATATGGAAAAGAAGCTTATATACTTAAGGGCTCGTTTTTCTGTGTTTTGACGCAATATTAATGATATCTAACTTACAATAATACCAAGGAAAATATAGGGGAGGTTATTAGACCGAATCGTAAGGTAAATGAGAAGAAAGAAAAGTGGGAGAAAAGATAACTTGCCGTGGGCAGGAACTGAACCTGTGACCTTTGAATAACGCGTTCGATGCTCTACCACTGAGCTACCACGGTGGCTATTCTCCCAGCCACTGTTATTGGTTTATGGGACGTATGAAGGCATGGTAGGAGAAGCCGAGGAAAAGGAAGTGCTTAATAGAATAAACATGGCGTATGAGCCAGACTACATTTCCCAATCATCGTAGCGTCACACAAGTCGACAGGATGAAGACCTGGCAGCCACTTCATCAACCGGCCATCATCATCGAACACCTCAGCAAGACGCAGTGAGCGAACGTGGACCACACAAGTTCATCCCAACTCTATGCATGACCAGCACCATGACAGCACCATCAGCTGACCTTGACATCCCCAAGTACACCAGATCAGCGCACGACAGACCCGTACAGGACTGGCTCAACCTATTCGAGCTTCACGCCGCCACTGCATACTGGTCTTAACGGGAGATGGTCACAAACTTCACCGAATACGTCACCGGTGAGGCATTCAAATTTTACCTCACCCACATCTTTGAGAACGATGAGTTTTAGAAAAATATCAAAAAAGAAATGATCACCCGTTTCAAAAAATACAATGAAGATCTGTCCACACCGCATCAGCGGAAGGCTTTTCAACTTACCCGTCACAGTTACGCGAAGTCTTCCAGCAGTAAGCCTATTTTCCAAACAAGACCCCAGATAAAATATACCACCATTGTACCATCATATGACTCTTCCGAAAAAACGTCACGCATTCGAACACCGACTGGTAACTTTCACGTCGCAAAAGACAAGGTAAAGCCTCCGTATACCGAAAAGAATCGAGACCATTTTGCCAAAAGACTGAATCTAAAGCCGGCTTTCCCAAGAGCAATGAAATCGGCATTTTCAACGTGTTCACTGCACCACAACCCTTCAGATGTTACTGAACCACCCGAATCACTTGATGCTTCGTGTCACACACAAGGCCCAGACAGTTTTGAATGTGTAACGACATTTACGCGTGACGAGCTGGTGAACCCTCGCAATACCAGCCCACAACCTGATGTCCCAAAGCAGAGTCTTTCAACAGACATTCTCAGCCTAGTCACGCTTCAAAAAGGAAAACATACGCCATCAAAACCACCTCAAGCCATGTCTGTTGTGCTCTCATCGTCAAGTGATAACACACATGCGAGTCAAAGCACTGCAGAAATATCGAATCCACCAACGCCAGTGCATTGTCAACTGACAGAAGCATTTACAATCAATGCTGACGATGACTCACAATCATCTTGGGAGCTTTCTCATCAGTATGTCACGCTGTTTTTATCGCAAGGCAAGCCCAGCAGTAGAGTATCAACTGCCGACTATCAGCTGATCACATCATCGCGCAAAGAAAAGGAGATTCATGTTCCTGAACGATACCCATCTGACCAACTTTCGCAACAAAACGAGCAATTTCGACAAAGGCAACTCCACGAACCCCAGGCACTAAAACGCTTACTCAAACAAAAACAGCGAACAAGCGAAACCTCAACACAAGTACACTTGTGGCTTAATCGGAGATAACACCAATTAAATAAGCAAATACAAAGTCAATGCCTAAACCATCTTAACAGAAAGCAAAGTCGACAAAGTTTTCTGCACCAGTACTCAAGGCCGTGTCTACGATTCAACAAACTGAGGGAAGGCCACAGAAAGCTACGAAAGAGACATTCAGCTACCACGTGTACAATGAAGGAACACAGGCGTCGTATCATCAGCTTCGGTTCTCGTACATGCAGGCTGCAAGCACTCGTTCTGTCTCAGCCATGACAGAGAAAGCGGCGTCTACGACGGAGAACTCGGTGCCTACGACATCCAACCCTCAAATGCTACACAGACTTCCACCCATGTTCATTCCTCGCAAGAATTGCTGTGTCATCAGTAATTTCTACCTTCAAGCCGTGCTTCTGTTGACCGGAACGCAACAGTCAACCTCGCCCACCACAGTTGTTATAGAATTCACCAAACTGCTCCCTCGGCCTTGAAGATTAAGTCAGATTGTGGAACTCTGTCGGGACGTCAAACTGAGATTTTGGGCATTATTTTGTTTAATCTCTTCTTGAACTTTTATAGTTTCTAACCAGTGGCATCTTTTGGGGGGAGAGGGAATCATGTGACGTATGAAGGCATGGTAGGAGAAGCCGAGGAAGAGGAAGTGCCTAATAGAATAAACATGGCGTATGAGCCAGACTATATACCGCACTAGAATAACACTTTCTGATGAGTAAGCCCCATTCCGCACCGCAATATTAAAGTTAAGTATAGGTTTCTGCCGCGCCGCGCCGCTGCTGCGCTGGACCCGTGGGCTTTCCGCGCTCGGGAGCGCGCAAAAGCGAGGGGCGTCCGATACGTCTCCCAGTCATCGTAGCGTCACACATACATGTGAATTTAAACGTGAGAGTGTCAGTCAGCGCCATCTGTAGCCATGATGGCGAGCGTGGCACACTCTTTTATGGGTCTGTATGGCGTCACGTAGCGCGCGAACTTATTACGAGCTGGCAGCTGACCAATAATTCCTCGTAAACAACCTAAGGCACCAAGTCTACCAGTACGAGACCCTCGTTAATGAATATGGGAAAGAAGTGTGCACTTAAGGGCTCGTTTTTTTTGTGTTTGACACAATATAATGAAATCTAACAGACAATATTTTCAAGGAAAGTATACGGGAGGTTATTAGACGGAATGTAAGGTAAATGTGAACAAAGAAAAGTGGGTGAGAAGATCACTTGCCGTGGGCAGGTTATCACTAATCATTCCAAAAACTCTGGAAGCTGTATCGTTTTCCAAGAGACCCAAAATGAAGGGCTTTTCAACAGTGAAAATCAAACATACAAGTAGCATGCGACGAACAGATCATCTATTCAACACTGTCGAAATTTGGGCTTGTTGGTGCATTGTGACGACTGAAAATAGCGCTAAAAAACGAGGACACAAGAAGAGGACACACAGCACAGGCGCTAACTTCCAACATAATGTTTATTACCAACGCACGCTCGCCTATATCACAAAAAAATATCACATGACATGAAAGATGCGCACAAAAATTAATTTCTTAGAAAATACAATTCTTTATCACTAAGCGTAAGAGAGGGAGTGCTGACGCGCTTAGACCCCAGTGAAGCGATAGCCTCAGCCTCAATAATCTCTCTAGTAAGCTTATCGAACATTCTCTTGATAACTGTGCATGCATTGAATATCGGCGCGCAGCCGCAGGATTTACAATGTATGGCCAACCAACTCCCCTGCCCGTTTTTCACATTATTACAATGTTCTCTTAATCGATCATTAAGGCAACGGCCCGTCTGTCCAATGTACTCTTTACCGCAAGAAAGCGGGATGCGATAAACAACTCATATGATGCAGGGGACATAAACAGTTCGATGCTTCTTACTACACCCTTTGGGTTTTTCGTCACGGTTATGAAGGCCACAAAGGCTGACCAACTTCTTGGGAGCCGAAAAGACAACCCTAACTTCAGAGCGCTTAGCTAATTTCTTTAGGTTGTGCGATATCTTGTGAAAGTACGGTATGACGACTAGGTGCTTCGGTTTTTCGGCATCACGACTCGCTGTACATCCTGGGTTGCGAAGCGTACGAAGCAAGCATTCTGCAACTGAAGTTTGGACGTGCATAGGATAACCTGCTTTCAACAAACGGACTGACTGATTATGAAAACTATTGGCGATTTCGTGCTCACAAGATTTGCTTAAAGCATGACGAAAACAATGACTGATGATGCCTGTTTTCACTAGTTTAGAGTGAGCTGATTGGTAAGGAAGGACCGGTTTGTTCGTACGTGGTTGGTATGCCCAACATATGCGGTTAGGATGAAAGGTGAAGAGGACATCGAGGAATTTTATGGCATTGCTCTCAGGCAGTTCGTGTGTGAGAGTCAAGGGTTTAAAACACTCCGAAAAATGTGAAATTATTTTTGCCAAACCTGCCTCGTCCGCTACCGTGTCATTAGTTAATAAAATAAGATAGTCTTCGACATACCGGAACACTTTTTTTATCTTCAAATTATCAAGATGTAGGTAAATCGATCTGTCAATTCTACTTAAAAATATGTCGCTTAAAATAGGTGCAATGCAAGACCCGATACAGATTCCGTCATTTTGAATAAAAGGCTTGTCATCCCATGAAATGTAGGTCGTCTTGAGATAAAATGATAAAAGTTCTAAAAACCGACTTACAGGAACACCACACTCGGTTTGAAATCTAACAGAGCCAAACAAATCTATGCACTCTTCAACCGCAGGAAGCAACTGATCATGGGGAATAGAATAATACAAATCAGTCACGTCGACTGAAAAACCATAAACATGCTCATCAACACAAGTTTTCACATAATCTATGACTTGATCAGAATTTTTTACAATGAAAGGATCATCAACGTCAAGCCGGTTCAACTGTTCTTGCAAAAAGGTAGCAATCGATTTCTGCCAAGTATCACATTCTGAAACAATTACCCTAAAAGGCATATTGCTCTTGTGAGTCTTTGCATTAAAAACACTTTTAAAAAGTCATGCTTACTATTTGTGATGCCACCGACAACTCGAGGGAGGTCAAGGTCTTTGCATAGCTTTTTTGCTTCCGATTCAACTTTTTCAATGCGGACGTCCTCGCGAGAGGAGAAAACAGAGCTTACAGCAGTGTGAGCCTTAGAACCAAACAGTCCCAGAGTCAGGATGGCGAAGCCTCCTTCCTTATCAGCGGGAAGGACGGTAAGAGAGCGCTCCTTGAGAAAAGCCTCAACTCTCCTGAGAGGAATTTTGGATCCAGCTGGTCTGTAGCGCGAAACGGTGTCGACGCCTTCTGAGACGGAGTGTGGTTGCTCTTGTTCGGGTACATGGCGCGAAACTTGTCGCACCATGGCTAGAAGTTCCGGTGGAGACGTCTTAGGTTCCACCGCATACTTGGGCCCGAGGCTTAAAGTCCGGAGGATGTCGGGAGGCACGTTCTTTATGTTCATCGTCAAACCCATGTGCCACAGTCGCCTACATCGCTCTTGCATCCTGTCAAGCTCGATCCCTTGCTTTTTGCATTCGCCACAGGACAATGCCTCAGGAAGTCAAGCACCTTTTCGGCAACGTTGCCCCCTCAGTTGGTCATGGGCTTAGGGTGTGCAAAATCTTGAAGGCAGAATGGTATAGACAAGCACGTCTACATAAACAATACCTGTCCGCCCTTCTTTTTGATCGTCTCGAAGATACTGTGGCCATGCAGCAGCTTCGACAATTTCAGCGCCTCGCCGACCAAAGCACCGAATTCCTCTGGGCTCGACAATATCCGGTGCTACGCACAGGCATCGCCAAAAAAGTAACCGACCTAAAGCCGACAGTTCACGTGCCTGAACAGATCACCGTGCCTCCCGACATCCTCCGGACTTTAAGCCTCGGGCCCAAGTTTGCGGTGGAACCTAAGACGTCTCCACCGGAACTTCTAGCCATGGTGCGACAAGTTTCGCGCCATGTACCGGAACAAGAGCAACCACACTCCGTCTCAGAAGGCGTCGACACCGTTTCGCGCTACAGACCAGCTGGATCCAAAATTCCTCTCAGGAGAGTTGAGGCTTTTCTCAAGGAGCACTCTCTTACCGTCCTTCCCGCTGATAAGGAAGGAGGCTTCGCCATCCTGACTCTGGGACTGTTTGGTTCTAAGGCTCACACTGCTGTAAGCTCTGTTTTCTCCTCTCGCGAGGACGTCCGCATTGAAAAAGTTAAATCGGAAGCAAAAAAGCTATGCAAAGACCTTGACCTCCCTCGAGTTGTCGGTGGCATCACAAATAGTAAGCATGACTTTTTAAAAGTGTTTTTTAATGCAAAGACTCACAAGAGCAATATGCCTTTTAGGGTAATTGTTTCAGAATGTGATACTTGGCAGAAATCGATTGCTACCTTTTTGCAAGAACAGTTGAACCGGCTTGACGTTGATGATCCTTTCATTGTAAAAAATTCTGATCAAGTCATAGATTATGTGAAAACTTGTGTTGATGAGCATGTTTATGGTTTTTCAGTCGACGTGACTGATTTGTATTATTCTATTCCCCATGATCAGTTGCTTCCTGCGGTTGAAGAGTGCATAGATTTGTTTGGCTCTGTTAGATTTCAAACCGAGTGTGGTGTTCCTGTAAGTCGGTTTTTAGAACTTTTATCATTTTATCTCAAGACGACCTACATTTCATGGGATGACAAGCCTTTTATTCAAAATGACGGAATCTGTATCGGGTCTTGCATTGCGCCTATCTTAAGCGACATATTTTTAAGTAGAATTGACAGATCGATTTACCTACATCTTGATAATTTGAAGATAAAAAAAGTGTTCCGGTATGTCGATGACTATCTTATTTTATTAACTAATGACACGGTAGCGGACGAGGCAGGTTTGGCAAAAATAATTTCACATTTTTCGGAGTGTTTTAAACCCTTGACTCTCACACACGAACTGCCTGAGAGCAATGCCATAAAATTCCTCGATGTCCTCTTTACCTTTCATCCTAACCGCATATGTTGGGCATACCAACCACGTACGAACAAACCGGTCCTTCCTTACCAATCAGCTCACTCTAAACTAGTGAAAAGAGGCATCATCAGTCATTGTTTTCGTCATGCTTTAAGCAAATCTTGTGAGCACGAAATCGCCAATAGTTTTCATAATCAGTCAGTCCGTTTGTTGAAAGCAGGTTATCCTATGCACGTCCAAACTTCAGTTGCAGAAGGCTTGCTTCGTACGCTTCGCAACCCAGGATGTACAGCGAGTCGTGATGCCGAAAAACCGAAGCACCTAGTCGTCATACCGTACTTTCACAAGATATCGCACAACCTAAAGAAATTAGCTAAGCGCTCTGAAGTTAGGGTTGTCTTTTCGGCTCCCAAGAAGTTGGTCAGCCTTTGTGGCCTTCATAACCGTGACGAAAAACCCAAAGGGTGTAGTAAGAAGCATCGAACTGTTTATGTCCCCTGCATCATATGCGTTGTTTATCGCATCCCGCTTTCTTGCGGTAAAGAGTACATTGGACAGACGGGCCGTTGCCTTAATGATCGATTAAGAGAACATTGTAATAATGTGAAAAACGGGCAGGGGAGTTGGTTGGCCATACATTGTAAATCCTGCGGCTGCGCGCCGATATTCAATGCATGCACAGTTATCAAGAGAATGTTCGATAAGCTTACTAGAGAGATTATTGAGGCTGAGGCTATCGCTTCACTGGGGTCTAAGTGCGTCAGCACTCCCTCTCTTACGCTTAGTGATAAAGAATTGTATTTTCTAAGAAATTAATTTTTGTGCGCATCTTTCATGTCATGTGATATTTTTTTGTGATATAGGCGAGCGTGCGGTGGTAATAAACATTATGTTGGAAGTTAGCGCCTGTGCTGTGTGTCCTCTTCTTGTGTCCTTGTTTTTTAGCGCTATTTTCAGTCGTCAGATCATCTATTCGCAGCGTAAGTTTCCAGCCAGAATTTCGAAGTGACATGCACGCATAAGTTGGGCCGGCATCAATATTGTGTAAGAAACGGACACGCTGACCGTTGTATGCTTAATTCTGTATGCATGAATCGTGTATTTCACGTCGTAAACATTCTTTGATGCTCTTGGTTAGTGCTGCATCTGCCTTTCATTTTTGCTTTCGCTATTTGTGATGTGAATTTTATCATAAAATATACGTTACACGTGTTTTTCTGCAGGTGATATCCTTCTTGTTTTTTTAAATATTTATTTGTGAAAATTAACGTTGCGGAACCACCATATTATTACGAGAGACGCGGTATACAATGGAGGAATTCGGAAATTTCGTACAGGTGTTCTTATGTAACGTCCACCTCAAGAACTCCGGCATTTCATCTCCATTGAAGTGGAGCCACTGCGGCCGGAATTTGATTACCGACCTTTCCAGCACCAAAATCAGTACAAAGCCACGCAGGTTTTTTCTTTATACGTTCCTCTTCTCGGTTTAGGTACGCCTTCTACGCTGGTTTGACGCCTCTTGTAAGATTGTGTGCAGTTCAAAAAATGTGTCACTGTTTTTGTACTACAAGTTTTCTTTTCGTCCTGTCTCAAATCATTACGCTGTAATTGTTTTTTTATAATTTACGGCCACTGCGAAGTGACTAGTGGCAGTCCTCAGTCGATTCTGCCAAAGAGCGTATTATTTAAATCGCTTCTGCCAGCGCTGCATTGATGCGCTAAAATAAATTGTTTGTACACTGTATAATAATAAGGGGAACGGCAGGCGTTCACACGCGCACACACACAGTCATTATTTAAACTCTGAGTACACATTAATAATTAGAGGAATAATTTATTCAATAATACTGTAAGTTATAAAGGATCATACAGAATTGCTCAAGCAAACTGTATTCGCGACGTGTCTAAACAAAGAAGAAACATAAAGACAAGATGGGGGACCATTGTGTAAAGTGGACACGCTATTTCACTAAAAAAAATACAATAAAAAGGTCATGCCTCGTTCGCAAGGACGTGAACGTTCGGAACTTTTTTGGGCAATAGTGGAGAAATAATTAATACGACAAGAAAGGCGTCCGCCTCGATGTCACTGTGGTAAACGTGCTCGGTTGCTGACGCGAGGCTCGCGGTTTCGATCTACACTCTAAGGCAAAATTACCCGGAAAAGGAGTAACGGAGCCCAATGGGCGCGCGCGATGAACGGAGAGACCGTTGAGGAGCAACCGCAGAGGGAAGCGTGCGGCGCGAAACCACTTAGTCTCCAAAGGGATGAACCGCCCGGGGATTGCAGGCAGCGCGAAAAGCTTTGCCAAGGTGACTACCCCTCCTTCTCCACAAAACACACGTCATCTCCTCCTCTGCTGGCTCAGTCACAGAACACCTGGCTCAGTCTTTCTTCGTATTTTGCCGGCAACGGTTCACGCTCGGGGTGCTGAACCACGGCCACCTGGATTCGACAATCTAATAATTACGACGTGGTGCTTGTGTGTACACTTGGATGGGCGTGGGCTGCTGCTTTTGCGTTTCGCTGCACACATGAAGTCTGGAGCAACCCTCGACACGTCACCACGCCGCGCTGTATATCTCTGGCTTCAAGATAGTCACGACCAACACATGACAGCAACAGTTGGGGAGGCCAATACGGCGGCCGAGAAGTCAACAGGCCTATCGGATATATACTTCAGTCAGACTCGGGGCAGAAAACAGCGCTGGATTCTAAGGCAAGTAGGTTATTATTATTTATTTTAGTCTACTTGTCGCGTGTGCGATACGGATCGCGCTTGCCGGCAAAGGGCTTGGTCGTGTTGTATATCGCACGCTCGAAATGCATCGCGAAGGTCAGCTTCAGCGCCTGGAAATTGGCCGCCATTGCTGTCGGCCTCCCGTACGCTCGCTCATCGAGTGCTCGCCTGTTTTCACCGTCGCGATGAGCTCCGGGCTGACGATATTCGGCTGAGACCTCGTCGCTGTGTTGGCAGTCGTCGAAAACACGTTGCGGGTTCTCGTAAAGAGCTTGGTTGTATTATGTAGCGCGCTGTAAGTGCACCAGCACGAGCTGGCGGGGCTTTCGCTAGCGTCGGAACTCACTGGAAATTGGTCGCCATTACAGTCGGTCGCAAGCAGCTCAGCGCCATCCGCTGGCCGCGGCGGCGGACTCGCGTTTGCGTGCTGCACTCGCTCGAGTTAGTGGAAAAGGGCCACATTACCGTCGATTTCTTCGGCGCTAGCTCCAAACTAGCTCGGCGCTGTTCGTGGCGGTGGCGAAGCGTACGCTCGCTTTCCTGTTCGAAGTTCGCTGGCGGCCGTCACTCCACGTGCAACGCCGTGTTTGGTCTCGCGTTCGCTTGCTTGAGCTGATCGACGTCGCTCGTTTAGGACTCGCCGTCTTGTCAGCGGCATGGATGTTCGCGGAGTTGTGGCTGCGGCCGCCACCTCTAAGCTGTTGCGCTATGGGGATCGAAATTAGTCTTTGACGATGTGTGACATCACGGTGAAATTATTAGCATGTCATATCTCACGTATGTTTTCATTTCACCTTGCACGTATTTCTCATGTGCATTTGTATTCATCCTCTGTCACGTGTGACTCACTATTTTACATACTTATTGTGCAGCCGTGGGCACACAGCATGCTGAAGACTGTGCGCTGTCGTCTGCTATGCGTGTCATCCGTCTCTTTCGTCAGAGCAGCTTCAGAAGGACTGTGCGAAATGTGGAGGTAAAGTTATTTGTGTGTCATATTTTAACGCTTGTTTTTATAATAACGTGCACGTACTTGTCATATGCGCGCATCTTAATCTTCTGCCACGTGTGTCTAACTATTTTTACTATATTAGTGTACGTGCAGCCGTGGGAACGCAACAGGCAGGAGGCTGCGTGCGCTGGCGTCTGCAATGCCTGTTTTCTATCGCTTCCGTCGGAGGAGCTCCCCAAGCAGTGAACAAGATTTGACAACAAGACTGAACTTGTACAGTTCACCATGAATTTACTTAGAAGGATAGAAAAACAAGTGTATGTAGAAAAATAAAAGATTTCGATGTCTCACAATTGTCGTTCGTTGTTGCCGTGACTGCATAAGCAGTTACACATAGGTGGCTAACTACTTTCTCACGTGTTCTTTTCTGCGTAATTTGTTGATCACTGCGCAGAAAAAACAGGCGAAAAAAGTATTAGGCCTGGCGGAAAATCAACAAAAAACAATGTTTGAACTAGGGACAAAAAGTTCATTCGATTGTAGTATTGAGTGGATCAACCGTTCGCCCGGCAAGGTGACTGTGAGGACTAACGGTTGCCCGGTAAGGTGTAAATGTGAAGATTAACAGTTGCTCTATAAGGTGAAAATGTGAAGACTAAGTGTTAGTCCTTTGAGGTGAATTGTAAGACTAACGGGTACTCACTATGGTGTAAGTGTGAGGACTAAATCGTTGTCCCCTGAGCTCATCTGTGGGAACTAACTGTTAAATTCGGTGCCGTTAGTCCTTAAAAAAATTAATGGTTGTGGCAGCCCCATTAGTCCCCAAAAGGACGAACTACAAACCCTTTCAACACCCTTTTGCCTTAGAGTGTACCATCTTTGCTCTCGAGAAAAAATAATGAGGATCAAGGAAAGTCGCCCAGCTTCAGAGCGCAAGATTTTGATAGTTACTAATCCAATCTCGGTATTGCTCGTTGGCACTGTTTAAGACCCACCTCATCAATGGGTGGCAAAAAGATGCCTTATTTTTCGGTCACGTATTTTGTTGAGTCGTAGCCACTTCGGTAACCTGTGACAAAGCAGCGAGGCATGTTTTATAACGTCGAAAAACCGTCACACAACTCATGAGAGCTATGCAGCTAACAACCGGAATGATAACACAACAGAGCGTACAGCAAGTGAGACACAACGTCAATTGCCATCATGATATCGCTGTAAGCAGCAGTGGGAGCACAAACTGCGCGAGTGTCGTCACTCTCGCTGAGACACACAATGATAGCGATTGCCATGGAACACTCTTGCACTATACTTGCATGCTACGAAGAAGCACCTGTTGTTTCGCTTCGCTGGCGTGGTCGGTGGCGTGCGCCTAACCACCGAGAGCCTCGTGAGACCGGTCCAAAATAAGGCCCCTGTATTTTTCAAAGGTAGCGCAAACCATTGTACAAAAAGCGGAGGAGAATTTCCTCCCCGCCCTCTACGTCTCTCCTCACTCCGGCGCGCGTTTCTGCTACCCTATTGGACCAGGCGCGACACGCGACCAATGAACCTTGTTGACCCCTCGGCTCTAAGGCCCCTGTATTTTGTATGTATGTAAGGCCCCTGTATGTAAGGCCTCTGTAAAAATACAGGGGCCTTACTCGGCTTTGCCGGGCAGCGACGCCATGAGTGAGCGCACTGCATCTCGCTCCCACGTGTGTTGCCTTTAGCAAGGCGGCCTCGGATGCAGCGCAATGCCGACCTGCTGTGCCGTTGGCTGCTCCAGCAGCATTGCAAAAGGCGGCAAGCTTTTTGTAGTTCCACGAAGGAAAAATAATGAGGAGCGGAGAGCGGTATGGCTGCATCGCATCGGCAGGAAAAACTTCGATTGTCACCGAGGGAGGCTTTGCGAGGTAAGCACTCACTACAGAACTTCTTCGCGTAGACATGCCTCCGGAAGGCTTTCAGATAAGGCTCATCCTTGGTTCAGGTTCATGTTAAACAAAAGCAGCTTGAAGTTTCCGTCGACGCTTTCTCGCACGATTTCAACCACGATGACAGCTCAATCGTTTTTAGCTTGCTCGAATATTCGAATACGGCCACAACATAATTTCTGTTGAATGTATGGCGTTCGCGATTTGCTTTTTAAATGGAACCATTTGCAGCGGAAGCAAATATGCTTCTCCAGAGATCAACCACGTCTTTGATCATTTTTTCTTTTTTTTTGCTCGAACTTTGATTACCTGTAGGCAAAATTTCGGCGTTTATTGTTTTATTGTGGTTTATTGTGTTCTCAGTTTGTATTCTTTAATATTTATCTCACTTTTGCGCACTTCCATGACTGAATTTTGTGCATGCGTGTACAGCTAATATAAGAGAGTGTATGGTAAATATAATGTTGTATAGTTGTTAATTTGTGAAATGCATAGATACTTTCGTTCAAATTTCGAACATACTTGCGAAGTTGTACACTTTAGAATAACAAAGAGAAAGGCACCTACTAAATGCCAGAAAATCATCTGGCTTTTGTGGCTGTTTGCATTTGTAACGTAAGAAGCAAAATATTTTGCTTCGGCAATATCACATCAGCCAAACTGCAAAAATGCGATAGAGGATGTCGGTATTTTTCAGAAACACTTCACGATGGATCAGTATGAGCCAGCAATGCTGGCACAAACTTGGATCAAGAAACTCAAGCCAAATGCGGTTCCTTCTATATTTGCGCATTGGCTTCTTCCGAAAGAGCGCAAGCCACCAAAAGGGGGAATGAAACGGTTCCTGGTGAGGCCCCTTTGTAGTTTCTATTCATCTCTTGTGTTGTGAATGCGATTATGTTTTGGGGTTTATATGACAATACAGTGTGTTTGGATCGCTGGCAGATAGCATAGTTGCTGCATTTATCTTTATGACCTGTGAACCTGATTAATTCGGCATCCAATTCTGTCTTACTGTGGCAGCAAACATCCCCGCTCCTACAATGTACTTGCTCAACTCTTGCTTACAGCTGTATCTTTCGATGAGCCAGAAACGTAAGTGGGGAGGGCCCCGGACGCTGAACCAGTGGGCAGTTTATTTTGTGAGTTGATTGCGCTGTGATGACAAATGTTCGCGCCTTTAGACTATGTATTTACAACTACTATGTATTTAGAATTGTATTTACAATTCATGCTTACAGCTGCCAGGAGGCAGCTGTAAGCATGAATTGCATCATGCATCAAATCAGAGGCTATCTCTGATCAGAAGCATCAAATCAGAGGATATCTGGTTTGACAGCGAAATTGTTTCGCCCGGTCGTCGCTGTACTGGAATGCTTTGCAGCGTTCGTGATCATTCGATGCTTCCCGCATTTTATTTGCGCACTCAATAAAATCTACCTTCATCCCACTAAACGTCTGTGGCATTTTATGGATGAATCGTTTACACACGTACCATTATGGAAGCAGGCATGCATGTCCCAAATTTCAGTAGGGCTCTGTTGTTCCTGTACAAACTCGAGCTCTAAGAGCACTCATAATAACTTTTCAACGTAAGGCCCCTAGGGGCCTTACTACAACGCGCCGCGAGACAAAACGAAACCGTCCGGCGGCGCGCTCCGCGTGAGTCGCTCCTTCATGGCGGCTGAGAGTGGCGGGCGAGGAGGAAACGGCGCGGGGAAGGAAGTTTGCGCTACCTTTGAAAAATACAGGGGCCTTAGTCAAAAACCGGCGAGCGTGCCCCCTAGTGGTGGTGCATCGAAGGGTGACACCTAGTTGCGGCGGCGCAGTTTGCAAACTGAAAGAAGGATCTAGTAACATTGGTGAAATATTGCGTCAAAGCATGTGATTAAAAATAACGACTTCATGCTCTAAAGCCGATCACCCGCTACAAGAGGCCACACTTTACTGCACATATTCCTCTACGACCACGTAGTGGGTGCACAGCAAGTTCGAATATATTTCAGTGCTTGAAGTATGCAGCGGAGACAGGATATATCACTAAATTTTCACGAATGCATACATATAGATTGAGTTTTTGCTGCAGGGCTGGCACGCGCACGCGTTATGCCCCTGACACACGGGCACCCTGAAGTCGTTTAGACAAGGGGACATCTTTCGGAAAGGCGTTCGGGCACAGTGACACACGACGAAGGAGTAACACCTTTCTGGCAAAGATCCTTTTCGCAAAAGCAGATCCTGCATCTACTTTTCTGGCAGGAAGGGAGTACTCTCGCATACAGTGTGCATAATTTATCAATAGAAGAAAACATGTCGCAACACTGCGGTGCCCTGTCAGTATTTTTTTGCGCTGAGAAAATGTTTTCATTTTCAGCAGCAGTGCGATTTGTTCAAAAGTGAAGGCCTATAGTCTGTCCATACTCTCAAATGCCTGCATTACGTCACTAGCGCGATTATGTTAGGGTTGGCAGCGGCAGTTGCTGTGTCGGGCTCACTCGAAAAAACTGCCTGAAGTGGCCGTCGCCTAATAACGGCAATGTGTCTTCGAACCAGCGTTCGTTGCGCACATAGGCCCAACTTTCGCGGTTGATGGCTCGGGGTGACAGTGCGGAAGCAGTCAAAATGAAGCTGTTCATGACGAGTCTTTGTTTGAGGCTCATCACTCTTGCCTTCGCAGCGTTTAGCTCATCTTCGATGGAGCCGAGGGCAACAAGAGTAAGGCCCACCTCAACTGTTGCTTTATCTCTGTCTCTGCGCTGAGACATCGCAGGACCACAATGAAACGCGGCACGCCGTCACTGACCCAACTGGACGCAGCCATGTAAAAAGCACTACAAAAAACAAAAACAGCAAAACACCGACTGTTCATAGTTGCCAGACGAACTTAAGTTGCTGCTAAAAACGCAAAAAAGCGAAAAAAAACTACAGGTATGCGCATTATAAGCCACCAGACAATAAAAAAACGGTTTTATGCTCCGGCGTCGCGGAATGTGATGTATATGCGCAGATTTTTTTTAATATTTCCAATCTTGCTGATTCCACAAACAGCGCCATTTTTTCTGCAGCGTTCTTCTGAGGCACCGCCTAAAGCAGTAGTCCGGTGCCGTGTGTCATCAGCTCCACTCCTTTCTGCAAATGGTCCCCTTAAGCGACAAAAGGGGTTTACTTCAAAGTACTTTACTTTTGCCCGTGTGTCACGGGTATTATTCTAGCCACTGCAAGGCCTGCACTGCACGTATGATAATGATGATGATGATTTCTGTAAGAATAGCACTACCCACAACGGTGGATCGGCCACGGTGCTTTCGTTTGCCTTCCTCTTTTTCCCTATTGCTACGTAGGTCTTTGCGAGCGCACGTGTCATATGCGCGTGGTCATTCGTTCTGCAAGGCGTTCCACGTCAGCTCGCTCGTTATCATGTTGGAGCCTCCGCATCAAGTTTTCGACCTGCATTTCTCAGCATGTGCCCGTCGCGACTTTCGCCAGCTGACCACAAGCACGGCCGAGACCTTGTTGTGTCCCCCGTTTGATGTAAAGCGTCGTGAAGACACAAGACTACGCATGTCTTCGCTTCGTGAGCCTCCCCAGCGACACCGTGCTCGTACAGGACAGCACGAGTGCGGCATCACCACCTCGAAGCGCAGAGCACAGGGTGACGGGGAAGACCTGGTGTTTATGTTGGAGAAGCGCTGTTTCTTACTTGCGGGGTTCATGCGAAATGCATGGGACATCGTCATGCATGACCGTGAGCTCATTCACAAAGTGCCTCGGCTCCGCACCCTATCCTTCTGCGCGAAACGCCTTCCGGTCGTGTACTGCTGTCCCCCTCGGCCTTTGTGGAATCGCTACCGTGGGCTCGCCGGTGATGCAAGCGTTCTGTGTTGCTTCAAGGCCGGCACATGCATTCAGCGTGAACTCCTTGGCGTGAGCTACGCCACGCACCAGTGGCTACTCACAGAGTACTTCGACGGCCAGCCTCGTGCTTTCATCCGCGTTTTTTTGCCAGGCCACATGTAGACACACAGGTCCCTCAGCAACATGTGTGGCTGGCTTACTACTACTAGGCGAGTGGAGTACCACATTTCCTTTTCCTTGAAGAAGCCCGCGAGATCCTGGACAACCAGCGGGAAAAGATGCGGACTGCAGGGTCACCGTGAGTGACTTCTCGCTTCCTGAAGGCTTCCTGAAGGCTTGCTGCAGGATAGCAATGCGCCTTTCCAGGATATGAGTTGGCCACGTCTACAGGAGCTGCTCAGGGAACCGACTACATGGTTGCGCCGTGTCCGTAGACATATTGAACGTTATATACGTCTGACGATCACGGGTGTGCGTTATGATGCTCCGTACAGTAAAAAGCACTGCTTCGGGGGAATGGTGTATCTCTTGGTCACACTGGATTTATAAATAAGCGATATTACTGCAGTCTCACCTGATCACTTGTGACGTTAAACCTGGTTTGAGTGTATATTGGTTCCCTAAACAGCTGAAAAGCTGTTTATTGTTCCAAGCATCTTTCCTCTGCCACTGTCATCTCCCACGCTGCATTAATTACGGGCAGAAGGGTGGGCACCCAGATTTTCATATTGTTACGGTTGAATTAAAGGATATATGGATTTATTTACAGGGTGAGGATGAAGTTCGGCAATCGCGGTAAAGATGGAGTCCTCAGGCCGCACCAGACAACGTCGTCTTCCTCTTCTACCTACCCGGCACATACCGTAGCAATCCCCGGTTCCCAGACGAAGCCCACTGGGCGAGTTTAAGTCACTGGAGGGATGAAATTTCTTGAGGCGAGCCACGTGCACCCACTGCGTTCGATTTGACCGACGAGAAAGTGTCGTCAAGCGTACCACAACGTACGTCAAGTCAGTCCAGCGATCTACAATGACGTAGGTGCCAGTGTACTGCGGTAAAAACTTCTGATATAAACCAGGTTTTCGTTGGGGGGAGGGGGGTACCACACGAATTCACTTTTGCGGAATGAAATGGCATCATGTCATTGATCGTACCGTTGCTTGGAGCGATCTTGTGATGCCAGTGTGCGCAAGCGAGCAATTTTGCGGGCTTCTTCAGCCCAGCACAATATTTCGGCCACGGACTCATCGGTATGAAGCTTAAATGGGAGGATTGTATCAAAGAAGCTGCGTGGTGATCGAGCGTAGAGCAGGTAGAAGGGCGTGAAGTCCGTGGTCTCGTGCTTCGCTGTATTGTATGCTTAGGTAATAAATGGTAAGATTTAATGCCAGTTTTTGTGATTGTATGCGGCGTACATAGCGAGCATGTTAGTAGGAGTTCGATTGGTGTGTTCTACAAGACCATTCGTCTGGGGATGGTATGGTGTCGAATGTCTGAACTGTGAAGTGCAGAGGCGAAGCAATTCTTCCACAGCGTCCGCGATGAATTGGCGAGCACGGTCACTGATGATTACTTGAGTTCGATCATGGCGAAGAACAACGGAGCGTAACAAAACGGCAGCGATGCCATCAGCTGTAGAAGATGGTATCGCAGCGGTTTCGGCGTATCTGGTAAGGTGGTCGGCGCACACTATTATCCAGCGGTTGTTGTTTGAAGATCGCGGAAACGGGCCCAATAGGTCGATGCCCACTTGCTCGAAAGGCGTAGTAGGTGGTTCTACGGGGTGAAGAAGGCCGTGCGGTGCACTGGTAGGTCGTTTGTGACGCTGGCAGTTCTCGCAGCTCGAGACGTATTGTTTCGTAAAATCTCACATTCGAGGCCAGTAAAAACGCTGCTGCACTCGATCCAAGGTGCGAATGAACCCAAGATGTCCTGACGGTGGATTATCGTGAATAGTACGGAGAACGTCGCATCGAAGACTTTGAGGTACAACCAGTAAATAACGTGCGCCGGTTGCCGAGCAATTCGTTTTCCACAACAGTCCATCACGAATGCGAAAGCGACCACTGCCTTTGAGATTCCGAGCGTCAACGAACAAAGGGTCTAAAGATAAATCATTCAATTGTTCTCGTTTGAAGATATTGGCGTCAGGAAACGTGTGAGAGACCGCAGCAAAACAGATGTCGAGGGTATCTGCACTGTCCTCCGTCGTTGTCATATAGGCAGGCGTGAAAGGCAATCAGCTTCCGAATGACGTCGTCCACTTCTGTACGAAATGCTGAAGTCAAATTCTTGAAGGCGTAAAGCCCAGCGACCAAGGCGGCCAGAAGGGTCTCGGAGGGTAACAAGCCAACATAATGAATGATGGTCTGTCACAATCGTGAATGGACGACCGTAGAGGTAACATCGAAACTTTCTTGCTCTGTCACCGTATAATTTATTTCAGCCTTGCTTAGAGAACAACTCGTATAAGCAACAACATGCTCTGCATTATCATGGCGCTGAACAAGCACACCTCCGATGCCAATTCCACTTGCGTCACTGTGAACTTCTGTAGGAGCAGAAGAATCGAAATGACGAAGAATAGGCTCAGATGTCAGTAGAAGTTTCAGTTCAGAAAATGCGGCATCACAATCAGGTGTCCATTCGAATGGACTGTCTTTTCGCAACAAGCTCGTCAGTGGGTGTACTACGTCCGCGAATCGGAGTACAAAACGGCGAAAGTGGGAACATAGGCCCAAGAAGCTGCGGAGTTCCTTCAGTGTCTGGGGTGGTTTGAATGTGCCGACTGCTTCAATTTTGCGGGGATCTGGCCTGACACCATCTTTGTCAACTAGGTGACCGAGGACTAAAGCTTGTCGTTCACTAAACCGGCACTTCTTAGAGTTCAAAATCAAGCCAGCCTTTCCGACACAGTCTAAAACAAGGCTTAAACGGACGTTGTGCTCTTCAAAGGTACGCCCAAAAAATGACGACGTCATCCAGGTAGCATAAGCACCCCTCCCATTTAAGACCACGAAGGACAGAGTTCATAAACCTTTCAAATGTGGCAGGGGCGTTGCAAAGCCCAAACGGCATCACATTTAATTGGTACAGTCCATCAGGTGTCACGAATGCGGTGTTCTCCTTGTCTGAAGGGTGCATAGGTATCTGCCAATATCCTGATTGTAGGTCTATTGAAGAAAAGTACGAAGCCGAGTGTAAGCAGTCAATAACATCGTCAATGCTAGGCAGCGGATATACATCTTTTTTGGTCACGGCGTTGAGTCTTCTGTAATCAACGCAGAACCGCCAGGCACCATCTTTCTTCTTAACCAAGATGACCGGTGCTGCCCACGGGCTACACGACTCTTCAATGACACCCTTCTTAAGCATTTCCTGAACCTGGTCGGCAATAACTTTTCGTTCTGATGACGACACTCGGTAAGGCTTTCGTCCGATCGGATGGGCAGTGCTGGTGTCCATCCTATGGTGAGCGCCAGAACATGGTAAAGGTAGTGGCTTCTCCTCTTGGCAAAAGTCAAACGCAGAAGCATGTCGCCTCAACAGATGGCGTAACGTCTGCTGCTCGTGTGACCGCAAAGTGGCGCTAATCATGTCTAGGATCTGCGACTTGTAAGAGCAACTGCGCTTGCCAGAGACTGTATTTTTCTCGCTTTCATCGTTGTTAACGACCGCTACAGAACCTTCAGTGGAATCATCGAAGACGCTAACCTTCATTCCTCGAGGGAGCACAACCGGCATTGGCAAACAGTTCAGTGCCCACAGAAAGGTTCCTCCTTCATCAACAGATACAAAACAACGAGGGACGAGTATGCCTTTCTTAGCACATTGAACGATGGCAGGTTCGACGATGGCGTCAAAACACGTGGCAGATTCTGGGGCGAACACCGCAACTGACCTCACTGACCATGGCGGCACTGTCAGCTCGTCGGAAACAATCAGAGCGTCCTTCGCGGCCTGCGGCGCCTCATCGACGAGGGCAGGAACAATGTCACCGCTGACAGAGAATTCACCGCTTCCACAATAAACGAAAGCGCCCCATCCTTGAAGGAAAACAAGACCGAGAATCACATCGTGGGTACAACGTTGCAGAACAAGAAACTCTGTTGGGAACACCTTTCCTGCCAATAAGACATTAACGGCACAAACTCCGACAGGATGAAGTACTTCCCCACCAACACCACGAAACCTTGTTGATTCGCCCCAAGAAAACATAACTTTGCGGCCAATGCGACTTTTGAAAGAAAGACTCATAACTGATATCGTAGCATCACTGTCCACCAAAGCATTTGAACAAAAGCCATCTATTTCCACACGTATCTTGTTCTTCAATAATATAACTGGCGGAGGCATCTGAGGCAAACCCTGTTGTGCGACCTCACCTCCATCGGTCGTGCTGGCTAGCTTCCCGGCGGCGGCTGTGATGACAGGCGTCATCTCGGCGAAGGGGAACGATGCAGTCGGCCAGATGGAGGTTCCAAAATACGGTGAGAAGCGGGAGAACTGCCACGGTTATTTCCCCGCTGTGAGGTACTCCTGGAATAGGCGGGCCAATGACCGTTGTTGTGACCAGTGCCCGCTGGCGGAAACTTTGATGGGGCATGATATCGGGATGTCGGCCCTCTCTGTCGACGACAGAACCGAGCTATATGCCCGGCAATACCGCAACGGCAGCACACAGGGGCTTGGCGGTATGCATTGTACTCCTGGAAGGCATTGCGCTGACGTGGTGGTGGTACAGGTACATCTTCCTTCGGGTCGTAATAGGTGTTGGCTGGCTGATGGGGGTAGCTGGAGCGGTCTTCGTACCTCAGCAGCGGGTAGTTATTGCGCTGTGACCTCGGTGGTGAGGGTGGCCTGTAGTTGCAGTCATCGATGCCTGCTGTGGCAATTGACACGGGAGGGCGAGAAGGAGGCGATCTTCGTACGGCTTCGGGCGAGCGTGTCGAGTGAGCTCTTCTCGAACGATCTGGCGTATTGTCGACGCGAGATCAAGCGGCGTGTATTCGTCAACACTTGCCACGGTGGTTACATTCGGTAGGCGACCGAACTTGGGGGTGATACGTCGCATCTTCGGGGTCTCGAATGTGCGACAGTGGTTTATGACTTCAGTTACTGTAGCAAGGCTGTCTTTGCTGATGAGGAACTGATACACGTCCTCGGCAATGCCCTTCAACAGGTGGCCAACTTTGTCTTCCTCTGACATAGAAGGGCTGACAATTTGCAGAGCTTCAAGATTGCCTCGACATAGGTCGTGCACATCTCTCCTGCGATCTGAGCTCTCTGTAGTAACGTTTGTTCGGCCTGCTTTCTCTTAGCTACGGAGTCTCCGAAGCACGCTCTTATTTCGGAAACGAAGCGATCCCATGACGTGAGGGCATCTTCGTGGTTCTTGTACCACACGAGTGCTGTGTCCGTTAAGAAAAATACTACATTGGTCAGCTGGGTCGCCACGTCCCACTGGTAGTATTTGCTCACCCGTTTGTAGTGTGTGAGCCAGGCGTCCATGTCCTCGCCAGATTTGCCACCGAATGTGCGAGGCACTATAGATCCTGACGCAACCAGGGACCAGCCGCACGCGAACCTGGCACTAGCGGTGCTGCTGGGACTAGTAGAAGGTCTGCAGCTTCGGGGATCCGGTTTCTTTCTTCGCCGCGAGACATCTCAGCTGCCAGTGGTAAGGGGGGCCGTTCACCAAGGCGGCGGCTTCGTCATAGATTAGGCGCTTGAAGCGTCGTGTTGCTTGGTTGATTACCCCGCACCTCCACCACAAAACTGTTACGGTTGAATTAAAGGATATGTGGATTTGATTACAGGGTTGCTGTGTTGGAGGCTGGCTGGTCCCGACGAAGCAGAAGAAGAAGACGGCCGACGGAGACGAACACGGCCGGCGGGGACGCCGACCAGCCCGAACATGCGGGTTGGCGCGAAGCGCCGAAGAGAAGAACAACAACCGCACTTCACGGTTACCCAACGCACACTGGTTTTATTTTACAGTCGCCTTGAAGTCCTGGATGCCAGAGCGGCGCCCCCTGGCATCCTCACATGTCATTCCGAAACCGAAACTGACAACCCAAAACACAACAATCATCCCCTCCTCGAAAGAAGTTCACCTATACACTGTTTATATCTATACATGATCGACACCAACGTATTATACAAGGTATGTACATTAGAACACATGAAAATTCAGAGTATGGCACACCGAACTCACACACTACGAGTCCTGAAAATGCACTGAAAAAAATGTACACAACTCAGTACAATATTGATTTGGATGCATTGGACCTTTGCACAGAACAATAATGTTCACGAACAGTAATTAACAAGAGTTCTACATCACGTAGTCTTCGAAACGACGCGGCTTCTGCCGCTTTCGCTTAGGGCGGGCCCTTTTGGGTGTAGAATCAGGTGTGTCTGCACCTTGGTCACTTGTGCTCTGATGTGACACATCAAGAGCAGTAGAAGATTGTGAAGGCTCTGAACGAGCGTTAAAATTCGCGGTCTCATCAGAGCTCGCAGCATGAGCTTCGGAAGAATTTTGTAGACCGGAGTCTGGTTCAACGGTCTCAGCCGCATTTCAAGGTTCGAAGAGAACTGTATAACTTGGTGTACTTGAACCAGCGACACCGACTGGTAACTCCTCCCCCCTTGAAGAAGAAATGCCAGTGCATGGAGGCCACATGTAACAGTCTGATGCGTAGTTGAAAGGCGTGGACGGAACGTGATGGGGAAGACTTTTAGGTGTTGAAGGTGAATCCGTATGAAAAATAACAAGGCGCGAAGCATTCCAGATGTTACCATCACTTAAGCGAAAAGAAGTGGGGCTAACCTGGCCCAAGACTTTGAAAAGACCCCGATACTTGGGGCGCTTGCCTGGCACACGAACCTTGACTAGATCGCCAGTGCGAACTTTGGACTGCTTTGCACCTCGACGGGTGTCGACATACGTTTTCATTGCTTGTTGATGAGAAAAAACCCTGATAAGGGTTTGATCAGGAGAAGACACTGCTATGTTACGAGGCAAAGAGACTATGTCGAGAGCAACTCGCGGTTGCCTACCGTGGAGAAGTTGAGCAGAAGAAACTCCAGTGTTGCCTTGTGGTGTGAACCTGTACGAAGCTAAACATTCAGTGAAGACTTACTTGAGGGGACGGTGCTCTAATTGGGCGATCTGGATATGTTCCTTCAGAACGCGATTAAAGCGCTCGATTTGCCCATTTGATTGGGGATAAAAAAACTGATAACCTCAAGTGCTAAATTCCTCGTTGTGAAAGAAAAGCCTCGAAATGTTGGGACTGAAAGTGTGGATCATTGTCCGTAACTATGGCATCAGGAAAAACCTTCCCGGCTGAAGATTGAAGACAGAAATTCAATGATGACCTCAGAAGTAACCGTATGTGTGAAACAAAGCTCTGGCCATTTGGAATGGTAGTTGATGAGAGAAACAATGAACCGGGCATTTTGCGGAACATTATGCAAAGGGCCGATGATGTCCATGCCGAGTTTCTGCCAAGGCCGATCAGGCCACTGGACTGGCTGCAACGGAGAAAATGCAAGTTTGGCAGACTTGTCAGCTGCCTGACATATATGGCAGTTGTAAACTGCATGCTCGACCTGCTTGTCTTCGGCTGGCCACCAGTACCTGTCTTGGAGATTCTGTTTGGTGCGGACAATGCCTGGATGGGCCTAATGGGCAAGCTGTATTAGCTTGTTACGGAAAGAAGCAGGGAGAATCATGCGTTCATCACGGAAAAGCAAGTCCTCGACACAAGACAGTTCCTGTCCGACTGCGAAGTAAGGCAAAAATTCAGAAGCAAGAGCACATTTGGGAGGCCGTCCTTCACGTAAATATTTGAGAACTTGAGACAAAGCGGAATCTGCAGCTGTAGCTGCCTGAAGCTCAGCTTTAGTAATGCAGGAAGTAACTAATGAAACAACTTCCTCATCCCGCTCTTCAGTAACCGGTATCTGAAGAGGAAGGTGCGACAGTGCATCAGCAACTACGTTATTAGAACCTTTACAATATTGAACACTGAAATTATAATACATGAGTTTGGCACACCAACGGGAAATGCGAATGGGGCGGCGGCCTTCGGATCCTGCAGAAAGAAGAGCAACTAGTGCTTGGTGATCTGTACGTATAGTGAAGTGCCTGCCCCACAAGTAAACATGCCATTTCTTACAGGCGAAAAGACACGCGACAGCTTCACGCTCTCCTACTGAATATCTGCGTTCAGCAGGGGTCAATGTACGAGATGCAAAACCGATAGTGATCAGCTGATCACCTCTGAGTTGTTGAAACACTGCTCCCAGTCCAACATCGGACGCATCCGTCGTGATGACGATGGGAAGCTTCTCATTGAAAATACTAACAGCTGGCTTTGAGGCCAGTATTGACTTAACTCGAATGAAGCTCTGCTCAGCTTCAGCTGGCCAGTTAAAAAGCTGTGCTTGTCAAAGTAGAGTACGCAGTGGTTCAACAACATCAGCATAGTGAGGGACAAACTTGGCATAATAACCAACAAGACCTAAAAAAGATTGCAAGGTTTTGGCATCAGTAGGCCGTGGGGCATTGACAATGGCCTGAACTTTAGATTCAACAGGTGTCAAGCCGCGAGAACTGACATTATGTCCTAGAAATTGTAACTCATTCACAGAAAAAATGCACTTGTTATTAAGTTTCATACCACATTCACTGATGCGGTTGAGAACAGTATGCAAGTTAGCATCGTGCTCTTCGCGAGTACGTCCCCACACCAAAATGTCATCCAAGTAACAAAAGGCGCCATTACAACCCTTAAGAATAATTGACATCATTTTCTGAAACACTGTGCAGGGGCAGATGCGAGCCCGAAACACACGCGGCGAAACCGAAACAAGCCTTCGTGCAATGCAAATGTGGTTAATTCTCTGCTGCACTCAGAAAGTTCAACTTGGTGATAAGCGGACGCGAGGTCCAGCTTGCAGAAACATACCACTCCGGAGAGCTGATGAAGCAGTTCTTCAGTGTGAGGAAGTGGAAAACCGTCTACGACGATCGCCTTGTTCGGTTCTCGTAAGTCGACGCATAGTCGAAGGGATCCATCTTGTTTTTTTTTTTTGACGACGACCAGTGGAGAAACCCAGTCGGAAGCAGAGACAGGCTCGATGATTCCGCTGCTTGAAGGCGGGACAGTTCCGAAGAGACTTGCTCACGGAGAAGAAGAGGAATGCGGCGCAGCTTGGCACGCACAGGGCACAAACCTGGTCGACGCATCACTTTATGCACAAAACCGCGCACACAACCCAGTTCACGGGTGAACAGGTGGTGGAATTCAGAAGGCGCGTTGGCCGGAAGATTATCTTGGACGTCGACTTGAGCACACGTCATGGACGCACCGGCAATGCTGATGGACAAAGCCCTGATGGCATCACGTCCCAAAAGCGAGCTGCCATTAGCAGTTACATAAAAAGTAATGGAAGCAGTGCGACTGCGATAGGAGACCTGAGCTGTAAAATGACCTAAATTATCAATCGTTTCCTTGGAATATGTTTGTAGAACGACGTGTGAAGGCAAAAGCCGAATGTTGGAAAAATGACTATGAAAGTCAGCGGCACTGATTAAAGAGACTGAGGCACCAGTGTCCACGAGAAATGACAAGGGCACATGGCCCATTGAAGCTACGATGCTGGGCTCGGACGTAGTGTGGAGGCGATCCACATTTGAAACAGTGACCGTATTGGTCTGTGCAGTGCTCGAAGGAGCGGACGAAGAAACTGGTTCAGGAAGATTTGCTGGACGGGAATTGCATACGGACTGAAAATGTCCGATTTTTCCGCACGCAAGACAAGTGCGGTTTCTCGCGGGACACTGCGCAAAATTGGCTAAATGCCGAGCCGATCCGGAACGAAAGCAATGCGAGGTTGCGCTTGGAGAAGAAAATTGCGAACGCGAGTTAGGAGCTCAGTGCTGTTCCTGAAAACCAGAATTTGGCGGAATGGGGTCGCCATATTGCCGGCTTTCCCGCCTCCGTGACACAGAGAGGCCGCCATGTTGGCCGCCACGGAAGGGCTGTGCAGGCGGGCGTCCATGTTGGCCGCCGCGCCGAGACGAAGATGAAGGGCCGCCATGTTGACGCGTCCCGTGAAACAAAGAGCCGCCACCTTGGCCCCCCGCAGCAGAAAGTTGCTGCACTGACTGTGGAGCGAATTGCTCCAACTGGGAGCGAATAAGCTCGTCTTCTCGCGCAATCGAGAGCGCTTCGGATAATTAAATCGAGGAGCCTTTTTGAAGCATGCGGCAGGGAACGTTTTGCGAGGCTACCCCTCTGAAAAGCTGATGGCGGATGATATCGTCCTCGAGCGCGCCGAAGCCGCACGACGCGGCGAGCGTTTGAAGAGAAGTAATGAACTCAGCGACTGGCTCGCCAGGCAATCGTCGCCTTTCTTGGAACTTTACGCGTGCGAGATAATCGCACGAGACATCTCTAAAATGCTCATCGAAAAGAGCAACAGCATTCTTGAAGGCATCGCCCGACGCTGGCGTCGGCGACGCGTTGGTGGCGTCCAAAGTATAGAAGAGCTTTAACCCGGCAGGGCCCAACGCGTTGAGCAGCAGGGCCTTGCGACGCTCGGGCTTGCTGGCGTCCTCCCCGGCCGCGTGTGCGTAGGCCTGAAACGCCAATTTTCAGTCCGCCCACGGAAGTTGCGGGTCTCCAGGCGAATGAAGAAATAGGGGAGGTGGAATAGGAGACGCCATTTCAAGCAAGAAGAATGGAGAGGTGCAGACGAGAAGAAAATGGTGCCAGTACACTGTTTCAAGAAGACGACGGAGGCGGCGTAGCTGAATGAAGAAGAAATGAAGCGACGCAGCAGGCAGCAGCCACCTTGCTGGGAACAAAGAGCGTCTAGGGTTAACAGGGTAAGTCCGTTAGAAGCAAGAAAAATACGAACACGGAGAACGAAATGGGTTCTTACACGTCCTCGTCGCCATTGCTGTGTTGGAGGCTGGCTGGTCCCAACAAAGCAGAAGAAGAAGACGGCCGATGGAGACGAACGCGGCCGGCGATGACGCCGACCAGCCCGAACACGCGGGTTGGCGCGATGCGCCGAAGAGAAGAACAACAACCGCACTCCACGGTTACCCAACGCACACTGGTTTTATTTCCTGGATGCCAGAGCGCACGGCGCCCCCTGGCATCCTCACATGTCATTCCGAAACCGAAACTGACAACCCAAAACACAACAAGGGTGAGGATGAAGTTTGGCAGTCGCAGTAAAGATGGAGTCCTCAGGCCACACCAGACAACGTCGTGTTCCTCTTCTACCTACCCGGCACATACCGTAGCAATATTGTTGCTATGAGTATCGACAATGAGAGTAATCAGCTCTACGGAAGCAAAAGCGATCGTGATTGAAGAAGGTGACTTTCTATATATAGCACACCGAAAAAGCACTGCTGTCAAGAAAGCCATCATTACCGTTGATGTGACTACAACACGTCAGAGTAACAGGAACATCGCAATTAAAATATCCAAATTTTATTAAACTGTAAGGCATTCTTAGAAAGTCATTCTGTTTGTAAAGGCTAACTTGAAAGGTAAGTAAAGGCTAACTTGAAAGGTAACAAGGCCGATAACTTTATCCTATAGAGTTCAAGTAAATAATACTCAGAACCCCCGTTGTAAGCATTAGTTCCCTATGTGCTGACCCGTCTTTTTTTCGTCCACGCAGAATAAAGTCACGGAAATAAAGGCGAACAATCACGCATCTAAAACTGCTTGATGACACTGGGGATAGGAACACTCTAACACGTGCACATGTTTTTTAGGCGATGCGGAATTGTTAATCTCGACTGTGGCCGATCACGGAATGGTTTTCCTTGAGCTCAATTACTCCAGTGGAAGGCGAATACATTCTCGACTACGTTTCGAGAAAAAGAAGTATATGTCCTACAATTAGCAGTTTATAAACGTTTGAAACTATTTACACGACAGCACTAACCGAGTGTGAGTGAGAATTTATTAGAAGGCAGAGAGGTCGGCCTGAGCTAGTTCGCTTTAGCCTGCTACTCTACACAGGGGATAAGGGAAAGGGGAAGGAAAGAGGGATGAAGGGTGATGATGGGGACAAGAAAAGGTGGTGCGTATGTACAGTAGCAACTTAGCATAGTACCCTACAGTCTAGTTTCTAGTCCAGTGCTTTTTATAAAGTCTAGAACAGCCATTGTAGCAGTTTTTGACACTGTTTGGTCGTTCATTGCTGACAATATGTGGCTTTCACTTAATAGTGTTCGTCTAGTGCTTGCCAACTTTGCAGTTGGCATTTTTCTTTGCGCCACGTATAATGCACAGTCACAAAATATGTGAGCTATCGTTTCGCGCACTTGGCAGCGTTCACAATTCGGGCTGTCCGCACGGCCGATTAGGTGGGTGTAGTGGCGAGTGAAGTCGACGCCCAGGTGAATTCGGTGCAGTATATTAGCATGTCTTCGGCTGATTTTATCTGGAAGACGAAAAGTCATACCGGGGTCTGTTTCCTGCAGGCGCTTGTTCCGGTGATCTGGTAGCGACCAGTAAGTGGCAGCGCATTCGCGCATGAGTGATCTCAACAATGTGTTGACGTCACCTCGTGAGTACGGTACTTTGACGTACATAGGAGCGTTGTATATTGCCGCTCTTGCTTCGCTATCGGCTGTTTCGTTGCCAACTAGGCCGCAGTGTCCAGGAATCCATTGTAGTGTAATCAAGTGATCGCTCCTGTGTGTTAGGTCAAATGCTTGGACGATTCCAAACGTTAACTCGTAAAATTGGCCTCTTCTTGAGCAAGAATGGATAGCTTAAAGCGCTGATTTTGAATCAGACAGAATAGTCCATTTACGCGGTGCCTGGTCGTTTACAAATTTTATGGCTTCTTGTATAGCAACAAGTTCTGCAGCTGTCGAAGATGACCTATGATCTAATTTGTACTGTCGGGAAATACTGAGTTGAGGGATCACGAAGGCTGCAGCTGAGGCGTATGAAGTTACGGATCCATCGTTGCAAATGTGCACAGAGTCGCTGTATCGGTCATCTAAATGTGCCAAGGTGAGTTGCTTGAGGGCAATAGAAGAAACACGCGACTTATACGAAATTCCACGTATTTGAAGGCACACCAGCGGTTTAGTCAATGTCCATGGAGGCACTGCAGAGATTACAGCAGGTGCAAAGCTTGAAGGGATCATGTGCCTATGCGTATCAAGGCATCGCGAATAGGTACAGCTGGGTCGGTCCACTTGTAGCGAAGACAACGGGTGCTGTGCATGTCGGGTCAGCAGACGAAGGTGCACTCGAAGAAGCTCGCAGGACGTGTAAACCTGTATAGGGTAGGTGCGTGACTCCTCTATAGTGCCAGAGGTGGACGTGCACCGTGGCAGGTCAAGGCATATTCTCAGTGCTCGTGCCTGAAGGCTCTCTAAAGTACGAAGGCACGTTGCCCGCATGCTGGAAGGCACAGGTGAGCTGTACCTTATATAGCCCACAAACAATGCCTTGTATAACTGCAGAAGACTTTTCTCCGAAGGACCCCATCTCAGTCCTGCTATAACACGAAGAACATACACAAAACTGATTAGTTTGTTTCGCAGCACAGTCACATGCTTTGACCAGGACAGGTTGCGATCAATGACGACCCCTAAATAGCGGTGGTGCTTGACCACGGGAATCACTGCTCCGTGAACGAAGATTGGGTACCGCGACATTGATTTCTTCGTAAATGCCAATGCAGCACATTTTGCTACTGAAAGTTCCAGGCCCTGACGAGGTAAGTACTTAGATGGTATTGATGTGCCTTGTTGTAGCCTTGCTCGCAGTTGTGGTCGCGTTGCTCCAGATGCCCATATGCATATGTCGTCCGCATACGCACTGATTCTGACAACGTCGGGAAGCTCAGCTTCAAGGCCAATGAGTGCTATGTTAAAAAGCATGGGGCTCAGGACGGCGCCTTGCGGAACTCCACAGCTTACAAGGTGCCTCGCCGTGTCACCGTTAGATGTCGACATAAAATGGTACGTCCTCTGAGATAGCTCCCAATCCATGCGTGTAGTCGGCCACCTACGCCGATGTCTTCAAGTGCGTCAAGAATGGCCTCATTGTAGACGCTATCGTACACGCCCTTTATATCTAAGAAAATGGCCCCTACCAATCTCTGACGTTGTCTTTCCTTTTCAACAAAAGAAACTAGATCTACAACACCGTCTATAGATGATCGACCTCTACGGAAGCCATTTATAAAATCTGGTAAGCCGACATTATTCTCCAGCAGCCATTCCAATCTTGCCAGCACCATGCGTTCCATCACCTTACCGATGCAACTGGCTAGGGCAATGGGTCTATAAGAAGACAACTCGTGTGAACACTTGCCTGGTTTCAGTAAGGCCACTATGCGGCTGCACTTCCAACTCTGGGACTGTCGCTGTTTCCCACGTAGAGTTGTAGAACGACAAGAGAGCCTGCCTTGCTTCCTGGCTGACGTGATATAGAGCCGAATAAGTAATTCCGTCAGGCCCTGGTGCGGACGACCGTCCGGACGTGGAAATTGCAGCGTCGAGTTCGCGCATTGTGAATCGTAAGTCGAGGCGATCGTCGCTGGATGGCGGTGAGGCTAAATACGAAGGTGATATCGATGAGGAGGACATACGAGTAAGTGGCAGTAATCTTCTGCAACCTCTACTTCAGGTCGACCTTGCTTTAGAGCCAAAGATCGGAAAGGGAACAACTGTTGAGTGGGTGTCTGAAGGCTTCGGACAGTTTGCCATATTCGAGACAGGGGTTTTCTGGGATCAAGAGAGCTACAAAATACCCTCCACCGTTGCTTATCGAGCTTATCGAGGTGTCGCAATACATGTCGTTGTGCTTGGCGTGCTGTAGATAGGTCAGATGGTGATTTCGTCCTCCTGTATTTTCTCTCTGCCCGGCGACGGATTGCACGAAGGTATTCATATTGTGCGTCAAGTTGTGATCTTGGTAGCGACACATTCACAAGTTTCGTATGCGTTGTTAAGGCTGATGCAATTAGGCTTTCTATTTCAGATGTAGAATGAATGTTCCCGCACTGAGCATTTACAGAAGCTTGGAATCCTGGCCAGTCTACGCTTTTCACAGGCCGGGGAGTCGAACGACGGAATCCTTTTAGCTGTACATATGTAGGGAGATGGTCACTTCCATGTGTTTCAACGTCTACGAACCAACAGGTGGTAGGCAAGAGACTTCTGCTCACAAAACATACGTCTAGACAGCTGCTGTACGATGCGCCACGGAGGTAAGTAGGTGAGCCATCGTTAATGGACATCAGGCCCTGATTGAGCACAAAATCGGCAATGTCCCTACCGCGGGTGTTCATTGAGGCAGAACCCCACATGGGAGGATGTGCATTAAAATCCCCAACTAATACATGTGGCCCAGGGCAAGCTTGGAGCACAGACAAGAGATGGGAACAGTCCACGTGGCTTCTAGGAGGAATGTATCCACCAATGATTGATATTGAACGTCGCTTGTGCTTTATAGATAGGCAAATATAGTCGTTAGAAGCATGAGGAGCCGCGGCATGTCTCACGTACGTTAAATCTTGACGTACGCATATAATTACTTTGCTCGCATTTCGATCATCACGTGACCACTAAGTGACGTATCCAGAAATACGAAACGACGACGTCATATTCGGCTCACATATTACAACCAACGTAACTTTGTATTTAAACATCCGTTGTCGAAAGTCAGACAATCGGCTTCGCAAACCTCGTGCGTTCCACTGCATTATAGCAGAGGTGCGCACACGTTCATCAAAGAAATTCGCCATATTGTTTATGGAAGGGTCAGCAGTAGCGGTTCCAGCACGTTGAGGATCTGCACTGCTGTTCGTGCTGTGAATCGCACGAATAGATTTTAGTAGATGCTTCAGCATAGTTTGGCTCTTCTCAGTGTCTTGCCTATCATTTTCCGCCCTCTTTGAAGTTGCAGCCCATGATGTGGTCTTTTTTATTGCGCCGGTCGGTAGCGAAGGCCACTCAGTATCTGAAGCATCGGCGTGCAACGCGGGCGTTGGTCCACTTTCTGCATCCCTGGGACGTGGTGCGTACAACATGGGTGTGGCGGCCTGATAATGCACACGTGTATGTTCATCTGTTGCTGATGGTGATGCATCACTCCTATGTCCACTATGCTTTCGCTGGTGCCTACGTTTTGGACGACGTCTGTGTCTGCGGATGGACGTTACTGCCTCTCTGTGTGTCGAGTTGTCTCTGACCATCTTCCGCAGGACGCGAATTTCTTCTTTGATCTTCGGGCACTCTTTCGACGTTGCTTCATGTTCACCAGAGCAGTTTGGGCATTTCAATGGAACAGCAGTATCGCAGTTTTCCACTTTATGAGACCCGCCGCACCACTGACAAGTTGTCTCACTTTTGCGCACTGCGCTGACGTGTCCCAACTTGCAGCAATTGTGACACTGCAAAGGCCGTGGCACGTAAGGGCGCACGGGATGTCTCACGTATCCAACCTTCACGCTAGGGGGCAGAGTCTCAGAATCAAATACTAGTTTGATGCAGCGAGACTGCCCGAAGCGGCGTATGGTCCCGATTCTGACTGTCGACGTCACAACATTCTGCAGGTCAGCGTCTGTGATGTCAGCGTCGACATCATTTATCACGACAGTCGTTGTTTCTTTCCCGTGAGCGAGAAACGCGCGAACTGAAATACTTCCGAGCTGCGTGACGGCCTTCAGTCTGTCAAGAATGGTTTTGTTTGTCACATCAACTGACAATGTTTTTCCTGCTATTTATGCGAATTTCCTTCACTTGAGCAGGTGCTACTCGCTCGAAATAATTAGTCAATGACTGCCTGTTTAGTGAGTTCAGGCTGTCTGATGTAGACATAGGTACATACGAGATGGTGAAACATCGCTTGCCTTTGTCTAGCGCCGGTTGTGGCTCCACCGTTGATGACGTCCTGCGAAACTTCCTTTTCAACCGGCGGGTATGGAATGTCCTGAAGTCGGCTTCCGATTCCATCTCTTCCACTGATGAGCTATCGGTAGAATCATCACAAGGAGCAGATGCGCCAACGCGGTCACCCACATTCGGTCCATCCTTATGCAAACGCCTAGGGCCCGCTGTCTCGTTGGATGGATGGTCCCCCATCCCGGGGGGTGACGTCTTCCGTTCCGCTTGTTCAGAGAAAGTCAGGAATTCTGACAGTTTAAAGCAGCACTAAGCGAAGTCTATTAGTTTCCTCTTGGGATCTTGAAACATAAGGGATTTCGAACAAGTACATGACACCTGCTTAAAAAACTTATTCTCCATTCGCAAACAAAGAAACAAACGAATAAAACAACAAATGAATAAACAAACAAACCAAGAATTGAACAACCAAACAAATAAACGAATCAAATACTGATTACCATCATAATCTTTACCGTCGACCTATTTTATGTCCAGTGCAGTATGAAGGCCTCTCCGAATAATTATTCGAATACCGTAAGCGAGCACATTATATTCTTTTCGTGCGAATTTCGCAATTTGGATTTCGCACTTGTCTCTCTACAATGACAATAAGAGGAGAGAAGTAAACAGTTAATAGTCAGGTGGCAAATTGAAACAGGTTAGCCAGCGAAACAGCACAGAAATTACGCGTGTAAACTACGCAAGTAACGTATGGTACAGAGAAAAACACAAAATACAACACAAGTGCTCTCACTGCGCTGTGTGTGCTCCTCTGTGTACCGCACGTTACTAGTAATCCAAATGTACATTAAACGCAGGCGAGCCACGCAGGCGAGCCACTCTCAAAGCACGCCTAAATGTGTATTTTTGATAATGTTATAATATACTTGGAATAAACCACGGTGTTGACACTGTAGGTAAATAGCGGCTTCCATTGGCGTTGCTTATTTAGTCATGACAACAAAGGCGTAATCAGATGTTTTTTTGCGTCGGGAGGGGGGGATGCCGATATGTGTGTCCCATACGCGTTTTTATGTGCTGTTGCGAAAGAGACGAGACCGACACCCGCGTCGCCATGGTTGAACACATCGCTCTTCTTTTGTTTATTGCGTGCTCACGTGCCCCCTACCCTGCGCTCGCTTCTTCGCGCGTCCGGTGCGCAGCATAGCGTTTTCCACCAACGTTTTCCCGCGCTAAATTTAACATCCTCCAGGAACCACGGCGTGGTCGCTTGCCTCCCTAGGGCAGAACCGTTGGGTGGCGCAATGAACTTGCTGGCAGTTACGGAAGTGGATCTGGAAGTACTTCTCGAGGCCATTCCTGAATTGAAATGCGTCGACTACTCGGCCGAGCTTCTATTGCAGTGCTGGCACGTTGTCGTCTCTAACAACTACCAAGTCACCGACATGCAGCTGGGATGAAGACGACGGCGGGCAGTGATTGGCGGAGCGCAGGAGAAGTAAATATTCCTTCTTCCACCGTTCCACAATCGGTGCAGAAGCTTGTCTCTGTATCTCACGCTGCTTCACAAATCATGTGCTGTGGAACTAGGAAATCTGCCGCTTGTGCTTGCTGGTAATTCCACAACACAGGACGTCTTGAGGGGCTAGTTGGTTCATTCTATTCAGGTAAAAATTGCGCTGAAATAGAAAGGACACCACAAAGAAGGAACACTTAAACAGATCGAGCGCAAACTACCAACTGTTTTTTATTGACTGTAGAACGTCGGTAAAATAGGGAACCCGTACATAGCTGCGCCGACGCGTCGAGGATCAACACGTGCTACTTAACGCACCTTATCAATCAAAAAGGACACTTCTGCACCGTAGAGCGATACCGAGGCCTCACTTACACAGCTATCACCTTTCATGTTGATGAAGAATGCTTCCAACACCTCACGAGCACACGTATCTCTGCTATGTCCCAGTATCTTAGTCTCCTGAAATAGTGGTTCACATCCACATGCTGCGCAGTGTGCAGGCAAATTTCCCATTTCACTATTTTTGATCGACAGCTGGTGTTCACGTATGCGATCGTTAACGCAGCGGCCTGTTTGGCCCACGTAAGATCTGCCGCAGGAAAACGGAGTCGCATATACCACTCCCACATCGCATTGCACCACCGGGTTGGCATGCTTCTTGTTACACAGGCTAGTGCGCTCATTGCCGCTCGAAATTCGCGCGCACAACCTCGAGAGCTTCTTAGGTGCAGAAAACACCATGTCAACTCCGTGCCGGTTAGCAACCTTCTTCAGGTTGTGCGTCACCCGGTGTAAATAGGGTACCACTAACGGCCTCTCACGCCCACTGGGCGCGTCTATCAGGCACTGCTTCCGTGATCGCCCTTTTAGCTTCTTCAGGAGGGTCTCGGCCACCGCCGCCAGCACAGACTGCGGGAACGCGGCTGCCTTCAGTCGTTCAATCTGAGCACGGAAGCTGAATCGATCGACTCTGACTTGATAGTCATTGGTGATGTACAGCTTCCCGATAACATTTCAAAGGTTTTGCAGAAAGGTCCAAAGTTCTCCCACGAGCCTGCGGTACCTGCTTTCGAGCTTTTGGCTTATAACCGAAGGATGGCGGAAAAAGCAGGTCAAGAGAATCAGGAAAGATGCCTGCTGGAGGGGGTGGAAAGCCTTCAAAGGAGCACAATTCGACCGGCAAAGAGGACGACAAGAGACAACCTGGGAGATATTGTGAGATACTTCAAAGATAAAGGTCTCAGCTTGACTACGGCTGACAAAGAAGGTGGCTTCGTGATTATGCCGTCAGCTATCTACCAGGAGAAAGCACGCCAGGCCATCGAAAAGAACTTTGTCAAGGTAAAGCCTAGTGAGGCACGTGTTAAAACAAAAGCAGTGGCATTGTGTAGGGACATGAAGCTAACGAAACTTGCGAATGCAATTCAAGGAAGTAAATCCAGCACCTTGCAAGTGTTTTTTAGTGCAAAAACGCACAAAGTGGAAATTCCCTTTCGCACTATTGTGAGTGAAAAAGGATCATGGCAGCACCAGTCTAGCATGTTTTTACAAAAATGCCTGAACAGGTTGTGTTTGAATGATCCGTTCGTGACGAAGAATTCTATGGAAGTAGCGCGGTTTTTCGAAGGCAAAGTTTCACATGGGCTGACTTTCTCAGTGGATGTGCAAGATCTGTTTTATTCTGTTTCCCATGTTGAACTTTTTGAGTGTGTTATGGATTGCATTTTAGAGAATTCAGCTATTGGTTTTCAAAATTCCACGGGTCTGAGTGTTGATAATTTTATGTCGCTTTTGGAATTCTATCTGAAACACACTTTCATAGGTTTTGACAAGGGTTTGTACCTCCAAAGAAAAGGCATTTGTATTGGTTCCTGTGTTGCCCCTGTTTTGTGTAACATTTTCCTGGCCTACATTGACCGCGATCTGCTTGAGGTGTTTAGAAGTGACGGAGTGTTAAAGATTTTTAGGTACGTAGACGATTTCCTGGTAGTTTTGGACAAACAAACGAGTACTAACAGTAATGTGCACAACGTTGTAAAGAAGTTTAACAAGTATGGGAGGGGTCTATGTTTTACTTACGAGCTACCGCAGGAAGGAACGCTTCAGTTTTTAGATCTTAAGCTCATATTCAAGCATCAACATACTTGTTATGCGTACTGTCCGCGTGCTAGAAAGAAGCCTTTACCATATACATCATCACATTCTAAGGTAGTTAAGAGGGCGATCGCTTCAATGTGTTTGGAGTCTGCGCTGGTGAGGTCGTGCTCGCATGAGAGGCAGGCCAGCTTCCGTGCTCAGATTGAACGACTGAAGGCAGCCGCGTTCCCGCAGTCTGTGCTGGCGGCGGTGGCCGAGACCCTCCTGAAGAAGCTAAAAGGGCGATCACGGAAGCAGTGCCTGATAGACGCGCCCAGTGGGCGTGAGAGGCCGTTAGTGGTACCCTATTTACACCGGGTGACGCACAACCTGAAGAAGGTTGCTAACCGGCACGGAGTTGACATGGTGTTTTCTGCACCTAAGAAGCTCTCGAGGTTGTGCGCGCGAATTTCGAGCGGCAATGAGCGCACTAGCCTGTGTAACAAGAAGCATGCCAACCCGGTGGTGCAATGCGATGTGGGAGTGGTATATGCGACTCCGTTTTCCTGCGGCAGATCTTACGTGGGCCAAACAGGCCGCTGCGTTAACGATCGCATACGTGAACACCAGCTGTCGATCAAAAATAGTGAAATGGGAAATTTGCCTGCACACTGCGCAGCATGTGGATGTGAACCACTATTTCAGGAGACTAAGATACTGGGACATAGCAGAGATACGTGTGCTCGTGAGGTGTTGGAAGCATTCTTCATCAACATGAAAGGTGATAGCTGTGTAAGTGAGGCCTCGGTATCGCTCTACGGTGCAGAAGTGTCCTTTTTGATTGATAAGGTGCGTTAAGTAGCACGTGTTGATCCTCGACGCGTCGGCGCAGCTATGTACGGGTTCCCTATTTTACCGACGTTCTACAGTCAATAAAAAACAGTTGGTAGTTTGCGCTCGATCTGTTTAAGTGTTCCTTCTTTGTGGTGTCCTTTCTATTTCAGCGCAATTTTTACCTGAATCCACAACACACTTTCCGGTTAAGAAATGCGATGGCGTCAGTGCCTCTGCATCTTCGGCGTCCTTGCAGAGTGGGGTGAGAGGGTGGCAGTTTACAATCGCTTCCATTTCCGCCAGCACAATGAGCAGCTCTTCGTCACTGAGGCTACTTCGTTCAAGGCAGCGCTTGAGCACATCCTGAATTGTCCGTATGACTCACTCTCAGAAACCTCCCCACCACGGGGGTCGTTCGGCGGCGAGGAAGTTCCAGAGATTCGGTAGGTACATGCGTGGTTTTGCACGGTCTCGCTGAGCAGGAATGGCAGTCACTTGGAACAGCTGCGGAAGGTTTCGGCGTTATCCGAATAAACAGTAGATGGGACGGCCCTTCTAGACGAAAATTGGCAAAAGACATGAAGAAATGAGTAAGTGGGTTAATATGTCTGAGATTAATTCTAACTGCACTGCCCGTGTCATTGCACAGAAGGAAACAGCAATATAAAGTTTCGCAAACTGTAGAATAGAGCGGTAGTACAGTGGGCCCCAAAGGTCTATTCCCACGACGTCGAACGGTGACGCCTCCGTTATGCGACCTTTCGGAAATTGTTCCACTGTGACCGACGCTGGACGCAAATATCAGCGATAACACGGCAAGCACGACTGAAGCACTCTTTGAACGGTTTCTCCGCCTTTTAAAATTCAAAACCTTGATCGGAGGTCCAGCAGCGTAACTTGAACGCTGGCGTGTAGAAGACGGACATGCGTCGCGGGTATCAGGAGCGTCGTAAACACGTGGTCGTTTGGTAATAGGATTGGGTGTTTAGGCTCCTCTGATGCATCAAGTCCTTACAAGCGACCTGCAACTCTTAGCAACCCGTCCTCGTCAATATCCGGCCTTAGTATCAGAACATTGGAACCTGATAGCAAAGGCTGGCCCGCCTGGTGTGCGGAGATGTCTGCTGTAAAGGTAGTTTTGTGGACAAATTTGATGCGCTATCGCTATGGGTTATCTCTGCGTAGACGTCAACGGTCCAGAGGAGGATGTCTGGTTTCTGGAGGCGTTGCAAACGAACCTCGAAATCCAGGCGGTTACTTTGAGGAGCCTGAAGAGTAAGCTGTACTTCTCTTGGTCCAGTAGTGGTGTAGGTGGATGTATGGCTTGAGCTGATACTGCAGTTGGGAACACGGCCGGCAATTCACTGTTGAAGTCCAGCACCGTCAGTGCAGGGCGAGGATTCAGAGGCCAGATGCCTTCTGGTTCAGCCAACCAAGGAGGTACATTCCACTACTTGGTCTCTAGCATTACAAGTGCTGCGGATATTCCGTGCATCAAAAGGTCTGCTGGATTGTCTGCGCTCACGCAGTGCCGCCAAGTGTAGCCTCGAGTCAAAGTCTGAGTCTCTTGCACACGGTTCCTTACGAAGGTCTCAAATCGGTGAGCATCGCCAGAAACCCAATGTAGTGCAATTATTGAAACCATCATAAAGGAGGCGACCCAGGATGAGAACTCGGGCAGTTTCTGGATATAATGCCATAACCTCGCCGCTAAAAGACACGAAAAAAGCTCTAAACACGGTAGAGTGGTTCTATTAAGTGGCGCAAGCGAGACTTGCTCATGAGCAGTCGCACCGTACAACGGCTGTCTTCGAGTAGTTGGCGCACAAACACGGCGACTTCATACGCATGAGGGCTGGCGTCAGCAAACAAGTGTACTGTTGCGCGTTCATGCTCTTGCGATGCTACTGCGAGACAACGTGGACTGCGAATGGTAGAGAGAACATGCATTTTGGGCACCCACTTCTTTTATATTTCCTCAATGTCAAGTAAAACAGGCTCGTCTCACTCGATGTCTTGTCGCAATAGTCGGTGAAACAGGATTCGTGCTGTCACGTGAAATGAAGCAACAATGCCTAGCAGGTCGAAGAGTTTGGCGAAGGCTTGCAAAACGGTTCCCTCCATCGACGGTTTGGTTGCAATGAATGCGAATACGACTTGAGAAGTGATGATGTTGTGATCGGATTAGCGCTCCCAAAGTAGACCAAGCACCTTGGACTTGGAGATCTATCTGCTCGGTAACATTCTCGAGTGAGAAGCCATCCTTCAAGAACTGGGCGCATAGAAGGCGGGAGTTGGATGACTACTTTTCGAATTCCGTTCCGGCGTCGGCAACGATAGCTTTCGTTTCTCTGTAAATCTTCAACGCCTTCTCTTCGGAAGACGCACCCATGATTAAGTCGTCAACGTGACTTGACCGCTGCAGACGGGTGGCGGTGTCTGCACTAACTCGGACAACTGCCACCCGTCTGCAGGTACCAGGTGTCCGGATACCAACAGACGGGTGGCTATGTCTGAGGTAGTGCTGCAGGGTTGCTGACACCAAAAACGGGCTAAAGACGCTCCGAACAGAACCCTGGACAAGCGCCACTCGACGAATGTCGGGACGGGAGAGTTAGAGGAAGGGAGTTGGTCAATCCACCGGAAATTAGGTGCGTCTCTGTCTTCCGGTCGGGTGCATATCTGGAGGAATGCCTTTCGGATGTCTGCAGTAAGAACGAATTCAGTGCTCCTAAACTGCAAGAGCAGCTGCGGGAGTTCAGGACCCAACTTGGTGCCTTTATCGAGCATGTGATTCAAAGATGGTTCACCGTATTCATGCGACGAGGCGTCGAATACAACACGGACCATAAGAGTCATGGCCTCTCATCGGACTACAGCATGATGAGGCACGTAGTAAATGGTGTGTCCAAGAGGTGCTAATGGTGCTACTCTCTCCGCATTCCCTTCCTTAAAGTACTCGCTGATATGGCATGGCATTCCTGCAGAACCTCTGGGTGATGCTCGAGCCGCTGAAGCTCACGCTTAAGCCTGGTTTCAGCCACACTTCAGTTCGTACACGACGGGAGACCTGCTGACTTGATCGTCAGCGGTACCTCGCAGCGTCCTGCACTGTTGCGTACTCTGCTGCGAAAGTGGAGGAGCACTGGTGCTGGCTGACGTCATCTTGTCCGTCAGTGATACCGATAGCGTCCAAACGCCAGATAGCTGATGGGTCTGGAGGTAGGACTTCAGTGCACTAGTTGTCGGAACAAACCAGGAACGAGGCAGCGGCACTGATGTTACGCGAGTACAACCGATAGTGAACGTTAGTGCCCACTCCTTGAATGACTCAGCTAAATATGATCTCAACTGCGCACAGAGTGTCTGTGAAACGCTCAACACGCCCGGTTACTACCCTCCATTTGTGGTCTGAGCCGATCAAAGCGCTTATCATGGAGTCTTGGGTTTGGTCCCCTTGAGGTGGGCCAGCAAATGCCAGATTGCAGTCACGCATCATAGCGATAATGCTCGGCTCTGGAATTTCCAGAGCTTCAAGATTGACGTCTATAGGCTCCGTTCATCCACAGAGCGGGATGTTTACTCTTCGGCGCTGGTAATGTCGTGGCTGTTTTGAGCTGCCGAACGTAAACCCGTCCACCTCTTCGGTTACAGTGCAAGATAGGCGACGCTGCTGCGATATGTCCTTACGGATGAACGTTCGTTGGCTGCCGGTGTCAACCAGCCGTCATACATGCCCATCGGTTCTGAATGCCCAATCTGTGGCTGTTTGGAGCAACAGAGACGCCGAGCGCGTATTGCTTGCAGGAGCTGTTGTTTCGCGCTTTTCTCGTTGTGAGGTGACCTCTATAGGGGTTGAGTTGCAGTCAACTGTGGACTGTCAGTTACTCTTTGGCCCCAGATATTGCATAGAGCAGATATATGGCATCCGGAGCATCGTTCGCACTTAAGCAAGGGTGCGGTTCGGCAACTGCGAGCATAGTGTGCTTCATCCCGTACCTGAAGCAGATGCTGTAGCTGGAAAGACGTCGACGCTTTTCCTCTTCTGATAGCGTGACCCGACAATTACGGGTCATGTGTCCCGCGATGCCACAGAGCGGGCGTATAGTCTGTTCAGACCTTAAAATCGATTGATATATTGATATGTGGGGTTTAACATCCGAAAACCACAATATGAATATGAGAGACGCCGTAGCGGAGGGCTCCGGAAATTTTGACTACCTCGGGTTCTTTAACGTGCACGCAAATCTGAGCACACGGGCCTACAACAATTTCGCCGGCATCAGAAATGCAGCCGCCGAAGCCGGGATTCGATCCCGCGACGTGTGGGTCAGCAGCCGAGTATGTTATCCATTTGACTACCATGGTGAGGTCAGGCCTCGAATTCGAACCGGCCGATGATGGCCGTGCTGTCAGTGCTAATGCGGACGTAAGGAGGCGTCATGGTGTTCACAGTAGTATAACGGTTCGGCGACGGGCTCACTGATCTGGGTTTCTCGCGTGGCTATGGCTCTCCTCTCTGCTTTCGATTTCCACTATAAGGTACTTCAGGATTGCCTCACTTACTTGTCTGTCGACTAGACTACATAGTCCGCGGCATCTGTCTCGGTTTTCATGCGCCTTCTGTACTGGATCGCCAGGTCCTCTGACAATGAGCGCATCCGAACCCGTTGCAGAACAACCACGTATTCGGAAGACGGCATACCAAAGCTCTCCAAACAGCTGGTACAGATCTGTATTTTTTCGAACAGGTCCCGCAGCCTTCATACCTGCGATGATTTCTCGCTTGGCTCGATGGCTAGACGGCTGTTAATACGGTCGTCGATGAGGACATCTTTTTGGCCAAACCTTTCGGTGTGCGCCTTGACGGCGATGTTGTAGTTCGCTTCTGAAGGCGTATTCTTTCAATGGCCTGCTTCGCAGTGCCGGATAAGTACGTCTTTAAGTATTTCAACATCTCGATGCCAGTGAGATTAGGGTGCGTGTGAATGGTCACCACGTAATGCTCCCAGAACCCCTGCCATTCACGGTTCTCGTCGTTTAAGACGGGCACTGGAAGCTTCGGCAGCGCGATTCGCAAGCTTGGTGCGCGTGGCCTTTTGTGATCGATGAGGGTTTGGCCGGTAGTGTCCGAGTGGGCAGCTCCCACGGAGTGGTTGGATTCGTCGCTCGTACACGCATGCCCCGACTGGTTGGCTTCGAGGTCGGTACAGCCAACCATTACACGCCCGTTCATCGCAGATTGAAGCCTGCTGATGGCGTTCACGAACTTCTCGTGGTAGTTAAGAGCGCCCTGAGCTTCTTCACCAAACTCTTCCCCGTCGAGGACGTCGGCAGTCTGTTTATTCAGTTCGACGAGAGCTAACTCTTTGTCACAGAACGCGTCGAGGATTTCCTGCAAAACGGCGGTAGGCGGTAATAGGTCTCGCTGGAAGACCTCGCTGGCTTCAGACAGAAGTCGGGTTGTGGAACCGCGAGTGATGCCGTGATTTCTGCGTAGTTTTTCCATCCTGGGAACGTTTTGATGCTGAGTATGTCGGACTTCTGCCGGGTTTTCGGCACCAGTATGTTGCGACAGAGACGAGAAGGAAGGAAGGAAGGAAGGAAAGAAGGAAGAAAGAAAGAAAGAAAGGAAGGAAGGAAGGAAGGAAGGAAGGAAGGAAGGAAGGAAGGACGGAAGGAAGGAAGGAAAGAAGGTGGCATCGCTAAATAAGCACCTTCCAAAGCTTTTAAAGGTGCTTGTGAGGGTGAGTCGGTAGCTATTGATTGTTACCTAATTGTGTCCTTCGAGTCCTTCATCCCAATTGTTCGTCTTTTAAGCAGTGTGGAATGAGGTATCAACTTGCAAAGCTATTCGTTTAAAAGTACGTACTTGCGCAGAAATGATAGTCCTTTCAATATGGAGGGTACTAATTAAGCAGCAACTTAAGCAGCAAGCGTTAGCGGTACGGGTTTTCTTGCCTCTGCTTCTGTTGTAGAGTGGGAGGTGCCTCGGATCTCGTACGGAAATGCTCGGCTTACGCATTCACGGGCTGCGGTGGGCACGTGTCGATTCATTTCCCTCGAGAACTTCGTGACCCGGAATCCACACGATGTATGTGTAGGGAGGAGGATTGTCCATGAGTTTTAGTAGCTTAATCGCCACCGTGGAGACCCTGCCTTGAAGATTGTTCCGGGTCGCTGTTTGTGAGTCGGTAAAGACCCCGATGGGATCCTCACTCGTCTTGGGGGCTAGTGCTATAGCAGCCTCTTCAGCTGTTTCCGCACGTTTGGCGAGGATAGTTGCTGATGCCACTACCATGTCCTTGCAATCTGTGACGGTAATCGCGAAGGCGTTACGTCCCTAATACTTGGCTGCATTCACGTATCGTGCCTGCGGGTCAATGCGATGGCTATTACGGAGCTTGTTAACCCTGGCGAGTCCCTTGGTCAGTGATGTTGAGGGTGTATGTTTCGAGGAATCTGCTGAATGTCAAGGCATTCTCGGAGCTCTGACGGTATTTTGCCTTTGCATTCTTCAATGGGTTCTATAGGGTGGTCTCGTACCCTGTGCGCCGAAGAACGGCTTGCCCTGGGGGTGACAACTTGAGTCTCTCGACCTGGTATATCAGGTGCGCTTCGGCAAGTTCCCCCACGTATTGTGAACTCCCATGCGAAGCAATCGGTTAGTAGACGCGGCTGCCGACAGTCCTAGGGCAAGCTTTGTAGCCTTCGTATCTGCACATTTAGTTTTTGTTTCTCCGCTGTCTTCAGATTGAGGTACGGAGTTCCGTACGTTATGCGACTGTGAAAGAGAGCTTGTATCATTTTAAGGTGTCGCGCTCTTTGAAGCCACTGCGGCGGTCAGCCACCCTTCGTATTAGGTGAGTGAGCTGTGTCACGGTGTTCTGTAGTCGGGGTAGCGCAGCGGAGCCAGATCCATCTTTATGTATTTGTACTCCAAGCACGTCGAGTGTGTCCACGTGTGGTGTTTAGACTCCTTCTAGAAAGACTGGTGGGTCAGGTGCGTCGTAGCTTGGTGGTCTACCCCGGGTGCGTGCTCCAAGTACTAACAGTTGTGACTTTTCCGGAAGCACATTGGAGGTCGCAGGTTTTTGAGATATTCTTCAGTGATGTTAACCATCTTCTGGAAAAGGGTCTCCTATTCACCCGTGCTTGAACCTTTTGTCCACATAGTGATATCATCGGCGTATAACGCGTGATATTTCCCACGGACAGCATCCAAGAGACGTGGGAGCTCAAGGAGGAGGGTCAAGGTATAAAGCAGTGGTGATATCACTTAGCCTTGTGGCGTGCCCTTGTCAGGGAGTTGAAATAGCTCGCTTCGTATATTGGCGATCCTTAACGCGACAATTATACTTTCAAGGATGCTGTTTGGGCAAAAAAATTGTTGCGGAGACAACATTCTCTAAAATACTCTCTTTGAGCAGTTTACTGGGCGGAGCCTTTTTTTACTAGGACCTAGGGGAAAGGGGGCTAGTATGGTTCAACAGAGACATGCTGCGTTTTTCATCCCGGGCTCCAAGATTGACATCTGTGGCCATCTGTAAATCCAGTACATATTCCTGACCAGAGGCCTAATTAAACTATGAGGAGCCACGGATGTTAGTGGCAGTATTCACAATATTTTTACCAACAGAATAATCGACCTTTGCATCTAGCAGTTGAGGAGATTCGGGAGAACCTCCTGATGGGGGCATTCGAAGCTTAGCAAATTGAGTGCTGTCAACTTGTCTTGAGCTATGCATTCAGTGATGCTATCTGCTAGGTGCTCCATTACCCTTGTCATCGCTTTTTTTCTACTGCTGCCTCAACTCCCTGTGTAATAGACATCTCCGTCAACGCATGACGTCCTGTAACACCGGCATACCCATGAGCCCCCTCCTTAACAGTCGTTGTGGCTTGCCTCCTAGAACATCGCGGCTTTTATACAATTTCTAACACCTGCATGTCTTGCTGTCTAAATAAGCAATATGCATTGCCAGCGGCATGATTTACACCACGTAGCCAATGGCAGCACAAGCTACCCTGGGCCACGCACTCCCGATCGGAGTGTGCTTCATTACGTCTGCAACACCGCACATCGGATTTGAAACCACCTGCACTGCGCCCAAGCCTCCAACAGTTGCGGCATTGTAATGGGCTTCATGGTAGATTAGTCTAGAATAGGGGGAGTGTCCAAAGCGTCCAAACGAATAGATGGGAGGAGTGGGTCCGAGTGGAGACCTTTCATGGTGAACTCCCGCGCCGCGGCGCTACCATAACGGACCCGTGGGCTTTCTCCGCAGTGAAAGCCGTGTCTTGGCGGTGGGCTTTTGCTACGCGTCCGATATTTCGGCCGCTATAAGACAACTTTCCAGTCATATGGACAAACTGGCACGCGCCGAACGGCGTAACCCAGCAGAATTCTTGTGTGGCACATCCAGCAATGCCTTTTCAATGGTTCTGGCGGTGTTTTCGTGGCGTGTTTGAGTTTGTTGCTCTATTATTTCTGGCTCGTTCCTTATAATGTGTTTGAAGACACGTTTAGCGGCTACATTATAGGTTCATTCTATTCATCCTGCACTTCCAGAACTAGTTCACGGAGGTGCCATCTGGCCCCGCCGCGGTGGTCTAGTGGCTAAGGTACTCGGCTGCTGACCCGCAGGTCGCGGGTTCGATTCCCGGCTGCGGCGGCTGCATTTCCGATGGAGGCGGAAATGGTATAGGCCCGTGTGCTCAGATTTGGGCGCACGTTAAAGAACCCCAAGTGGTCAAAATTTTCGGAGCCCTCCACTACGGCGTCTCTCATAATCATATGGTGGTTTTGGGACGCTAAACCCCACAAATCAATCGAGGTGCTGTCTGTGTGTCTTATTCTTGCAGACAACGTTTCAGCAAGTGCAGCAGCGACGAGACGCGGAAACGAATACGAGAGTGCAGATGTCGTTCAAGCTCTATAATACTTGTCGGCTGTTTCGAAGGTGGGTGGTGGCACGTTGACCCCGCGACTAACATTTCCATGCTATTGATTTTTGCTATATAGGTTGCTGATGCCATGTCAAGAAACTCCGCACAAGAACGCGTGCACGATCGCAAACAGACTGTGCCATACACGCCTACGTCTGTGGCCAGCGCCAGCATCGTCGCCATGTCACCTGCTGCCGAAGCTACAAAAAATCCACTCATAGGATCTTCCGTCCAGTTTGCGGGGCCTCGTTGACCCAGTGACTAACTTTTTCATGCTATTGATTTTTTCTACATAGGTGAGTGCACCTGTACATGTGTTTTCACAACTGCTGTCCCTGACTCTAGCTCTTTTTTTCATTGGTTTTGCCACTGCCGACAGAGTGTTTGTATTCTGTTCTTTGCTCGTCATGCCTACTACTGGCGATATTATGAAGTCCATTATGAGTTCAAGCGTCAAATGTGCGTTGAAATTTGGACCACGAATCAGAGCTTATCATTTTGTTCCGAGGTGGCTCATCATTTCAAAAGCGCTCCGACAGAGCAGCGAACTTTGACTGCTGAGGTGAAGAGTACAAGAGAGGACTGTGCGACTTTGAGGCATAAGAATAAGCACCTAGCTGAAACTAAAGCTGAATGCAAAATGACAAAATTATAACAACCCAACAGGCTTTATAATGTATAAATAAAGGGCTTGCAACTTATTTTTAGGGACAGCGCCCCTAAGATTGCCTTGAAAATTTCACAGACAATCAAGGTTCCTATCTATATAGCAGACTTTGACATCGCCCATACCGTCAGAACTATTACCAGTAACGATTCTAATCTAAGTGTCAGGTTCACGGCCAGAACGAAACGAAATCTTTTCCTTGAGGCAGCAAAGAAGGCAAACCTGTCGACTACTGACATTGGCTTCACGGGGCCCAAGCAACGGATCTACGTCAACGAACTATTGAAACCCCACAACAAACGCTTTCTTGGCGCAGCTATCAGAAGGAAAAGGGAAAGGTTTTAGAAGTACGCGTGGACAAAGAAGGGCAGCATACTAGCACGCGAAACAGATACTTCCGATGTCATTCAGATCTACTGTCAAACCAATTTGTTGAGAATGACGTAGTTCGGCGTCACAGAACCCTAACATGACTTGTACTGTTCTTTTCTCACCTCTAGAAAATCGCTCGGGTAACACAACTCTTTTCACGCCCTCGCAGCTTGATGCATATGCTGGTACAGAGAAAATTATTAGGTTGAAAGTAGTACTATTCAACTTGTCATCTGCTGTGAATAAAGTTGATCCATTGACCGATTATCTGGTGGGCTTTACAAACCCGTTTGACGTCATCTATTTAACCGAAACGTCGTATCGTCAAGATAGTGATGTTCCACGCATGCCTAGTTATAATTCTTGTTATGTCAACCGTACAGCGAAACGTGGGCGTGGCGTTGCCCTGCTGCTTGAAAACAAGTATGTCTGTGAACTGTTATCTGATCACTGCTTTGTGGCACTGATATTGAAATGATTACCGTCCAGTTGGCCTGCCAAACATTTTGTTTTTGTTTATCGCCTGCCTCAGGGAAACCTATCCACATTTTTGAATGCTTTGAATACGAGATATTCTTTATCAATGCAGAAAAACTTTCTTCTTGCATAACTAGAGACTTTAACATAGACTTGGGCACCATCAGTCCAACACATAAACCATTGTCATTGCTCATCCACTCACAAATTTTCATATTGTAATCAGTAGTCCCACACGAGTCACTGCTACTAGCACCTCGGCGCTAGACCTTATGATTACTAACAGTGATTGTGTGCTTGTTTCGGGCTGCATATCAATAGACATGAGTGATCACTTGCCTGTTTTCTTGTTTCTTGAAAAGCAAATTCCTTCAAAAGCAAATGCGAATGCTCAGCGGCAACTTCTACTACTTGAGAGACTCGAACAATTCAGGAACCACATTTTTTAGGTGGATTGGTCTGCAGTATACAGAGAAAACACAGCTGAGGGTGCTTACCGTAAATTTCTAGAAATCTTTGATTTATTATACTACCAGTGTTTTCCCATTGCGTCCATACCTCCACTTAAGAGTGCTCGTAAACACTGGATGACTGGTCAGCTTACAAGGCAAGTGAAAATGAAACACAAGATGTTTGTAATGTTCATCAAAACGGAAGACGCAGACGTTCTGGCAAAGTACAAATAGCTGCGTAACCGCTCGAATAGAGAAATTTGGGTAGCGAGACCTACCTATTATAAGAACTTATTCAAAAAAAGACCCTTCTAGGAAACTAAAAGAAAAATGGGAGCGCCTAAACGTGCTTTTAAAGAGAAACACGCATTAGAAGAATATCACAAGTTTAGTAATTAATGGCAAAGACACATCGGGCCTGCACCTTGCTAACTCATTTAATATATGTCACAGTCAATTCAGCGCTGGAATATCTGCTTTCCATGGTGACAAAGTAATTTCATCCCTATACATTTTTTGCACCAACAGATGAAAACAGAGGTTTTTTACATGTAGAAAGCTAAAAGGTATCCTGTAGTCTTGATGCACACAATATTCAGTCGGCAAGTGAAATGTGTTCTCGATATTATGACGCCATGTCTAACGTACATATATAGCACCGCACTTACCACAGCCCAATTTTCTGCTTCCAACTAGCGAGGATGGTCGTGATCTAAAAAAGGAGATGCAAACATTTTAGGCAACTACTGGCCTGCAGTATCTATACTTCCGTATTTTTCTAGGGATTTAGAGCAAATCGTCCGCGTTTGTCTCAACGGATTTATTTCTCAAACATTTCATAATCTCTGACTGTCAGTATGGCTTCACAGAAACCAGGTCTACGGAGCATGCGCTGCTTGTGCAAAAAGAATATATATTAAAAAATTTTCAGGCGCAACTTTTAATTCTTGGTATTTTTGTTGACTTCAGCAATGCTTTTGACTCTTTGAATCGCAGCATTCCTTCTGCGAAATTAAAGCACAATGGTGTACGTAGCCACGCCCTTAATTAATAAAGTCGTATCTGGGTTCGTGATCTCATTACGTATTTATTAAGAAGTATGCTTCCCAGTTCTAAAGTATTTCAAATGAAGTCCCTCAGGATAGCATCTTGGGGCCTCTGCTGTTCAATATGTATATGTATGTATGTATGTATGTATGTATGTATGTATGCATGTATGTATGTATGTATGTATGTATGTATGTATGTATGTATGTATGTATGTATGTATGTATGTATGTATGTATGTATGTATGTATGTATGTATGTATGTATGTATGTATGTATGTATGTATGTATGTATGTATGTATGTATTGACGCACCCTTCTTGATTGGTATTCTGTTGCTTTCTTTATGAAGAACTATGATAGCAGTTGATCCCCTGTAGATTTCTTCCAGAATGTTTATATATACTTCATCTACGCCCAGATTCTGTAGTGTCTGCATGACGGCTGATATTTCTACTGAATCAAACGCCTTCTCGTAATCTATGAAGGCTATGTATAGTGGTTGCTTATACTCTGAGCATTTCTCTATTACCTGATTGATAGCATGAATGTGGTCAATTGTTGAGTAGCCTCTTCGAAATCCTGCTTGTTCCTTTGGTTGATTGAATTCTAATGTTTTCTTTACTCTGTTAGCAATTACCTTTGTAAATAGCTTGTATACTACAGAGAGCAAGCTTATCGGCCTGTAATTCTTCAAGTCATTGTCATCTCCTTTCTTATGTATTAAGATGATGTTAGCGTTCTTCCAAGACTCTGGTACTCTTCCCGTCAGGACACACCGGACCAAAATGACGATAAGGGGATTTGACGGACACCAGGTAGGGGAGCTCTGGCTGATCGAAGATAAAGAAGGCGATCTTGCTGTTCGGCTGCTGAGAGTCGCTGTGTCAACGTTTATCTGCCTTTGGTTCGCGCTGCACCGCGACACTGGTGGAGGTGCTGGGACGCAACCCTACCTAATGCTCCATACTCCCACTGGGAGCCGTTCATCTAGCTCGGACGCATTGTCACTTATTGCAACTCCCGTGCACCGGTTCAGTCGGCGGCTGATAGGCTTCGCTCCAGGGTTCACGCCTTCCACGGAACCTCGCAAGTGCCGATTACCTCTCCAAATGGCCAACTCCAGCCCGCAACCGGCGCCCCAAGGCCCCCCGCCAACACAGCCTTCACAGGTAACCATCTTTCAACCGCTGGTTCCCGATCACTTTAATGGCGGCGCCCATGAAGACGTGGACGACTGGCTTGGGCACTATGAGCGTGTCGCCAAGATTAATCTGTGGCCTGAACAAGAAAAGCGACGGCGGTGCGAAAATTTGGTATGAGAACAGAGAAGCCAGTCTGTTAACTTGGGGCGACTTCCAACAACAGCTTGTCGATACGGTCACCAATGTCGATTGACGCGACCGTGCGCAGCAGCTGTTGGAGCTACGGGTTCAAAAACCCAATGAAAGCGTTACTATGTTTGCTGAAGATATGACTCGTCTTTTTCTTCGAGCTGACCCGCACATGAGTGAAAATAGGAAGTTGAGCTACCTCATGCGCGGCGTTAAGGAGCAACTTTTCGCCGGGCTACTGCGCCACCCTCCAAGTACCGTAGTTGACTTCATCAAGGAGGCTACGGCTATCGAGCGGGCCCTCCATCAACGATGCAGGCAGTATCATCGAATGTCTAGCAGCGCCCCAATCAATGCTGCTGCCATACCTGAGGATCAAAGCTCCCTGCGAGACCTCATTAGGGAGATAGTTCGCGAAGAACTGCAAAAGTTCTGGAATCCAGTTGCTCAAACCCCCGTTGCGTCCGTCACTGAACTGGTACGCGACAAAATCCGCCATGCATTTTCTACCGCTGTTCCTGGTGACGAGCACGGTCCCATGAGCTATGCCGATGCTCTGCGACGTTCACCATCTTACATCACCGCCATATCACCCAGTGCCGACGGCCCCTTGGTCACCGCCGCAAGAGCAGACCCTGAGCCAACCGCCAAGCCAACCGACGTACCACCAAGGCGTCCACAGCAGCACCATGGACAACGTCGCAAGAAGGGAGGCTCAGACGTCCACCGCTCCAAAGAACAGACGCATGGCGCACAATCGATCGACGTCCACTATGCTTTAACTGCGGAGGTGCAGGTCATATTGCCCGTCATTGCTGGCACCGCAGTGATTCGTTCCGCCTTCTTCGAACATGGTCTGACGATCGACGTGCGAACGAAGAATACATACCACGCCGGGAGGACGCCTCTTTCCATGGAGCCCGTTCTCACTTTTACGAATACCGTACTTCTGACGAGGAGGCAATACCTACCCGCCAGCCAGGTTTGGGACGTCAATCCCGCTCTCCTTCTGCTGCTCATTCACCTTCGTCACACCGACGTACCTCCGCGGACCTTAACGCAAGAAGATCACCCAGCCCGCGACGGGGAAACTGAGGGCGGCGACCTCCGGGGGTAAGGTTGCACGCCATGAAGATGACGACGGAAAGCCTCCATTACACGACACTGTAAACACGACAACACGTGAGAGCGACGACATTGTGACCGCCGACCTGAGTGTTTTTCTTGACGGCCAGAAAGTAACAGCCTTAGTCGACACGTACCGGTGCCGACTTTTCTATTATCAGTCAGTACCTCGCCATCCGCCTCAAGAAAGTGAAGATACCATGGACAGGCCCTCAAATAAGGACGGCAGGTGGCCAGTTATTGATGCCCTCTGGAAGATGCACAGCGAGAATTGACATAGGAGGTTCTTCTTTCGTTGCGTCGTTCGTCGTTCTCGCCGCATGCTGCAAGGATCTAATTATTGGTATGAACTTTTTACGAGAGTACGGCGCCGTCATCAATATCCCAGACAGTTTGATTGCATTCCGCAACAGTTCGGGTGCACCTGATTGCACACAGGCGCGACCAAACCAATTGCGCCTAACTGATGACGATGTGGTTCTCCCTCCTCGGTCATGCACGCTTGTTTCTGTGGCAGCCGCTGTCCAGTTTGACGGCGAAGGAGTAGCAGACCGAATAACCTCGCTCCTCTTCACACACGGCATTTCCACCACAAGAGGTATCGTCAGTGTCACCGCTGGACGCACGGACTTGCTTCTGACAAACTTCAGTGATGAGCGCCGGCACTTTCCAAAAGACATGGCCGTCGCTTACTTCGACGATATCGCAGACGCAGAAGGCTGCTTGGCAGTAGTGGACGAGACGCCAAAACTTGATTCAACGCCAGATCTTGACGTTAGCACTACTTTGCCTATGAACGAGCGAAAGAGGCTTCTTGAGCTACTGGCCGAATTCAAAGACTGCTTTTCGACAACATCAAGAGTTGGCCGCACGTCTCTAACCAAGCATCGAATAATTACCGAGGACATGGCGAGACCAATTCACCAAAACCCGTATCGCGTGGCTGCAAAGGAACGCGAAGTCATACAAGAGCAAGTCGACAAAATGCTAGAAGATGACATCGTTCAGCCCTCAAAAAGCCACTGGGCATCACCGGTAGTCCTCGTTAAAAAGAGATGGCAGCCTGCGCTTCTGTGTAGATTACCGAAAACTCAATCAGGTGACAAAGAGAGATGTGTACCCACTTCCTCGTATAGATGACTCTCTCGACAGACTTCAACATGCTCGTTACTTTTCATCGATGGACTTAAGGAGTGTATATTGGCGAATCGAGGTAGACCAAAGATACCGCAAAAATACGGCTTTTGTGACACCAGATGGCTTATATGAATTTAAAGTCTTGCCCTTGGGTTTATGTTCAGTGCCTGCTACCTTTCAAAGATTTATGAATACCGTAATTTCTGGGTTGAAGTGGAAAACCTGCTTGGTCTACCTTGATGATGTCGTAGTTTTTGCCGCAACATTTGACCACCACCTTAAAAGACTTGAGGCAGTTTTACAAGCCATACGGTCTGCGGGCTTGACGTTGAACCCTGAAAAGTGCCACTTTTGCTATGAAGAGCTGCAATTTCTTGGCCACGTTGTCAGTCACGCAGGCGTTCGTCCTGATCCTGAAAAGATCGCAGCTGTTGCACAGTTCCCGGTGCCGACTGATAAGAAGGCTGTCCGACGATTCCTCGGACTATGTGCGTATTATAGGCGATTCACCGCGGACTTTGCACGCATCGCATCATCTTTCACCCGCCTCACGAGAAAAGACGTTGCTTTCCAATGGAGCAACGAAGAGGAAGCTTCTTTTAAGAACCTCCGCCAGCGACTACAGACGCCTCCAGTGCTTGCCCACTTTGATGAGAAAGCCCCAACGATGCTACACACTGATGCCAGCAATATTGGTTTGGGAGCTGTGCTTGTGCAGCTGCAAGAGGGCACAGAAAGAGTAATCGCCTGTGCAAGCCGAACACTAACACGCGCCGAGACTAATTATTACACGACTGAGAAAGAATGCCTCGCTGTGGTATGGGCGGTCACAGAATTTCGCCCCTATTTATTCGGCCGCCCTTTCAAAGTCATCAGCGACCACCATTCACTGTGTTGGTTGACAAATCTTAAAGATCCTACCGGGAGATTAGCGCGTTAGAGTATCAGGCTGCAGGAGTACGACATGACTGTCGTACACAAGTCAGGAAACCGCCACATGGATGCCGACTGTCTATCCCGCTCACCCATTGAATCGGCAACTCTATCCGATGAGGAGGAAACAGCATTTCTCGGTGTGCTTGACTCAACCGCTATTGCACAGCAACAACGTGGCGACCCTGAGTTACTTGCCCTAATTAATTACCTGGAGGGAAGATCTCAGAAGGCAGCAACTGTTTTCGTAAGAGCGCTGTCATCATTTTGCTTACGGGGCAGAGTACTATACAAAAGAAACCTCTTCGACAGGATCTGCGTATTTGCTCGTCATCTCAGCAGCCCTTCGCTCTGAAGTACTCGAAGCATGCCAAAACGAGGTGACTTCAGGCCACTTAGGTTACACAAGAACGTTGGCCATAGTACGGCAGCGCTACTTCTGGCCAAGACTGACCATAACCGTAAAACACCATGTTCGTACTTGCCTCGACTGCCAGTGACGGAAGTCACCGCCGACTAAACCAGCTGGTCTCCTGCAGCCCGTGCAGGTCCCAAGAACACCATTCGACCAGATTGGCATGGATATTTCGGGCCCACTTCCTACTTCTACTGCTGGGAACCGCTCGGTTATTGTCGCGACTGAATACCTTACCCGTTATGCTGAAACAAAGGCTATCCAGAGAGGTACAGCAGCGGAGGTGGCACAATTTTTCATCGAGAACGTTCTCCTGCGGCATGGTGCACCAAGCGTCGTAATCACAGACAGAGGAACTGCATTTACGGCAGCTCTTTTGGAACAAGTCCTCATGCTGAGTGGAACAACCCATCGTAAGACCACCGCCTACCACCCGCAAATGAACGGGCTTACAGAGCGTCTGAACAAAACAATTGAAGACATGCTTTCAATGTACGTAGACGTCGAACAAAAAAATTGGTACGAAATCTTGCCATATATCACTTTTGCATGCAACACTGCCAAGCAAGAAACAACCCGGATGACCCCGTTCAGCCTAATTCACGGAAGGGAAGTACGAACCATGTTAGATGCGATGCTAGCGCACGAATGCGACGACATTGAACCGGACGCCGAGATTTTTACAGAACGAGCGGAAGAAGCAAGGCAACTAGCACGCCTGCGAATCCAGCAACAACAAGAGTACGACGCGAGCCGCTACAATTCTCGCCGCAGAACAGTCGTTTACCAGACCGGCGACAGAGTATGGGTTTGGACGCCCATACGGAAACGAGGACTCTCTGAAAAGCTCATAAGGAGATACTTTGGGCCATATCTAGTACTGCGACGACTGAGTGATGTTACTTACGAGGTCGTCCCCGACAGTTCATATAGTACGAGGCTTCGCCAGCACCGTCCTGAACTAGTTCACGTTGTGCGCATGAAGCCTTATGAAAGGTAGTGACTGCGCAAGACACTTCTTAAAGAACAGACAAAAAAACTGCACTACTGGTTTAGCATCGGGGCGATGCTCATTATAAGAGGGGGGGGGGGGGGGCAAATGACGCGTGTGTACTGGTGGACCAAAACGACGATAAGGGGATTGGGCGGACACCAGGTAGTGGAGCTCTGGCTGATCGAAGATAAAGAAGGGGATCTTGCTGTTCGGCTGCTGAGAGTCGCTGTGTCAACATTTATCTGCCTTTGGTTCGCGCTGTACCGCGACAATATATATATATATATATATATATATATATATATATATATATATATATATATATATATATATATATATATATATATATATATATATATATATATATATATATATATATATATATATTCCTAACATCAAAACTCACACACAACACATTATATATGCGGAGGATGACACCGTCATATTCTTTTCTCCTACTGATATCCAACACTTGGCAGACATCGCGAACAACGCATTATCATCTCTTGTCGCATGGTCATCACATCATTTACTAGAAATAAAGAAAAAGAAGCAGTGCTCTTTGCTCCTAAAAGAAAAAAAAAGTATTTATACGACCCTGCTTTTACCTAAGGAATACTGTAATTAAGTACGTCGACACGTTTAAATTGTTAGGAGTAACGTTTAGCAGCACAATATCATGGGATGCCCATGTAAATAATCTTTCGTCAACACTCTCTAGAATCATAGAAATCACTTCGCGTAAAAGATATATTTTTTTCTCTCATAAATAAGCTTATTTTGTATTGTTCGTTCTTTTTTTCCCACATTAGCTATTGACACGTGCGGTTCTTTTGGTTTACGAAGAAAGCCGCTATCACTTTCCAGTGACACGCGCGCTCGTTGTGATTGTTTGCGGGGAGCATTGTTATCACTTTCTGTTAAGCGCAACGCAGGCCGCGTTTATCTTGCATGCCACTCTGGAACCGTGTGGATCATTCTTGAAACTTTGCATGCTTGACGCGCACATTTTAGTAACTTCTGGAGCTCCAGAAATAAATCGAGAACGCGATATGACGCGTGTATAAAAAGCCGGCGCAGTGCGCCACTAGTCAGTCTTTTTTCCGTCGACCGACGACTGTTCACGCCGCTGTTGCTGTGAGTTGTGTTTGGCCTTGTTTTGCTGGGCACAAGTTCACCCAATAAACAGTTCGCCCGACATCGCCCTGACTCCTGTGTGCTTCCTCTCAAGTGCTGCGTGTGTCACAACCACGTGACATCTGGTGGAGGTGCCGAACAGCAGGGGGCCACCTTATAACACCGACTGGAACCTGCACGGCAAGAGTCACGATTCATAGCCAGACTATTCTGTGAGTTTTGTGGTCCTGCAGCAATGCTCGCGAGACGTCATTTTAGGCATGGATTTCCTGGACCAGCAAGGCGCAGTCATCGACCTAAGATCCAGGTCAATCACGCTGTCCACGGATAATGCAACGGCGTCAGACTGCAACGTCGCTCACAATGCCTTGAATGTAACAGAAGAGCAGGTAACCATCCCGCCACTGTCGAGCGTCATCATTTCCGTCGGCACCAAAGCGTCTACCAACTTACAAGGTGTCATCGAAGGCGACCAGCACCTGCTCCTAGACCGTCAGATGTGCGTCGCAAGAGGCATAGCCAAGCTTCATAACGGCGAAGCCAAGGTAATGGTGACGAACTTCAGCAACGAATATAGGCACTTGAATAGGGGCACGACAGTAGCACATCTAAGCGAATTTGTGGAAACGAGCAATGCCTTTGCCCTCACCGATTCTCAGGGAGCCGCAACGTCGACAGCAGTTTCCGCGCCCGCCTTCGACGTAAGTCAAGGCCTTTCCAGGCAGCAACAAAAGGAGCTCAAAGCCTTACTCCACCAATACAAGGACTGCTTCTCGTCGTCATCGAGGCTTCGTCAGACCCCTCTCGCGAAGCATCGCATCATAACTGACGAATATGCCCGTCCGCTCCGTCAGAGCCCCTACCGAGTTTCTGCACGGGAACGCGAGGCCATCAAGCAACAAGTCGACGAAATGCTGCGTGACTACATCATTCAGCCGTCTACGAGCCCGTGGGCATCACCCGTGGTGTTAGTGAGGAAGAAGGACGGAACCCTACGTTTTTGCGTCGATTATCGTCGCCTGAACAAGATCACGAAGAAAGACGTGTATCCCCTCCCACGGGTAGACGATGCTCTGGACAGACTCTACAACGCCAAGTATTTTTCGTCGATGGACCTCAAAACCGGCTACTGGCAAATCGAAGTAGACGAGAGAGACCGAGAGAAGACTGCCTTCATAACACCAGACGGCCTGTTCGAGTTTAAGGTCATGCCCTTTGGTCTTTGCTCGGCGCCCGCGACGTTCCAACGGGTTATGGACACAGTACTCGCAGGCTTGAAGTGGCAGACTTGCCTCGTCTACTTGGACGACGTAGTCGTATTTTCTTCCAACTTCGACGAGCACCTCCGGCGCCTTGAAGCTGTTCTTCGCGTAATCAAAGCCTCGGGACTTACCCTGAAGCCAGAAAAGTGCCGCTTCGCCTACGAGGAGCTATTGTTCCTTGGCCACGTTATAAGCAAGTCGGGAGTGCTCCCTGATCCACAGAAAACAGCTGCGATCGCCGACTTTCCTGCACCCACCAACAAGAAAGCAGTACGCCGATTTCTTGGCCTCTACGCTTATTACAGGCGCTTCGTGAAGAACTTTTCGCGGATCGCCGAGCCGCTGACGTACCTCACGAAGGCCGACGTCGACTTCAAATGGGAAACGCCGCAAGTCGAGGCATTTCAAGAATTAAAGCGACGCCTGCAAACGCCGCCAATACTGGCGCACTTCGACGAAGAAGCTGACACCGAAATTCACACGGGCGCAAGCAGCATAGGGCTCGGCGCCGTGCTCGTGCAGAGGACCGACGGACTTGAAAGGGTCATCAGTTACGCTAGCCGGTCACTTTCGAAGGCAGAAGCCAATTATTCCACGACAGAAAAGGAATGCCTTGCCGTCATCTGGGCTACATCAAAGTTCCGCCCCTACCTGTACGGCAGGCCTTTCAAAGTCGTGAGTGACCACCACGCCTTGTGTTGGCTAGCTAACTTGAAGGATCCATCAGGGCGCCTCGCACGGTGGAGTCTCAGACTACAAGAATTTGACATCACCGTCGTCTACAAGAGCGGACGAAAGCACTCCGACGCCGACTGCTTGTCTCGCGCCCCTGTCGATCCGCCGCCCCAGGATGACCGGGACGACGACTCTTTCCTGGGACCCATAAGTACCGACGACTTCGCGGAACGCCAACGAGCTGACCCAGAGCTCAAGATCCTCATGGACTACCTGCAAGGCAAGACCGCCGACGTGCCGAAAGTATTCCGCCGAGGACTGGCTTCGTTTTTCCTGCGGAACAACGTCCTCCTGAAGAACTTCTCGCCGCTCCGCGCCGACCACCTCCTCGTGGTGCCTTCAGCGTTACGTCCAGAGGTTCTGGAAGCATTACACGACGACCCGACAGCCGGACATCTTGGTGTTTCCCGCACACTGTCACGAATACAAGAGAAGTACTATTGGCCTCGCCTCACTGCCGACGTCGCCCACTACGTAAAGACATGCAGAGACTGTCAGCGACGCAAGACGCCGACAACTAGGCCAGCCGGACTTCTGCAACCCATCGAACCACCTCGACGGCCATTCCAACAAATCGGCATGGACTTACTGGGGCCGTTCCCGACGTCAACTTCTGGCAACAAATGGATTGTCGTAGCGACTGACTACCTCACCCGCTATGCCGAAACAAGGGCCTTGCCCAAGGGCACTGCCACCGAGGTCGCCAAGTTCTTCATTGAGAACATCGTCCTCCGCCACGGAGCCCCCGAGGTCCTCATCACCGACAGAGGTACGGTCTTTACGGCTGACCTAACGGAGGCGATCTTGAGGTACAGTCAGACAAGCCACCGCAGAACCACCGCGTACCACCCACAGACGAATGGCCTCACCGAGCGTCTAAATAAGACCATCGCCGACATTCTGGCCATGTACGTGGACGTCGAACACAAGACGTGGGACGCCATACTCCCGTATGTAACCTTCGCGTACAACACGGCAGTGCAGGAAACGACGCAGTTTGCTCCATACAAGCTCGTCTACGGACGGAACCCAACAACGACGCTTGACGCCATGTTACCGGTCGGCACCAACGAAGAAGACCTCGACGTCGCCAGCTACCTGGATCGCGCTGAAGAAGCTCGACAGCTAGCCCGCCTGCGTATCAAGAGCCAACAGACGGTCGACAGGCGCCACTACAACCTTCGACGACGCCACACCGAATACCAACCCGGCGACCTTGTCTGGGTCTGGACGCCGATACGACGACGGGGATTGTCTGAGAAGCTCTTGCGACGCTACTTTGGACCCTACAAGGTAGTCCGACGTCGTGGTTAACTGGACTATGAGGTCGTGCCCGATGGCTTCACGTCATCCCAACGACGCCGTGCACGACCCGAAGTCGTACACGTGGTGCGACTTAAACCTTATTATGCGCGCTGATTAGCTGTGACGCATTGTTAATGTAATTTATTGCATGTACTCTCTCTTATGTTCTGTCTTTAGCATCGGGACGATGTTTTTTTCAGGGGGGGGGGGGGGTAGTGACACGTGCGGTTCTTTTGGTTTACGAAGAAAGCCGCTATCACTTCCCAGTGACACGCGCGCTCGTTGTGATTGTTTGCGGGGAGCATTGTTATCACTTTCTGTTAAGCGCAACGCAGGCCGCGTTTATCTTGCATGCCACTCTGGAACCGTGTGGATCATTCTTGAAACTTTGCATGCTTGACGCGCACATTTTAGTAACTTCTGGAGCTCCAGAAATAAATCGAGAACGTGATATGACGCGTGTATAAAAAGCCGGCGCAGTGCGCCACTAGTCAGTCTTTTTTCCGTCGACCGACGACTGTTCACGCCGCGGTTGCTGTGAGTTGTGTTTGGCCTTGTTTTGCTGGGCACAAGTTCGCCCAATAAACAGTTCGCCCGACATCGCCCTGACTCCTGTGTGCTTCCTCTCAAGTGCTGCGTGTGTCACAACCGCGTGACACTATTGTAGGCTCGTCTGGGGCAACACAGCTTTGTCAAGCATAATGAAGCTACAAATTCTGCAGAAGAAAATGCTCCGCGCAATTGCTAATGGGTCCTATGATTCGCCCACTGAGCTTGTTTTCTTACAATGCAATATTGTAGCTGTGAACAAATTATTTGACTACAGCTTTGCATGCTTTTATAATACAACCACAAGGCAAAATAATTCATTTCTTTTAAAAATTGTTTCACTTAGACGTCGCCTTTCATTATATATAACACCCCAGTACAAAATAGTTTGGTGTTACCAAAACGAAGAACAAATTATGGTTTTTCGATGTTAAGTTACACTGTGCCGAATTTATTGAATACCTCATTTTATGACCACCAAAATACTTTGTCTTGTCGTGCCATCCGCAAGAGCATTGTTCAGCAATGTGTGTAGTCTTAGTCACAATGTTTTTTCATGCCTTTATACGTTGTATCACTATGTGTTATTGTTTTGTACTTGCAGTGCAGTTGCTAATTTGGATACATATGTCTGTAGTACCAGTTTCTTTTCCTTTTTAATTTGTTTTGTCAATAAATAGTGGTTTGTATGAACCTTGCATGCAGTAATTGTTTTTCGCCTTGTGCCTACTACTGACAAGTACGGATATGGCGAGGCCCATCAAGCGGTGTTAATTTCGCTGCTTTTTTTTCTCGCCATTCCTAGTTTGTGCGTACAAGCTGAAATAAAGACTTGATTGATTGTGGAGGCTGTGATTCGTGAGAGACGGCACCGCTTATACGTTGCTTAGGGTGTGTCTACCAGAAAATGTTCACTGTCGTGCTTGTTGCACGTCACTAAAGCAGACACGAAAGGAATCGGTTGTGTTATCCACCCTAGCTGTGTGGTCTGCTGCAGATGCCGCCATCTTGTGCTGCACGGACTCGGCACTACCTCGCGAGCAGGTGTAGGGAATTCATGAACGTATTAAACGGATATATCTCAGGGTAACGCGCTTCCACACTTTTATTCGTTTCGTTTCGTTCCACACGTTATTCGTTTACGTTTATTCCACTTCGTGCAATCGAATTGCTTTACATGGCTGCTCTTGGGTTCGACCTTGGTGCGTTCGCCGAGTATCTTCATTTTGTCCACCCGCCCCGCCGACGGTGAGCCCAGCCATGACGGAAGCGGTGTCGGCGGCTGTCTGTCGTTCATAAGGACGCTAAGACCCACGTCGCCAAGGGGCTTATTGGTGGCACCTTTCTGGAGCCAAAAGCTGAGTCCGGCTGCAAGGGTGGAAAGTGACTTGCGCTCAGCTGTAGGCAGCTGAAACCCTTGGCAGTGGCAGCATCGATACACAGGCCAAATATTCTGATGAACGGTTCTGCACTCCAGCGCTGCTGCAGGCACGTATCTGGGAGGTGCGTTTCCATGATTCGTCGACGCCAGATGTCGAACGTTCCGGGAGCCGGAGTGAAGGAAAATGAGCGGTGACGAGACTCGGTGGTTCTTCGAGGAAGATTCGAGGAGGAAAGACTCCGTGCCTGGCACCTTCAACGGTAGCCAACCTAGAGTCGAGGGGAGAGACATTCCTGTGTTTCGGTTGGATTGTAAGACTGTTTGAAAGGGGGGGTGGGGGGTATGGGGATAAAAACTAGAGGTGCAGAGGCAGAGAGAAAAAAAAGAAACGAATAAACGTCTCTATCGGAATGATGTCTGAGGGGTCCTTTTTTATGGTGCCAGCAGATGAAAAATCTCGTCTTCAGCTTCCTTAGTGGCAGCAGCAAATGTCGTGAAACCAGCGAGGTGAGTGGAAGACCAAACACGGAACATAACTGGCGCCGTCGAGCAGGTTCTGCATGGCTGAACTGAGGAGGACAGCGGAGAGCGACGTTGGCTGAGACTGACGACAACCACCTTCATCTGACTACCGCACAGTGGGATCAACGAAGCAAGGCTATTCCACTGGATTCTGAGGAGGAAGAGTGTACCACAAGGCTACTTCAGGCGGGTACTTCTTGATTCTTTGTTGGATGCAGGCTATGACAAAGCGTTACAACTTGCGAGACAGAGAAAGGAACCACTCGGAAATTAACGGGGATGAGGCAGGAAACTTGCAAGCGTTGGGAGTCGCAGACAGCGGCACGGAAGGTCATGGTAAATCGTCAGTTACGGTATCGAAACAGCAGCTAGCACTGCTTCAGCTGCAATTGAAAATTGCTAAGGCGGAAACGCACCAGCAGCACTCGATGCTACAAAGCCAGTGGCTACGAGCCCGTGATGGGGCAAAGTCCAGTGAGGGCGTGACAGCGTATCGCTTGGCGTGGGGTTACAGGAAGACAGACGATTGAAATTTGCAAGGTTGTTAAAGGGTGCACTGGCACCAATGCCTAACAAAAAGGTGCTTGCGCCAATGTGGTTCGAGGATGTTGAGGCAACACTCAAGTCGTATGAAGTCGTATGCAAGGGAACTGTCCACATTGCCAGGGATTGCCCCAATGAAAGCTTAAGAGCAAGGCAAGGCACTCCAGTAGTACGACAACAAAACGGTCCAGTGGTCGCGAGAGGGACGCTTCTGCATTCGAAACAGGAATAGCAACAACACACAAGTCGTGACAGTGCGAAAAACTAAAACAACCCGCACTTGAAGCTGTAACACTTAAGAGCTCAGGTCGGTCTTTAAACTCTGTAGTAGACTCTGGAGCAGACGTTAGCGTGGATAAAAAGGCAGTGGTACCTTAGAACGTATGGTACGGGGTAAAAGATAATGTTGACGGGATCGTGCGGGCAACAGGTAACCGAAGAGTTGGCTTACGTGCCACTCACATCTACTGAAGGAAGTCCTTACGTGATGTCCGAGGTGGTACAGTTGGCCGTGCTTGGTGCAATCAACAGATGCGCTGAACACGCCTAACGATTACGCACATCTTCTCTACGAAAGGGTTAAACGGGACATAGTGTCGAGGAGTGTTCAGCAGTAGAGGAGACCAAAGCCATGGTAGAGCTGTCGGGTGAGGCATGCGAGGAGCAACAGGTGATTACATGCGTCATAACTGCGGAGGGCACCAGGGGGGGGGGGGGAGTCCGTCATTACTTTAAAAAATGTGCGCCATTGTCTTAATTATCAAAGAGTCAAGATATACCCTGGAAGTTCAGTTCTTTCCTCTTTATTTTCCTCGATTTTACCCTAATCTCATCTATTTTGTGGCCAATTACTTCTGCGTGTTTGGCCAGCGCGTTCGACGAAATCTTTTTTCTCACATCATACCTACATGTGCCACTCCAGCCTTTTCTTAAAGCCTACTTCTCTCACTAAAGTACCCTAACCACCGTCTGTGCCACTTTCACCCTCCTCGTGTCCGCGCTCGTGTCCTTCGTGTCCTTCTTGTCTCTGTGTCGTTGTTCGGTTTTCGCGCTGTAACTATCATCAATGATCTGTTGCGAATTCCTCACATTAGGCAACTGCTGTTAAAATGTACTCGTTTCACTTTTTTTCTGCCTTTGGTAAACTTGTCTCTAAAGGAGGGGTTTCAAACACATAGCCCGTGGACCTTTCATTAGCACTGCATGGCTTCACAAGTTTCGCAACTTTCCTACACGATCTTTTTTTTTGTGCGTGTTGCAATGCTTTGTTTAAAAATGCGAAATCAAAATGAGCGCCGACAGATGGAAAAACGTAGTGGGATAATCAGGGTGAAGAGTGGAAGTGCTTCAGACAGGCTGGCCGACATTTCGATAGGAGGACCTATCCCTGTCAAAGGCGCTTTGTCATTCTTGGCGTGTCAGTTTTAAGGGGGTTAGTAGTGGCGTCATCTCCTAGTGGTGGCCCGTGTCTCTGTTGGTAATCACCGTCTGAAAAAAAACTATAGGCTTCTTTTTTTGCTTTAAAAAGCAGAGGAGTGCAGTCCTCACTTCAATTAAAGTTAGGTGGTAGTAATTCAAAATGTTTTTAAAGGGTGAAAAAAACACACGCAAAGTTTGAGTGCTGTGCTGCAAAAAAAAAAAAAAAGACGGTGGCCCCTACAGACACGAAAAAAGGAAAGAGCTTGAAACATCGAAGCGGGCAGACGATCGCCGCGTCCAGCCACAACAAAGGGTTGCCGACGATAGTGGCGCACGCCTGTTCCCGAACACCTGTGACTGGAATGCATAACAAGAAAGCAGTTACAAAAAGGGGAGAGAAGCAGGCGGCGTACTTTTTAATGCAAAGATGACGAAGGTAAGCGATTTCGGATGGGGTCTGAAGAGCACTTGTTCAATGGGGAAGGTCCTTGGCTAAAATATGATTTCAGTATCTCCGTAGGTGCCCTGCTCAGCAGAATGTCCTCAAGAATATGGTGGCTTATTGGCTGAGAAAAAGAAAAATTGAGAATGCGAAGGAAATGCAACAATGAGAGAAATACAAAAGAAAGGAAGAAAAATGCAAAGAAAAGGCGGGGTGGGGATAGGCAGGACGTCAGGGTAAACAGGCGAGAATAAAAAGAGAAAAAGAAAAAAATGATGAAAAGAACTTTCTGGGTTGGCAATGACATTAGCGATGCGAACAATAATTATAGATATGTATGTGTCAATGTACATATATAACTACGAAGTTTTTTTTCTAGAACATTTATACCACTGCTTTTTTTTCTCTCTTTCCTCGCTTCTAAAAGCACTCCTACCGCGCATCGTTAAGGTCATTGCCAACCCAGAAAGTTTTCTGCGTGTTTCTTTATTTTTTTTTTTCTTCTCTTTCTTTTTCTCGTCTGTTTAGCCTAATGTCCCCCCTTCCACCTCCGCCTTTTTTTCTTATTTTCTTCCTCTTTGTGCGTCTCTCGTCGTTGCTCATTTCCTTTGCATTCTCCGTTTTCCTTTTTCTCAGCCAACATACCACCCAATTCTTGAGGCAATTCCACTGAGCGGACCATCTACGGGTATACTGAAGGCATATTTTTGTCAATGAACTTCCCCATTAGACACCTGCTCTTCCGAACTCATCCGGAATTGCTTGCGTTCAACATCTTGGCATTTGAAAGTACGCCGCCTGCTTCCCCCTGCTTTTTGTAACTGCTTTCTGGTTACGCATTCCATTTATACGTGTTCGGGAACAGGCATACGCCGTTATCGTCGGAAACCGTTTGTTGTGGCCGTGGCACCCGTCTGCCAGCTTCGAAGCTTTTGCATTTTTTCTTGTCTGTAGCGGACACCACTTTGCAGCACATGGCTCCTACTTAGCGCGTTTTTGTTGGTTTTTTTTGTCACCCTCTGGAAACTGTTTGGAATGAATAGCACCTAACTAGAAATAAAGCAAGGATGCACTGCTCTGCTTTATAGTTTTTTTTCTTTTCAAAAGGCATTTAGCAACGAGGACACATGCCACCACATCCCTACTAACCCGCTTAAAACTAATACGCCAGGAATGACCAGACGCCTTTGACAGAGATAGATCCTTCTATCGAAACTTCCGCCAGCCTGTCTGAGGCACTTTTACTGTTAACCCTCATTACCCCACTGGATGCTTTGTTTGGGTAAGTTGTAGAAACAGGACTGGTCTCAAAAGGCACCCCATGCGGTTACGATGCATTGGAACATGAACGTTGTATAAAATTTCTTATCTATGTGTATCTAAACCCTGATGCCCAACACCCTTCAGAAATGACTCGCATAATCTGCAAAAAAGCTTTCTTTCCAATGAAGTGTAAATTTAAAGATAGATTATTTGTTACACAATATTAATGACAACTAACAATGAAAGAGAAATCAACATGAGATGGCAACTTCTGGTGACAAAGTTGAATCCTGGTTCTCGAGAGATTAAATCTCATGACTGTAGCCACACGATGCAGATTTGTGACGACAAAAAAATGAAACATGCTAAGCTGGCTTAGTGGTTATGCGAGCCCTATGCTAAGCACAATGACATGGTTGAGCCATTCAATCACTACATGCTCTTTTCAATTCACTGTAATGAAAATTCACCCGTTTGCATTTAGTTGGAATAAAGAACCTCAAAAAAAGGCATGCATCATAACCTGACTGTGCTGCTGATTTAGGCATTGCAGAGTAACAGCATGTTTAAATAAGAACAGATAAAATGGGAGTCATCATTTCTTTCCGTTCGGATTTGTTTTCCTTCGGCTTTTGTCCAAGGACAACAAAGGCTTTCTAGATCTTTCTGACATATACAACGTCATAGCTTCATTTTCTGCATGGCAAATAACAAAGCATCGGAAAACTGACTGCTTAAATACAGTAAGGATACGAAAGCAACATTGAAGTATTATGACACAATTAGTATATTTGTCAGTTTGGCAGCCTTCTTGTAGCACCCATTTTACAGTTCCAAATTTAGTATTTCCAAGCAAGTTTAGCATGTGCTTGCATGCCGCAAGCCTAATGTTCGACAGGGTTCAGCAATCAGCATGGTCAATAGACGCAGAGAAGGACTGACAAACACATTTATTTATTTACTAGTACCTCAAAGGCTCCATGTAGGAGTATTATGTAAAGGGAACTATACAATACTTCTTTATCAAGAAACACAAAAAAAACTAAATAAATTCAAAAGCCAAGTATACAAATGATAAGCCTGAACAATAGCATGCACAAATAATATAAAATTTGTGTTATACATAATTAAATTGGTTCTACAATGAATGCACTCCAATACGAAAGATATGTTTGGGAAAGACAGTCCTAAATAGTATTCTTTTCCTAAACTCCACGTGATCGCGAGTGCAGAAAACATCACCAGGAAGATCATTCCAATGAGCAATGGCACGCGCTAGCGCAGATGCGTTAAAGGCTTGGGTGCGGCCGAAAATACGAGAAAAACTGTGCTGATTGGGAAGCCTGTGATATGTGCGATGAGTTTTCAATAGTGGCAAGGTATTCACATGTGTGCTGTAGATGGTTCTTTGAAATAAACACAGAATGGCTACCTTTCAGCGTAATGCCCGGGATGATAACGACAACGAAGTCTTTATTTTGGTTAAACTGCAATAGCGGTTGTAGTCACGCGCTATAAGACGTGCAGCGCGGTTTTGTACGGATTCTAGTAGGTCAATGAGTAACTCAATGAACACATCTCATGATGTGTGCCCCCCCCCCTTCAATTTTAGAGGAATTAAAAGCTATTTACTGTTCCCTTACGACATGCAACTGTGCTAAACACAAGACACTTGCTTTCGCACAGCAGTGACATTGCACTCCATGAATTTTGAAGTGCTTCGCATGCCTTGTGTAGTAAATATCCCTACGCGCACGTGCTTCAATCCAGTCACATGAAAACGAGCCATTTATGCAGATGTCGAGCCGCAGTTCAAACCAAGTTCCATGGGTAGTTTCTGCAACAAGCCTTCAATGTGATGTACCTTGCTTTTTGTGTCCTGATTTTTTTTTTTTTTGCACTCTGCATTCAAACTCAACTCACTCTACAAATCACTTTCCTTGCTATAATATTTACTGCAAAATGCTTTTGATCATCCCCATAATTGATGCTTCAGCACGCAATACCAGAACCTTGTCCTATTTTGGGTATCCGCAACGTCAACAGATATTTATAATCTTGTGGAGGGCGTCCTTGTCTTTTTATTCAATAATTCTTTTTACCCAAACTAGTGTTTGTCGAAGCCTTGATTGCATCTCTATAGTACTATAATTTCAACTGTAGAGTGTATAGAGATCTTGTGTGTCTTATCGTCAAAGGACTTCTTTTGAATCTGTATTTCTTAAAACGAAGAAAGAAAAACTATCCCTCTTCTCAATCACGACAGTATAACGTCAGTGGCATGCAATAATTACGCCTTATACATAAGCGAGTAGTGCTGATTTTCTTGCTCAGCTTTGTAGCACATTCCATCATTTTATATTCATCTACTAATGCTGATTTTTAATGTGTACAAAATTTAGATATTGCCGAGCTGTCTGCACGCGTATTTTCCGCATCGATACGCAACAAATAGCTCCCAATGAATGTACCACTTTTCCTGCATTCTGTGAAGTACCGAAGCCGCCTTAAGTTGTCCATACAATATCGTATTGGCTGGAGGATCACCGGTTTTCGCTACAGAAACTAACTGGTCCATTTGCCCAATGAAATGGCACTGACGGTTAGGTAAACGTCATGGATTCAGCAGTCTACCATTTCAAATATTCGCGCTACAAGAGAGGGAGCTGAAGAAACTTGAACGTAGAGGTCACGTGATCCTAAGAAAGCGAGCGCATGCGGGGCGATTGTACGAGACATCGACACGTTTCCAAAAGGTAATAATTTCGATTTCATTGAGTATATTATATTTCGTGCACCTCTCACCAGGCAGCCCGAAAGTCAACTTCGTTTTATTATTAACGGCATTACTTACGAGAAAAAAATATCAAATTTCACCAACACGGAGGCACCAACTTCGTCACCTGTCGTTTTCGAAAATCGCAGATGCTATAAAAAGACAAATATTTTTGTTTCAAGAAAGACATTTTTTACCTGAAATGTACGTCTAATGAAGAATGAATTCATATGGTTTCAAGTTTGCAGACCTTAATAAAATAGCTTTGAAAAATGTCTAATTTTGCGAACGTTTAAAATAAGTTACGGATTCCCCCCCCTTTTTTTTTCTCCGAAAGTAATGCAAGCAGCGTTTTCAAACTTAACACGTTTTAAGGATATAGTGTGTTCATTAGGTACATTAATTATTGCTGCCGTAAGGCAAATGTAAATTTTATATATTGCCTCAAAGTTCTCATATTGGCAATAGTGTACTCCACTGAAATTTGAATAATAAAAAACCCCATCTTCGATTTTCCTAAAATCTCGTAAATAGACAACCGAAGGCCATCGTACAGTAATATAGAAAAACATATTGCATTATTTTGTATTTTGCAACAATATTAGTGGTAAAAATCAGAGCTTTTTGAGAATGCGCTGATAAGTTGAGAAATCTAGAAATCGGAACGAAAAAGCGGCAATGAGCTTCAAACGCGAGTAAACGTGACCGCATTTGGTGAAGAAAGGCTGTTCTAGCTCTGTGACAAATACGTACCCATGAAGGCGCACTTATGCTCCTGATAACACAGCTCTAATGGAGGAAATCTTCGACACTGTAACTCAGTTGCAAAACATCTGTCTATATTTGCAGATAAACTCAAACATGAAAATGTTCCAACGCAAGTGTCGGGTCTCGCTAGAAAAAGCATATGCGCTTGAAGTACCCTCACTGGTATTTTGGTGGTGAGTGTGTGAAACAAGAGATGTGCTCAAAATGGCTGCATCTTTTGCAGATCACATTTAGCAGTACGTGACGCTAACAAAACACGACCACGATCAGTGCCCTCAGATGTGCTTAGCCAAACATGACAAGAACGCATGCCTGGAACACGTGGCAACAATTTCCACTGGCTCTTTTTAAACTGACGGAATGTTTGTAGCTCGTCTGCATTTGCACACAGCAGCTTGACATTCCTGAGCTTCGCGCTCATTTGCGCCATTATTTGGGATGCTGACATAATCACTGCTGAGCTTGCCACTCTAAGGTTGTAGAGCGTAGCCTGATGCTTTAGTAGGCCACCAATGCCATCACAAGAGTTCTTGCTATGTCCTGTGGCCGAAAAAATCCACTTTGTTTGTATATGATCTTTCTGACATAACTCGAACAACTGGTACTCGTTTTTGAAGTGACTGCATGCACCATCAGAAACACAAGTAACATGCGTGTCAGGCTTAAGCTGTTCTTTCATATAGTTGTAGATTATTTGTAGAGCAAAACAGGCATGTGCAGCATTATGGCGTGTGTCATCACTGATGATGGCAAAACTTTGAATTGATTGCTTCCTTGTGACGACACACGTGAATATAGACACCTCTCTTTTGTGCCAGTGATACGACTGTACCTCATTCGGTAAAATGGCTGTCCAATTTTCGGCGAAATCAAAGTGAAAAATGCAAGATTCTTTTTCTTGGTTCTCTTTCGCCTGGCATATTGCTGATTCTTGAATGTATCTTATGTAATCATGGGTAATCCACTTCATGAACCATAGAGTTAGCTCTCGCAGAAAAGCACTTGCCTGGGCTGTTTTTTTTTACTAGATCGCCATTTTCCCATACTGCATTGGCTACCTCAATATCTTCAGGGATTCCTAAACATGTGGCTGTCAGAGCGTCCTCCTCAGCACAATAGTCACAATGGCCTAAAAAACAATCACTTGTAGAGGAGCTGCAAAGACCTAGTTCTTTCAAGAAGTCCGCCGTGTAGGCACCATCGGTGACGTCTAGTAGGGCAGAAACACACTCCGTGGCATTGGCACAGTATATACAAAGGCACACTTCTTGGTGTGGTGCAAGAACACACTTCGGCCTCAGTGAATAAAACTTTGAGAGCCCAATAGACGTGTTCGGATTAGCTTCTCTAAAGAGACGGTAAGCCTCTCGCACCGAACGGGTCATAAACCTTTTCGAAACAAGCTCCTTTTTTCCGTCAATGATAACAGACACTACATTTTTTGGGGGGACTCTGCCGAGAGCAGCTATACTCATCTTTGGAGTAGTAAGCCATAGCTGCCTGAACGTGCATTGGGTTCAGCCGTGTCTTTTTTACCGCATTTGGTTCTAACCATATCCCGTGTTTTGCACGCCAGCGTCGGGATCTGTATATTATGTACGCTGACAAGTTTGGTATAAGCGCTTGGAGTTTTCGGCGTTCTATATCGCTCGGCAACAGTGTCAACAAACGCATGCGCTCTTGATACGAAGAACGCGCTTCATAGGCTTGCTTGAAGTTCTTGAACCACTGGGCACACACACTGCATTTTAGATCTGATGGTTGAAAGTGGCGGTTACACACGTTACGGTGGCAAATCACGGTTACTCTAGAATTGCTGCTAAGTTTTCTTGGCTCGGCATTAACTTTGCTATTTTGCGCATGCAGCTTCTCCAGTCGCATATGTGAGAATGCTTCAGACGTGTTTACGCACCGCTCTTGACTTCTGCCTTTTTCTTCTTCCGGCAAAAACTCATCAGCTGTTTCAGCTGAGAAGCCATTAGACGAAGACAGCATATATCTGAGGCGTCTGAAGCAGTTCTGGCAGACGTGGTCGTTGTTATGTGCATGGCCGGCAGCTTTCGGCAAAAGCTTCTGGAGAGAAAACAGGCCGATGTCTTCGACCTTGCGGAAGTTTCTTTGATAAGGTATTTTCTTTTTATGCAACATGTGGTAATCTGAACAAAAAACTCTATCCCGGCTGAAGTGGTCAGCCATCGCCACGCTCCTGGTGGCTCAAATTACTGGCAATGCAACTATGCGTGAAAGCAGCAGCACGAAATCTGTCGTCTGTTCCTATGTCTCACCTTTAATGAGAGCAGACGTAAAACAGCGTGCGCAAGTATCCGCAGTGCGAATCCAAAACTGAAGTATAGTACGTTAAAATGAACTTCACAATGTTTTTGTCGATAAAATTACGGGAGGCGTAATCTTTGTCCCTACTTTGAACCATATAATCTAAAGCATTGCCTCCGAGATGCGGCGCACAGCAATTCATTTGTAGAGCAGACGACGGATGACAACTTGCCCTAAAGCGTGTTCTTCAGTCTAATGCGGCAGTCTTCGTGCCCCAAATGATAAATATTTGTTACGAATCTTTTATGAACTCATTCAACATTCAATTCTCTTACCCACCGTGTGGCAAACACATGGCCGTCACAGCAGCTCCGTCTGTGTGTCAGTAATGGAGAGGCACCACATATTAGAAGTCTCAGTGCTCTACGTATAAGAGTGAATTCAGATACTGTAGAATATCGTGTTCAAAAGTTACTCATATCTGCTAAAACAGCCTTTCTTCACCAAATGCCGTCACGTTTACTCGCGTTTGAAGCTCATTGCAGCTTTTCCGTTCCAATTTCTAGATTTCTCAACTTATCAGCGCATTCTCGAAAAGCTCTGGTTTTTACCACGAATATTGTTGCTAGAAACAAAATAATGCAACATGTTTTTCTATATTACTTTTTATGGCCTTCGGTTGTCTATTTACGAAATTTTATGAACTATTGAAGATAGGGCTTTTTTATTATTCAAATTTCGGTGGAGTACACTTTTGCCAATATGAGAACTTTGAGGCAATATATAAAAATTTACATTTGCCCTACGGCAGCAATAATTAATGCACCTAATGAACACACTATATCCTTAAAACACGCCAAGTTTGAAAACGCTGCTTGCATTACTTTCGGAGAAAAAAGTGAGGAATACGTAAGTTATTTTAAACTGTCGCAAAATTAGACATTTTTCAAAGCTATTTTGTTAACGTCTGCAAACTTGAAACCGTATGAATTCATTCTTCATTAGATATACATTTCAGGTAAAAAATATCTTCCTTGAAACAAAAATATTTGTCTTTTTATAGCATCTGCAATTTTCGAAAATGGCAGGTGACGAAGTTGGTGCCTCCGTGTTGGTGAAGTTTGATTTTTTTTTCCTCGTAAGTTATGCCGTTAATAATAAGACGAAGTTGACTCTTGGGCTACCTGGTGAGAGGTGCACGAGATATAAAATACTCAATGAAATCTAAAATATCCACTTTTGGACCCGTGTCGATCTCTCGTGGAATCACCCTGCTGGAACGAGCGCAGAGCTCGTATAGATGCGCAAAGCAGACGGCACAGCGGACAGTCGTGTGAGGCAAACAAAACGAATCAGAAGAAAACAAAAGATGGGAACTTTCTCGAATTCATCTCTGACGCAAAACGTGGGTGATAACAAAAATTCTTGCAACTACGGGCCCGGGAGCATTGCGAACAACGTGGCCAGAAGAAGAGGCAGAAGCTGTTGCTCGGCTGTGCAGGATTATCATGCATGAATGCACTGACTATCCTCGTCAAATGAAACGAGAACAGCGGGAAGCCTTCGCGGTAGCATTGTGCGTACCGTCCGGTTGTCACCGTTCACAGGTGCGCGCATCCTTTACGGCTGCCCTGCGCATATATGCGTGCCCGTTCGTGGTGAAGTAAAGTAGCACATTGGACTAGTTGGAAGATACTCCTTACGGATCAGCGCACAAAAAGGACAACGGGCAAGAAAGTGATCAGCGCTTGTGTCATGCACTTTCTTGTTTGTTTTTTTTGTCTTTTTTGTGCGCTGATCGGGATGAGAAGTGGACGTTGTGCATTATACCATCGCGAAGGCTTGCCGCTGTTCGGTTTTCGTTTGACGCGGATAGTACATGTGTTCGTAATTTTGGCTCGCATGCCACCTCTCGCGAAGTAAACTTGAATATTGGCGATTGGCCAACAAAGTAGTTTCCTCTGTATCTGGTGCATTCTAGTGCTCCCTAACGCTATAGCGCGCCCGAACGACAAGCTTGCCAAACACCGATTTATGACAGCGAGAAGCAGTCACAGTGGTTATCCCTTTTATGGCCGATAGCCAAATCTGTTCATCGCGAAGCCACCATCATTGTTGCGGCCCTGTCGAGACAGCACAATCGGGTAAATACTTGGTCGTTCGGAAGCGGAACGTTAGGGAGCACTTGAATCATCGTGCGCACTGGTGCGCGAGCCGGTTTGTCACGTGGCATTTTTTTTTTGTATTTCACGGGCAGTTTGCAGGAAAACACTAACAATAAACAGATATAAAGTTTGAAACTGTCTAATCGGATGTTTTGCAAACGGATCTACAACTTCCTCATATAAATTTTCATCCATCTCTCTTCTTTTCAAAGTTCGTTTATTGAACGGATATAATTAACCAATATTTTAGTACACCAAAATAGTCTGACTAGCACCAAGCAACGGTCAGCAACATGTGTTTGGTCGCGTCGTAAATGCGTGTGTCGGCACTTTTCTCAACTCTGGCTAAAGATAGCTGGGGCACTCTGAAAACGGGACCACCGTTTATACATTGATTGCATTATTAGAAAACAAATTCTGAATGGCTAGCTGAATTTTGAAAGTATGTACGCAAACGGTCCAGCAAAAGTGGGGAGTCCTTCGAACTACTGGACCCAAACGTCTTCGAAGTGCATGCCATCGCTGACTGCGTTGCCATGCATTTTTGATGCATTTAAAAAAGCGTCAGACTCTCGGATTCCGATAGTAAAACAGGCTAAGGCAGGCAGCACATCTAGTGGCCTATCTATGGATAAAAATCTCATCTGCTCATGTATTAGGACCTTAAAACCGTCCTTAGATAGTACCTTAGATGGCATCCCTACCACCATACTAAATGTTTATGGTAGTATATATTATCCCCATTACTGACTATATTATATAACAACTGTTTGAACTCTTCCAGATTTCTCACCATTGGAAAAACTGCGCGTGCTTTTCAAATATTTAGGTCAGGCTGCAAAACTGATGTTTCTAATTATCGCTCGATTTCGCTACTGTGTGCCACATCGGAAATTTTTTAGCTGGCTTTTCACAATTACATATATATGCTAGCATGAATAATTTAGTTTTTCCTAATCCACACAGATTTCTCCTTGGCCACTCAACTACCACAGATATTGCTAATTTCATGACGCAAATCTCTTCTCCCATTTCTAAGAGAGGACAGGTTTGTAGTCCACTGAGACCTGAGCAAGGCTTTCTACGTAGTCAGCTGCTCATTGCTTTTGTTTAAACTTACAAAAGTTGATGTTAAATTGTCTGTTATAGATCTCCCGCACAGCTATCAGCATAAAAGATAATGTTAAGTAGCCGTAAATGGCCAATTATCTTTCTTGTACTAAGTGACTTACGAAGTCCCTCAAGCGTCGGTTTTAGGCCCACTGTTATCTTTATTTACGTTAACGACGTTTCTTTTGCAATTCGTTATTCTTCTTTTCTTTTCTATGCTAATGAAACCAACATATTCAAAGAAATTCATTCAGTGAACAACTGTCGTTTTCTTCAGTCAGATTTGTGTTCTTTCTCTGAATGGTGGGATAACAGTAACATTCTCTGATTACCTCAAAGACCGAATTCATGAGTATATCTCGCAAAACATTTACCGTGGCATTTACATACTCTGTAAATACCATGATTTTATGTAAGGTATATAAATTCAGTGATATTTGTGATATTTTTGACAACCTGCTAAATTTTTCTCCTCACACTAAACGTGCTGTCATGTGTGGCTTTCGTTCTATAGGCTGCGTTTGTAGAATTTCTCGAGCATTGAGTTCTCCTACAGCCTTCCACAAATTGTGCACCACAATATGTCTTTCTCAACTTGAATATGCATTTGTGATCTGGAATGGCATTGCTAACATTGACAGAGACGCCATTCAGCGAGTCCAGAAAAAATTTATAAGCATTTACAATAATCGTTTCTCAAGAAATGACTCGGGATCCAAAGCCAGCACTGCCAGATTGTTATTATTGGCATCTCATTGCCATCACTGCACTGCCGACGAAATAGCGCTGACCTATTATTTCTTATTAAACTAATTCATGGAATGATATTCTGCCCTTTACTTCTCAGTTGAGTAAAGTTTTCAATTCCGCCTAATTTATACAGAGAGAATCGACCATGTCATGTACATGCCAACTTCTTTCAACACTCTACTGTTCACAACACTCTACTGTTCACAAAAAACAAACCCTCTATAAAGTTAACTTTCATGATCTTGATGTTTTTCACAGTCCATTGTCATTGTTTTTTCTCAGCTCGGCACTGTCCTAAAATAGTTTTTCACAACGTACAATTCATCTCTTTTCCGTCTATCATGAAGCTTTCTACATATTCGTGTATATCGCCCTTTATTTTTCACTCCCTTTCCATGATCCTCATCTTGTATTTTTATTCTTCCCATTTCGTCTTGTTTTTTCCGGTGTTTTGATCCTTTATTTATATTTTTCCGAGTGTTTTCTGTATTGTATTGTTGTTTGTGTTGTTTTATTTTCGCATGTGCCATCACAAAGACCTCACTGTTATTCCAGGGCACGTTAAATAATTTATTGATTGATTGAGTGTTTCACTGATTGTTAAAGAATATCTAGACACTTGAGTTCTCCCGAACCTTTCGTCAAACAATACGCGAACAATGCGTCAAACAATACGGCCTTTCAGAACATGAATATGTGTGATTAGGAATAGAATCTCCAACTGTCCCGAAAAATTTCCTAAGCATTTACAACCATTATCTAGAAATGTTTAGGGTATCGTTATAACACTGTCAAGTTATGAAACAGCGCTGACCTTCTATTGTTCATGGTGTAAGGAGGAAGAACAACAATGTGGTGAAGAGAGCCACCTTTTTAGCCCGAAGAGCCGAGCGTGAGCTGTTGTGACCTGCCCTGTGACATTCGCACATGCCGGTTGTCGCCGCCCGCTTTCAGCGTCCATCACCAGTAAATTCCGTACCATATCTTGCCCTTAACTACCCAGCTGTATTAATTTAAAGATTGCTAGCAAGATATTTGCTGGTATTCAGTGTGGATGCAAAGCATCAACTATTGAGCAGTCGAAAGAAGTATTAAACGACATACACGTCATAAAGGCAATTGAAATGCAGAGTATGGCGCTTTTAACATGACAAAAGAAAACAATAGGTACAGACTATAGAGCTAATATGCTACAGATCGTACCCCCTTCCTCTATTCTGGCCCGTCACACGTATATAGGAAACGTTTTGCCCGATGTGCGACCGAAAGAGCGAAGAGGCGCTAATTTATTAGGTTGGGGGGAGCACTCAGGCATTAAAAATATCGCCGTGGGGTTGTCTTTTCTCGAATATGTCTGTTGAGCCCGCCGTGAACAAAATGCTTGCCAGGAAGGTTTGTTGGTGCCGTACAGTTATCCTCTTCTGTAAATTCTGTAATGACATTTGCCCCTCACAACCTATGAACAAAGATGGTGCCAATTCACGTCCCATTTCTCTCAGAATAATGTACCTCGGGCCCAAACCTTTCCACCTGTCGTGTCAACTACACAACTTGGAGATATATTCCAAGAAAAGAGCTAGTATAAAAGCTCCCTTGAATCTTCCGGCATCCCCCTTTCTGCCTGCTGAGGGTGCTGTCAGCTGTCGCTAGTGTGGAAACACGAGTTATCTGCCTTCCTATTCTTCGCAAAGTCTTTATATACACACGGCGCTTCAAGAAACGTGTCCGAAAATACCCACAATAAGGGTTCTGTGACACCTTTACTCGCCGCCTATGGCATTATTTATGGCAGTAGTTAACGATAAATATATATTTATTTATTCATTTATTTCATCAGATAAGGCAGGTGCTCAGTTAACACAGGAGGATGAAAGTCCCCCCTGCGAACAGCACATCGGCGCTTTGGGAATTCCAAAAACCCGCACTTGTGAAATGCCGACTAGTTTCGCTTTCACTGCTGAATGCGAAACCAAAAACCCCAGCACTCTTCAATGACTTCCCAAATGTACGAGCGTCTGTGCATAAACAATGCCTCAACAGCTGACTTCGAATGTAAGCGGGAGGCAATCGCCATAAAAACACGCATGGCACATGCAGGTACCGAATGCAGAACTCCCCCACTGCCATCATTCTCGCAAACAAGCAGTGATGTCTGTCGTCTGCTTGAAAATGCCGCTGCGCTAACCAGGGATAAAGCTTTTCGCTGCAGTTTGACCAACCTTCTAGTTTCGTGAGAAAAAATCATACGTCTTGCAGCGTCGGGAAAGTTTATCCCCGGGTCGTCAGACGTCGTCGAAGTCCAAGGAACGCGATCATGCTCTTGCCAACTTTCACCGCAACGCCTTTTAAACCACAGAAACGAAACCACCATAACATGGTCAAGTGATGTTGGGCAACATTTTTGTCGTCAACTTATGTAAAAAAACATACTAGGGACCTAAACTTTGTAGGTTTAAGACATTAATTTCTGCTAAGCAATGACGCCCATACAATAACATCACCGAACGCGTTAATAGCAATGTGGACAAACTTCGATGTTTTGTTGTTGCCAGATTTTCTTGTTCACAAAATACAAACAACTACAAAATTAATCAATTGTTACTACTGTATTACTACTGCAATACAAACATTTTATACGTATATTTTGTAATTATTATTACACAAATGTTTTGTTGTTGTCAATGTTGCCTGTTTTTTATGAGTGACAATAGACATGGTTGCGTAACTTTAAAACAAATTGAATTAATAGTCAGTTTTGTTGTTATTGTTTAAAGTTGTATGCAACGAAGACAAATTTTTTTTCAAGCCTTTCAGTGCGCGCCGGTATGTTTGTTGTAATATTTTTATAAACCAACGCCTCCTAGATTTCCTGTGCCTGCCGGATTATCGGCGATCACTTGGGAAGCGGCGGTCGTCGAAACTACGGTGGTGGTGCTACTCAAGTAGGGGTGTCTTCAAAGAAATTTATACGTTTTCGGAGCTTATATGCAACAAAAACGTGTTTAAAAGACGTAAACGTAATCATAGTTAACCCTACGTAAGTGAAATTGTCATTCAAAAAGCAACTTTTTTAATACAAGCATCCTCTAAAATGAGTAACAAACGCCAAAATTGCCAATCTCAAAGGCTTGAGTAGCACCCTACTTGAGTAGCACCACCACCGTAGTTCCGACGACCGCCGCTTCCCAAGTGATCGCCGATAATCCGGCAGGCACAGGAAATCTATAAAGACCCTTACACCTACGTAGGCAGCGCCGCTGTAGATGAGCGGTGTTTCGCGCTCATACGGCAGACACAGTCACACAGGAAATCTAGGAGGCGTTGGCAGTACACGCGACGCGCCTGTTCCAAAATGCGCTAGTCTGAAACTTCCCAAACGGAAATATCACTTCGTACGGTTTTCTTGCGAACTCCATGCTTGTCAAGTTCTATTTGCGCTAGTTCTGCAAGTCATCTGTCCGGTATGTACACTTTGCGAAGCACGGTGAAAGTCGTTTGCGAGTCGCGGCCTTCCGTAAACGATAGTTATAGCGCGAAAACGAAACGACGACACAGAGACAAGAAGGACACGAATCACGCCTTCTTGTCTCTGTGTCGTCGTTTTGTTCTCGCGCTATAGCTATCGTCATGCCATACCAACTAGCCCAAGCTGCCACACTTCTTGCGTAAACGTTTATTACTTTTAAAACGTGTTTTCCAAAGACCTTCACTAATTGCGGTTCTCCGGCGTCTACTCCTAGCAAGACGCCAATGAATTCTCATCTAGAAAACCGCCACCACTGTGCCTTGCCTCAGTTCTAGGACTCCCATCCGGCCTGTAGGGTTTTTCCCACCCCTAGATGAGTAACTTTTACTGCATATCTGCTGCTATCGTTTTGCAGCCTATGAAAAAAAGAGAAAAACTGGCAAACGGATATGTACTATGTTCATGTTAATATAGACAAATGGTAGACATTTATGCATATTACAAGACAATTATGATTACAATGCGATTTCGTTTCTCTCGGAGAAAACTTTCTACAGATTCGTTTTTTTTTCTTTGTAAGATTAGTAGCGCCCGCGTACATTTATAACTGAACATTAATATGAAGACATTTAAAACGCTGCAAATGCAGAATTTTTCGCACTAAACTGCATCGAAAAGGGACAGTGATTACTCGAAAAGGAACACTTTCCGACTTGGGAAAACATTTTTATTGTTTTTTTTAGTTTAGATATCAGAGTTAACATTCGAACAGTAGTTCCATCCACTATCTATTAGTTGATGATGGTCACATCTGATCGGAGGCTACCAGATTGCAATGCGAGGTCAACAACACGAAGCACAAGAATTAACGCAGCATCTCAGTTTTTTTTTTTTTAACCTAATTGAAATTGATTCCACATATGCAGGTTTGTCCTACATTATGTAGCTGTGCTGAGACCATCACAAGTTTGTGTTTAAACCATAGGTGTACGCAGGGTTCCCTTTCAAGGGGGGAAAGGGGCGAAGTTGGTCGCAGTGCCTTCGGGGTCCCCTCCGAGGGTGTCTATGCCGTTATGGAGTCGGTCGCTCACGCAAACTTCAAAATTAATTTAAACTACCTGCTATATTTCCTGTTGATATACGAATGTTCACGAGAATCAACCCCGCAGGCTATCTCGGCCCCGAAACTTTGTGTCAGTACCCGTTAAAGCCAGCCTTATGGCATTGATGCCTTGTGCAAGTTTAGCACACAAAACTGTACATGCAGCTTGCCTGAAAGAAGTGTGGGGCAGGGAATAAGTCTGCTTTGTTTCTCTTGAGCTTCCTGTTCTCCTCTTTCTTTTTTTTTTTCAGTTTTTTCTGCCTTTATTTCCCCTCTATTTTTAAATATATTTCTCTTACCCTTTATGTTTTTCTTCCTATTTCTTCCTTTTCTATTTCTGTTTCACACTTGCTTCATATTTTCATATTTTCTATTTTTGATATGGTTTTGCTTGCATTACACCAAGCGACGACCGCCCAGGCCCCTAAAGTGCTTCACACTAGGAAGCACCTTCGGGCTGCGTAATTTCCCGCTATCATGTATGGCAGCATGCCACGCGCATGTCAATTTTATAGTGATTCGCACGCTTTATCTCCTCGCGCATGTAAGTGTATGCATTACGCATGATCGAATGCTACATGTCCAGTTATGTTCGAGCACTTGCTAGATTTAAGTGCCAGTATATATTTATCATTCTAAACGTCAACTTAAACGGTTCTGAAAGGCAGAAAGTTCTCCGATGCATCTGATGTTGAGAGCATGTATATGCGACATCATTTGCGACGTCTAGTTTTTGTCTAAGAGAGAAGTGCATACGATCTTGATAATACGTAGGCTCCCTACACTGTAAAGATGGCACATTATGGGAATGTTGATTTGATGTTATCGATAGATGTAGACGTATGGATCTCATTTCTTTGTTGACAGGATATCAGTGGTTCATTGGGCTAATACGACACATTTCTAAAATTTTACTTTATTGCTTTTCTTGTGGAGATGCAAGGTAACTGTGAAGTAGTTTTTATTGTAGATGTTGGCTAAAGCTATTCACTTATGCTTCATATGTTTCTTGACGCCTGCTGGTATCTCTGTTGACGACTGCTGGTAACTCTGTTGAGTCGAACACCGTTAAATTTTGTAGTATATGCAAGCAGCAGATTTTTTAATTCCAGTGATCTCTTGCAGAGAACCTTTTTCAGAAGCAAGCTTCGCCTTTTGACTGTTTTTTTTATTTTGTTTGACATTAAGTTTGCAAATTTGGAACAGGATGAGAAGGAACTTTTTTTTTTCTTGTGTATATATTACTGTTATCTTGTTTTTCTAGCTCACTGGTACACCTCAGTACGTGGCATGCAGAGTCACAATAAGTCTTTATTATGAATCTCCTCAATCTTTAATCAAATCAATTGTGCTGAGGTCGCATCTCCAGTAACTCTCCTTTAGGTTGTTTATTGCATGCATCCTTTTTAACCTCATCAATAGCTACCTGTGGAACTGCATTGTTCCAATCAACTTGGATTTCAATCAAGATTGGATGACGATCCTTCTCAAGTTTTAAAATGAATCTGTACAACACAGTTTCTTGTTGTTGACAAGCTTTGATAGTTCAAAAACTTATGTTCAGCCTAATGGTGTAACATATGCCTTCGTCTTCTGTCGTTTTTTTTTTATAGAGTACCTTCTGTTTTTAAGAGATGTTGCTCAATTCTTGTTTTGTGTTTTACTTTCCATTTCACTTTCTGCTTCCAAAATCGGTTTGATAATGTTCTCCTCATTTCTTTCATACTTCCGTCTTGTTTGAAAGGACTGTTTGTGTCCTTGAGAGCATTCCTAAATTTGCTTTGTTTTACCCTCACTGTATCTGTGTTAACCTGTTTCATAGTAAATTTTTTTGCATGTTTTCTTAAGGTCATCCTCACTAAACTGTGATCACAATGCTTCATCATGCCGATTACTCTTTTGTTCTGCACGAGGCCTGGGCATGGTCGTCACACATAGTTAAATCTGTTTTATTTTTCGCTTTTATATTAAGACTTGTCCATGTCCACTTTCGATTTCTATAATTCCTCAAAAAGGTATTCATTAGATACAAAGTACTGCTTATTTTGGCATCTCTCCTGTTTTATTTTAGCATTTCTCCTGCTATTGATACCAACATTACCAACTGCTTGTTCTTCTTCCCCTTGTCTTCATACTGTTCCATTCAAGTCTTCAATGACTGTGGCACATTGGGCTTGTGCCTTTTTCATTGCCAATAGAAAATTCTCATGAACTGGTCTCCATCTATGGCTGCATACACCTGTACTTGCATCCATGCATGCCTAATTTAGAGGGGCCCTGAAGATTAAGCTTACTGATGTTCAATTTCCTGTTAACAGCCCTAGGTTTTTTAATTCCTTGACCTCAGGTGAACCTGATAATCACTGCATATTGTAATTCATTGAGGGTCTGTCTCTCTGTTGTTTTATTCGCAGTATCAAAGCGCGAACAGTGCCTTGTCGTATCGAAAAGAACTCTATTTGTGATGACGTTATTTGCTTTCAGGGCAAGCTAGGCATTCAAGTTGTGCGGTGGAGCCCATGCTGTCCCACTTTATGAGCAGAAGTCTTGGGCTGCTGGTCCATAGACGGGAATGAGTGAGTGAAACGAGTTCTAACGTTTTTTGGAAAAACATGCTTTTTATATCTACCACTGTCGTCTCAGAGTTCTCTTGGTAAAGTGTAGTAATGCATCATGAATATTACATCCACAATTACTTCCTTCAGCACGAAATTTTTATGTGTCCGTCCCATTTGGCGCGTTTCTAATACGAGAATTGCCATTCTGTCAACGCCGTGACAATTTGGATCAGAATAGATGAGATTGAACTCCACCGACAGGTATTGAAAAAAAAAAATATATAGAGTTAATAATTTATTGGTCTTTGCTGTAGTAAATTCAAATATATAGCACCCACCCGTCTGCATGCATAGGGAATCAAAATGAGTTGGAACTGAAGTGTGAATTTTAAGCTCTTGACTGCCTTTAAGAAAATACAAAAATGCGTATGACCACACAAATTCGGTCAGTTTCATGTAAATTTAGCTGGATACAGCAGGCTTAATTTCTTGATAGTATAGCGCAATTGCAAGTGTGATTGCCAAATTGCATCCACAATTTGATATCAAAAGTGAAGGCAGATTCACATTCCGCAGTAACTATCCTGGCATACAGAAGTCATTCGTCTTCTTGAGTTTGTAGTACACAAACAAATTTTACAAAGCAATTTAACGGTTTTACTGAAATTCCTCCTTGCTCAAATACTACTACTGCAATCCCGGAGGCACATAATGAGCTAATGACAAGATTGACAAAATGCAGGTTTAAATTGAAGTTCGATAAGGTACAGAAGCAGCACTTGCACATTTACACGCCGGCTGAGTAGGCACAGTTTGAGAGAAGGGCAGCACTTGAGAATCAAGGTTCTTCTCATGGCGTATTTTTTTATGCACAAAGAACAATGTTTTATTCAGTCGCGCCAACAAAATTACTTTTACAGAACTCACGTGACCTCTTCATCTATTGTGCAAACTTGTACAATTGTTGACTCGGGAAACATTTACCAATACATTTTAGATACTTATAAATCTAAATAAAAAACACCTCATGCTTATGTGTTTTTATTTTTTCAAAAATTGGCTGCCTACTGAATGATTTCATTAGTTCGTTCTCCTTGATTCCACTTTATATATATCAAGGGAACAGCAGGATTATATCAGATAGTTTACAGTGGTAGCCTCCAGATTGATCGTCACAATATTATGTCCAGTGGTCTTTCAACTGAATGTGCTTTATGCATTCACTCAAAACCTAACAATTCTACTCCCCCTTTCCCCCCTTGACCACATGCATGCATGTTCGCTGCGCTGCATCAACATCCTCTTGCGTGTCTGTTGATATGTTGCCGTTAATCGTAAAAGTTTTCGTAGATCAGTTATACACTGAAACCTTGATATAACAAGCCCGGCCGCGGTGGTCTAGTGGCTAAGGTACTCGGCTACTGACCCGCAGGTCGCGGGTTCGAATCCCGGCTGCGGCGGCTGCATTTCCGATGGAGGCGGAAATGTTGTAGGCCCGTGTGCTCAGATTTGGGTGCACGTTAAAGAACCCCAGGTGGTCGAAATTTCCGGAGCCCTCCACTACGGCGTCTCTCATAATCATATGGTGGTTTTGGGACGTTAAACCCCACATATCAATCAACCTTGATATAACAAACCCAGATATAACTAATAATATTTATGACGAAATAAATAAAGAACAGTTCTGCAATAGTTATAGTGCTAGCTAGAGTATACTTTTATAACAAGCTTTCAGTTTTAACAAACTTATTTTATATAAAATGCAACTTTGTTTTAACGAGGTTTTAGTGTACCTCTTCTTATTATATTTGCTGGGATGAAACTGCATAAGTAGGCTGTGAGTCAGCGGCGTAACTGAGGGGGAGCAAGGAGGTACAAGGGTCCCGGGTGTCATTTTTGAGGGGACGCCGAGCCAAGTCTGCTCAACATGTACTCGGGGACCTGCTGAAGTCCCAAACAGCATGCTAGCTCCCCTCGCCCAGTGGGAGGGTCAGCCTTCAGGTTCACCCTTCAGTGAGGGCATGCCATCACGCTGTTTCAACACTCCCATCCTCACCTTCTTCTCTACTACTACCACATTTGAAGTTAGATGCTAAATGGTGCTCCTGACCTTCAACAAACAAAACACAATCTTTTGGGAGCCTGTGGCTTCTGAGAACTTGTGGCTCATATGAGCAAGAAGCCTATGGCTTTTTCTCATAGACAAATCTGTAAAAAGCAATAAGTAAATAGGTTTGTGTTAGCCTGTTTCCACACGAGCACAATTTTAGTTATGAACATACGTATCCTGGGCAGTAGACAGAAACATTTTGCTAGAGTTCTGACTTCTCTATATTGGTGATCTAGCATATGTTTGTGCACATCATGTATCATCATCATCATCAGCCTGACTATTTCTACTGCAGGAGAAAGGCCTCTCTCATGTTCCGACAGTCAACTCGGTCCTGTGCTTGCTGCTGCCATTTTGTACATGCCAACTTCCTAATCCCATCTGCCCACATAACTTTGTGCACTCCTTCTGACCCGCTTGCCATTTCAGGGAATTCAGTTGGTTATCCTTAATGACCAATGGTTATCCTGCCCACACGATACGTGCCCGGCCCCCGTTCATTTCATCTTCTTGATTTCAACTATGATATCCTTAACCCCGGTTTGTTCCCTCATACACTCTGCTCTATTCTCGTCTCTTAAGGTTGCACCTATCATTTTTCTCTTTATCGCTCACTGCGTCATCTTCAATTTAAGCTGAACAAGCTTTCAGGTTTCTGGTTCGTAGGTTAGTACCGGCGAAATGCAGCTGTTATATGCCTTCCTCGTGAGGGATTGTGGCAATCTATCAGTCATAATTTGAGAGTGCTTGCTGAATGTGCTCCACCCCATTCTTAATTCTTCTAGTTGTTTCAATCGCGAGGTTCAGCTCCGTGGTTATTACCTCTCTTAAGTAGACGTGGTCTTTTAAAACTTCAAGTGCACTATTACCTATCTTGAAGCGCTGTTCTCTTCTGAGGTGGTTGTACATTATTTTCGTTTTCTGCAGAATAATTTTAAGACCTACCTTCCTGCTCTCCTCGTCCGATTCAGTAATCATGAGTTGCGATTTGTCCCCTGAGTTACACAAAAATGCAATATCATCCGCAAAGCGCAGCTTACTAAGGTACCCTCCATTAACTCTTATGTAACCCTTCCCATTCTAGGCCTTTGAAAACCTCTTGTAAGCACGTGGTAAATAGCATTGCAGAAATTGTATCCCCTTGTCTTACACCCTTCTTGATTGGTATTCTGTCGCATTCTTTATGGAGCACTATGGTGGCAGTTGATTCTCTGTAGATTTTTTCCAGGATGGTTATAAATGTTTTGTCAACGCCCCGATTCCGCAGTGTCTGGATGACGGCTAATATTTCTACTGAATCAAATGCCTTCTCGTAATCTATGAAGGCTATGTATAGTGGTTGGTTATACTCTGAGCATTTCTCTATTACCTGATAGATAGTACGAATGCGGTCAATTGTTGAGTAGCCTGTTTGAAATTCTGCTTGTTCCTCTAGTTGTCTGAATTATAATGCTGCCTTAATTCTGTTAGCAATTACCTTTGCAAATACCTTGCATATGACAGAGAGCAAGCGCCTCAACCTATAATTCTTCAAGTCCTTGTCATCTCCTTATGCATTAAGATGATGTCAGCATTCTTCCAAGGTTATGGTACCCTCCCCGTCAGAAAACACTTCGTGAAAAGGGTGGCTAGTTTTTCTAATACAAGCTGTCCTCCATCTTTCAGCAGATCTGACGTTACCCAAACCTGAAAAGCAGCTTAGCCTCTCTGCATTCCCTCCAAGGTTTTTCTGACTTCTTCTGTCATTACTGGCGGGATGTCATAAGGATTACTGCTAGTTCTTACATTATGGTCGTGGTGTTCTCTGCTACTGTACAGATCTCTGTAAAAGTCCTCTGCTATTTTAACTATCCTATTCATAAGGGTAGTTACTTTGCCTTCCTTGTCTCTTAGTGCATACATCTGGTTTTTGCCTATCCCAGGTTTCCTCTTCACCGCTTTGACGCTTCCTTCTTTCTTTAGAGCATGTTCAATTTTCTCCACGTTATACCTCCTTATATCGGATACCTTACGCTTATTAGTCAACTTTGAAAGCTCTGCCAGTTCTTCTTTGTCTGTTCTGTTTGAGACTTTTATGCTTTGAAATTTCTTAATGAGACTTATTTTCTCCTGGGACAGCTTGCCAGTGTCCTGTCTAACTACTGTATTTCCAACTGCTACTGCACCTTGCCTGCACCTTTCGTAATGATACTCGTCAGATGATCGTTTAGTTCCTCAACGCTAAGGCTGGTTTCCTCGATAAGAGCCAAGTATCTACGCTGAAGGGAGATTCTGAATTCCTGCATTTCCCTCTCAGGGCTAGCTCATTGATGGGCTTCTTAAATATCAGTTACTCTCGTTCCTTCTTCAAGTCTATGCGAGTTTGAGATCTTACTATTCTATAGTTACTGCATCCTATCATGACTAGCACTTCCAAATCCTTCACGGTGCGTGGGTGTGCACCCAGTATAAAGTCTTTTTCGTTCCTACTTTCACCATTAGAGCTCATCCTTGTCCACTTACGGTTCCTTTGTTTTCGGTAGAAATTGTTCAAGATCAGTAAATAATTGCATTCTGCAAATTCTACTAATAACTCCCCTGTGGTGTTTCTGGTACCAATGCTATAATCTCCTACTGCCTGATCTCCAGCCTGCTTTTTCCCTACCTTAGTAGTCGAATTGCCCATCAGTATAGTATACTGTGTTTTCACCCTACTCATCGCTGATTCCACGACCTCGTAGAAGCTTTTAACTAGTGTGTCATCATGGCTGGATGTAGGCACGTAAGCCTGTACCACCTTCGTATTGTATTTCCTATTGAGTCCAATTACTATACCTACCATCCTTTAATTAATGCTATAGTATTCTGTTATGTTACCAGCTATATTTCTGTGGATAAAGAACCCTATGCAGAGTTCTCTTCTGTCATCCAAGCCATGATGGCAAAGAACATGCTCATTCTGTAGCACTGTATATGCCTCATATGTCCTTCTAACCTCACTGAGCCCTATTACATCCCATTTAACACACTCTATCTCCTCGAATAGTACAGCTAGACTTGCCTGACTTGATAAGGTTCTAACAACAAACGTTGCCAAAGTCATGTTCCAATGGTGGCCTGTCTATACCCAGAGATTCTTAGCACCCTCGGCTGCTTTGCAGATCTGACCACCGCCGTGGTCAGCTGCTTTGCAGCCGCTGCGAACTGAGGACCATGTTTTAATTGACATATCATGTGGGAGGTAGTGGCAAAATACTGCACAGGGGGGCCAATCCTTCTCTGATGAGGGAGTGCGTTACTGGTGGTGGTCACTGGTGAGGCCGCATCCCAGACCTCTTAGGGCAGTACCATCATCACGCACATTTTTTTTTTTTCCAGTTGAGAAATGCTTGGCACCGGGATTCGAACCACGAACCTCTTGCACGCGAGGCTCATACTCTAACCACTATGTCGTCGCTGCTATTGAAGGACACGTATATACATTTACAAATGTAATAATATCCGTGAGGTGGCAGGTCGAACCTCCCTAGCCTCCTTTTAGCTTCGCCACTGAACTGGTCTTTTGAAATCTTCGTTTCTTTAGGTTTGGTCCAACCAATATTGGTTCTTCGGTACGTACGTAACCCCAGTGATAATTGGAAAGGAAAAGCGCTGCCCACAGTCTTTTTGAAGAGTTTTGATAAAAAGTTTCCTTTCCAACTAATCAAACATGTCAGCCTCCAAGCTTACACGGCGAGTTTTTATCAGTAGATATCTGAATGAAAGAACGAAAGGAATTAACTAAGTGCAGGCTATCTTGCAAGGCTACATTATCCTTTTCAAGTGACAAACTCGTTCAAAAACTGCTTTCTTCCATCAAACTGCGTCATCCCTACTGATTTTTCTTTGTGTATCGGTTCTTAACCCCGGACATTTTCCTCAATCTGCGTGCATAGGTTGGCATCGCTTATGGGGGATAAAGTGTCCAAAGTAATTCTTTTTTGAAGACATTGAGGTGTTTGCGTCTTATGATAGAGATGACGAAGTAACGTGTGAAGTCAATGATGTCATTCACTAAATTGATAATTCTGTCACCAGTCCGCAGAGAAAGTCGCCCTCTTGGAAATGCGTGCAGCGAATGCCTGTGTGTCTCTCTGGCTAATTGCTCTTTCTAAGCTAGCTTTATCAGCTATGCGTCCTGATGTTCATTATTTTTGGGAGGAAAAAACCATAAATGTGAAATTGTACCCTGCTCTGTTGCATGTGCCATGCACAAATTGTGGCTTACAGCACCACTGAAAACATTAGTCATGCTTTCTAAGCTTTTGTTGTTTCCAGATACCAGTGTACAAGAACTGTTTATGAAAGGAGGCTGCATGAAGGGGTAAACTCTGAGAAAAGACACGCTCGGGCCGCTGGCTACCTGTCTTCAGAGCCATGTTCTGTGAAGCAAGGGGGCATCACCTGATCATAATGTCGCAGCATGTCGACTCCTACACCCGTGTCTGCATTGGTGGGCCTCTTGTAAAATAGTGCAAAAGCAATTCAGGAAGTGCAGTTGCAATGGCAATTTATCCTATTATTTATGGATTCATGTCGTTATTGCTGTCAACTGAACTTTACCAAGTGAAAAAAATGCCAGAGACTGAAGGGAATATACGTGTGCTATCGGCATCAAATGAAATGCAAACAGTGACAAGTAATAGAAACCATATAGTACGCTCCATCGAGTGATCACCATTGATAGGTGCACATCAGTTATGTTTGGTAGCACTGTGCATGTCTGCCGTGATGTCTCGACGGGACGCTCTAGAAATTGCAGGTGCTTGCGGCTGTTTGCCTTTCATTTGATGCCGATAATACTAATGCTCCTTTCCATTTGTCTCAATGATCACAAATGCAGTTCAGCCGTGATTTGCCAAGAACTATTTATTTTGATATCTTCCTCATATTTTTGTTTTGATTTCTTCCTTCTGCCGGTGAGCGAATTAGCAATAACAGCATCCAGGTGTAGCTTGACTCCGGTAATGCCGACGTCCTTTAAACGAGCAGGCCTCGCACCGATTCTGCGGCTGATTTCACTCGTGTTCTGCCTCTGTCCTGCAAAAAAAAAAAATATGTGGCTTTGATAGTTTTGATCTCATGGTACATTTCTTTTCATTGGTGCCCACTCACCTGCTCCTTGGATAAGTGCCGTATTCTAGGGGTGGGTTGAGTAGCTATGCATGGCTCTGCTCTTGCTGCTCTTCCACAATTTTCATCACAGCATCGGGCCTCTGCTCGAGTTCTCCAAAAAGAAAACGGTGTTAATAAAAATGAAAATTATAAACTTGAGCGATCATAAACAGTATTCAGCAACGCGACATCGTAAAAGAAAACGACGCTTTGCTTTCCGTCGGTTTGAGTCAGGCTTCGTTTGCAAAAAGCTGCTGCCGCCGCAAAAGTGTGGGGGATCCTTACACACTCAATGACATGCAATCTTACTTCTATGTGGTGATCTTCAAGGCAAGGTTGAAAGTCTACAACGAGATTAAACGTGGCAATATGAAAACCAAGGCATCACTTCACCGCGGCCAAACAGTGGCTGATTCAATGTGTGTGGTGTCATGTGATTGCACTTTCTTATTGCCTGAGAGCAATCTGATTCATGACGACATTCCTTCAGCACTGAGTCTGAGGCAAAAGAATTTGAGTAGGAGATTCGCGGTCTACGCTTTATCTCCACTAATAACTTTTCTTCTCACACCCTAGCAAAACTGGACGCGTTCTTCAATGCTCTGCTCATTTCACCTCAACTTCATACTTATTGTTAGCGTACGTTTAAGGTACGGCAACAGGCAACAGGCAAACGGCAACAGGCAAAAAGAAAAGGGCTGTGACTATACTGACAGGGTTCGTCAGCGCAGTACTATCGTGACTACGGTGACAGAGCTCATCAGTGCAGTACTATCTTTAAAGAGAGGGGGCCAGTCATAATTGCAATGCAGCTATAACGATGGGCCCTGTTACTGTAATGCAATGACAACGGTGACGGAGCTTGTCACTGCGGTGTAATGGTAAAAATTAGGGGCCGTTGCCTTAAGTTTGTAGTTGTTTAGACGCATCATCTAGCTTTTCTGGTGCTGTAGTGGGTTGCTGCGCAGTTGGGAAGCGGTCGTGCAGCAGGTCATCAACTCGAACCCGTTTTGTTATTTTTTACATTTTTTAGGAAATGCTTGAAGAATCACGTTACTGCTCCCAAGGAGTGGTAGTCTTGCTTTTGTACAAGAAAATAATGTCACTGTTTGTGCCGGTTGTTAGACAGCCCTACCGCATTTATTTTTCTAAGCGCAGTGGGTACGTTATTGGTGTACTGCAACATGATGCGTTGTTGACGTGCCACTTAAGTTCGAATCGTGCTGACCAAGTGAACTTTTCTCTTTCTTTTATGCTTTCAATACTCTTTTGAGTAATGTTGCCTATTATAAAAAAATAATCGCGTAGGGCAACATTCTACAATGGAGTGATGGGAGCAGCTGCTGGCCAGCAAGAACCTAGACGATCAGCTGAGTCGATGGTGGTGGCTTTAATTATGATGGTTTTGATCACCATAATTAAAAGTGCATGCACAGACTTTACCTCATTGAGACAAGTGATACACCTATAATGATATAATTGTGAGGTGGCATGTTAAAATATCTATGCCTATAGTGACAGGCCGAATATAGCGCTGCTGTTTCTGCTCTTCCAGAAGTGATTGGAGAAGTTTTTTTTTTTACTGCTGTGTAAGGTGGGTGCATTTGAGCTCCTTATGGCTACCTTTCCTCAGCATAGGATACATCAGTGCTGCTAGATGCATGTTCATTCTTTCATAATTTCTTGTTTCATCGACTCCATCACACCTTGTAATTTACCCAAGCCCGCAGTCACATCTGCCTTAACTTGGATGGATGAATGGAAATGACCTTATTGAAAGTCTCACGATGTTTACAACCTGTTTTTCTAGTTAAAATTGGGATTCCTCAATCAGCGGGAATTGGGAAAGCGTGTCCATTAAAACCTGGAAGTTTTGGTATGGTGCCCACTGTTTACTGAATGATTATGACGTGAGGCTTTGGTTGTGCGTGTCGTACACATTGTTGCAGCAGTGGTTGCTTCTTAGTGAAGCCCCGACAGTTCTACTGCCACACCACGAGCTCGTTAGTGGAGCTGGCCGTTGTAGTGTTCAGCGTATGCGCTATCTGAGATAGGGCTATTGTGAATGACGGTAGGGCCCACAGGAGGCATCATTGATCAGCCTTGGCGAAGGCTTATGTGAGTCTTGAATTTGTCATTGTGAAATTCTACCCTGTCTGCGCAGGCAGTGTGGTTGTCGATTGCAACGCCGATGTTGCGGATCGCACATTGAATGTCAGTGAGCAGTTTTCTCATTTCTTCTTGTTCATTCCACCATTGACCTGTTTGTGACCTGTTTTATGCACCCATCTCTTACTGTAGCTTCAAGATTGTCGTGCCATCCAGATTCGGAGCTGGTTGCCACTGGTTTGTTTGCTGTTGGCGCTTCACTATCAATAATGCTCGCAACAGGAGTTTCAACTGAAATAGGCTTATGTATAGATGACTGCACCATCGACTGCTTAATCTCGTGGATTTTTTGTGTTAACTGCTGCACTACCGTACGTAAGTGCGCATTTTTGTGCTGTACAGCTTCTAATGCCGCGTCTTTAGGGTTTCTCATATTGTTAGGTTCTTAGGCAGTAGCTCCTTGAGCCCCACGTCTTCACGTGCCCTTAACCGCATCTGTGAAGCTCTCGTTGCCAGGTAGATTCGGGTCCTAATGACCAGCTTGCTTCAGACGCCGCGACCTGGAACGGCCATGACTCCCGAGGCCGGCTCCGAAGCTGGCTCTGCTGGCGAGATGGGGGCCCATTGACCGCACCTAGCTTCGAGCGTGGGGGCTGGAACGGGGAGGCGGTGCGGACTGTTCGTCGTAGTTCGGCTGCTGCAGCTCGAGCGCGGCCTCCGCTGCTGCCCTTTGTCGGTCACCGCGTCGTTTTTGACAAAATAAGGGGTCCTGAATCAAGCCTTGCAGGTCTTGTCTGTAGTAAGATGTGCTCCCCCGCAGAGGCGACACGTTGGCATGCATTTGTGATTGGAGTCTGGGTTCGAAGCTCCTCAGCCTCTACAGACACAGTCTTTGGGGTTTGGGCAGAAGTCCATGCGATGACCATCATGCCCGCACTGGTGGCACATGTTGATCTTCTTTCTGTACATGGTGCACCTCAACATTGCATCCCCGTAGTACACCCATGTTGGGACCGGGTCACCATCAAAGGTAATGATGACCGAAGCACATGCATGATAAACCATGATGCTTCTGAACTGGTATACAGAGCTTTGTTCTGAAGGTACATATAGTGAAGAAGCAGTTGGCAAACCACGATTTCTTTAAGAGGTCTGATCAGCAGTAAATGTCCGATAAACTTGTGGACCTTATACTTCTTTCGGTTCATTGCATGCATTTAGTGTTTAAAAATGCTTAAAAAAATTTTAAATCTGATAAAGTCAATGCCTAATCGCTTCCTCACTCCCAGTTACTTCATCCATCTGAGAACTTCTGATAATTCAAACTTCTTCATAAGTCAAACAAAATTCAGAGGTCTCTTTGAGTTTGAATTAACGAGAGTCGGCTGTACATGTACTACAAAGTGGTAGGATCAGGAGAAACAAATTTAGCATGCGAAAATCGACGAACCAAAAGGTCGATCACCAGTGATCGATTTGAATAAGCGCGGTAAGGAAAGATTTAATTCACAAGCATACAGTGAAACCTACCTGCCCAGCATTGTATCAATCGCAAATCATCTGGGAAAGGTGATCCTACATTGGACGTAAAAGACTGTTGATAGTTTTATCCCCGATGAATAAACACAATTATCATTTAAAAACAACTAACAATACTTGAAACAATACTGAGTACAGAAAATAAAAGAGAGTGATTTGAACCGAAGTTGGACACCGACACTGCACCACGAAATCCACAGGGCTGTCTAACAACCACCGTAGACAGCGACATGATTTTTTTGTAATAGCAAAATTACGACTCCTTTAGAGCAGTCACGTCACTGCCAAAAAAAAACTGTTGAAAATTTGCCATTATGGCTACTAGCAACGCTGACTAACGCTCCCAAGTTTAATTGCACATAGTGGGGGCATTTATAGGATGCTTCATCACCCTGTACATAAACATCATCAGATAGTATTCTTTATCTTCACTGTTCGTGGGGATAATTATTGAGTCTTTTTGGTGCTTTGGTAGTGATCTGAATTGGCCACGTCTTCCAGGCTTAATAAAGATGCGTAAAGCACTACGTTGCAACGTAAATTGTACAAAGGAATCCCAAGAAAACGAACATGCAGAAAAGCGGAGCCTTCATTTCTTCTCGTATGATTGCGCGGCCGGATCATGGCTCGAAATGAGGGGCCAGCAGTAGGGTTGTCGGGGATGGCTGCAGGAGAGTTGTCCTGCTGGAGCCACGTGGATTCGAGCTCGTACGGGTGCTGGTATGTAGCTACAATGTCAGCAACCTGTAGCAGGGTCCTTTACCTTCAAAACATTGGAGGCAACAGGCTCGATGCCTTTGAGATGATGACACATTTTGTCCCGCTCTGCCATGGAAGCATTGACACGTCGACGGAGTGAAAGAACATCCTCCATTTAAAAGGTATAAGACTCGCTGACTTGTTGTTTGCGAGCGTGTCCTCTTCGCCAGGCTGCATCAAACGTCCGGAGCACCAAAGACTAGTCAGAGATGTTCTCTGAAAGCATTTCATTCGGAAAAGTCGATCTGGTGGTTAAAAAAAACTAAGTCTTTGCCACGCTCGTAAGATAAAAAGAGACGTGGGAGAGCTTTTGTAGATTGTCCCAACATTTTGCCGCATTCACAATATCATATTGGTGTAGCCAATCTGGCACGTCCTCATTGCAGAGTCAAGCAAACAGAGCTGGCTATCCAAGAGAGAGGATCTACGGCAGTAACAGCCTGATAGTAGATGAACTTTCTGAGGGTTTGACCTGCAACATGCTGGTGAACAAGTGGCCCAAACAGCGACCTGAGGGAAGCTCCAGGAGTTAAAGCAGGCAAGTAGGGACAGGGAATTGAGGAGCAACCTCCACCACTTACGACGTAGTGCTTTACATGCCTTCTTTAGGCCTGGAATATGTGGCCAAAACAGCTGCATTCGAGGCAGAGACATGACTTGAGAGACTTATTGTCACATACTATGAAGATGAAAAACATTATCTGATGATGATCATGTGCAGGTGATGGTGAAGCGTCTTATAAGTGCCCACAATATATATACCTCATAAAGTAAAGATGTGAACGACCATGGCTGTACCTCTGTCAGGAGAGCATCATGCACTCGAGTCCCGGCTGCGGCGGCTGCATTTCCGATGGAGGCGGAAATGTTGTAGGCCCGTGTGCTCAGATTTGGGTGCACATTAAAGAACCCCAGGTGGTCTAAATTTCCGGAGCCCTCCACTATGGCGTCTCTCATAATCATATAGTGGTTTTGGGACGTTAAACTCCACATATCAATCAGAGCATCATGCACGTTATTAAAAAGTCACAAGTTCGGTCTCTGCCAGCGGCAAGTTATCTATGCGTCCTGGTTTTTTTTTCACGTTTATGTTACAGTTACTACTACTGATTGCATCCCCTATATTTTTCTTGGCATCATTGCCTGTCAGCTCTTATTTACATTGAGTCGAACAAAAAAAGTTGGCCCTTAAGTTTTTGCTTCTTTTTTTCATTTATTGCACCTGTGTCACATGTTGTTGCCTAAGACTAGAATGGTTCGCCTATTTTTTCATATTGTGACATGAACGAGCAGAAGGCATGAACCTCATACGCATTATTGCTCATAATCTGAAGTTTACTGTGTTGTACATTCTTTCATATAATATATTGTTATGCATATGTGATTTGGGTATGAGCCTCTGGGTAGCAGGGAACAGGCAGATTAAAGAAGAGGACATTCGGCTAGCGAGATAGGCCTCCGGTGCACGACCCCTTCAAGTCTACCAGTAAGCCACAACGTAATGAACACATTACTAAATGTAACAGAGTAGTGGAGGTGCTGGGTACAACACCTCCACCACTCTGTTACGTCGACGAACCATGGAGCCACAGCTGTTTAAACTTCGCCAGAGCCGTCGTCTTGCTGGTCTGCCACCGACAACAACCGTCATGACCGAGAGCGAAGGTGACGGCTTCTCAACCACGCAAAGGTCAGTGCCGGCTGCACCTTGGTATCGCAATATGAAACCCTGCCCATTCGCGGGAGGAGCAGGGGAAGACGTGGATGCGTGGCTGACACATTACAAAAGGTTGTGCCGGTACAACGGCTGGGATACCACCGACCAACTGGGAAATATCGCGCTGTTTCTCACGAAAACCGCCTTGATGTAGTACGAAAACCACGAAGATTCCTTAACAACGTGGCATCGTTTCGCCGAAGAACTAAAGAAATGCTTCGGCGACTCTGATTCGAAAAAAAAAAGCGTGGAGCGCACGTTGGTTCAAAGAGCCCAGACTCCTGGAGAAACGTGTACCACTTACATAGAGGAGGTTCCGATGCTCTGCAAGATCATAGACCCATATATGTCTGAAGAGGGCATGGTGGGACACCTTCTGAAGGGTATAGCAGAGGGCAGCTACAATTTTTTGATGGGCAGGGAAGACCTCACTTCCGTCTCCGCCATCCAACGTCACTGCCGTACTTTCGAGAAGCTGAAGACCCGTCGTATTGCCCCGAAATTCGGTAGGCTGGCAAATGTCACAACGACCGCCAGCGTCGACGTAAGCCCGCCTGCCGACCTTGCGATCGCTGTAGCGAAGAGCTACAGCGACAAGACACAATGGTCGACGACACCATCCATCATCCGCCTACCTGTTCATCCTACTACCCGACGCCGTTCGCTTTTCTGCCAGCATCGGTATGTGCGACGGACTTTAGCGAAGGTGGAACTTCCTGGCCACAACGAAACTCATTCGGGCCTGACTTGTGGTATGACCGACGCCTTCGTACCGGCCCGCTCCGCAGAGGCGGGCATTTCACGTTCAGCAAGCTCCTCCACTCCATTCGGTTAGGCGACCTTACACAGCGGAGCGCTCTCAGCAGTGGTTCGGCGAACGACCCCTACCCGTCTGCTACAACTGTGACGTCGAAGGCCACATTGCCAGGTACTGCAACTACCGGCAGCCATTAAGGTACGACCGCTCACCGAGATCCCACTTGTCTGGTTTTGCACGAGCACACACGTTTCCTGGAAGCGCATCCCACGAGATACCAAGGCCGCTGCGACACCGTTCTTTGGCCTCTGACCGCAGTCTGACACCCCCACCAGTCCCTCGCTCCAATCGGTCAGTCTCCTAGGCGCTGCTACCCTTCACCGCCGCCGGAAAACTAGTTGGCGCGACCGTTGGAGGTGAGGTCGCTCGGCACTCTTCGATTTCCATAAAAGTGCCTCCTTTAATTTACATGTTTCGAAATGGGTTTGTCTACTAATCGACTGTGTCTCAACAATGGCCTTAGTGGACACAGGCGCAACTATATCAGTAATGAGTCTGGCATTTAAACTCCTTCTTGGACGAAAGATTATGTTCTGTTGGGACCGTGCTTATACATTTCGTGGAGTAAGCGGAGATGTCTCACAACCTGTTGGTGTCTGTACAAAGACTGTTAGTTTGGGTGGCCAGAATTTTAACGCTGATTTTGCTGTTCTCTTTCATTTAACGCATGATGTAATTCTAGAACTCGATTTCCTGAATCTTTGTGGTGCCACTGTCGATATCTGCACAGGAGAGATTACAGTAGATTCAAATGTTCCAGTAGCGTTTATGGAAAGCCCACCTTGTATGGAAAGCACCCTTTGCGTGTCCATGGTCACAACTGTACCACCCTTGTCTGCCAAGTGTGTTCCTGTCGTCAGTTCACCTGCAGCCGAGATGACATTTGATGGCACCGTAGAGCCCATTCACCTCAGCTGCATAAAGAAAAATGTTCTAATACCCTATTGTACGTTTTCGATTGTGCAAGGGCATACTGGTTTGTGGGTGATCAACGGCTCCAATGAACCTTCGGTACTGCCAGAGCGTCTACAACTTGCTAAGATCCGTCAACATCAGGTGTTCTTCCTTGCCGTTCTTGCAGAGAGCAGTGATTCTCTGGATAAGCCCGATTCCAATCATTTGCATGCCAAGGACAGCTCCATAATGGCAATGATTGACAAGAGTCTTAGCACCATTGAGCGTAATGACCTGGCGAGTATTCTGCGCAAACATGCTGGTCTTTTCGATTTCATACAGCTACAGGCTCTACTGTCATTCCCTGCTTCTCATGTAAAGCACCGCATAAATACAACATTCCATAGACTTCTCCGACAAAAGCCATACCGGGTATCCCCTTCAGAACGTGCAGGGATAAATGAACAGGTTGGCGAGATGCTAAAGAAGAATGTGATTCAGGAATCATGCAGTCCGTGGGCCTCTCCCGTAATATTGGTCAAGAAGAAAGATGGAACATGGCGATTTTGCGTTGACTACCGCCGTCTCAACGCTATCACAAAGAAGGACGTATACCCACTATCACGTATTGATGATGCTATAAACTGTCTTTCATCAGCCTCCTACTTTTCGTCTGTTGATTTGAGGTCAGGGTATTGGCAGATTCCAATGCATGAGGAAGATAAAGAGAAAACGGCATTTGTTACACCATATGGTCTTTTTGAATTCAATGTGATGCCATTCGGACTATGCAATGCGCCTGCAACTTTCGAGCGCTTCATGGACAACATTCTGCGTGGTTTGAAGTGGGAAGTATGCATGTGTTATCTGGACGATGTTGTGATTTTTGGGCGCACTTTCTGCGAGCACAACACACGCCTCGACCTCGTGCTGAACTGCCTAAGCAAAGCACGCTTGGTGCTCAACTCAAAGAAATGTCATTTCAGAGAGCGCCAAACACACGTCCTTGGACACTTGGTGAACAAAGAAGGCATATCCCCGAATCCCGCGAAAATGGCTGCACTGGAGGCATTCAAGCGACCTCACTTAGCGAAAGAGCTACGCAGCTTTTTGGGCCTCTGCTCATACTTGCGTCGATTCATCCCTGGATTTGCTAATATCGCGCACCCACTCACGTGCCTGCTTCAGAAAAGCATGCCATTTGACTGGACTCCGGAATGTACGTCCGCTTTTTTTGAGTTTAAATTTCTTATGACATCCCATCCGATTATTCGACACTTCGATCCTCTGGCTTCTACAGAACTTCACACAGATGCTAGCGGTGTCAGTGTGGGCGCCGTGTTGGTTCAACGCTTGGATACTAAAGAACATGTCGTTGCGTATGCAAGTCGCTCACTAAGCAAGTCCGAGCGTAAGTCCTACCTGTACGGACACCCCTTTACCATCATGACAGATCATCATTCGCTCTGCTGGTTGGTCAATTTTCGTGACCCATTTGGTCGACAAGCGTTCTGGGCCCTCCGTCTACAGGAATACGACTTTGCAGTTTCCTATAAAAGCGGTCGTCGTCACGCTGATGCAGATTGTCTTTCGCGACTACCGCTTTCATCGACAGACTGCGACGCGGGCAACTTCGACCCCTACATCGCGCCATGGGACCTGCCATTTCCTGATACCAACGCCGTTAGGATTGAGCAGCAAAGGTACCACATCATACAGGAGCTCCTTTTTACCGAGTCAAGACCATCGGCGACTCGCTTCTGCATGTGCGACGGGCTTGTGTACAAAAAAAACTATGCTACGACTGGCTTACGATATCTTCTCGTAGTTCCAAAGAGCCTTCGCGTTTCCGTCTTGCAGGCTATGCATGATGACCCAACGTCCGGCCATCTAGGCACAGCGAAAACTCTTTGCCGGCTTCAAGAAAGATTTTATTGGCCGAAAATGTGCCAGACGACGGAACAGTACGTCTCTAGTTACAAGTGCCAATGCCGCAAGCGCCCTCCAGAGCTCCTCCAGGGCGACTACATCCTATTCCACCCCCTAGAACTCTATTCGAGCAAGTTGGGATTGACCTTCTAGGTCCCTTTCCTAGGTCTTCTAATGGCGATCGCTGGATAGTCGTATGTACCGATCTCTTAACACGTTACTGCGAGACAGCTGCTATACCATCGGCAACTGCAGCTGACGTGTGTTTATTCATGCTGCGTTTTGTGGTTCTACGACGTGGACCTCCTAAAATTGTTATCAGTGATCGTGGGCGACAATTCACTGCAGATGTGGTGGAAGAGATGCTTCGTCTATGCACTTCAAGCTTTCGGCACTCTACGCCATATCATCCCCAAACAAACGGCCTGACGGAACGAAGTAACAGGAGTCTCACAAACATGCTTTCTATGTATGTCGCAGCAGATCACAAGAACTGGGATGGCGTGCTACCTTTCATCACTTATGCATTTAACACCTCACAGCATGAGACTACCAGCTGCAGTCCGTTTTTTCTTCGTCATACCTTGTCATACCCTAGATACCGCCTTCCCGTTGATAGGCCACCATGATTCCGGTATATCCGAGATCGTCTGTCTTGCAGAAAAAGCCCGACGTCTTGCTTACCTGCGCACCCTCGCTTCGCAAGATCGCTTGAAGACACGTTTTGACCGTCAACGTCAACACGTGACGTATAATTGTCGAGACCACGTGTTGCTGTGGACGCCAAATAGGAAACGTGGGTTGTGTGAAAAATTACTGGCACACTATGCGGGACCTTATGTTGTTCTAGACCGCATAAGCGATGTAACTTACTGCGTAGCACGTCTTCATTCAAATGGCCGACAATCTGCAAAGACTGAACTTGTCCATATAGCACGTTTGAAGCGCTATATTCCCAGAGAGACTCTTTAACTCGCCCGGTGGGCTTCGTCTGCGCGGATGAAAAGGTTATGCATATGTGATTTGGGTATGAGTCTCTGGGTAGCGGGGAACAGCCTGATTAAAGAAGAGGACGTTCGGCTAGTGAGATAGGCGTCCGGTGCAGGGCCCCTTCAAGTCTACCAGTACGCCACAGCGTAATAAACACATTACTAAACGTAACAATATTTCTCTTTATTATGTATGAAAAATATTGCCACAAGGCAGTAGTGGGATTGGGGCATAAATTGGTAGAGGGTCTCTGCTTAGAAGAAAAGACTACGAAGTGGATAAAGACTGGTCCCAGCCCACCAGTGTGTCAGCCATTGCCATCTCAAGTAAACATCGTAAATATCCGCAATTATATGTTTCCTTGTAAGATTATTGGTGGAGGTGTGGGGCAGCTTTACCTGGCTCTCCTGGCAAACCAACACAGAACTTCACAGTGGTCCCTACCTTAATTTTCCTGCAATGGCTCGACAGGCCTACCCACAAGAGCAACAACAGCCGCAGCAACAGCAGCAGCTGCAGCTGCCTCCTCTGATACTCCTGCCTCCACGACACCCCAGAACCTTCTTGGGCACAGACAAGGACAAGGTGAATATCGAAGATTGGGTCGCATAGTACGAGCGCGTGAGCGAATACTATAGGTGAGACTCCACGTTGATGCTGGCCAACGTTGCTGGCCAACGTTGGCCAACTTGCGATATACAGCACTCACTTGGTATGAGACGCATGAGTTGGAGTTGACCAGCTGGGACATTTGCAAAATGAAGCTTGTCGAGTTGTTCAGCAGGCCATTTGCGCGACAGCAGGCCGCGAGGAAAGACTGGGAAGGCCGCGTGCAGACATCGACGGAATCGTATGTATCTTATATACAGGACGTATTGAGCCTCTGTCGAAAGGTGAACGAGAACATGAGCGAAACTGACAAAATCGCCCACATATTAAAAGGAATTGCCGACGATGTCTTTAACCTGTTGATCATTAAAAATTGCACCGCCGTCGACGCAGTGGTGAAGGAATGTCAGTGCTTCGAGCACGCCAAAAACCGTCGTATAACCCACCAGTTTGCGCTCTTGCCCAATACTGCAGCCACTTCGACCTGTGAAGAGTGCCCCAGGTTCACGCAAGCTACATCATCCGAAAATGTCACCCGGATCATTCGCCGCGAAATCGAAGCAATGGCTCCTGCAACTATCGCTTCGAATGGCCCTCAAGATAGCGCATCCACTATTTCCCTCATTCAAACTGTCGTTCGCCAAGAAATAGCAAATCTCGGCATCGCACCTGTTTGCGCTGTTCGCACTATTGACAGTTCGGTTTCGGTTAACCAGATCCCGCTGTGCCCTTTACGCTACCCTTCCCGCTACTGGAACCTTGCTGAATAGAGGACGCCGGATGATCGACCGATCTGCTTTCACTGCTCTCGCGCCGAACACCTTGCGCGCTACTGTTGCAATCGTTGGACGTCCAATTCATCCGGAAACACTGGGGACGTCCAATTCATCCGGAAACACTGGGACATGGCGCCGCTTTGAAGACAACTCTCGTCGGTTTTCTACTCGGTATGATCCCTAGCCTACTGCTACTAATGTTCAGGGCCGAAGGTGCAGCCGGTCACCATCACCCCAAAGCCGCCGATCTCTCTCGCTGATGATTCCTCGATTTACGTCCCCTGCACGACCTGGGTCCTCAATCTCGGGAAACTAGACCATGGAGCTCCTGGAGGTGACGCTGCCTTAACGACCCGGTCTGCAAATCCTCTGTCGGCGATTCCTACACGCCGCAATATTTTGGACCTTTTGGTTGATGACGTAACCGTTACAGCCCTCATAGACACTGGCGCACAAATTTCAGTCGTGAGCGCTGCTCTCTGTATGAAACTGCGAAAAGTGATCACGCCTCCTCTTAAGTGTGCAGTAATTATTGCCGATGGGAGCACATTTACCGTTCTCGGCATGTGCACCTCTCGCATGTGTATTGCTGGCCGTCAGACCGTCGTATTGTTCACCGTGCTTAAGCAGTGCCCACATGACGGGATTCTCGGCCCCGACTTTCTCTCTGCACACTCTACTCTTACCGATTGTTCAATGGGCCTTCTTTAGTTGGAACTGCCTTTTGACGCCGCTGTTGCCCCTGATGCTGAAAGTCGCCTTTGTGCCACCGAGTTCCTGCATCTTCCGCCGCAAGCCGCGACTTACGTGCAGCTCGTGTGTGATCTGCTTGTGCACGATGGTGAATATGTCGTTTCACCCATTACCGACGTTGTACTAAAGCATTCCATTGCTGTCCCGCACACCGTCATGAGAGTACGCCACAACCAGACCTATTTGTCTCTTTTGAACTTTGCTTTCTTCACACACGTGCTGCCTTCTGGCATTAAACTAGGCATCACGTCGTCGTTGAAAGAGTGTGATATCTCTGAACTGTCAGCTGAGCAACCTACTCCTCATGTCAACTTGCTTACTGCGCCTAACCTCTCAAGCATTGACATTGCCAAAATGATAGCGCCAGATCTTTCGCCCTCCAAAGCACAAGACCTCCACCGTCTCTTGACATTCTATGCGGACATATTCGATCTAGACAACCACCCTTTAGGCCAGACATCAGTTGTGACCCGTCACATCAACACTGGCGATGCCAACCCAATACATCGCCGCCCTTACCGTGTCTCTGCTGCCGAACGTTCTGTCATCCAGAAAGAGGTCAAGAAAATGCTCGCCAAAGGCGTTGTCGAACAGTCATCTAGTCTGTGGGCATTCCCGGTCGTGCCTGTCAAGAAGGACAACACATGGCGGTTTTGCGTCGATTTTAGACATCTCAACAAGGTCACTAAAAAGGACGTTTACCCCTTACCAAGAATAGATGACATCCTTGACTGCCTTCATGGTGCAAAGTTTTTCTCGTCTATTGACCTTCGATCTTGTTATTGGCAGATTGATGTTGACCCACGAGAATGAAAAAAACAGCATTTGTAACCCCCGATGGGTTATATCAATTTAAAGTAATACCGTTTGGTCTTTGCATTGCTCCGGCCACTTTTGAGCACATGATGAATTGCCTTCTGCGCGGCTTCAAATGGTCTACTTGCTTGTGCTACTTGGATGATATAATTGTTTTTTTCACCGACATTCGCGAGCCATCTTGAGCGACTGTCCAGTATTCTTCAAGTATTCCGCAACGCTGGTCTCCAGTTGAACTCCTCCAAATGCCGTTTCAGCCGTCGCGAAATAACTGTCCTTGGTCACCACGTTCACGCATCTGGGGTACAGCCCGACCAGGGCAAAATTGGCGCAGACTCAATTTTCCGTACCCTCTTCTGCCAAGGATGTCCGGAGCTTCCTTGGTTTGTGCTCAGATTTCCGCCGCTTCATCCGGAATTTTGCTGATCTTGCACGGCCTCTCACCGAGCTTCTTAAAAAAGACGTCCCATTTGATTGTAATTCGCCTCAACGTGCTGCATTTTCGGCGCTCAATGCAGCCTTCACGACTACGCCAATATTAGCCCACTTCGATCAGACCGCACCGACAGAAGTTCGTACTGATGCGAGTATCCACGGAATTGGTGCTGTTTTAGCTCACCGTCAGCATGGACGTGACTGCGTCATCGCCTACGCCAGCCGCCTTGTGTCCCCTGCCGAGAAGAACTATTCTATCACCGAAAAAGAGTGTCTTGCTTTTGTTTGAGCTGCCACTAAATTTTGCCCGTACCTGTTCGGCCGCAGTTTTACTGTTTTAACCGATCATCATGCGATCTGCTGGCTTTTGTCGCTAAGGATCCCACGGGACGTCTTGGTCGTTGGTCTCTCGGCCTCCAAGAATACACCTTCTCGGTTGTGTATAAATACGGTCACCTCCATCAAGGTGCCGACTGCCTGTCACGGTATCCAGTGGATCCGCCAGACGCCACAGAGAGAGCTACTGAGGCTTGCGTCCTATCAATATCAGACTTTTTTGATATCGCTTCTGAGCAACGCCGCGACCCGGATTTACTTCCCATCATAGAAGGCCTGAGTTCCGCTACTCCACCCACTTCTCTGAACTTGTATTTCCTTCATGAAGGGGTTCCCTACCGCCACAACATGCGCCCTAATGGTCGTGATCGCCTTCTCATCGTGCCTTCCCATTTGCGTGTAGATGTTCTCCAACAGCTTCACAATGAATCTGCCACTGGTCACCTGGGAGTCGCCCGCACTTATGATCGCATCCAGTGCCGTTTTTTCTGGCTGCGTCTATATTGCTCTGTGCAAAAGTATGTCGCCACTGTGACTTTTGTCAACGTCGAAAACGACCAATATTGTTTCCAGCTCGCCTCCTTCACCCTATCGAGATCTCTGCTGAACCATTCTACCATGTAGGGCTCGACCTTCTCGGGCCATTTCCCACTTCTCCATCCGGGAACAAATGGGTTGCCGTGGTGACCGACTTCGCGACACGTTACGCGATCACCCGCGCTGTCCCAACCAGCTGCGCTACCGATGTCATCGACTTTCTACTGCACGACATCATTTTGCATCATGGTGCTCCTCGACAGCTCGTTGCTGACCAAGGCCGATACTTTTTATCTCGCGTTGTCCAGGATCTTGTACGTTCCTGTTCCACAAACCACACGTTCACAACGGCATACCATCCGCAATCTAATGGACTTACAGAGCGCCTGAATCGCACTATCACCGACATGTTGTCGATGTATGTTTCTGCAGACCACCGCGACTGGGACGCAACGTTACCCTACATCACCTTTGCATACAACTCCTCCAGACATGACACCGCAGGCTATTCCCCGTTCTACGTTCTTTATGAACGTGAGCCCTCTCTGCCTCTCGATATACTCCTTCCCGCTGGTTCAAGCTCCCCTGTCACATACGTCTGCGATGCCATACAACGAGCCGACGCAGCACGGCAGATTGCCCGAGAACGATTCATACTTTTTCAAGCCCCTCATAAAGATCGGTACGATCGTCACCACCGTGAAGTTTCATATGCACCTGGTTCTCTAGTACTCTTGTGGACCCCATGTGGTCACATCGTCCTTTCAGCAAAGCGCTTATTTCGCTATGGCGGACCATACAAAATCCTACGCAAAGTCACTAACCTCACCTATGAGATACAGCGAGTCGTCGATGAAGAGCTCTCAACACCACCACCAATCTACTCTTGTGCACGTCGTAAGACTGAGGCCTTATATGTAGGCCAACACTCCACTTTCGTGACAAGCGCCGGGTCGGCGCTTTTTTGCCACGGGGTAGTGCCAGAAGGCAGTAGTGGGATTGGGGCATAAAGCGGTAGAGGGTCTCTGCTTGGAAGAAAAGACTATGAAGTGGATAAAGACTGGTCCCAGCCCACGAGTGTGTCAGCCATTGCCATCGCAAGTAAACACCGTAAATATCCGCAATTATACGTTTCCTTGTAAGAATATTGTAGTTTGATAGCTTCACACGCCAGCAGGTGTATACATACTTACGCCATTAGTTTTGTGCCAACTGCACCATTTAACTCATGTGGCATTAAACTACTGATCCAACCATACTCATAAAAATACTCATACTCATTAATACTCAAATAGGCACTGATAAATGGAGCCAGTTTCAACTACATTAGAAATTCCCTCTATTTTTTTTTTCAATTAGGAATGCTATTGATCTGTTGTGGAGAAGACCTTTGCTTGGGATCAGCCTATGATCACTTTACCTTCACCACAAGTAATGTTGGTGGACATAATCTTCACCTCTTGAAATATAATTAGCAGATGCTATTCTAGTTGATCAAGTGAGTTCTGGAAAAGTCTGCAATCTGCTTAGTGAAACATGCATTTTAGTGTTTGTGAACACTTTGCTGTGTGGTTTTTAGTTTCAATATAGCATAGACACACAAAGGTATTAAGGACTAATTAGGGGACATCGATTTTTTACTTACGATTCCGCCGCTTTGTCAGCCTTCTATGCATCTTCCATAAGTACCACTAGTATTTGTGAACCAGTCGTCTCTGGATTGAAATTCCTTCGTATATATATCGTCTTTATATTCATCTCAGTTACAGACGCATCTTTGGCCACACACAGTCATTCAATAATTCTGCTTTGCCTTACCTCATCGCACTTTGGCATAATCTTCTTCGTGAAATTGTTTCATTAAGAGACCCTGAGAAATTTCATAAGCATTTGGAAGTTTGTACATTCCCTAATTTTTATGTAGACATTTGTTTTTTTTTTAATTTTGTATTTTACTGCATTATATTGTAGTGTTTTGTTCTTTTCTCTTCCATTGTACAAATTTTCTTCATTTAATTTTTCGTGTAGTATTTTTTATGCTTTATTTATTGTGATTTTCTATAACCCCTTCATCTATTCGATGCTTTTTGGGGCCAATGGGGTACAATGCATAAATAAATAGCTAAATAAATATATAAATATATTCCGGATCAAAATTATAGAAATACTTATGAGAATTTGTTCGTAACACATGTAATATCTGTGAATATAGCATACATTGTGTGAATGTGGCTTATATAGGTGGCTACCATAGTTGTGGTTAACCTGTAGAAAAATACCTGGAATGCATAAATACCTAGTGTGCTTCTTAAAATAGCAGAGACTGAATAGGGGCACAAAGGTACTTCACATGAGCGAAGCTTGTGCAGTAAAAAAAAAGACAGACACATCCTGGAAAGTGCAGTTGTTCTCAGTTGGTCCTATTTGGTGTGACTCATTATCCAAAGGCTCTTTGCTGAAGTTTTTTTTACCCAGTTTGCATGACAACACAGCTGGATGATCTCCACTTGTGATAAATTTTTATGCATGAACTGTGTTCTAAATTGCAGGTAATAAATGTTTAAATTCAATGTTCCCAATTAGTGCCTGTGCATGTGATGACCACCTTATCACTGTACCTGACTGAGAAAAAAATGCAAAAATTTTTGCACACCGATCTTTCACATTCTTATAGTTCCGAGTTATTAGCAATCATGGTTACAACGGCAGCTACAGAAGCGATGAGAGAAAGGGCAGCAGTGAAGAACAAGATGCTTCAAATTTCAGATTGCCAGGAACTAGAAGTTCAATGAAGTGGAAGAGGAAAACGTTAAAATTTTATAATAATTTAGAATCTCAAAATATGCCTTGTTCAGTGGGTACAACTAATTGCTTTTGGTACCTTGACTGTACTTGACCAGAATGTTCTAGTGACAGACAGATAGGTGGGTGAAAGTGCACCTGCTTGATGTAATTGCAAAGTGCAACAAGTTCATGGCCATGGTTGGCCATGAACTTGTCCAATTGGCCAATTTGCGCATTATTACCACAATTCATTACACAGATCAAAGTTGACTGTTTGCATACATTTGCAAAGATTTTGGGTATGGCATATTGTTGTGGCAGGATGAAAGGAAGTGTGCAGTGATCTCAAAAACTCAGACATGACCTGGACATGGCGAAGTGAGCAAAACAGCAATGCTGACCATGTCTGTTCCCTTTGCTATCCAGGCAATCCTGCTTGGTAGCGCTTTCTTCGAGTTCGTCTGTCATCAGAAGTCCATATTTCTGCCCTCGCCTGCCTCGTCATCGACTACCGCACCACCGCGCATGCCTGAACCCAGGCACGTGCTGTATAGTCTCCTGCCCGTCGACTGCTCCATGGCGCTCCTGCCTGTGACGTGAGCCTCAGCGCGGGCTATAAAGCCTGGCCTACAACGCTTTCACTTCAGTGGGCATGGCGAAGTGAGCAAAACAGCAATGCTGACCATGTCTGCTCCCTTTGCTATCCAGGTTAGTAGCAAACACAGCTGCGTACATTCTAATAATAGGCTTTCGATTGTTGGGCCATGCCCACATAAGTGCATCTGTATTGCGTATGATTGTTTCCATGCTTGGAAACATGCTTTGTGGAGATGTAGAGCTGAATCCCAGTCCTCAAATAGAAAAGATGCTTACTGAAATCCTGGCGCAGCAAGGTGAAATTTTGAAAAGCGTAATCGATTTGAATAGCAAACAGGCTGTCCAGAAATCCTCTCTTGCGGTTATGGCCGAAAAAATTTCTCTGTTAGAAAAAATGGTCACCGAAACAGAAGACACAACAAGCAAGATCGATCTGTTCGATTCAAGCTTTCAAGAAATAAGGACTTCCGTAGTAGGAACATCAGAAAAGATCGTTGATATAGAAGACCGCAGCCGCCTTTCAAACTTAGTCATGTACAGTGTTGTAGAAAAAATAGATGAAAAGGAAGTTCACCTAAAAAATGAGGTTGTTAAAGAACTATTTGGCAAAAAGCTTGGCGTTGAGTGCAAGCCGATTGGACGTATACACAGACTTGGAAGGGAAACTGGAAATCGTCCCATAATTCTGTACCTACAAGATTACAACGAAAAGCAAGAAGTACTAATGAATGCCAAGAAGCTCAAAGGCACGGAAGTTTTTATCCACAAGGATTACTCCTGCTGCACGCTCTGCAGGTGTAAACTGCTGTGGGACAGTGCTAAAAACTATAAGGCTAACGGCAAGAAACCCTATCTTTTGCATGATAAACTCCGTATCGATGACGACACGTTCATGTGAGATGACAGCAGCAGTCGCTGAGTAAAAGATCCAACCATTACCCGTCCAAGTTTATCATCGGCACTTAAGCCCCCGGAAAACGCCTGACAAATCCCGCCTCCACATAATCAAACCTTGTGTCTTGTTAATATCAACGCACGAAGCATTATCAACAATGTTGCTTAACTAGAGAGCACATTGTTAGCATACTCTCCTCACATCATGGTCTTGACTAAAACTTGGCTGCACGAAGGTGCCAGTGATGCTGAAATTGTTCCTTGCAACTTTAAAGTGTATAGAAGGGACAGACCATCGCGTTGCGGAGGTGTTGCCGTTATTTTGAGCTGTCATGTGATGGTTACGCCTTTGAAACAAATAGATGGCCATGAAAGCTTATGTTTGAAACTGAACGTGTTTGGAAATTCTAATATTTTAGTAGCGGCCTACCGCTCTCCGACTTCAGATGATGATTTCTTTTTTCTGAAATTTATGATTTCTGTGTTGAATATTCTGGAAGCCACCTAATATTAACAGGGCATTTTAATTTACCCAATAATAATTGGTCCAAACTATGTTCTTCATCCTCAAGTGACCACGATGTTTTTTATTTAATGCTGGCATGCAATCTCGAACAAGCTGTGAATGTGCCGACAAGGGGGCAGGATGATACATCGTCTATATTAGATCTTGTTTCATGACAAATTCTTTTCTGACGTACATGTATCTGTTTATTATGGTCTGTCTGATCACACTCAGTCTTGGTAATCGATCTGACAATATACACGAGAAACAGAAAGTGTTCAAACATATTTTAGAGCCTATGATGAGACAGTTCTAGATTATCTTGATGTAGCCTTTGATCGCTTTCCTGGTGATGATGTAAACTATCTGTGGAATACCTTCCGATCACTTTGTAGCTATTGCCTTGACAATTTTATTCCTAACAAAACTAAAAACCAACATCCCAAAAATCCATGGATAACTAGAGAAATAATTCAAATTGCATGGAAAGTAAAGCGTATGAGAAAGCATAACTCAAAAGAATTGCCAATTCAGAAATTAAAAAGAATGCTTTCAGAAAGAATACGGTCTAGCAAACACGTATTTTATTCTGTTAAATTACCCCAATTCCTTAAGAGTGATCCAGCCAAGTTTTGGCGTCGCATAAATTTAAGCAACAGAAAACTACAGATTGCATTGTGCTTGGGGATCAAATTATTCAAGGTAAGAAACAAATGGCCACAGAATTTAACCGTTACTTTCGCTCTGTTTTTTCCAATCCATGCTCATTTAATAGTGCCATTGGCAGTAATTCAGTAGAATTTGATCCTGACTTCATAACGTTTGAAGGTATCTTTTTCATGCTTCTGAACCTTAAAACAAAATCTTGTGGTCCAGACAACCTGCTAAATAATTTTTTACGTCGTTACGTTGTATCACTTCCCGCTTCCTTGTAGTAATCTTTCATTTATCATTATCTGAAGGCATTGTTCTTTTAGACTGGCGCATCGCTCGAATAATTCCGGTACTTAAAAATGGAAATAACACTTTTTTGTCTAACTACAGACCAATATCTCTTACTAGCACTTGTTGTAAACTTCTAGAGCACATAGTTTCTAACTATATGATTAATTTTCTAAACGAGCGCAATGTACTATCACCATTCCAGTACGATTTCCATAAAGGTCTATCGACGACAACCCAATTAGTTTCCTGTATACATTCTTTCTCCTCAGTCCTAGGTAAATCCGGCCAAACTGACATCATCTTTTTTGACTTCAGCAAGGCATTTGATAAAATGCCTCACTCCAAATTAATTCACAAACTTAACTTGTTTGGTGTTCCCGCAACCATTGTTAAACGGATAACATCGTATCTGTCTTCTCGCACACAGTTTGTTGATATAAACGGTACCTACTTCAATCCTCTTCCCGTTAACTCCGGAGTTCCCCAGGGTAGCGTCCTGGGACCACTGCTAATTTTAATCTATACCAATGATTTTACATCCTGTGCTAAATATGGTGTTTAAATGTGGCTGTTTGCCGATGATTGTCTTCTGTTTAGTTCAGTTAAATCCACAGATGACCAAGTGTTATTGAACCAAAGTGTTGATGCACTTAATACCTGGTGTGAGTGCTGGGACATGTACCGTATTTACTCGATTCTACCCCGCCCTCGATTGTAACGCGCACCCGATTTCCAGCGCGAAAAAAAAAAAAAAAACGTAAGACATCGATTGCAACGCGCACCCATTTTTCTCGCTGGCCAGCACGACCACACCACTCGAAAAAACGACTCCTTTCGGGAGCGTGTTCCATTTAAATATGAGGTACGGGCGAAGCTTGTGCCCATCTGACGTGTAACAGAGCATTGCCATCACTGTAGTTTTACCATGGACCGATGTCAGCACGCGAACTTGCTTCGCCCCCTTCTCCTCGACGGTTGTGGTGCCAGGCATGTCGAAATAAAGAGGCGTCTGATCGGCATTCCCGATTTGCCCAAGCAGGCAGCCGTTGTTGCGCCGCAAATTTAGAACGAACCTCTGAAAACTGTGAAGTTTTTCATCGTAGTCCACCGCAAAACTTTTCGCATATGCATGTTCCCCTTCGAAAGGAAAAGCCTTTCCTCTTCATAAAGTTAGTTAGCCAGCACCTGCTCGCTTTAAACTGGCTCCGCATTAGACCTTTTTCTAAGATTGCATAGCCCGCACTTGGAGCAGTTTTGTCGTCAGGGGCCCCTGTGCCGCTCGCTGCTCAAGCACATACTCGCCGAGCAGCTCTTTAATTTGCGGAAACCGACCCTGCTGTGGTTCACTGAAGCCTTTGCGTGAAGCTTTGCTGTCGACAATCTTCTGCTTTTGTTTCCGCCGGTCCCGCACGCACGTTTCGGGAACTCCGAACGACCGCGATGCGCCCGATTCCCGCCCGTTTCTGCACACGCGATGACTTTTCTTTTAAAAGCGGCATCGTGGTGCACTCGAGTTTTTGGAGTCGGCCCTTCCACGCCGTCGATGCTAATGCACTACTACATGACGAACTCCTCAGCACACGTACGAAGTGCCGCACATGGGAAACACATAGGCTGAAATGGCCGACGCGCCATGCCGACGCACATAGGAGGCGGCCATTTTGGATTTGCCGATGGCAATAGATTGACCGTAATTTTTTTGTTCGTACTCGATTCTAACGCGCATGCGATTTATGAACTCGCTTAACCAGAAAAAAGGTGCGCGTTAGATTAGAGTAATTACGGTACATGAATCCAGAGAAAACTGTATCTATGCACATTACTAACAGAAAACAACCCCTAATTTACTCGTACAGTATTAAAGGAACTCCAATTTCACTTACACAAAGTTATAAATATCTTGGCATCACAAGCACCAACAACTTAACTTGGTCCTGCCACATTGAAAAGATTTGCTCTTCTGCCAGTAGAAAATGAGGGTTACCAAGGCACACCCTCAAAAGCTTTCCCCCTAAAACTAAACTGCTTGCTTTTAACACAATAGTCCGACCTTGTTTAGAGTACGCATCTGAAGTCTGGGATCCGGGCACTAAAAAAGATATTAATAATCTTGAGAAATTCTAAAGATTAGCTGTTCGGTTTATTTACAATGGCTTCCGCCTGTCTGACTCCCCGACAGAACTAATCTGCGTCGATTACCGTGCGCTAAACAAAATAACGCGCAAGGATGTTTATCCTCTCCATCGGATCGACGATGCACTGGATTCATTACAGGGCGCTGAGTATTTTTCTGGCCTCGACCTTAGGTCAGGCTACTGGCAAATACCAATGTCAGAGCTTGATAAAGAGAACACCATCTTTTCAACGCCAGATGGGTTGTACGAGATTAATGTGATGCCTTTTGGACTCTGTAATGCGCCTGCCACCTTCGAGCGCATGATAGACGGCGTATTGCGTGGTTTGAAATGGAAAACATGTCTGTGCTATCTCGATGACATAGAAGTGTTTTCATCCATGTTATCGCAGCATCTACATCGTCTTGACGAAGTCCTCACATGCTTTGCAAAATCCGCTCTTCAGCTTAACACCAAGAAATGTAACTTTGCTAGCAAGACAATCAAGGTTCTCGGCCACCTCGTCAGCAAAGAAGGAATTCAGCCGGACCCCGAGAAGCTTGCAGCCATCCTCGATTTTTCTCGTCTACTATGTCAAAAGGACCTGCACAGCTTTCTTGGCTTATCTTCTTACTTCCTGCGCTTCATACGTAGCTTCGCGGAACTTGCCTCTCTGCTTCATCAACTCCTCGCAAGGAACGTCCCCTTCATTTGGTTCGAAGACTGCGAAAGCGCGTTCACGGCATTGAAGCAAGCCCTCACGTCGGATCCTGTACTGTGCCACTTCGATTCCACTGCACCCACCATCCTTCACACCGACACAAATAGTCATGGTCTATGTGCGGTACTCTTGCAGCGAGACAAAAACTCACGCGTCGCTGCTTACGCAAGTCGTGCTCTTTCTGCTCCAGAAAAGAACTACACTATCACCGAGCAGGAGTGCCTTGCTATTGTTTGGGCACTGAAAAGATTCCGACCATATCTTCGCGGCCCTCATTTTACCGTCGTCACCGACCATAACGCCCTATGCTGGCTTTCAACGCTGAAAAACTTATCAGGACGCCTCGGTCGCTGGGCGCTTCGCTTGCAGGAGTATGATTTCGATGTCGCTTACAGATCTGGGAAGAAGCAGATGCTGATGTTCTATCGCGCTGTCCTTTGGCCAGCGGAAGCCACTCATCATCGATACTCCAAAATGACAGCATCTCTCCAATCGCAGCGCTAAGTTCATCACCTGCAATCTTATCCATCCTTGTTTCACAACGACGTGTCGACCCATACTGCCGCACCATCTTTGACCGCTTGACCGGCTCTACTACTCCTCAAAACGCAAGACTCCGTCGACAACTTAAACAACTTAAGCTTGTCGGTGGTGCTTTATATCTCTACATTGATGGCAACAAGTGGGTACTCGTCATCCCATGTTCTCTGCAACGTGAAGTTCTGGAAGCCTTTCATGATGATCCCACCGCCGCCCATCCAGGCTATCACAAGACTTACTACAAAATACAAAGTCGTTGTTTTGGCCTGTCGCTAAGTACGTTGCCTCATGTGTCATTGCCAATGGCGAAAACGACCGACAACTGCTTCGGCTGGCTTAATGCAACCTCTTCCTTGTCCCGCCTCGCCTTTTGAAGTCGTTGGAATCGACTTGTATGGCTCTCTTCCTACTCTTCCTATATCATCCAATGGGAATCGCTGGATTGTCATGGCCGTCGACCACCTTACCCGCTACGCAGAAACAGCTTCTATACCATCTGGGACTGCCACTGAGATTGCCAATTTCTTTCTTCGCCACATCTTTTTGCGTCATGGAGCTCCACGCATTCTCTTCAGTGATCGTGGCAAAGTCTTCCAATCTTCCATTGTCGAGCAACTCTTGCGCGCCTCGAACACTGTTCACAAGACCACTTCTAGCTACCACCTGCAGACCAACGGATTGACTGAACACTTTCATCGGACCCTATCGGACATGATCGCCATGTACATTCACCCCAACCTAACGAACTGGGATGCGATTCAACTCTTCGTGACATTCGCCCATAATACGGCTGCTCAACGCACTGCCAGCTTTTCTACATTTTTTCTCGTCCATGGTCGCTCGCCGAGTTTCGCTCGGGATGTCTCTTTTCTTTCGACCCCTGCACCCTCGACGACTCCTTTCTCTGAAAAGTTTTTATTTGATCTCCCACACTGCCGTCACCAGGTCCGTGTTAACACCGGCCTCCCTAAAGACACTCGAAAATCTCGCTACGACACGTCTCGCCGTGTTGCGAGTTTTTCCCCTGGTGACGAAGTTCTTCTATGGACTCCACTACACATCTCCTGTCAATTACCACGTTTCTCCTATTAGCGCTAATCCTGATCATCGTTGCCGAGGAACAGAGATAGTGCACGTATCTTGTTTAAAGCCTTATGTGCGACGCATTTCATAATACTGTCAAGCGACCAGGTGGCCGCTTTCAAATGCGCGGGGGATTAGTGGGAGCGCAACAAGCGAATGACTCTTCATTCTCTTTAGATATCATCATCACCTGTACATCTTCATCATCTGTAAATATCATCACCAGTGTGATTTAGCTCGAGCCCGGCTGAATAAACCGGTTCCTCACAATATTAAGGAAATTTGGAAAAAATAACTGTGCACAGTAAACTGGAATGTAGGGGGTGGAGTAACTGATCCAAGCAAGCATAAAGGGGATATTCTTCAACGCAGCCTTGAAGGAAGAAAGTCCACTTGCCAAAACATGGGCTTCAGTGGCACCACCACGTGTTCATGATTTTTTCACCTTAAAAGGCCCCTCACCAGGTGAGTAGCGAGGGCTCTCGAGCAGCAAAATTTTTCATTTTGGAGTAATCTGAAACAACTAACTTCAAATCCTGGGGTAAAAGCAAGTTGCATTTACAGTTAAACCTGGATATAACGAAATCGATAAATTCCCCGAAAAATCCGATATAAAAAGAATTTCGTTATATGCATGTTCGATATGAAAATTCTAAAAAGAAACGCGCAAATTGAACAAAAGGACAACTGAAGGCAGAGCTAACCCAAAACACTTATTTTACAGTAAAAAAATACCTTATTATTGCGATAGCAATTATATGAATAATCTCGGTTTTTGCCGTCGCCGCCATGCTCGGTAACAAGTTCAAATCGATAACATGCCCTCGCGCAGCTTAGCTTTCACCATCAGGTAAAAGCGCGCGTGCGCTGCTGAAGCAGAGATCAAATGAGTCTGCCTATCCCTGTCACCTGGGAAGTGCATAGGACAGATCTCCCGCGTGTTAGAACTGCCGTCGAATGCTCAAACAGAAAGGAAACCACGCGTCTTGGGCGAGCATGCAACAACGAGGGGAGAGGGGGGGGTCTCTCGAGTAGCAATAATGAACTTGGATTTTAAGGGCGGTTGCAATCGCTGGTGCGCTTGCTATCTCGGCGAGTATCTGTGCGGTTTAAACGCGAAGGGGCCATGTGAAACGAGCACTTCTTTCTAGAGCGGCCGTATTTGTCCACACCAGCGTTTTGTAGGAGTTCCGTGATATCGGATCCAAAAGAGTTGGCTGCCAGCCTTACTTCTTATACCATCATAATTTTCTGCTATTGCGTTCATTGCATTGCATTCAACGTGCCCTCGTGTCACCAGGACAAATCGGCTAATCGCGAAATACACCAGAATGTAAACTCGCGGCGTAAGACGGGAGCGCGTGACAAGACGACCTCCGAACATCCGTCGTCACCCTGGTGTCGGAGAGTTTCCATCAGTGTCTAATCTTACATCGCCTCGGTGGTGTCGACACGGTTGTTCGAAATTAAGAAAAATCACAGTTACTTTGCAAGGGCAAAGCAATGAATGCGATAGCAACAACTTTGAATGTAACGCTGAGAACGGCAAGCAGATCGAAAGGTGCAGCGCGCTGCTCACGCACAAATGACGCCGGAAAACAACATACACAGGACGAGAGTGAATCAACGTTTACCGCTGGACACTTAATGCGCTGTTTAACAAAAAAAGGCACGAAAAGTAATATATGGTACAGATATGAGTGCAAACTAACAAGTGCCCAGTTGTTACTTCGCTGTGTTTGAAAAGCTCTCTCTTTTCACAAACGGTGCCTGTCCAGCGAGCAAAGTGATCTTTGTGCGCCAGGCAACTAAACGCAATTGTCAAAGTCGAAGACGCGCGATTCTCCCCACCATAAGCGCACGCGCACACAAGCATCTACCCCCCCCCCCCCCCCCTCCGCCATTCGCGGGGCGAAGTACGTGTGAGAGATAGACGCGCGTCGGCGCATCACGACAAGCTGGGCACCTAGTTGACTGGCAGAACATGGCAGAACCTAGGTGACTGGCAGGACCTAGTTGACTGGCAGGACCTGGTTGACTTGCAGAGCATGAGAGAGGCCTTTCTCCTGCAGTGGGCGTAGTCAGGATGATGATGATGATCCTATGGTGAAAAGCATTTGAGGGGGGGGGGCACGTTCTTGATGTGTCCCCCTTGGCTACGCCTCTGGTCATCATGTTTTGTGTAATGTCCCAATCTTATTCTCCGCCCCCCGCCCGCATCATCTGCTAAGCCATAGCCTCCTTTATTTTCTGTGCCTGCGCTTTGCCGCCGGGATCAAAGGGAGCCGACCGTCAGGCTGAGTTCCCGCAAGCACCACCAGGCGGCGCTGCCTTCCCAGAACCGGCAGAGCCTGTTCACTGACTCCGGTGCTACCGCCGGCACTGACGGATAGGTCCTTCGTTGTGCGTTTGTAAGCGCGGCAAGCTTAAAAAACAAAAGTGTGATACCACTCCCGTGTGCCACTCAAATATTTAGGAGAGAACATATGCAAGAGAGAAAGAATAAGTACGCAAGATAGCACATTGAACAGAACACCATACCTTCAAGGAAACGGTAGAGAAACTTGTTTATTGCGTATTAATTCGTTGCCCTCGCTCAGGTTCTCTGATAGCGCTATTAACGCTTCTCTCGGGAAATGTTCCGCAGCCTGCACAGCAATGACTGGTCGCCGCGTCACTTTTCGGGGCTTTTGTCGAAGGCTGCAAGTAGCGCGGATATTCTTCGAATACGCTAGGCACCACACCTTTCATAAGCCTTCGTGTTTTACATCCTTGCTTGAAATCAGAAGCAGCGAAATGACGACTGCACACGGTTGAGTAGCAGGAAGTGGTGTTCGGCGTCCAGTTGTCTCGTGAAATGACTTTTATCCACTTTTGCCGCAACTCCTCGTCGCTTGGAATTTCGTGGAATGAAATTCCTACTTCCTTCTTTTTGCTTGAAGACTTGCAACCGGGCACGCAACAGTACGCCATCGCACCTGACGCGGGTCATCACAGCCGAATGAACCACGGAGACTTGTGTGCGTAGGCCGCTGCACGGGACAGAAACGAGAGAAACCGTAAACTAACATTCCAGATTACTTAGCGAAATTCGCTGATAGGTGCGCGGAAAAGCCTCACGAGAAAGAAGCGCGAAAAATGATAGCAAAGCATGAAACCGGCCCTGCAAACACGAGGTGCAAACGACGTTATTTGTTTACACGCACTCACTTATTGTCGCGTGTCATCTGTTCACGCAACACAATGAAGCAACAGTTAAACATCATACTTGCTGAAAGTACTACGCTGCGAAGATAGGTGCACGGAAAAGTATTGCCAGAAAGAAGCGCGAAAAATGATAGCCGCGCTTGACAACGGCCGTGCAAACGCGGGGTACAAACGACGTTGTTTGTTTATACGCACTCAGTTAATGCCGCGTGTCATCTGCTCACGCAACACAATGAAGCAACAGTTAAAATTATACTTGCTGAAAGTACTACGTACCGTTTTGGTCGTAAATAATTGGTGTTGCAAACGTATGCGACACGAACAAAGGTTTCTTGGAGATGCGTCGCCGCGGCTGAATGCGCCGACTCGATTCTGGGATGCGAGCGCCCCTGGCGGACAGCAGACGCAAAAAGAGAGGAGGATGCGGGAGGCGGCCGAACGGGCCCGGCGGACTGACTGCGCGGGCACAGAAAATAAAGGAGGCTATGGCTAAGCCCAATGTTATCAACTGCGAAGTGTTAAACAATACCGTGCATAACTGGTGTTATCCTGTCTCATATATTTCAACAGTCATTGTTTTCCAGCATTCTGGCGCATGATTGGAAATTCGGTAAGATTGTTTCAGTGCCTAAGACAGGTCCCTTGAGCTACCGCCTAATATCTCTAATCAGTATCTGGTCGGAAATTATAGAAAATAGGATCTATACCCATACTGTCAATTTTCTAAATTTTTTGAGCTTGTAAAATCGAGGTCAACATGCGCTTCGAAAACTTCTTTTCCTGCGAAACCCAACTTGCATTATTTCTCCACAATATTCATGTCGGCCTTGATCAAAACATACCCATAGATGCCCTTTTCATTGCTTTCGAAAAACGTTTTCGATAAGGTGCCACATAAACGCCTAATAATTAAACTTTCCTGACCTAACTTACATTCCCTTGCTTTCGTTCACATTAATAAGTTCCTCACTAACCGACAGCAATTTTTGCATGCAAATAATTCAACATCGACTTTATCCCCTGTCTTATCCGGTGTACCTCAAGTACTGTTTCGGGTCCACTCCTTTTCCTCATTTAGTTCAACTACCTGGCCAGCAACATTTCTTCAAACATATGCCATTTCGTTGATGACTTTGTCATTCATCGCTCGATCATCAACATCATCGATAACTTAGCGCTCCAAAACAACTAACGAAAATCAGATAAATGGTGAAGTGACTGGTTGATGGTAGTGATTACTCACAAAACATCCCTGGTTTTGTGTAGTAGACGGCATGAGTACAAGGCATTCAAATATTCGCTTAGCGGCAGCGTCATTTCCTCTGAACCTAGTGCTGCGTAGTCTGGTACGACCTCAATTGGGCCACTCACGTAACTAATGTTACTAATGCCGCCAGCCGTGCTTTAGGCTATCTTGAGCGAAATTTAACACATGCATCTCCTTCAGCGAAATTGAAAATACTGTATAGCTTATGAAACAATAATCCGACACAAATTTGAGTTTAGATGCTTGTTCTGTCTGGGATTTCCCTGAATGCGTTTTAACCGATCTTATAGAATTAATGCACAATGGAGCCATTAGATTTATTTTGATTATTCTGACATTACTAGTGTAACTAACCTAAAAAAAGGCAGGTCTGCCTATTTTGCAGATGCGTCGCTGAATTGCAAGGCTTTCACTCTTTCATAAGTTTTTCATGTTCTGCGTAATATTTTCTCCCATCCATCCATCTCTCAATGCTTTTGGCATGATAAAGACGCCTATACCCTCCCAAACGCTCACTGCCATGCATTTTCAATCATTCTTCTTGACGACTGCGATCGACTGGAACAATCTTCCCTCAGACATCGTCCTTCACATCAACCATGCTCATTTCAAGAATTTCCTTGAGTCACATTTTGTAAATACTAACTTGTTGGCATCTCCCACTCTCGTGTAAAGTCGTGTGTACAGGGTCCTTGAGGTATCTTCAATAAATATATAAATGGGTTTTATTCTCAGGTAAAAGTGCGTGAGTGGGGGCGACGAACACAACTAAAGGATAGATAAAAAATAACAGTATATCCACGCAGTTAATGAGGATGAGTGGGGCGAATCGTCCGTGCATCTGTTCGTCTTATTGCACACACACATTTATTGGACGAACGCCATCTAGCAAATGAGATGAGAAATGGTGAGGAGACAGCGCCATATATATTACTGTTCACGTGATACTGCCGGTTACGCCTGACGCAGGACAAGGTTATAGTAAGAGGAGCTCAACCTCATAAAAGAGCCGACCTATCTGTTTTGCGCTAAGGGCGGATGCGATAACATCACCCCGCGTGCCTGGCCTATAGCACTTATTGTTTCTCAAGTAGCGAGGAATGCGCCGCCCGTCCCCAACGCAAGAAGGGTTGGTGGAAGGGGGGCGGGTGCGTTGTATGAAATTATGGGTGTGATCGCTGGCGCACGCGCGCTATTTTCGCAGGCATTGAAAATGGCTGGTATACCCTTCTACCCTTTACTCTCTGCACGAACAGACTGTGCGAAAAGCGCTTCACTTTGTAAAGCGGCCATATAAGGATATGCACTGAGCTTTGATTGCATGGTGGTGACACCATCGTCGTGCCATTTTGCAGGTCCATTCATATGCATTGTTCGTGCTGTACAGATGGAATCGCACTCGTAAAGCAGCGGAGCGCGTGCCTATCCGCACTGTTGTTGGCCGCAGCTCCCTCACGTTCTACATGCATACATTGATGCTTACATTATAGCACAAGTTCCTAACATGCAGTCAAATCATGTTTGGTATCTCTTACATATTTCTGAAAAAATTTAACGGCAGCGGGAGTGGCCGGCTGGAGGTGCTTGACTAGACAAGTCTGATTCCATCTTTACGTGCATCGGTGTGCAAAAGGTGTTCCGGGCGTGTCTAGTCATCCAAGTCGCTGTACCAATATCGAACACCGCGCGTGCAGCTAGTTTGTGTGAAAGCGGCAAGTGAGCGAACCTTTGATATGGCAACCTCGCTGCTAGCGCTCTTCGCGGATCACGTTGTGGCGGCAGCCAAGTCAAGCCAAATTTTTTGGTGTCTTATTGCTGATAGGCTAAAGGGTCACTAAAGTCAAAGAACAGTTTATGTCAGAGTGAAAGGTCAATGTATGACAGCGTCTAAAACGACATTATTACCAAGAAAGATGCTCTACTTACCAAGAAATTAAGGTAAATGCATGAGCACACGTGCGCTACGATAGGATATTCGCAAAAAGATCCCCATTACGTCAGCGGTTTACCGCCTACAATTAATCACTAGTAATTGAACTAGCTGCACTAAATAAAGAACCTTCCATGCATCAAGAAACAGAATAAAATGCTGCTTGTTTGTTTCTGTTTGATTCATGAAAAGAAAAAAAAAATCGCCATGCCTGCGCAGAAAGCACGGCATAGTCAGAGCGAAAGCTAGAAGAGCGGCCTTTCAGAGCCTTTTCAAAACACTCATTGGGTAACTGCTGCAAGCACATTTGCTGGGGACCCGCTACGGCGTTAATAATAACAATTTCTGGGTATTAGGCCAGCATTTGCTATGCTATATTTTTTGTCATTCTTCTGAGAAGCGTGGTATTCGCTACACACTTGCAAGGAATTTCGTGGCAATCGTTCATGGTGTAGCACAACGATGAGGCGTTATGCCTGAAGGGGGTATGCGCACCTTGATTAGGTGATCAAGAACAAGCTTTGCTTTTTTATTGGGTTTGAGCATGGACGACCCACTCGTTACGCTATTCGCATTGTGTGACATCTCATTTTTCTTTTTGCTGTTTTAAAATACTTTATTACTCATATTAATGGGATTCCTTTCACGACATCAGTCCTGCGTGAGGCAAGTTTGTGAACAAGTCCCAAGCACTGGCCTGGCTCAGTGATAGAATACGTGGCTAGCACGCAGCGGACCCAGATTCAAGCCGAGCGTTTCTTTTCTCACAGAATCCATGCGGGTAACTTGGAACAATTGGAACATGTAGAGTTATTTATCCCCAGGAAAACCTGTTGCTTCATGGCGGGTGTGTTGTCTGCGATTTTTGTATGCGCGTGGATGGTGTCTTATGGTGTCCTGCTGGCAAGGTGGGTATGATCGCGTACTCCTGTCACGCTCTCGCTCTCTGTCGGTTCCAGTTAGAGTTATTGTATATGCTACCTTTAGGTAGCTTAGAGTAATTCTATTTCCGGTTTTTACAGCCATCAAGCGTTTCAAGAGTGCTGGTTGCTTCTTTGCTTTATTTTAGGGGCCTTGCAATTAGTCGTACACGTAGGTGAACTCTTTGCATGTGGGTATGCACTTGAAATAAGTAGCGTATCTGGACGAGGCGTGGTACACATGTTATCGTGGTAAGGCAATTGTATAAACGATGGTTAAGCTTGCGTCTGGGAATCCGGGACAAGTGTTTGATATTCAACACGCTGCGGAATTAATGCAGGGGCGGTTGCATTGTGGGCTGTTCGGGGTGAAATCCCGCGTACAATATGCATTTTTTAGAAGTGTAATTTCTTTGTCAGCGATACTACTTCGTAGGAAGCATAATTTTTCTATTAAAATATAATCGCAGTAGTTTCAACATTTGTCACTGACAATCCCGGTGGTCCCATTACAAACGACATATCACGTCATTGTGTTTGGCCTCTGTGGGTATCACATTTCTGAACAGTGATCAACAGATGCTTTCGTCAGCCAGGAAAAGAAAACACCCCATCATGACGAAGAAATTTTATGTGGATCAGGCCCGATTGTGGCCGCAAGTGGGCAGGATATCTATAGCCGGTGTCGCACGTGCACTTTTGATAACGACCAGGGTAGAGCTGGACCGGATGCTGCTATAGACGCCAAACTATGCCCAGGTAGCGTTGCAAAAACGCCACCAACAGCGCCCCAGTCGCCGCGCCGCCCGTAATTTGGTAATGCACAGAGAGCCGTAAGCAAGCAAACGTGCTAGGCCCTCCTTTTTCTTTGTCTTAAGGTGCGGTTTTCTGAAAATTGAGGACCTCGCAAGCTTCTTCCTTCAATCCAAGCTCATTTCATAAAAGTAAGAAGCTCATCAAAACGAAGTGCGGGCAGAATGCAAAATATGTTTGATTTATTTCGGATTGCTGCACCTGTCCATTTAAGTGCAAGTGAGCATTGCATGACATCTAGCTAGTTTTGTGGCAAGCACTAAACTAAGTGCATACACGAACAATCTATGCGATCAGTGGTACGAATCCCACTTTATCCGGCACTAATGACCCTGGTGGGCCCTGCCGTGGTGGTCTAGTGTCTAAGGTACTCGGCTGTCGTCCCACAGATTGCGGGATCGAATCCCGCCAGCGGCTGCTGCATTTCGATGAAGGCGGAAATGTGTTAGGCTCGTGTACTCAGATTTGGGTGCATGTTAAAACCCCCCAGGTGGTCGAAATTTCCGCAGCCCACCACTACGGCGTCTCGCTTAATCAAATGGTGGTTTTGGGACGTTAAACCCCAGATATCAATCAATGACCCTGGTAATTTTCGGTTTGAAGTTGCATTCTTGCTTGCAGTTGCTTACTGTGCATTGAAGGGTTTTATTACGCATGCTCGAGTGCTCTGTTAACAGTTGTCTTCCGTGTGTATATACTGCAAATGGAGATACATAAGTGTCCACTTTCTCAGTGTACAACAAAAGGCGAAACCAATGCCTCCGAGATAGCAGAGCGGTAATGCCGGTGACAAACGAAAAAAAAAAACAGTGTGGTCGTGATCATATTGCGATTTACCTGTTTGATGCATGTGTTTGCAGTTCCTAGTTAAAGCCGGCACTTAGACCCTTCAAAACCCTAGTGTGCGTAATGCTGTGTGATAGCGAAAACTTCAGATTGTCGGTTGTTGCAGCGTGTGCGATGTTTATTGCGGCCGGGCGTCACCTGTCTACTGTTGCACGTTGCGAACCGCGGTAGAGGGTATGTTAAGCTTCATAATCAAAGTTACCATGGTTCTTCGTCAAGGCTACTCAAAACAATAGCATGACACCTACGTTATCACAGTTACTCAAGCGAACGGCTGTGGAGAACGCGAGTATTCGCATACCCAACACGTTCGCTATGGCCTGTATTTAGCACTCTCGCAATTATGCTTTGCGAAAGCTTCGGAAATCAGTAAAACTGAAGTCATCTACGTACGTGGCAATTCCCAATACAACAGTAGCATAAACTAGGGTCTTTTTTTCGTAAAGCGCGGAGCTGTTGCGTTTGATCTTGTTCTCGCCGTCATTTAGACAAGTGAACCAGTAAGCACTTCACGGCGATTCGGTGATGCGCCCGACTTGCGGAGATAAATTCAAAGCTTTTTTTCTGAGTATTCATTGTGCAAATACATTTAATATTTAGCTCAATCGTTGTTTCGTATGCTGTAGTTGCACCTGGTTGTGCAGCAAACTGTGCAAGGGAGTCGGATCTTGCACTACTCAAAACTGCGTCGATAGGTGGTGCTGCGTGTCTACAAAACTCCAGAGTCGGACGTCTATACTCGGTTCAGACTAATCTGGATCGAGTTTTGTGCAGAAGCCATTCAAATCTGGATCCGGTGTCTCGGTGCCCGAATTGCGATTGATAGTGACCATGAATCGGCACACAATACAAATCGAGACTGATCGCAATAAAATTTGTCCGTGTGACACCCGTAATATGATGAGTGAAGTGCTTTTTTTCATGTCAATTCAATGAACACTGATACATAATGGCAAGAAAACCCATCTGGTGCCGTCTTTGGATGCTCTCAGAACGGTACACGGAAGTAAAAACAAGCACGGACGTTAAGTGACGGCACGGCAGGGCTACACACCTCGGTGGCAGACCACGTATGCACCACCCTGTCCGTCAGCAACATCAACAAACCTCTCCCGCCAACGCCAAAAAGACAGCAACAAGCTGGCCTAGAGATAAAATTCCATCGCACATGTTCATAGATAGTACCTAGGCATATGAAGATCTTCAAGGAAAAAGCGTGGCGAAAGCTTCCCAGATCCTAGTTACCCGGATGGATTCTGTGAGAAAAGAAACGCTCTGCGAGTTCAAGCCCTATGGTGTCCTTGGTACTAGGTACCTTTTTTTTTTTTATTTCGAGCGATAGTGGTTATGGACACCTGCAGCTTCGAACAACTACGGCGCCGCGCGTGACCCAAGTTGTGATCTCGTAACAGCTTTCGCTGCAAAAAAACTGCCGGACTGATGTGGAATGTCTATGTGGAATCTCGCGAGTGGTTCAAAAGTTCAATTTTCGCCTGGGTAAACTTAATTCCATACGGGAGCACAGTAGCGCATAACTCCACCATCTTGCCTAGTTAGCAACACGGCGAAGGCACGTTCTGTTTTTGCAGGCGACATTCTTAAGCTTGTTCTAGAGCCATTTTCTACAGAACGCGGCACGAAGGAGCCGAAATGCACTGCTTCGGGTCACTCGCATTGTTTGCGAAGTTCGCGCACCGCACCAGAATTACCTGGCACCACGATTGTCGAAATGACCGTACTTGACCATAAAAAAAAAACTGTCATCACAGTGCTGCTAGACAAACTCGTATTAGTCTGGCCGTGGTTTTTTCTTCCGTGTGCACAAGCTGGCTGTAATCACTTGTCACAACGTCACGCCCTAGTGTCCCTGACACGATCCGGCAAGAAGCATCTTCACTGTGCCACATGATAAGCAAGAAAAAAACACTTTCGGATATCTGGACAACCTACGATGTACGATGCGATACGCCATGGGCCATGGCTATTGGTGTGTAATATAGAACTATAGCACATTGCCAAGTGAGTAACACACATCCCACTTGCTCTTGTGCTTTGCCGTTTATATTCAAATAATAATCACTATCATCAGCCTGAACTTAGCTTTTGTTAGCGCGGCACATATGAAAATAAAATGGGAAAGACGACAGAGACGTCTGGAAAGATCTACGTCCACTGCAGGACAAAGGCCTCTCCCATGTTCTGCCAGCCAACTCGGTCTTGTGCTTGCTACTGCCATTTTGTACCCGAAAACTTCCTAATCTCATCTGGCCACCTGACTCTGTCTCCCCCTAACCCGCTTGCCTTCTCCGGGAATGCAGTCAGTTATCCTTAATGACCAGCGGTTATCCTGTCTTTACACAATACATTACTGGCTCATGCCCGATTCTCTTTGATTTCAACAATGATATTCTTAACCGGGTTCGTTCCCTGATCCACTCTGCTCTCTTGTTTCTCAAAGAACCACTGACACCAAATTTGGAAACTCTGTATGATTATGTTGTTTGATAGTCCTGGATGCGGGGACGCCTCTGACTGAATATTAGTGGCGAGCGTTGCCTAGAAGTTATTTTAGTTGGTTTTAAAATAAGGGTGCGTGCTCCTCTGAGTATTCAGGTACAGTCGACATTTTCTGTGGCTTCACGTAGATAGGGGATCGCCTCATAATGTTGCAAAGGTCAAAAGCATTTGTGGGGTGTATACAATGCAGCAACTGGCGCCCGGCGAGAACTTTTGTTCGTCACCCTTCTGGCTCTGCTTCTGCTCCGTAGGTAAGTGCCGGCAAGATGCAGCTGTTTTATACATCCCTCCTGAGGGATAGTGGCAATCTGCCAGTCATGATTTGAAAGTGCTTGCCAAATGTTCTCCACCCCATTCTTATTCTTCTAGTTCAATCTTGTGGTTCGGATCCACGGTTATTACCTGTCCTAAGTAGGCATAGTCTTTTACAACTTCAAGCCCACTATTACCTATCTAAGAGTGCTGTTCTCTTCCGGGGTTATTGTACATTAGTTTTCTGCAGAATACTTTTAAGACCTACTTTTCTGCTCCCATTGTCTAACTCTGTAATCATGAGTTGTAATTCGTCCCCTGAGTTACTCAGCAGTGCAATGCCATCGGCAAAGTGCAGGTTACTAAGGTACTCTCCAATAACTCTTATCTCTAACTCTTCCCATTCTAGGCTTCTGAAAACCTTCTCTAAGCACGCAGTAAATAGCATTGGGGAGATTGTATCCCCAATGGTATTCAAATAGGTAACCGTTTATTCTACGACCCATTTCTTTCCATTTTGTTTTATTCAGATCTATTTGCCATAGCAAATAAACCAAAACCTCCTCTTTTTTTATGAAGGTTTTGAACCTTCTAGGGAACTCTCCAGGCACATGAGTGAGGAGGAAAGGGGAAGTAGTGCTACCTTGGATAGCTGTTTCGTCTAGGGACCTTATCCCCACTAGGTCTACAGCATTGCATATTTCAGTATGTTTTTCGAAAATGGTGGCAAATCTACGCACATACTTTAACATCAGAGCTTAAGGACATTTATCTGAATCAATTAAAAGCACCAGTTTGTCATAGCTAACGAGCTACAGAGCGCACGATGGTCACTTGCCAGATTTCGCGAGGATGGCAACCATGCACTTTCAGCGGTGCGGGCGGTGGACCAACTTCTCTGCAGTGCATGGTTGCTAGTGGTGTTGTGAACCAAATGCGCTACTCTACTACCTAAAGGTAGCGTATACAATTACTATAGGTATCCTGTTCACTATACTTAGTTGAACTAGGTAAACTGGACAAGTCGTGCCATCTATCAGGGTTCACTTGAACCGCGCAGGTACAGTCTAGTTCGGTTGTAACCTGCAATCTTGAAGACCATGGCTAAACACTGTTCAATGGCCATTGTTGCTGCTGTGGCTCACGCTACTTTCCTTCTGCTGCTACTAGTGTCGGTGGCCGCGCAGTAAAGCCGGGCAATGCTTTACGACAGTGACGGCAGACTCTCCGTATAAGCGGAAAATTTGAAGTGAGCGAACGCAATGCAGACCAGTAAATTTTGATCTAATTTCAAAGCTCTTCCTTGGCAGAAAAGTAACACTGCGGGGTTTTTGGACCACTATTTCAAAAATCAACTTCGACCTAATAGTTGCCTTAAGTGTCCCTTTAAGCGAAAATAACAAATTGTATCTTTTGGACCCAATATCGCGTAACTCAGAAGAGCACTGGCTTACGGGCAGTGATAACTCCAGTTGCCGAAGCGGTTTTCGTGCTGTACGTTATCTAAACGTGAAGCAGATGTTAGTAATTTTGAATTCTCCTTCCAATTTCTACTTCTGAAGTGTAGGCTTTTTTTTTTTCAATGCGACAGTGATTACAAAAGCGGACGTTATGCTGCAGGGAATTACGAAATAGCTCTTCTGGCTGTGTTCATAAGAACATCGGTGCATGTCCATTGACCCCCTTTAATTTTGCCTGAAAAAATATGTTTTGTTTTTCAAGTTTCCACAACCACAAAACCACTTTTTGTTTTGCAAAAAAAGAAACTTTTACCTTAAAAAAATTCGCAAGTGTTCACTGAGCTGCAACCGTTTCTTTTGAATTTTGTGAAAATAGGATTTTGATGAATTCCTGAAAAAAAAACTGTTGTGGCTATAAGTCTGAAAAGTTTAGGCCACATACTGAGAATAGTTTGATAAAAGGTTATTACCTTGCAGTTTTGGCACTGTTCTTTGAAGCGAAAAAATCACGAATTTCAGTCATAGTTCAATATTTCTCAAATTTTATATTTTTCTCCGCGCATATAAATGTCAGAGTTCCCAAAATTTTCAAGAGCATTGCCCCATGTTATGTTAACAATTTTTGTAATGCTATTGCTGAGAGCGATGTCAAACGTTAAGCAGGAACATTTAACTGAGGACATGTTTCTGAAAATGCAATATTTTGAGGACCATTAAAAAAAAGCCATCTTCGATTTCTTTCAAACTCTTCGGAATCAAACCCAAGCACATGGTCTAACGTAAAATGTAAAAATATGTTGCATGACTTTTGTGCGAATGAAGTTACAAAGCATGAAAAGTGGTAAAAAATTACGTAAACTGAATAACCATGACATCGAGCGAGCAGGAAGCTATATATAGTTGCCTTATCAATCATTTTAGGTCGTGAATGTGTTTTGTGTATGTCAATAAATAACGGATTTACCAAGAAAAATACAAGAAGAGATGGTTTCAAAGGCAAAGACTACATTTTTCTGCACATTTCACAAAAACTTGTATGTGGATCTTAGCCACCGAGTGTGCCGCAAGGCTTAGTCACAAGCTTCGCAAGAATCGGTTTCAAGGTTTTTTTGCGAATGCAAGCCTGTGTACACACCATGAAGAGTGTATCACCATGTAGAGGATGCACCGCTGGATATTTATCGCTTCCCGTGGCATGACGGTAATCTAATGACGCAGAAGGTGCATGGTGGCACAAGCAGCGTGCCTGCAACTTGATTGCGCTCAGCAGCTCGCTGTGGAAAATAGCCGCTGCTCCAAAGTGTATTTGGTTCCTGCAAGTTTGTAGAGTTTGTATCTGTTCTTGAGATGACTCGGGGCACCGTCACTGGCGTATCTGACATGTGCATATAACACCATGAGCAGCACCCTCGAGCCACTCGTGCACCATTGCGAAAGTGCAGCTTGCGTGGGCGGTGTCATGGTAAGTGGCATCGCTGTTCTCGGCAAGACTATAGGTTCCTTTTGTAGTCCCAACGACGCATGTAAGTATGGAGGCTTGTGTCTTTTTTTTGTCAGTGATACCACTGAACTTTTCCCGGTAGAACTACGGTCAAGTTTTTTGCGAAGAAAAAGTAAAGGAGAACGTTTCTTCTTTCGAGGGATTGTTTAGCTTCACGAATGGCTCTGCCCTGAAAGCACCGAATGTACTCGTGTGGCACCAGTTTCTTTAAGCACTGTTAAAGGTGTTCCACGAAAGTGTCCGGATTTACTTGTCTTCTGAACAAGTCTCCTTTATGCCAAGTTGCGAACAAAATTTCATATTCTTCTGGGATCCCTTGGTCACAGGCGGTAATAGCTGTGGTAGTATTAAATAATAATAATAATAATAATGATATTTACTCGGATTTAACATCCCAAAACCATCATAAGATTATGAGATACGCCATAGAGGATTGCTCCGAAATTTCGACCACCTGGTGTTTTTTAACCTGCACCTAAATCTAAACACACGGGCCCGAAGAATTTCCGACTCCATCGATAAAGCGGCCACAGCGGACAGGATTAGTTTCTGGGACGTGCGGGTCAGCAGCTGAGTGCCTTAGCCACTAGACCACTGTTGAAGTTTCAGCTTTGGCAGACAGCCGTTTCATGTGGCGCAATTGGCCATATTGTAACTTATGTTGCCTTTAATAATTTCAAATAATTAATACTATTACCCTGTGGATGCACCAAACTATAGTTAGAAGAGGAACAAGTGAAAAGAGTGAAAAATGATCTTCAAGCAAAAAGAAAAAAAGGCTTTGTGTTAATTCATTCGTTAACCTGGGGATGCACTTCTCAAGTGAGAACATACTTTTTTCGGTGCTTCGGATCTATAGCCTTCAGCCACAAGAACACTTGTGAGAACACTTGTGATGCCGTTTGTACTTACTTTCATGAAACTAAACAAATTAAGTTCCTACTTGTGTGAATAATATTCCTGGAACAATATTGCCATGTTCCATTTCCCAAGTTTTTGTTATCGTCCCAAAACACCACACGATTCTCAGCGCAAACCGCGCCTGCAGTTTTTGAGAAAGTTCCGCAGAATCGGCGAGGGTGAAAGCCTTGACGGCGAAAGCTCATTTACCGAAGGTGGCCTGACGGTGCAACATGGAAGCAGCGGAACAAGCCGACGCAGCCGTGACCCGACGCCACGCCCTAACTGTAATGCGAGACGGCGAACTAGCGACCTCGACGTTCTTATCGACGACCACAGTGTGACCGCTCTCGTCGATACTGGAGCCGACTATTCTGTCATCAGTGGGTCGTTCGCTGCGAAGTTATAAAGAAAGTTAGGACAGCTTGGAAAGGCCTTGAAATCCGCACAGCCGGAGGTCATCTCGTAACGCCTGCAGGAATCTGCACAGCGAGAGTCACCATTAACGGCCGTATTTATCCTACAGACTTCGTGGTCCTACAGCGTTGCTCGAGAGATGTCATCCTTGGCATGGACTTCTTATGGCTCCATGGTGCTGTCATCGACCTAAAAACAAAGTCGATAACGTTATCCACAGAAGCACTACCGCCGCACACGCCGTCAGGACACCATGCCTTGAATGTGCTGGAAGAACAAGTCACCATTCCGCCTCGCTCAAGCGTCATTATTTCCGTCGGCGCTCCTTAATCACCTGACTTTGAAGGCGTCATTGAAGGCAGTCAGTATCTGTTGGTCACCCGAAATATTTGCGTCGCAAGAGGAATCGCAGAGCTGCGGGGAGGCAAAGCAACGGTTATGCTCACGAATTTCAGCAATGAGTACAAACATGTTAACAAAGGAACGACGGTCTCATACATCGAAGAAATTGTCGAAGCCACCATTGCTTTCGCCCTCGTCGATTCTGCGGAATCGTGTGGTGTTTTGGGACGATAACAAAAACTTGGGAAATGGAACATGGCAATATTTTTACATAAAAAGGGTTTCTTTGTTCATACAAATTTCTGTCACTGATTACGACTATACTGGCTTATCTGAATGATTGAAAAACAGTCATTGCACTCCTTCCGTTTTACGTACGTTGTTTTTTTTTTTTGGGGAATAGATATTGAATACCGAAAATGTCTCACTTAATTATAAAATAAATTCTTCCCTGATCCCCCATGAGTAGATATGAGTTATGCTTGAAAATTCATCATCTTCATAAGTTCGCTCCAGTACTGCTTGCAAATTATTTACGTGCTTGTGGCTTTGCCTGGCAAGATTGGCCAAAAAGTGCTGAACGATTGCGTCCTTGCGAATGAGACATCGTGATGCTGAGTATCCGCAGCCAAGCGAATCAAGCCAATATCGAGAAGCGCATCACGGGAAAGCAAGACAGTTCGAGTGCAACAATAGGAGCTCTACGAAGGGAAGTCCAGAAGCCAAAGCGTGAGCTTATTGACTACAAAAACTTACAATGTTTGTTAGGCAAAGACCCCACAGAACAATTCAACGACATCTTGTACGAGAAGAGCACGTTCAACACTGTCAACACATACTTCCGCTCCCGTATGAAGGCTCTCCAAGAAACCGCTGAGCGCCTCACTATCAAAAACGCGGAACTTTTTGGCACAGCAACCACGTGGCGCCGTCTATCGCCACGTGCCATCACCAGAGCATGGAGAGAGGCAACGAAGCGGCAGTACGGCGAGAATGCCTGCCAAATGATTGAGGCGCGCCTCAGATCCCCGCATCGTCCATTAAAAATAAAGGGACAGACAACTACCCGGAACATAAAATAATATGACTACACGGATGGAAAGATCGTCCCTCATAGCGACTCAAACCAACCCTGTTTATCGCGCTAGGAGCTGTATTGTTACCTGGAAAATAGACCCCGTGGGCGCAGACTTTAAGGTATATGCATATATTACACACACAACTGTTTTGTTCAGCTAACTGCCAATGCGAAGAGCTCGCGGGCAGTTTATCTGCTGTAGTCCTCTTGTTCGTCGTGTTTATCACTATGTCAGTGGTACGGGGCAATATCTTTATTTCATTGAAAATCGTGAGAAAGGGCCAATGGCGCCACCTGGCGGCAAGAGTTCAATTATTCAATGTACCCTGTCACGTGACAGTAGACTGGTGCACGTGGTCAACAATTTCCTTGTTAATGTTGAAATATTGTTTGCTTATTTGTAGTAAAAGATCTTTGTCCACAAAAATGTACATATATGCATGTGTTAGTAGTCATTGATGAACCAACTCTTTCGTTAGTGGGAAGGAAATACTCTCCCTCACTCTTCAGCCAGACGCAATTGCACTGTGTGGTTTTTCATACACACAGCGCTGGTTGAAAAGCGTAAAAAAGGGACACGTAGCTAGATTTAAACGGCAAGCACTGGGACAACATGTGTATATATGTATGTCTTGCGTCTTGCACATAATAGTATTACATAATACGCTTTTTAAGCACTATCTCGCAACTTTCCGCTCGAATACAGTTATAGTATTGCCGGCCTCTCTAACACAATATATTTGCAATATTGAATGAATGTTCAATGATTAGAAGCAGGTCACTAAAACATGGCATTTTAAATCCAGGGCAATCCCTAGAGAACCAAATTGTTTTGAGCATTTATAGCTGCTTATTTATATATCTCGTTAGCTACGTGTTAATACTCTCGTATTTGCCTGATCACTTTAGTACAGACCGAAAGCAGCATGGTACGGGGCACGAAAACATGACAACATGCGTATGCTGACGAACTAACGTGAAAATCGTGTGTACGTCATGAAACTCTTTCTTTCAGTCATATTTCCTATACCTGTACATCACAGGCTGCGGCATGCGGGTATGCGCCCTAAAGTTTGTATCTACGTAGGAACAGCAACAACAGACGTTTTAATCTAAACACGAGAACCTTTCAAAAATCTGGCATTGGCAGCGTTGACACTATGAGTGCTAAGAATAAAAATCGGGTTCCAGAAGGAATCCAAATCCAGCATTTCGTGTGGCAGTCATGTATTCTACCACAGATCTGCTTTGGTAAAGTAAAGTTTAATCTGCTTTGGTAAAGGTATTGTGCAGATAACGAGTTGGTGCAAAGTGATTATGGCTACTATGCTACCTATATAAATTTATGACAAAAGATTGATATTCCATATGTACTCCTACTATACAGATGCACGCCATGTCTGGCTAAACTTCTACAATATGGATGAACGTCATGTCCTGATAACATCACTTGTATATATTCAGTATCGCACAACAAGGAGCATTCAGGGACAATTGTCACAGCAGAAATTTCGCAAAATGTTTTCTGTATCAAATCATCCCCTGGTAACATTTTCATTTTGATATGTGAAGTTTTACGTCCCAAAACCACCATATGATTATGAGAGACACCATTTTCATTTTCTCGTAACAACGGTAATTTAGCGATTACTGTGGTGAAGCAAAACTTCACCTTAGTTCTTGGTTTCCCCAGCATGCAACCGACAGTGACCACGGTTAAATGTAGCGGGGCTCAGTCCCCCCAACTTTTCTCTGTGGGGCGAGCGAGGGGGGTTGCGCTTCTCTTGCCTCCCCCCTCCTGGCTAATACGCCTATGTTTGTAGTACGCATTAAAGTGGCGCTGTCCTTGCATAACATAATAATCCCATGCTATATAGAGGTAAAATGTAGGAAAGCTGTAGAAAGCCACATCGTCTCATTGTAATGGCTCAGAAGTAGCTGTAAAGCTCAGAATAAACGTGATTAAGCATAGTTACAGGAACTCCGGCAAACGCAGATTAAGTACAGCATGCACGCACAAATCGCTATAAGGGCTAAGGGCATACTATATAGAGGTAATATGGTAGAAGTTCTGGAAACTGACTGATAGCAACACCACACTTGGTTTGAAATCCAACTCAGCTAAACGAATTTATGCACTCTTTAACCGCAGGAAGCAACAGATTATGAGGAATTATTTGTATTATTCTATCCTGCATGATGTGTTGCTTTCTGCGGTTGAAGAGTGCATAGATTTGCTTGGGTCTGTTAGATTCCAAACCGAGTGTGGTGTTCCTAAGAGTCGGTTTCTAGAAAGTTTCATCATTTTACCTCAAGTCGACGTACATTTCATGGGATGAGAAGCCTTTTATTCAAAAGGGCGGAATTTGTTTGGGGTTATGCATAGTGCCCATTTTAAGCGACATATTCTAAAGTAGAATTGACAGATCGATTAACCTATACGTTTTGATAAATTGAACGTCAAGAAAATATTCAGGATGTGGGAATTGAGGCTGGCCCGCTGCCTTTGCGTGGGCTTTCCTGCCTTTTCTGCCGTTCTCGTGTCCCGACATGCCTGCCCTCCTTTGTTGTCTGCCGTGCTGGGAAGGGCGGAGTGACGTTTAACTCCCTCACCCGGAAGCGGATGTGGACTGTGGCGCCGCGCGCGGGGACTCCCGAGAGGTTTTCGCGCGCTGCGTCGGGAGCGGACCGTCAGATACTCTCCGGGACAGCAAACGGTGAGCCACGCAATGTTTCCGTCCATCGACTCCCGTCTCTCGGGGGCTCGTCAGATTTCGCTGACGGCGCCTCGCGCCAGCGGAAAACGCTCACCTTTTGTTGCCCCGCTGCGTATGCACGGCCGAAGGGCGGTACGGTGTCCTAGTGCGTGGCCTCGCTACGCCGACCCGTCTCCCTTCGAAGCCAACGCGAGCGCCTTCGCCCTCGCTGGAGCAACCGGGCCTTTGTTCCGGTGTCTCCGTGGATCACCTTAACCGCGGAGACGTGCTCGTGGCACCCTGTGTAGTACTTTGTGCCCGTGGCGTGGATAAGCCTACTTGCTTACCCGCCGCGCCTTTTTTCAACGGGCTGTACTACGTTTGGTGATGCCACAATGAAGTGTTGCGACGTTGAGCAGTATCGTGTTCTCGTCACGGCGACGGTTAATGCGTGCCCTGCGGCTCGCTAAGACCGGACCCACGCTGGTGGCCGTACTCCTTCGGGATACGTGTACCCCACAAGGTATGTCGATGGTTATCTTGTTTTGCTAACTACACAGCATATATGAGGCAAGTTTGGTAAAAAAAAGCTTAGCAATTTTCTTAGTGTTTTAAATCCTTGACTCTTACTTACGAACTGTCTGAGAGCGATGCTCTAAAATTCCTCGTTATCTTCTTTACCTTTTACCCTAACTGTATTTGCTGGGCAAACCAACCATGCATAAACAAACCGCGGTCCTTCCTTACCAACAGGCTCATTCCAAACTAGTAAAAAGAGGCATTATCAATCATTATTTCCGTCATGCATTAAGCAAATTTTGTGAGCACAAAATCGCTAAAAGTTTTCATAATCAGGGAGACTGATTGTCAAAAGCAGGTTATGCTCTGCATGTTCAAACTTTCGTTGCAGCAGGCTTGCTTCGTAGGCTTCGCAACCCGGGATCTACAGCGCCTCATGATGCCGAGAAACCGAAGCACCTAGTCGTCATAGCATACTATCACAAGATATCGCACAACCTAAAAAAATGAGCTAAGCGCTTTGAAGTTCGCGGTGTCTTTTCGACTCACAAGAAGTTGGCCAGCCTTTGTGGCCTTCATGACCACGACGGAAAACCCAAAGGTTGCAATAAGAAACATCAAACTGTTTTTGTTCCCTGCGTCATTTGCATTGTTTATCTGTCCCGCTATCTTGTGGTAAATAGTGTATTGCACAGATGAGCCGTTGCTTTAATGATAGATTAAGAGAACATTGTAAGAAAATGAAAAATGGCCAAGGGAGTTGGCTGGCCAGTCAATGTAAATCCTGCGGCTGCTCACCGATATTCAATGCATGTACAGTTATCAAGAGAATGTTTGACAAGCTGACTAGAGATATTATTGAGGCTGAGGCTTTCGCATCAATTGCACAGATGAGCCGTTGCTTTAATGATAGATTAAGAGAACATTGTAAGAAAATGAAAAATGGCCAAGGGAGTTGGCTGGCCAGTCAATGTAAATCCTGCGGCTGCTCACCGATATTCAATGCATGTACAGTTATCAAGAGAATGACAAGCTGACTAGAGATATTATTGAGGCTGAGGCTTTCGCATCACTGGGGTCCAAGTGTGTCATCACTCCCTCGCTTATGCTCAGTGATAAGGAATTGTATTTTTTAGGAAATTAATGTTTTTTTGCTCATCATATATGTCATGTGACATTCTTCTGGTGATATAGGCGAGTGTCCGGTGGTAATAAACTTTGTTTGAAGTTAGCGCCTGTATCGTGTGTCCTCTTCGTGAGTCTTTATTTATTTGCAAATACTTCAGGCCCTATTAAGGCCCAAGAAGGGGTGGGTGCAGAAATGTCAGTGAGATTAAAAAAAATCAGTAGACGGTACGAAAGTTACAAAAATTTGCAACATGAATGAGGAATGTTATAAATATGTAGAAATACAAAACTGCAAGAATTCGCAGCAAGAATGAGCTTTAGGTGCATGTTAATTAACATCGGCCAAAAGTAAGCTCGATATTCCACAGTGTTGCGCTTTCTAATCATAACACCATTGAACTTATTAAGTTTTTAACAGTAGAAAGGCAGGAAGTTTAACTGAAGCGAATATTCATTTTGTTGATATTTATTCATGCCGGTATTCAGTCATGTGATGTTCATCATTTGCTTATTTGCTTTTTATTACAGAATGCCTACACCTCATTGGACCTGAAAGGCCCCGAAATGCAGTGGAGATCGTCGCAAAGTTTGAAGACTTGTCAGTGGAGATCCTGGATGTCATTGCTGGTGTGACAGCCCTTGTGCAGATATATTATGCATTTATAGTGCAATATGCACCGCACAATCAAAACGCATTTCCTGTGCTGGGACGCTTCTGCGGGCTAAAGTGTGTATCAACCACAAGGGAAGTGGTTAATCGCAGCTATAGAAAAGAAACATGGCGAACGATTGAGGAGCCCCACAATTTAAATAAATGTTTCATTCATAATCTGTATTTTTGTTTTTACTGCCAAGCTGAGTGTTTGTTAATACTTACTTGTTATGAAATGAATCTCCACTCATGATTTTTATCCAACCTAAATTTCTGCGAGTTAAGCTGATGCATTTTCTTTATATATAGTATCATGCAGTTTTGTATTTTATTACACTATTTGGCAACATTATAGTTCATGAACTTTAGTAATGTTGTCAAGTGTTGTCACTAGTTTGCATCGCTACTCGGCAATAGTAAAGGTTTACTGTGAAAGTTTATTTACATATTCTACTTTCCTGCTTGTATAGTAACCAACCTAGTAACCTTTTTGGTAGTAAACTTAGTAGCTCAGCTTACTACCTTCCAGTAAGTAGTAAAGAACTAGTTACCATCATGATAGTAATATTACTAGCTTAATTTTCTACCCTTCACTAAGTAGTAACAAGAGCTAGGTGCCATTATAGTAGTACATTTACTAACTTTATGTTCCTGCCTTCTGGTAGGTAGTAACTGCAGCTAGTAGATGGCATGGTAGTAACTTCACTACATTATCATTTACTACCTATAGTTACTACTTGGGTAGTGAATGTTGTGACAGCAATTTACTACCTCAAAGTAAGTAGCAGCACCTTTTTTTAAGAGGGATGGACTCGGACTGCGCACAAGACGACTTAGTGAGCATACCTGACAAATGCTTCAGCATGCACCCATCAGGGGTGCTTGAGCAGTTGCGAGAGCGCGTGACAATTGAGCAAACAAGGTCGAAGAGCTATACATATGCAAGACGCGGCATTTAGAATAGTGATTCCTAAATGAAAAGAAGATAAAAGTGAGCCCCGTTATTGTCTCTCAGGGGGAGGATACCTCAGCAGTAGCTCACGAGGGATGGGATAAGGAGGGATTAAATGGATTGGATAAAAAAGTATAGAGATTGAGAGGAGGGAAGGAGAAAGCTTGGCGCAGGGACAGCGACACCCAGAAGCAAGGAGAAGATAGAAAATATGGACACGGTCGGAGGAGTCAGATGACGGGGCACCACTCAGCGAGTGCTCTTGTCGATGTCAGGAGATGGCGTATGGCGAGCCAGTCGGCCAGAACTGCGCTGTCGTCGGAGATAGCAGAGGCACAAACGGTCGGCACGAAATCCAGCAAGCGACCGAAATCAAGCAACCCCAACTTTGTCGTTGGTGAACACGTGTGGTTTAGATTACCTCCCGTTTCTGGGAAGCTTTCTTCATAGTTCTCCACGCCAAACATAATCATTGAAAATTGTGGATATGCGCGTGGAGAACGCGTCCAAGTTAGCCACTGTTCACCCTGCAGCTGTCAGCAAAATAAGATCCGGCATCTCTGCTGTCATGAACTCTGGTCACCGGCATCCACTCAATCTTCTGCTACAGCTTGGAGTGGTCTATCGCATCCTGGGTCATGAAGATGAGATCATCAGGAAAATCTGAACTTTACTACCCCAGCCGCTGCAGACAGTGTTTGTGGTTCACCCAAACTGTCGAGATGCCAAGCACGCATTAAAAGAAGCAAGTGTAAAAGGTAGACACCACGGAAGTTTGACTACATTTGATGGCAATTTTAAATACGGAGCGTTTCTTAGCGAACTTCGGCGACTTTGAGCGTATCTATCTATCCATCCATCTATCTATCTATTTTGCCCCGCCACAGTGGTCTAGTGGCTAAGGTACTCGGCTGCTGACCCACAGGTCGCGGGATCGAATCCCGGCTGCGGTGGCTGCATTTCTGATGGAGGCGGAAATGTTGTAGGCCGTGTTCTCACATTTGGGTGCACGTTAAAGAATCCCAGGTGGTGAAAATTTCCGGAGCCCTCCACTACGGCGTCTCTCATGATCATATGGTGGTTTAGAGACGTCAAACCCCACATATCAATCAATCAATCAATATATCTATCATCTAGCCTCCTACGACTTATAGCTTCCTGGACATTTCGATGATCGAATCTACACCATAATTAGTGTGGGTTAACATGACAGTATGACGAGCAGCATAGGTGACTTTTCATAACATGAAAATCGTGACGTGTGCCTTGAATGTCATGATTTACATGTAATGGTCTTGCTGTTCTTGCTTTGGTTTCGTTCACATCACATATTGCAAAACTGGTATGGTATCAAATGACTGCATTGCCAATATAATTGACAGGCCCTTACATGAAAATCATGACATGCATGTCATGTAAGACATGACTACACGCCATACGCTCATGAAGCTCTCGGGGTCATTTCGCGTGCTTCACATATACCAAATTTGGTATGACGTGACGCGAAAGGACGACGAAAGTAAATGACACATCCGAACATGATAATCACGACATGTGTGCAGGGGCTCCGCAAGTATATGTAAAGTGTGGGGGCGAAGTGTGTGGCCAAATATATATATATTTATATTTATATTGTAGTGGGGAATTCGCAAGGCACTGACTAGTGGGACCATCCCTGAGTGCGGAGCGCGAGCGTGGGCACGAGCTGTAGACGCTGGGCTGCCCGAGTATTTGTGTCTGTACCGGCTGCCTGTGTACTACCTGCCGTCGCTATTAAACTCTCTTGCAAAGTGGTGAAAGTATGCTGGGTACGCAAACCTGGAACTTCGAAGCCGGAAGCTGCCCACTGCATCAGCAATGCCTGATCAGACGACCAAGCAAGGTACCACCCTGCAAAGCACGGCCCAATCTCAACTGGTCATCGTACTTACCACCCTGCGTCACAGGGATCCCCCCTTCTTCAGCGGCACCGAGGACCGAGATGTGGAAGATTGGTTGCAGATGTTCGAAAAAGTGAGCACCGCCAACAAGTGGGACGACCCCTCGAAATTGGAGTATGTCCCATTTTATCTTTAAGACGTCACCAGCCTGTGGTTCACAAACCACCGTACTGAATTTACCACTTGGGCCGCTTTTAAGACCACCCTTGCAGCTGTGTTCGATCGCCCCGCAGTGCGCAAGCTGCGTGCTGAACAGCGCCTACGCGGACTAGCACTAAGGCAGGGCGAAAGCTTCACAAGCTATATTGAAGATGTCATCAATTTATGCCGGCGCTTTTAACCCTGAGATGACCGAACAAGACAAGATTAGGCATATCTTGAAAGGAATAGACGATGATGCCTTTCAAATGTAGCTGGCAAAGGGCCCAAGTACCGTATTCGAACTTGTGACCTTGTGCCAGAGCTTGGAAGAGATTCGGAAACAACGTGCTTCAGTTCGGAGGTCGATGACAGTAGACGACTCTCTCGCTGCCCTGGCCGTGGGAGGTGACAGCACCCTGCTGGAGCAGATAAAAGACTATGTATGCGAAGAGGTCGCCTGACAGCTTTCGCGTCTTTCGTATCTGCCGACCACCGAAGCACCAACGAACTGCCTAACGCCGACAATCAGACAGGCTATTCAGGAGCAGGTCTCCGAGGCGTTGCCATTACCTACGTCTGCCTCTCCACCAACACCTGTTGCCGCGCCACTAACTTATGCGGCCGTCGCGGCAATGCCTCCACCTCGTATGCCACTGTATACGCCACAACCTGTGCGACCTTCCACCGCGGCATTTCCACCTACACAGCAGCACGGCGGAAATCCTTGGCGCACTGCTGACAACCGGCCCATATGTTACTTTTGCGAAATTCCAGGTCACGTTGCACGTTTTCGCAGTTAATGCACCCAGATACGCTGACTACTGGTTTCGGCCTCCATACCACACGTCTCCTGTGCCACCTGAAGTTCACGAACGCGATGCCCAAGCTGCTTTCAGCACCCGAACCTCCGCTTCTCGACGTTCTACTTCCCGCTCGCCTTCTCCTTCAACAAGTCGTCGTTCTGTATCGCCTATGCGTCGATTACCCATCTCCATTGAGACAGAAAACTAACTGCCGCAGCTCCGGAGGTACGAGCGGCGTCATCGTCTAATCGTTCGAGTCCTCGCCTGGATGGTTCGATCCGGTTCTGCGTAGACTACAGGTGCCTAAACAACAATACGAGGAAAGACGTTTACCCTCTTCCCCGCATAGACGACGCTCTCGATTGTCTCCAAGGTGCAGAATTCTTTTCCTCGCTTGACCTTCGCTCAGGTTATCGGCAGGTCCCAGTGGCTCAGTCTGATCGTCCAAAAACGGCATTTGTCACACCGGATGGTATTTACCGGATGGAATTTACCTATCGTAATGTCATTCGGACTCTGCAATGCGCCCGCCACATTCGAGCGAATGATCGACAGCATATTACGCGGTCTCAAATGTAACATATGCTTGGGCTATCTTGATGACGTTGGTCTTTTCACCCGATTGCACTTCGCATCTCACTTGTCTGCGCAAGATTCTACAGTGCCTTATAAACGCCAGGTTTCAGCTTAAGCTGAAGCAATGTCACTTTGGGGCTAAACAACTCACCCTACTTGGTCATGTGGTCTCGAAAGCCGGCATTCTTCCTGACCCTGACAAGTTTTGTGCTGTTGCCGAATTTCCTAAGCCGACTACAGTTAAAGAACTACGGAGCTTTGTGGGCCTGTGCTCCTATTTTTGTCGGTTTGTCCGGAACTTTGCTTCTATCATCGCTCCGCTCACCAAACTTCTTGCCAGCCCTGCAGATCTGTCGAGTTGGACGGCAGCCTGTGACGAATCCTTCGCAACACTGTGCCAACTCCTTACCTCGCCACCCGTACTGCGTCAATACGACCCTACTGCACCGACACGGATGCAAGTGGCGTCGGTCTTGGTGCAGTACTCGCGCAATGCAAACCAGGTTTTACGGAGTATGTGGTCGCCTATGCTGCCAGCCGCGCCCTCACTAAGGCAGAAGCCAACTATTCCGTTACGGAAAAAGAGTGCCTGGCGATTGTGTGGGCGTTAAACAAGTTTTGCCCCTATTTGTATGGCCAAACTTTTGATGTGGTAACTAACCATCACGCACTATGTTTGTTGGCTTCACTGAAAGATCCTTCTGGTCGCCTCGGAAGTTGGGCACTACGCCTCCAGGAATTCGACATACGCGTCGTCTACTGATCGGGGCGAAAGCACTCTGACGCAGATGCGCTTTCACGATCACCCGTGAAATCTGATGATACGGAAATATCAGCCCTTGACCTTCCCCTTTCTACCGTCAGCGTCACAGACATGCCATCCAAACAGCCGAAGTACCCTTGGATTGGCTCGCTCTTGAATATGCTTTCTGACGCATCAACTTTCGGTTACCCGCGAGCTCTTCGCCGCCAAGCAACGCATTTCACCATACGGGATGGCTTGCTATACCGTCGCAACTACTGAGTGGTGGGTCGTAAATGGCTGCTAGTCATACCCAGCCATATGTAGTTATATATATCTGGGAATATTTTCATGCTGAGCCGCAACACGCACACGCTGGTGCGCTAAAGACGTATGAGCGGATCCGCCAACCTTATTGCTGGCAGGGTATGCACACGTTTGTACACAAACACATTCGCTCATGTTCCCTGTGTCAGCAGCGCAAGACATTTCCTCATTCACCCGGTCAACTGCAGCCTTCACCATGTCCTGCACGCCCATTTGATCGTGTTGGGATTGACCTTTACGGCGCACTGCCGTGCTCTGTTGGTGGTAATCGATGGGTGATTGTGGCTGCCGACCATTTGACAAGGTACGCCGAAACGGCTGCACAACCTTCGGCTGGTGCTCGTGACGTTGCAACCTTCATCTTGCATCGGTTTGTTCTTCGTCATGGTTCACCACGGAAGCTCCTGAGTGACAGGGGCCGCGTATTTTTGTCCGAAGTTCTGCAGCAGCTTTTACATTCATGCCGTACGGTACACCACACATCAACAGCCTACCACCCTCAGACGAACGGCCGAACAGAATGTTTCAATAGAACCCTCGAAGACATGCTCGCTATGTATATTGATTCCGACCACTCCAATTGGGACGTTGTTCTTTCTTTCGTGACGTACGCCTACAATACGGCGATTCAATCTACAACAGGCTTTTCTACATTTTTTCTGTCATATGGTCGTGACCCATGTAGCACACTCGACACAAATCTGCCATACAATCCTGATGCCTCCGAGTTCAGCCCAGTTTCTGAAATGGCCGGACATGCCGAAGAGTGTCGTCAGCTTGCATGGTCCTTCACAGCCGATAATCAAGCCCTTCAAAAATATCGCCATGACCGTGATCTTGTTCAGGACACTTTCCCCGTCGGTTCTCTGGTGTGGCTCCGACTGCCTTTCCACTCTCCTGGTCTGACTCCCAAGTTTGCACCGAAGTATACTGGCCCTTACTGCTTCATACAGCACCCTTCTTCTGTCACTTATGTGATTGAACCACTCAAGCCGTTCACAGACAAGGGTCGCCTTGGTCGTGAGACGGTCCACGTCAGTCGCCTGAAGCCCTGCTATGACCCTCCTGTTCTCTCGTCACCTTGAGTCGCAAGGATGGCTCGTCTTCGTCACCGGGGTATTGTAGTGGGGAATTCGCAAGGCACTGACTAGTGGGACCATCCCCGAGTGCGGAGCGCGAGCGTAGGCACGAGCTGTAGACGTTGGGCTGCCCGAGCATTTGTGTCTGTACCGGCTGCCTGCCTACTACCTGGCATCGCTAATAAACTCCCTTGCAATATATATATACATATATATATATATATATATATATATATATATATATATATATATATGTATATATATATTGTGGGCATTTAGTATACCAATCCTCTTCATCTGTACATTATCATCATTATCATGTGTTGCTCATGCATCCTCATCGTTGTCACGTAGCATCATCGCATCATCATCTTGGTCCGTTCATCTCAGCTGTCGGCTGCCGGTTCTTCGGGCCTAATAAAGGTCTTCCAAACCAAGACTTCATACGTGGTGGAGGTGCTGTTGGATCCCCCGTCATCCTCTCGACCACTCTACCCCCTGGAGCTACGTTCAGGTCGCCGCTTGAGCCAGGTGTCCGGAAATATGTCGCACCAAGAAGAGGTCGGTGCTGCAGCCGTTCCCACTCCGCCACCGCGTGCAGCGCCTTTTCACGTCATTAACAGCCTCCAGCGTGAGCCCCATCCCTTCGCTGGTATGCACGGGGAAGATGTGGAGGAATGGCTGGACGATTTCGAACGTGTCGGCGCTGCTAACCGGTGGGATAACACCTACAAACTCGCTTACGTGTCATTCTACCTCACGGGTGTCGCGAAGACGTGGTTCCTCAACCACTACATCGACATCCCCGACTGGTCAGCCTTCAAAGATCAGCTTCGCCATGTCTTTGGCACACCGGCTGTTCGTTCAGCTCTCGCAAAGAAAGCTCTTGCGACTCGGGAAACAGCACATCGGGGAGTCGTATACATCCTACATCGAGGATGTCCTTTCACTTTTTCGCCGGGTTGACACCCCAATGACAGAGTCAGACAAGGTACGCCAGCTTCTTAAGGAGATTGAACCCGTCGCATTCAATGCCCTTGCAATCCAGAATCCGGCTACCGTTGCTGACATTGCGACAACCTGTCAGCGCCTCGAAGAACTTGAGTCGATGCGCCTACAACCGGACAGTGACGCGGCCCGTATTACGACTGATCCAAACCTACGAGAAACGATAAGGGTGATAATACGCGAAGAATTAGAATCAATGGGATTCACACTACCTTCAGTATGTACCATTCAGCCTTCTTCAACGTCATTGCGGGATGTCATCAGGGAGGAGCTTACGTCCATGACCCATAAGGCCCACCTGCAGCCCACTGTCGATCGTACTCTCCCATCGTTCTCGCATGCCGTCGCCACACCATCAGGCACCGTCAGCTTGACGTCGCCACCACGAACGTACGCGTCGGTTGCTGCCGCACCTCCCAGAAGCTTTCCCACGAGCTTTGCATCACCACCGCCTGAGCCATCATCTGTCCCTCTCACTGCTCTCTCTCCCGGTGCATCTAACACAAGCTACCACCCGCCTTATCGATCGACTCGCCCTACGTGCTATTATTGCGGCTATCGTGGTCACATTTCACGCTTTTGCCGCAAGCGCCAGCAAGATGAGCGCCGAGGGTACGACATACGCGAACGAGACTATATCGCAGGAGCCTTGTACCAGGGCCGTCGTTATTCGTCACCGCCGCGTCGGTCTCCATCTCCGCCAGCATCCGGTGAACTGCGCAGTAGTCTTCGATCAACCAGACGCCGTTCACCATCGCCCTACCGTCGCTCCTCTTCTCCTCTTCAGCCTGCTTTCCTCGCTTCTGATCGGCGTCCGGAAAACTGAGCAATGCAGTTTTTGGAGGACAAACTGCATTTCTACACAGTACTCCAATTCCTCCAGCGCGCCCTTACAATATGATTGCAGTCTCAGTTGAGGGCGTGGACGTTGATGCTTTGGTGGACACTGGGGCTGGGTTTTCTATTAATAGTGCTGATTTGTGTACCCGTTTTCGAAAAGTCACGACGCCTTATGATGGACCAACACTGGTTACAGCCCAGGGAACGATGATTCGCCCTTCCGCTCTCTGTACTGCCCGCGTGCTAATCGACGACATTCTTCATCACATACAATTCGCTGTGCTATCCCCGTGCTCCCACGAACTCATTTTAGGCTGGGACTTTCTTTCGTCTGCTTCCACGGCTATTTGTTGTGCACAACGTGTCGTCCATCTTACTGACACAGACCACTTGCTTAGTGACGAAACCTACAGGCCACTTCGACTCATCGCTGCTGTAGACATCGAGTTACCCCCGAACGAACATCAATTAGTCACAATTTTGTCCAACGACGTCGACTCTGGTGACATTTTGGTCACTCCATCACCCCGTTGCCTTAATAAAGGCATAGCTCTCGCATCAGGTGTGGCTCGCTTCAACAATGGATCAGCTGTCCTCGCTGCTACGAACACCACACCAGATAAAATTTTACTGCCGCGGGGCACTACTGTCGCCTGCGTTGCCGATCTGGAGCCTGTGTGCGTCGTGCCTCTTACCCCTGCCTCCTCTAAAGGCCATCCTGGAGATCATGCTGCTTCCTCGGCCTTTACAGCAGCCATCAACAAGGACTTGACAGACTCGCAGAAGCAGCAGCTGCTTGATTTGTTGCAAAAGCATGCAAACTGTTTTGACTTTCATTCATCCAGCCTGGGTCAGACAACTGCTACAGCACATCGTATTCAGACCGACGGTGCATCCATTGTGCATCGTCGTCCGTACCGCGTCTCCCTAGCCGAACGAAAAATCATTGAGGAAAACGTAGACGATATGCTGCAACGGGAGATAATCCGACCCTCAACCAGTCCTTGGTCGTCTCCAGTGGTTCTGGTGCGTAAAAAAGACGGTTCCGTACGATTTTGCGTCGATTACCGAGCACTCAATAAGATCACTAGGAAGGACGTATACCCCCTGCCACGTATCGACGACGCCCTCGATTCTTTACAAGGTGCTGAATTCTTTTCAAGCCTCGACTTGTGTTCCGGCTATTGGCAAATCCCCATGCACGAAGAGGACAAAGAAAAAACTGCGTTTGCAACCCCGGACGGCCTATACGAATTCAATGTTATGCCGTTTGGTCTATGCAATGCGCCCGCAACTTTTGAGCGCTTGATTGACACCGTACTGCGTGGCCTGAAATGGAAGACTTGCCTATGTTACCTCGATGACATTGTTGTATTTTCATCGACGTTTCCTCAACATCTGCAACGCTTGGACGAGGTCCTGACTTGCCTTGCGGGCGCTGGTCTTCAAATTAACACCAAGAAGTGCCATTTCGCCAGCAGATCTATCAAGGTCCTCGGTCATGTTGTGAGCAAGGACGGAATTCGTCCAGACCCTGAGAAAACTGCTGCGGTGCTTCGCTTCCCTCGCCCTGACAAGCCGAAAGATTTGCGAAGTTTCCTTGGTCTCGCCTCTTATTTTCGGCGATTCATACAAAACTTTGCCTCCATAGCCGCACCACTACATAAGCTACTTGCTTCTGGTACGCTCTTTCAGTGGTCTCAGGAATGTGAATCGGCTTTCGACAAATTGAAGAGTGCCCTCACGACCGATCCTGTACTTTCTCACTTTCACGATGGTGCACTGACCTTCCTCCATACAGACGCTAGCGGCCACGGTTTAGGAGCCGTCCTCCTCCAGCGCGACAACTCTTCGCGAGAGCGAGTCGTTGCGTACGCCAGCCGCGTCCTCTCCACAGCCGAGAGGAACTACACGATCACCGAGAAGGAGTGCCTTGCCATCGTTTGGTCAGTGCAGAAATTTCGTCCCTATCTTCATGGCCGCCATTTCACCATCGTGACCGACCACCATGCTTTATGTTGGCTTTCGACAATCAAGAACTTGTCGGGACGCCTCGGCCGCTGGATTCTACGCCTACAAGAGTATGATTTTGACATCGTATACAAGTGTGGCAGAAAGCATAGCGATGCCGATGCTCTCTCTCGCTGCCCACTACCAGCGGCTCCCCTCAGCGTTTCCGCAATCACTTTGCACAACACGCCCTCGGAGACCACGTCTACGGCGGTTTCCTCTCTCGCCTCTATGGACCAGCTGCCTTCGAACGACCCGCACGATTTTTCTTCTCGACTGCTGGCTGACCCCTACTGTCGACGTATTATAGGCTACCTCACTGGCAGTTCCCGTCCACCTAATGCGAGGCTCCGTCGCCAACTCTCGCAGTTTGAGCTGGACAACTCGGTGCTGTACCGCAAAATTTACCATCCTGACGGTCAGCGCTGGGTTCCCGTTCTACCCCGATCGCTTCGGTCCGAAGTCCTCAGAGCACTTCATGACCATCCGACGGCAGGTCACCTTGGTTACCACAAAACCTACGATCGCCTTCGAAGTCGGTTTTATTGGCCAAGTATTACCACTAGTGTAGCTCGGTACGTTGGGTCCTGCACTACCTGTCAATCTAGAAAACTACCCACATCTACTCCAGCCGGTACACTACAGCCTCTTCCGTGCCCAGCCACTCCATTCGAAGTTGTAGGCATCGATCTTTATGGCCCCCTTCCAGTCAGTGCTGCTGGAAACCGAAGGGTAGTAACAGCCGTTGACCATTTGACGCGCTACGCCGAGACGGCATCCGTCACTACCGGTTCAGCTTCTGAAATTGCCGATTTCATCCTCCGAGCCATTATACTGCGTCATGGTGCTCCACGTGTATTGCTCAGTGACCGTGGAAAGACCTTCCTTTCACAACTAGTGAACGAACTTCTTCGCGCTTCTGGCACAACTCACAAGACTGCCTCTAGTTATCATCCCCAAACTAACGGCCTCACTGAGCGATTTCACCGCACTCTTTCTGACATGATCGCCGCCTACATTCAACCGGACCACAAGAACTGGGATGTAGTCCTACCATTCGTCACTTTCGCCTACAATACGGCTATTCAGCGGACAACCGGCTACTCACCATTTTACCTAGTTTATGGACGCTCCCCTACTTCTCTCCTGGACGTCTCTTTCTTTACTTGCCATGTGGATTCATCTCCATCCTCTTCAGAGGAATACGTTCTACGGCTCGCAGAGAGCCGCCAACGTGCTCGTATAAACACTGAAGCCCGACAGCAAGACAGACAGCTGGTTTATGATGAATCCCATCGTGCTGTATCCTTTCAACCTGGAGACGAAGTGCTTCTTTTGACGCCTATTCGCACACCTGGTTTGTGCGACAAATTCCAGCCACGGTTTATTGGGCCGTACACAGTTCTTGAAGAAACTTCACCAGTGAATTATCGTGTGACGCCACTTGTAGCCCCAGCTGATCGCCGTTATCGAACTACTGAGGTCGTCCATGTCTCCCGTATGAAGCCCTTCATGCGACGTTCTTTGTCCCCTTGACTTGCCGCGGCCAGGCTGGCTGCTTTCACGTGGGGGGAATTAGTGTGGGCATTTAGTATACCAATCCTCTTCATCTGTACATTATCATCATTATCATGTGTTGCTCATGCATCCTCATCGTTGTCACGTAGCATCATCATCTTGGTCCGTTCATCTCAGTTGTCGGCTGCCGGTTCTTCGGGCCTAATAAAGGTCTTCCAAACCAAGACTTCATAATATATACATATTTGTATATATATATATATATGTATATATACATACATACAAATATCAAAGTGATGTTGGGCTGATATTAAAGTGACATATCAACCTTCATCATTCGTGCTTCGCATATATCGTCGATTCCCACATCACGTAGGATCCCCCTGTTTTTTTTATTTTTCATGTTATAATGCGTCAAGATTGACGTTACTGTTCTCAAGTTGTCGTAATTTTGCTTTTTTTGCAAAAAACATATTGTCGCTTTTTCTGCCGGTTGTTCACTGTCATGACTGGGGACTTGCAGTGCAAGAGATGCCCATCAGCTGAGCTCTCTCAAGCGGTGCTCGTCGACGAGAACGCTGTCTGCGTCCCACCAGAGCGCGGGAACACTCCCAAGTGCACTGCAAGGAACGCGCACCGGCGTGCCAGTGATACCCGGTCTGCGTCGCACACGAACGCTGTGACAAGCTGTCGGTGTTTCAGGAAAAGCGCGGGCACGGACAGAGGGAAATAAAAAGCGTGTCGCATGTGCGCAGGGGTGCTCTCCCTCTGTGGCCACGTAGCATTCACCGCATCAAATGCTTGACAGTCACATCGGCACCATCACAGTCACGTGTCGAACTCGGGCCTTCTCAAAATAAACGAGTTTGTATACGAGGTTCTGCATCTATCATTTTGATTGGCAGACCCCCGCGGCAATTATCGAATCCCCCCCACCACATTTGCCCTTGCCGAGGAGCAGTGTTCACGCCACAATGCCAGGGAACGTACTGTTCATCTACTAGCTTTATCGAGCCGGTTATGCACACACACACATGCAGAAGTAAAGGTTATGTCACCATGTGGCTACTAGAACGGATGTTTAGAATAGCGCACCGCGAGCCCTTGCGGTGCGGTCGCTGCCACTGCGCATGTGTCGTGACGCGAGCCGCCGTTCGCGTTCGTGGCATGCCCGCAGAAAATCCGAAATAGCGTTCCCCCATCGCGGCCCGTGAGGCCCGCGAAATGCTGTGTGTAGCTTCCGTGCATTCGGGTTTGCAGTCGGGGCGAATTTCTCTAGATTTTTTCTAGAGGAAGCAAACGCTATTCTAAAGCTCTTATATGGTGCCCGTAACTAAAGCGACTCTCGCAACACCGGCGAACATTATTCTAAAAACCGCCCTATGTCTCGAATTAAATTCAACTAATTGGAGTTTCATATCCAATTGCAGCCGTGTTGCAGACAAGATGCGAGCCCCCCTGGCGACCACCTGTCCTTGCAATTATCCGCAACACTTGATAGAAGCGAAACGAGCAGCACGAGGGTGCTGCCTGTGCAGTCTTGCTGTATTCGAGAGTGGAATTTTCCTTGCTGCAGGTGGAACTAAAGAACTCGGGCGAAAGAGCATATACGAATACGAACACGCCTGTTGGAAGCGCGTGTTGAGTCGACAAAAACAGAGCACGGCAATCACGCTGACGTCGCTGCACTGCTAAAATTTTGAGTCGGAGGCAACGCTGACGTGCTAGCACGGATGTTTCTTTGATAATTACCCCAAATGTCCCATATGCGTTTCCAACGCCATGCGCGTTCGTGTAGCCATTTTTTCAATGCTGCCATCACGCACCCCGCACTGTCTTCATGCAATGGCCACCGCAAGGGAGCTCGCAGCAAACTCAGCTGCCTGAGAAGCTTGGGCTATCTTGCATTGCAGCCCTGGTCTGAACTCCCTCCACCGCAAAATTGAGTGCACTACTGCAAGTATAACAAGTTCCCACCATCACCATTAGGAGCGCATGCACGCACTACCGCGTCAAGGTATAATGCAGCCGTATGATGTAATTGTGAGATGGCCTGTTTTAACAGCACTGCCTATACGGTGACAGGCCCCAACATGGTGCTGCTGTTTGCGCTCCTACTGAAGTGGCTGGATAAGTTTATATTGCTTTTTCTTTACTGCTGCGTGGAGCTTATACCTATAACGCCGAGGCAAAAATATTTTGCCCCACCTAAGATTTCAATTGAATCCTTAAGAAAAGTTTGTTAAATAACGTTTTTGTTATTCAAAAGAACGCAACTGTTTGTGATATTCGTTTCTCTTTTAAACAATGAGAAAGTGCAAAGAACTCCTCATCTTCTCTGCGATAAGTTGTCCCCAGTGATAGTCCCCGAAATATAGTTTAACGCAAAGAAAAGGTAGAAATTGCGGCATCCTTCGGACTTCTCTGCAACGTCAATGTGCTTAAAATTAAAAAAAAACATTCATATTGTATAGACCTAAAACATACAGAGGTCATATAGTAGTTTTAAAATATAGCGTTCGCAAAGATAGCGTTCGCGGTGGTCCCCCGCTTTTTACCTCCTTTAACAGGGGCCTGCAAGAAGATATTGTGCTACGCATGCAGAGAGGTGACAAACCTTAACGCAATGCTTTATGTGCCCTATTTTAAAGCTCCTTATTGGGCAATAGATTTGACGGCCTCCATATACGCGGCAAGCAATACTGATACCCCACGTGGTTTTCACCATACTATTATTGGTACATCTTGATGCCTGGAATATTTTCCTACTTCATCCGGTTACGGGCGCAAATGTTTAGATCTTTTCGCTGGCAGCCCCCTGCGCGCCGCCATATTCCTTTCTGGACAGCGCTAATTTGCCCCCCCCCCCCCCAAAAAAATGAGCTGCCTGTGCTCTGACGTCAGCCTTTGTACTCCGGCGCGCAGCATACCATCACTGTTTTTTTGTCCTGCCTTTTATCCTTTTTTATGGAAAGAGTAAGGCGCGACTGAAACGAGCATATAGGAAGAGACATGGCTGGACGAATGCCTAAGGTGTTCGTCTACGTCTCCTCTTATGTTTCTCTCATTTGTGCCTTTTTGGTTCCGTAAAACATGCACCAACTAGACCAACAAAAAGTTCCACTTTAATGTCTTTTCTCTCCCTCTCAGAATGCATATATCATTCTGCCTTGTTTCTCTAGACCAAATTCTCGCTTCTTTTTTCGCAAAGACACGTTCACTGAGCCTGTTTCACACGCAGGCGCACGCCTCTGCACGCGATGCACATTGATGGTTAACGTAACAAACCGACGACTTCCATGGGCACTATCGCGTGCAGCCAGGCCATGGCCGGGCTATGTATTGTACAGCGGAAGTTGAGCGCAAGATTTGAAGGTTATTTCACCACAGCTGTTACATATTTTCAAACATTTTTGCTGTCATTCATGAAATAAGATACTATGTGCGGTGTGAAATGTGGGAAAAAAACTGCGGTACGAACGAAGCTTGACTATCCCCACATCCCCATAGTACAAGGCTTAAAGAGCAACAGCAATCATGAAGCCGTCTAAACAAGTAAGCAGACACAAATATATAGTTAAAAATACCCGCACTCAGTAAGAAATGTGAATCAGAAATGTTTACAAAACTATACTCTTCGAAGAAATAATAAATGTAGAAATAAGCAAAGTACAAAAAATATCTTCGGAACCACCAAAATTTCTGCTAAATTTTCCCAAAATGTCTGCCTTCTTTAAATCACCAATATCTTCCGAATTATTTTCTTTTATTTTTTCGAAAATGCTGATAACTTTGTATTAATCTGTTGGGGAAACATAAATCCACGATGCTACTGCTTGTGCGGACATGTAACATAATGCGGTAATGTCGCTGGCACGATCCACTAAAGAAGAATATTAGGCGATTGTTAAATTTCTCAGCCAATTACTTACCTATGTATGTTCGATTGCTTTAAGTTATCCCTTCTACACTAAATTTAGCTTCATGTATTGAAGCCAAACCTTTGCCTATGTATGTTCGATTGCTTTCAGTTATCTCTTATACATTGAAGTTAGCTTTATGTAATGCAGTAATTAAATTAACTAGCTCCTCATCTTCCTGACCCCTGAAACATCCTTGAGCATGCAAGAATAATTAGTGGGTTTCGGTTTTTTCTCAAATTCAGTCGAATTATTTCTAAATTTGCGAAAAGAATTCCTAGCGCCTGGATAACGATTTTCGAGAAGAGTTGATAAATGCCATTTTTCTCATTCATCATGTTCAACACGTTCTTTGTAAGCCATTGTTTCCGCAAACATTTTCAGTCTTTTATTTCTTTGTAGGGAAAACACCGCTTGTAAATACAAGAAATTATCTGCATAAAGCTGTCAGCGACCGCCAACAGTTTGTGGTTTACGAAGGCGCATTATCAGGGACGGCTTCTGTAAAGTCAGGTGTGCCCCAAGGCTTCGTCCTTGGGCCATTATTATTTCTTATCTAGATAAAAGACACTATAGCTGGCATAGACCTCAAAACTAGGCTTTTCGCTGATGACTGCATTATTTACAGGGAAATTAAAGACAGCGATGACCACAATGCACTAAATAGTTGATTGGAAAAAATTGCTCCCTGGTGTGAAGAATGGCAAATGTCGATAAACTTGAAAAATACAGTCTGTACGACGGTGACCAGAAAAAAGACACCCTCTGAGTTTACTTACACAATAAACAACACACCTTTACAAAGAGTCACGCTGCAGAAATATCTCGGTGTCACATTAACTTCTGATCTGAGATGGGAAGCGCACATAAATAACGTCACAGCTGCCGCTTCGCGCAGGCTGTTTTTTCTAAGAGGGTGTCTCCCACTTGCACTGACACAAACTAGGCTCTTAACCTACACAACATTGGTTCGTCCAATTTCATAGTACGCCAACGCTGCTTGCTTTTCTCGATATGCCACTCATATCGCAAAGTTAGAACGGGTGCAAAGGAAGGCCATAAGGTTTATTTAAAACAAGTATATAAATGCACCGACTCGCCCACTAACCTTTTAGAATCTTGCGGTCTTCCTACGCTAGCGACAAGAGCAAAACGGGCGCAAATAAAATTTCTACACAACCTGCTTCATAATTGCAGCCGCATCGATGCATCAAAATACATCTCCCTGGCAGAACCCAGAGAACTAAGACACAAACATTCATTCACCATTACAGAATACACCTTTACTAACGATTGCTTCAAGCATTCATGCTTTCCCCTGTCAATAAGAGAATGGAATAATCTATATTCCTCGATTACCTGTATACAATCATTGTCAGAGTTCACCTCGAAAATCGAGGACATGTTCAGCCAATCATTTTCCAGTTATCTTTTTCTCATTTCATAAGCCATATTATAGTTTTTTCTAGCAGTTGGTTTTGTGGAATAAATGCTCGCGTTCAATGGCGCGTAAACGAATTTGTTTTGTTGAGTGCAGTAACTGGTTGTAAGTTACCTAAGTGTGTATTTTTCTGGTGTATTGTTCCCAGTGCTCTTGTGTTTGTGTACAACTAGTGTTGTATTGTCTACTAGATAAGAACGGTCTTGTATGCCATCTTTAAGTATGTACCGATTGTTCAGTGTTTATATGCAATTAACGCCATTTTTTCAAAATGTACTTGTTGAATTTTGTAACGGCCTCGAGGCCCCTTCAGCCATTTCTGCCTCCAGTCACTCTTGAATGTTCTGACAAATATGGCACTGTACAAATGTGAAACTGAAAACTGAATTGTGTATCCAAGAACTGATGCCCTTCTGCTTTGGTCTCGTATGAAACTGGCAGTATCGAAAAAAAATAAAATAAAAAAATATGCTGGGTTGACTGATGAGCCAGAAAACACTGCTGTCCAAGTAGTTCTGGAGATTTGACGAATTTCATCTCGAAACTGCGAATGGGGTTTTTCGATTATATTCTAGTACCAAAAGTTTTATTTAGGGCTTGATTTGATTTGGCGTTTATTACTAATTAAACATATTTATTTTATTTATTTATTGGAAATACCTCAAGGACCCTCTATACATCACAGTGTTTTACATGATGGGGTAGGAGAAACAAACAAGTTAGTTAATATTTACAAAGCGTGACTCAACGCAGTTCTCGAAATGAGCATGGCTGATGTGAAAGACGATACCTGGGGAAGGTGGCTCCAGTCGATGGCAGTCTTGACAAAGAATGATTGCTGATGCGTGGCAGTGCGGGCGTGGGAAGGGTATACGGCTTTATCATGACTGTTGCGTTGAGAGATGAGAGATGAGCTGGATTGATGGGAGAAAAGTTACGTAGCACATGAAAAAACTTATGAAAGAGTGAAAGCCTTGCATATTTGCGCCTAGTCTGGGAAGCAGTTAGACCTCCCTTTTTCTTTAGGTAAGTTACACTAGTCGTGTAACAATAATCAGAATAAATAAATCTCACCGCGCGGTTTTTGAGTGATTCTACTATATTGGTTGAAACGCGTTCAGGGGGATCCCAGGCGGAACAAGCATACAGTAATTTAGACTGAATGAGTGTTTTATAAGCTAGTGATTTTACGGGAGGAGATGCATTTGTTAAATTTCGCTCAAGATAGCCTAAAGTACGATTAGTGGCATTAGTAATTTTAGTAATGTGAGCAGCCCAAGTGAGGTCGTAATGAAGAATAATAATCAAGTATTCAGCAATAGGTTCTGAAGAGATGACGCTGCCATTAAGAGAATATTATAATGCCTGGTAGTCATTCCATCTAATAAATTAAACCAGAGATGTTTTGTTAGTATTCACCACCGTCAACCAGTCACTGCACCATTTATCTAATATTCGTAAGTTGTTTTGGAGCGCTTAGTTATCGGTGACGTTGATGATCGGGCGATAAATAGCACAGTTATCGACGAAAAGGCGTGTGGTATAAGCAATGTTGCTGGGAAAATTGTTGATGTAAATGAGGAAAAGGAGTGGGCCCATTACAATGCCTTGTGGCACTCCAGATAAGGCAGGGGATGAAGTCGATGATAAATTATTTACATGCAAAATTGCTGTCGGTTAGTGAGTAACTTCTTAATATTACCGAAAACAAGGAAATATAAGTCAAGTCGAGAAAGTTTCAATAGCAAGCGTTTATGTGGCACCTTATCGAAAGCTTTTTCAAAATCAATGAAAAGTGCATCTAGGGGGATGTTCTGATCAAGGCCAACATGGATAATCGTGGAGAAAAAGCGCAAGTTTGGTTTCTCAGGAAAAAAGCCTTTGAAACCCATGTTGACCCTGATTTAAAAAAGTTTACAGAATTTAGCAAAGCGACAGTGTGGGTATATATGATATGTTCCATGATTTTCTAGCAGACACTGGTTAGATAGATAGCGCGGTAGCTCGAGGGGCCTTACTTAGGGACTGGAACAATCTTACCCAACTTCCAATCATGTGGCAGGGTGTTGGATGACAATGGCTATTGAAAAATATGAGACAGAATAACACTGTTTATACACTTGGTATTTTTTAACACTTTGGAGTTTATACCATCGGGTCCGGCAGATGAACTTACCTTTAGTGAATCAATAATTTTGACGATACCTTCGGATGAGACTGTAATTTCGGGCATAATGGGGTGATTAGGGAGCGGAAATTGAGGAAGGTTATTATGATTTTCTTTGGTGAAAACAAGGCAAAACACGAAATTCAGGGTATTCGTAACTGCAGCATTGGGAATGGCATTACCAGTGTCGTCTTCGAGATATAAGGAGGATATATGCTGTTTTGGATTGATAATCTTCCCAAATTGTTGGGGGTTATTAACCAAGAATTGAGGCGGAGTGAAATTAAACAAAAGAGCGCCTGGTCTGGGCTATAATAGCGTCGTATACCTTAGCTGTAGTGCGATATTTTGCCGAAAGCGCGCGGGTGTTAGAATTTTTCGCCTGCCTGAAATGTCTATTTTTTAATTATTCTTCAGCCCTTTTAGCTCACGGTTAAACCAAGGTAACGTTGCACGGTCTTGAACGGAAACTGTGGGAATGTACTTTTTGATAAGCCTGTGTATTTTTGTTTTAAAAAAAAGGACCAGTTTGTTTCAACAGACCGTGATGAGAAGTGAACTGATGAAGAATGCCAAAATTCATTAAGCTCCCTATTCATATTTTTATAATCTCCTTTTTCATGAAGTCTGAGCATTTTTTTTTAGCTTTTGGGGGACGTGTAAGTTAGCAATGGAAGGATCCATGAACGATTAGGTAGTCACTTAATCCATCAAGATAAGTGAGAGGGGGTATGTTCTCAGGATCGGACGTGAGTATGAGATCAAGAATGTTCGATGTAAAAGTGCCACGAGTGATGGAAGAAAAACTTGAGATATGCTGAATGTTATGCACGTGTTTAGAAAATCACTTTGTTTTGTTTCACTGTCGCCCATGACAGATTGGACCAAGTAATTGCAGCGTAGTTAAAATCACCAAAGAGCAAGATGCTAGCATGACTGTACACAGATGTTACGTGATGAAGGGCGTCATGAAAACGTTCGACGAATGACACCTCCAAATCGGGCGGCCGATAGCACTCACCTATTACGATAAGAGGATAGAGGCCTTGCAGATGACAAAGATGATTTCGAGGGTTGATTGATTGATTGATTGATATGCGGGGATTATCGTCCCAAAGCCACCATATGATTATGAAAGACGCTGTAGTGGAAGGCTCCGGAAATTTAGACCAGCTGGGGTTCTTTAACGTGCACCTAAATAGGAGCACACGGGCCTACAACATTTCCGCCTCCATCAGAAATGCAGCCGCCGCAGCCGGGATTTGATCCCGCAACCTGTGGGTTAGCAGCCGAGTACCTTAGCCACTATAGACCACCACGGCGGGGCGATTTCGAGGGTTGAGGAAACTGATCTAGGAATGCAGTTAGGTCACAGTGAGTGGCAGTGAGTACGCGTCCTCCTCGTTTATTTTCACAGTCTCGTCTAAATATGTCGAAGTTAGGGCGAGAAGGCAGAATTTCGCATACATTGATGAAGGGCTGAAGCCATGTTTCAGTTAATAGCAAGAGATGTGAATTTGGTGATTTTAGCACGCTGCACAGTTTTCCATGCTTGGGTAATAAACTCGTAATGTTAGTATATTGAAAAGATAGATCCTTGTCTACACAAGAACTGGCTGGCTCTTTAAATTGCCAGGATGTTTTACGGACAACTTTGTTTCTGGCATGGTGTAAAACATATGGGTCTTTACTCTCAGTAAGTCTATCATGTCGCAGCTTTGATTCAAAAGGCTGCAACTTTTTAAATTCATTCAGGTGTCAACGGGCGAGACGCGTGTTGGCAGAAAAATCCTCTCTAACAATAGTCCCAGGAGCTTTGCATTTTCTGCTAGCTTGAAGAATTCGTTCTTTGTATTCAAAATTAGCCAGTTTTAAAAGAATGGGTCTGTTTTATTTTGCAGTAAAAGATTCAAGTCTGTGTGCGCGCTCAATTTTTGGGGGGAGGATTGCTTCTTTGAAATGGATTGAACAAACATCCATTACTTTTTCTCAGAATCCTTCCAGCCTTCCCCTTTTACATCTTCTTATCCAAAAAGTATTAAATTACAACGACGCGTGCGATATTCCGCATCATCTAAACGGGCCATGAGAGATGCCATCTTGACTGAGTTGCCTTCTGCGAAAGCTCGCGCTTCCTACACCTGAGTTTTGATTGTACCAATCGAGCTACAGTCCTCCTCTGTTTTGGCAAGTCTTTGTTGAATTTCGTCCCGCAGGTCGCGGGTTCAAATCCCGGCTGCGGCGGCTGCATTTCCGATGGAGGCGGAAATGTTGTAGGCCCGTGTGCTCAGATTTGGGTGCACGTTAAAGAACCCCAGGTGGTCGAAATTTCCGGAGCCCTCCACTACGGCGTCTCTCATAATCATATAGTGGTTTTGGGACGTTAAACCCCACATATCAATCAATTTGTTGAATTTCGTTTAATGTGCTGTCATTTGTCGCCGGTTTAGTTCGAATCCATTTTACTTCGAAAAAAAGCTGTATTTGACCATCTTTCAGTTCCTTTGGGACAGCGAGAAGGTCAGACTCAGAAGAGAAGACACATCGCCAGGAGAGCATGTATTGGGTCCGGTATTTTGTTCAATATCTCCGGACTGACAAACATGTGATACGACAGAAGCGCAATCATTAACAATAGTATAAGAAGAGTGTGTTTGCTTCGTAGCCCGACTAAAGCAGCAAAATGAGTCCGCTTAGCAAATAGCCAGTGGCAATTGGTTACCTGCATGAAAAGAAACAGGTTGCGTTGAAGCATGCTCGTTGCTTGCGTGCCACCAAGCACACTGGAAGCGGCCACGGGATGCACACGTGTTTTATCGAAAGACAGCCATATAGGTGGCAGATCAGATGTTCCGGTCTTGGGAGCTGACATTCGCGGAAGGGGAGGTGGCACAGATTGATCCGGGGTGGGACACCCATGCTTTAGGCAAGGCTGACCGCTAGGTAGTAGCCATGGGTTACTAGTCGAAGGGGTCGCCCGGTATAGGTGTTCCTACAGGCATGCCCTCGATGCCGTAGCCTCCCCCAGGAGAGCGTGCTGCCCGCAATGGCATGAGGACACCACGGGATGACACCGGTTGACTCCGCGCCGAATCAGGACACGCGAACAGCACACTATGGAAAGCAGCTGCATGAGAAGAAACGGGTAGCGTTAAAGCATGATCGTTGCTTGCATGCCACCAAGCCCGGCAAATAACTAGGAATTATGTCGACTGTCAAAGAAAGCAGGTTTTCACGTGTTAAGTCTCTCTGAGAAATATTTCGATTACTGTGAGTGAGCTCAATTCATTCTATGTTCGCGAATTTCTCTGCTTGGACACCGCACTTGCCTCGCTAAAATGACAATGAGAGGTGAGAAATAAACAGGTAATGGCCAGATGGCGAAACTAAATAGGCTGACCAGCCAAACGACACAGAAATTACCCTTGAAAACACCGCAAGTGACGTACGGAGAAAAACACAAAATACAAAACAAGTGCTTGTCCCGTGGTGTGTGTGTGTGCTTCTCCTATGTACCTCTTGTTACTTCATGGTCTAAAGCCGATCACCCACTACAAAAGGCACATTCACGGCGCTTATTCCCCTAAGGCCACGTAGTGGGTGTCACGACGAAAACCAGCCCCTTCAGTAATTTAGAGGTGCATTTGGAAGGCCTCAAAATACGTCGAAAAAGGCTGGGATAGTGCACAATCACCGCTAAAAACACACAGGAAATTTCAAACAGCTCTAAAATTGGACAACTATATCCACCTTGCGGAAAACATGTCATTACTTTTCAGAGGCATTGATCAAGCAAACAGCGAACGCTAGATAATGTCTGTGAGGCATTGTCAGACTCTTTATGACCTCCGAGATGGCAAGCTTGCTGCGTGTATCTAGGAGGCCCTGCGACTCTCGCTTACATCGAAAACCTATACATATCATTCGCGCACGCGCGCTGGTACAATCTACTGTGTGTGTGTGTGTGTGTGTGTGTTCGTGCATGCGTGTGTGTGTATGTAACAAAACATATTAGTATGCACTTAGCGGGTAAAGGGTGCACTAAGGGCCGGATTTCGCTATCGCATTAAACTCCTAAAAGCGAATTAGGGTCCCCCAATTTATTTTTCATGAGTTTTTTCTTGCTTTTACACACACACACACACACACACACACACACACACACACACACACACACACACACACACACACACACACACACACACACACACACATATATATATATATATATATATATATATATATATATATATATATATATATATAGGTATGGGATATGGCACAACGGGAGCGTTGTCAACAAGGATAAATATATTTATTTCTAAACAGTTTTTGGAGGGGTCCTCCCTTCATCAGGAGATGATATATATATATATATATATATATATATATATATATATATATATAGCTGGTGGACCAGCCTTCGTCAGAGAAGCTTCGTCAGGCTTGCTGTGCACGCATTCATAAAAACATTATCCCGCCATTGTCTCTGCTCGAATGCCCCACCGCGGTGGTCTAGTGGCTAAAGTATTCGGCTGCTGAACCGCAGGTCGCGGGATCGAATCCCGGTGGCGGCGGCAGCATTTCTGATAGAGGCGGACATGTTGTAGCTTGTGTGCTCAGATTTGGGTGCACGTTAGAAACCCCAGGTGGTCGAAATTTCTGGAGCCCTCCACTACGGCGTCTCTCATAATCGTATGGTGGTTTTGGGACGTGAAACCCCACATATCAATCATATAAATCGATTCTCTACTTGAATGGCTTAACCACAATGTTTTTGTTTAGGTTTTAGGACGATAGAACTTTTTGTGTTCGTTTGATATCAGTCACAACAAGTAGGTGGCCCGCCCACCTTTTTCCCAATATGTATTATCACTTCAACAAGGTCTTTGGAGGACTATTAAAGAGTGCTTTTCATTTTGGCAATTGCCCTTCGAGAATACCGTTCAGCCCCATGTACTCTAATAATAATATCTGGAGTTTAACATCTCAACGCCACGATATCATTATTTGAGGTGCCGTAGTGGAGAGATATGGAAATTTAGACCACTTGGGGTTCTTTAACGTGCACTTCAATCTAGTACACGGGCCTCGCACATTTTCGCCTCCTTGGAAAATGCAGCCGCCGTAGCCGGGGATGGATCACGCGACCTTCGGGTTACCAGTCAAGCACCTTGAACACTAGAGCATCGTCGAGGGTCCAGAAGTGTTCTATTTTCAAAGTCATTCTCCTGCCGTGCGAAATCAAGGCACTACACCTTTAGTTCAACATTTGAGGTCCTTTGGGCTTAGTTTTCTTTCCAAATGTTTTCATTTTTCTAGTTTACCGTAGCCAAAAACGTTTTATTATCCCTTAGTTCCTTGCGAAAATCTAACTCGATGGTTTCCTTGAAGTATATGAACTCCTCCCATGTTCCCGGTTTATCTTGTCAAAAAGAGTTTTGATCTCCTTCATCATCCTCTAAACAAACAGCTACGCCAAGACTAGAAAATGAAACAAATAACGGCAATGTGAACAGTGCCAGCAGCTATCAGAACAAGAAGTAGACTGGTTTCCAAACTGCGAAAAAGTCTGTGAGCACAAGAAAATCGAACTTGCACCCTTGCTGCTAAGTGCTATCGCTTTCTCATAGTTTAAAAAAATGATAACATATATGACTGCCCTTGGGTTGATAACAAAAAAGTTAACTGAGTTCTTGTTAATCATTCACTTCTGTGTAACTTTAGGTGCCGCAAATATTTTTGGCCAGCACTGTTCGTGCACAAACATGACAGGTGCCATCAGCAGGTGACTGGGATGTAGCATTTTTAATAAATATCTTCTTTACCTATTTAAAAACGTCCTGCATAAGGGTATTGGTGGGAAGACCGCTTGCCCGTCCATAAATCATTGTGATTCAATGCCACGAGGGTTGCCATTGGGTGGACTGGAAAAGGAGCCAGAACTCAAGCTAAAAGTTGCCATACTGGCCAAGCCGTTCAATTCATCGCCCAGTTTGCAGCCAAATGGTCGAAAAGCGGCCTGATGAAAAAAAAAGTTTGTGGCATGGAACGATGGAAAATATCATTTTCAAAGAGCGATTGAATAGAATTGGCTCACAGTTCTTTCTTTTCTTCCTTGATCTTCGAACCATAACAAAATTGCAAATAAATGAACAAAGCATAAGTTCAGGGCGCCCGCATATAACTCATGTAGAAATATAAGGAGTAATTGCCAGAAACAAAGAAAAAGCACCAGGCCTGTGTGGAACGAGCAGGGCTGTCATAGCGAAAGCTGGAAGAGCGGCCTTTCAGAGCCTCATTAAGGGCGAAACTCATCAAGTCTTTACATGCTTGTCTCGAGCGTCGCTACTTTCCAAAGTTTCAGGGGTTTTAGGTGAAAGGTCGTCACAGCACTCCCACCCCCTATTATGTAAATGTGGGACAGCGTTTTCGCCCTCGGTGACTAAGACACCAAGACACCCCCCCCCCCTTAGCATGTCCCCGCCCATTGCACACGCCTACGACCATTGTACTCAATTTCGACGCCTCCTTTTAAATAACCATGGAGCTGTTGAAACAGTTCACTTTGCTTGATTTGCTGGAAAAAAGACAATATTTCTCTGCGGAAGGCAAAAAATAATACACGCTAAAAAGTCTGATAAGCAAGGCCTTCACCTCCTCGGAAAGTCTCCGATTCACATTCGCAAACACTGTGATGCCTGTTCGCGTTCTCCTTCATTTTCTGCTTGGCCACCCAAACAAGTGCACCTGGCATGCGCTCACCCGCTGGGCGTGCTCACTTGTCCGACGTGAAGTGCAGTAACACGGATTTTCGATATAACCAGCACAGGGCGCAAGAAATACTTAGAAACATAGAGACATAGATTGAAAACAAAGAAATAGAGCAAGCAATACAAAGAAACACGAAAAAAAAATATAGAGAGAAAAAACAGGCATATTATAGAGCCAGAAAGGCAGAGAGAGAGAGAGAGAAACAAAGTAACTAAATGCACCAATTACAGAAAGAGAAAACGATAGAAACATTCATTGATACATGTGGAGAGAGTGAAAAAATAGACAGACACGCAGACAAAGAAGGAACAGACAAAAGAAATCGCAGCATATCGCTGGGGTGAATAATGGTGAGTGGGCGACACTCGCACTGCACGGTCCTCGCGGCACGGCCACGCAGGATGACGGCTATGGCTTCGGCCTCTCGCGCCCGCACGGCGGGGTCGCTTCTTGCAGCGGGAGCCGCCGCTGCGTTGCGCGCACGCCGCTCGGCAGCCTTGTTCCTACTTCGTCGACGAACCTCATTTGGCACGCGCGCCAACACGGCACCACCGAAGAACACGCAATCGCCGTGGTGTTGATCTCTCTTTCCTTCCGTACGTGTGATGTAAATCTTGTTTTCATAAAACTCCGCTTTAATTATTATCTTTTGCTACAAAACGCCATCTCATGTGGGATGATTTGGCGTTTCTCAGCGTATATGATTTCACTACATAGTACAAGGAGTGCCCTTTCTGGATGGAATGGAGACTCAATAAGCAGTGGTTACAAGCGATAACGCGGACGAACGGGTGACGCCTTGAAGAGCTTCGCCCCTCAAAAAACGGAGCGAACAGAAAAATTAAAGTGGATCAAGGAAAGCCGCCCAGCTACGCAGTTGGTTCAAGCCTTCTGCCACAAATGAAAAGGTGCACCAATTTTTCTTTGTACAGTACTCGCCAGTGAATTGCGGGATATGCGCAAGTCTACCACACAGCCACGCTTCTGCTTGTGAATACAGCGAGAACAACTTCCTCTGTTTGGAAATGCAGTGAAAGTAATTTTCATGCTTTACAAACAATCGCGTCCTGTATACAAGCTTAACAATACAAGTTGAAATAGGGCGACAGAGCATGTGAGTAGAAATAACGACTTCATGGTCTAAAGCCGATCACCCACTACAAAAGGCACACAATTCACGGCGCTTATTGCCCTAAGGCCACGTAGTGGGTGCACCGCAAGTTCAAATATATTTTAGTGCTTGAAGTATGCAATAGGGACAGGATATATCACTAAATGTTCGGGAAAGCATACATATAGATTGAGTTTTTGCTGCAGGGCTGGCACGTACGCGCCTTATTCTAGCCACCGTGAGGCCTGCACTTCGCGTATGATAATGACGATAATGATTCCCGTAAGAATGGCACTACCCGCAACGGTGAATCATCCTTAGTGCTTTCGTTGGCCTTCCTCTTTTTCTTAATTGCTACGTAGATCTTAGCGAGCGAGCGTGTCATATGCGCGTGGTCGTTCGTTCTGCAAGGCGTTCCGCGTCAGCTCGCTCGTTATCATGTTGGAGCCTCCGAGTCAAGTCTTCGACCTGCATTTTTCAGCATGTGCTCGTCGCGACTTTCGCCAGGTGACCACAAGCACGACCGAGGCCTTGTTGTCTCCCCCGTTTAACGTAAAGCGTCGTGAAGACACAAGACTACGCATGTCTTTGCTTCGTGAGCCTCCCCAGCGACACCGTGTTTGCATCGGACAACACGACTGCGGCATCACCATCTCGAAGCGCAGAGCGCAGGGTGACGGCGAAGACCTGGCGTTTGTGTCAGAAGCGCCGTTTTTTACTTGCGGGGTTCATGCGGAATGTATGGGACATCGTCATGCACGGCCGCGAGCCCATTCACAAAGTGCCTCGGCTCCGCACCTGTGCCTTCTTGGCGAAACGCCTTCCGGTAGTGTCCTGCTGTCACCCTCGGCTGTTGTGGAAGCACTACCGTGGGGACGTCAGCGAGGGAAGCGTTCTATGTGCTTCAAGGCCGGCACATGCATTCAGCGTCAACTACCCGGCCTGAGCTACGTCAAGCATCTGCGGCTACTCACAGAGTACTTCACCGGCCAGCATCATGGTTTTATGTCCAGTTTCTTGCTGGGCCACATGATGACGCACAGCTCCTTGAGCACCATGTGCGGCTGGATTGGTACCGCCATGCGTGTCGAGTACCACATTTCTTATTCCTTGAAGAGGCCTGCGAGATCCTGCACAACCATCTTAAAAACGCACGGACTGCAGGGTCGCCGTGAGTGGCTTCTTACTTCCTGAAGGCTTCCTGCAGGATAGCAATGCGCCTTTTCAGGATGTGTGTTGGCCATGTGTGCAGCGGCTGCTCAGGGGACTCACGGCATGAATTCGCCGTGTACTTGGACAAATTGAACGTTAAATACGGATGACCAACACGGGTGTGCTTTATGATACGCCGTACAGTAGCAAGTACTGCATCGGGAAAGTTGTTTACCTTTTGGTCACACTGGATTTATAAATAAACGATAATATTGCAGTCTCGCCTGATTAATTGTGACGTTAGGCCTGGTTATAGTGTTCCCCAAACAGCTGAAAGCTCTTTTTTTCTCGAAGCATCTTTCATCTCCCACTGTCATCTCCACGCCGCCTTTATTACGGGCAGCAGGGCTGGCACCCAGATTTTCATATTGTTGCTATGAATATCGACAATGAGAGTAATCAGCGCTACGGAGGCAAGGATGGTCATGATTGAAGAAGGCGGCTTTCTATATAGAGTGCACAGAAAAACATTATTGTCAATAAAGCCATCATTACCGTTGAGGTGACTACAGCACGTCAAGTTAACAGGAACATCACAATGAAAATATCCATATTTTAATAAACTGTAGGGCATTTTTAGATATCCATTCTGTTGCAAAAGACTAACTTGTAAGGTATGTGCTGTGTCTTTTAGGTCAGCGATGAAGGTAACGTGGGCATTACGTGTGTGTTGTGGATAAGTAAATTGTTGTTAGAATCGTTGTCCTGACGCAAGCAGCACAAATGTGGGGATAGGAATCCTTGTCACGTTTTTAGAAGCCACTGGACTGGATGCACGCCTGTAGAATTACCCCAACCTAACAAGACCATCTTCTCATTATCTACATTAGCATCGTCAGTCACCACTTTCTCACTCCGCAGTCACCCTTCACCACTCTAAAGAAGCAGGCCAGAGCAAACTGTAGCTCAGATTTTCCTAATTCGCTTTCCGCTCTAACGCAGCAGACAAGTCGCAAATATTGTGTACTGCCACTTCTCACACAGGTTTTAATAATTATTTGTGGGGTCCGCTTTTTGTTACTACATTACATGGTTACAGAATTGTTAATCACGATGGTGGCCGATCGCAGAATGGTATCCTTGAGCTCAATTACTTCAATGGGAGGGGAATACTTTTTCGAGTACTTCCTCGAAAAAAAGAAGTACATGTGCAACAATTTGTAAAGTTTTTAAACGTTTGAATTTCAATACACAACAGCACGAGCTGAAGTCTATTAGTAACATTCTGAGATCTCTCAACAAAAAGGATTTCGAACCAATAGATTACCTGCTTCGAGAAGCTTATTCTTCATTCGAAAACATAGAAACAAAGGAATGAAAGAAAAAATAAATAAACGAACGAACAAAGAATTGAACAACCAAACAAATAAACAAATCAAATAATGATTGCCATCATAATCTTCACCCTCGACCGGTTCCAGGTCCAGTGCAGGACGAAGGCCTCTCTGAGAAATATTTCGAATACTGTGAGCGAGCTCAATTCATTCTATGTTCGCGAATTTCTCTACTTGGACACCGCACTTGCCTCGCTAAAATGACAATGAGAGGTGAGAAATAAACAGGTAATAGCCAGATGGCGAAACTAAATAGGCTGACCAGCCAAACGACACAAAAATTACCCTTGAAAACACCGCAAGTGACGTACGGAGAAAAACACAAAATACAAAACAAGTGCTTGTCCCGTGGTGTGTGTCTGTGCTTCTCCTAAGTACCTAATGTTACTTGTAGTCCGAGTATTCATCAAATGCATGCCATAGGAAGTACTTCTCTGGAAATGCGTCGAAATGTTCAGTGTTTATATGCAATTAACGCCATTTTTTCAAAATGTACCTATTGAATTTTGTAACGGCCTCGAGGCATTTCAGCCATTTCTGCCTCCAGTCACTCTTAAATGTTCTGACAAATATGGCGCTGTACAAATGTGAAACTGAAAACTCTATTGTGTATCCAAGAACTGATGCCCTTCTGCTTTGGTCTCGTATGAAACTTGCAGTATCGAAAATAAAAAAAATAAAAAAGTATGCTGGGTCGACTGATGTTACGAAAGACGGCGACGCCAACACGGTCCCGAAGGCACCACTGCTTCGAACTCCGCAGGGAAGGTCACCAGCCGTTTGGTAGCGTAGGTTTCTCAGCTCGCGACTGCTTCTGCGCTGAGCTGATAGACGAGCGGACGAGACGACGGTGAGTTAAACAAGGTTTATGTACAGCATATATACACAGAGGCGTTACAAATTCGGCACTGGGGCCGACAGAGACGCGAAGAGCCGAGCTCTTCTCTCTAACACATAGCTCTACTCTCAAATGGGTCTGCTGTCAAAGGGGGTCTCCCTCGACGCGCCGCAGGGCTTCTTTAATATGCACCGGGTCCAAACCAAATGTCCAACCAGAAGCGCCGCTGGTCGTCAGGTCAGACTCCTCCAATGGGGGTCGCTCTGGGCCGCGTCATTCTTTCTCACCGAATCTGGAGAGGCTGCGCTGCAGGTGGCTGCACCCAAGGACGAGTGACGTCGCCGCGCATTGCGTCAGACCCCCAGACATGAAGACGCCCGTTGTTTACTCGTCGGGCTCGCTTGCTAAGGTGACTCGCTGCACGTGCACGCCAGAGAGGCGCCGTGGCGTGACGATGCCGTTAAGTTGTTCGCGTCAGGCGGGGCTCGCGGGCTGGCCTTGACACAGATTGCCTTTTTCAGAGGCACGGACGTTCGCTGTCGACTCGCAGGCATAACAGCACCCCCGCCGCCAGACATTGCGCCGAAAAGACGAGCTGCTTCCATGGGGCTCGTATGTCAGGTGCGCTCGTTCGCCATGTCCCTCCAGGTTCGCCTCCAGGGCCATGGGGAGAATGCAGCTTCAGACTCCGTTCCGGGAACACATTCCATTCTTGAAAACGCATCCCAGCTCCACTGGCTTGTCGCCACAACTTGCCGGCCAGCTTCGCTCGTCTCTTCTGAGGATCCTTGGTTTCAGCACTTGTCGATGGTTCTGCAACTTGTCAAGAACGGTTCGACAACAGACAACACACGACACAAGCAAGTGCCCTCGGTCACCCGACAGAACACCAGACAAAGTATAGTACAACATATACCTATCTACGTGTCTATCGGAATTTCGTTCCCTCTACATCAAGAGGCACATGTGGGACACAAGACTCTTAAAATGACAGCTCAATTTTTTTTCTCACGTACAACAACGTAACGAATTAGTATACAACATAAAGTTGGCTCGTTGAGAACACTCTGAACGAGAGCGCTCAGCAAAGGTCGTGATGAGGTCAAAATTTTGCCCCGAATCGCCAGCGAGAAACCGAAAGGTTGAGAAGGTACTAACTAAATGCACGGTTCAATGCGTCGGCATTAGCATTTAGCTTTCCTTTTTTTTAGCGAACGTCAAAGTTGCGCTGTCGGAGTATCACGCTCCATCTCAGTAACCGGCCACTTTTAGGCGACGATACCTATGCGGTACCACGAGCGGCTCACACTTGCGACGTTGCACAGGGGAACAACGATACGGCTTGCTACGGATTGACTCCTCACCGCTTAGCTCGATATCGTGTTCGATCACCCTCGTGTTTCCGGGGCGGTCCGAAAACGCGTTTCCAAACTCGGAAACACTCCTTTTCAGGTCCTCCTTCTGGACTTCTCTTAACGTAGGCGCTAGGTTTATCTGCTCCCAGATTACTTTCGATCCCCCTTCGATTACCTCACAAGAACTAAAAATTTCTGCTCCCTCTTCCTCTGGAGCATTCAACAGCAGATTTACAACTGCTTGACGTTAAACGTATGGTTTCCTCAAGTTGTAAATTTTGTTCGGCCGCCTTCCTAATTTCACCTCATAATTGGTATCGGAAAGCTTCGATATCACTTTGGCGGGTCCTTCCCAATGAATCTCAAGCTTGTTCCTTTTGGACGGCTGCAGCAGCATTACCTGATTATAAACTTCAAAAGTGCGCTTCTTCGCCGATTTGTCGTAGTACTCTTTCGACAACACTTGTGAAGCTTTCATGTGGCTTTCCACTGGAGCTTTAATCGAGAGGTCCTCGCGCTGCTCTTGAATGGGCGTCTCTCGATCATCCCTCGACAGCTCGCTTCAACTTTCCGCTACAGGCGAGAGCGTTGCAACCCTCTCGCTCTGACTCAATGGCGCCATGTCGTCTCCCTCTACGCATACCGCGCCGGTCGCTTCGGCAACGGGCCGCTCGCGTGACTGCTCACATGACTCACGCGGAAAATTTCCTTTCTGGGGTTCCGTCGACCCGCCGACAAGGTCACTTTAGAGTTCACCGCATTGAACAAGATCAAGCTTCTGCGAAAGCTTCCGCGCTTGCGATCGCGTGAGGGCCATGTACGCTAAGTTGGGGAAGAATGATTTACCCTGCTCTTTGAGAAGCTACTCTGAGTTGTTGGAGAAAAGATAAGGAAAACGATCGTTTAGCGTGGTAGACACAGCCGCTTCGGTGCGAAGCTTACCGAACGGGCCTTCAATGACAACCGTGGCGATTGGTAAGCGAACACTCAGCTCCTCAGCGACTTCCCTGATACACGCGCATTCTCCTGTAAAGTCATCCGGAGACACCAATGAAGGATGGACAACATCCATGGTTGCCGCTGAGTCTCTAAGTGCTCGGCACGTTTTCCCATTCACCCTAATTTCTTGGAGATACGGCTGCAACAACCGCATGTTTTTTTTCTGATTCTCGGATTGTTGGGAAGGCAAACTTTTCCTGACAGTTTATCGCGATGTGTCCTTCCTTTTTGTAGTTGTAGCAGATTAGCGGCTTCCGTGATTCAAATGCCCGTGTGGTATCAGTGCGTTGTTTAGGAACCTCACTCGATTTCTCCGCTTCTGTTTGCCCTTCCCCTACACTGTCCTCCGTAAGAGACGGGTCCTTCTTGAAATTACGGTGCGGAGTGGGTCTCCGTTGATCAGGTTTCTTTGAAAAGCCCTCTTTTCTCTCATCCCTTTCAACGCGCACTGCCCTGCTGTGCAACTTTCGGCGAGTACAATACTCCTTAGCTAACTCTGCTTCCTTGTTTAGCTGTACTTCACCAAGTTTGTCCTGCAGCCAAAGTTTGACATCCTCCTCGATGAAGCGGTAGATTTGCTCCAATGCAACGCATTCCACCACTTTATCGCGGTCGTCATAAACACCTTCGCCCTTGAGCCATTCAATTGAATCGGCTTTAAGACGAAACGCGAAGTCAACGTGTGACTCATTCCCCTTTTTAGCATACCGGAACCTTTGCCTGAAAGCCTCGGGTGACAACTTATAACGTCTCAAGAGCACTTCCTTAACCTCGTCATAGCTCTCAAACGCTTCCCTCGACAAGCAAGTTATCGCGTCGGACACTTCGCCGGGAAGAAGAGCTAATAGGTTCTGCGCCCAAAGAGACCGCTCCAAAGCGTTTCGCTCACAGACGTGTTCAAACTTGACGAGATACTTCGCCATGTCCTCGCCTACTACGAACGGTGGCAGTTGGTCCCGAATTCTAAAACCACTGACCTGAATCGTCGGAGAAGCTACGCTAGGCGCCTGTGAACACTGTAGTATTGCCAATTTTAGTCGTTTCGACTCGAGGCGCTCCTGTCTCTCGGCCTCCTCGCGGTGTTCTCGCCTTTCAGCTTCTTCACGTTCGCGAACTTCTCGCCTTTCAGCTTCTTCACGTTCGCGAGTTTCTCGCCTTTCAGTTTCTTCACGTTCGCGAGCTTCTACTTCTCGCCTTTCAGCCTCTTCGCGGCGTGCTTTCATATCCACCCAGGCCTCATCGACTTCCTCAGCCGACACTCCCTCATCCTTCATGATCTCAAGGATCGCTTGCTTTCGTTTCGCACGGCCCAAAGTATTGCCGAGTTCCTCACAAACTTCGATGAGTTCCTTCACTTTAAGGTTCTCCATCGTTCACACTAGCCTCTTGCTGTTTGCCCCTGTTAACAATTTACTTGCCGTACCCACTATAAGTCAACTAGCAAGACGCGCAAGCAATTTTTCACACTCCTGTGTTTACCCCTTCCGCATTAACTTTGGTTTCAAAGCGCTTCGACTTGGCTTGAAACGATCAAAGCTCACTCTAATGCTTTACACAGCCCTTCTCTAAACTACTATAACCTGAGCTAGAGTAGTCTGGGGAACTGAGGGGAAAACATCAGGCACTTAGCGCATCGATGTCGCTGACGCCGGCCCGTCCCGCAGCTGCCAACCACTGTTACGAAAGACGGCGACGCCAACACGGTCCCGAAGGCGCCACTGCTTCGAACTCCGCAGGGAAGGTCACCAGCCGTTTGGTAGCGTAGGTTTCTCAGCTCGCGACTGCTTCTGCGCTGAGCTGATAGAAGAGCGGACGAGACGACGGTGAGTTAAACAAGGTTTATGTACAGCATATATACACAGAGGCGTTACAAATTCGGCACTGGGGCCGACAGAGACGCGAAGAGCCGAGCTCTTCTCTCTAACACATAGCTCTACTCTCAAATGGGTCTGCTGTCAAAGGGGGTCTCCCTTGACGCGCCGCAGGGCTTCTTTTATATGCACCGGGTCCAAACCAAATGTCCAACCAGAAGCGCCGCTGGTCGTCAGGTCAGACTCCTCCATATGGGGGTCGCCGCTAGGCCGCGTCATTCTTTCTCACCGAATCTGGAGAGGCTGCGCTGCAGGTTGCTGCACCCAAGGACGAGTGACGTCGCCGCGCATTGCGTCACACCCCCAGACATGAAGACGCCCGTTGTTTACTCGTCGGGCTCGCTTGCTAAGGTGACTCACTGCACGTGCACGCCAGAGAGGCGCCGTGGCGCCATGACGCCGTTAAGTTGTTCGCGTCAGGCAGGGCTCGCGGGCTGGCCTTGAATCAGATTGCCTTTTTCAGAGGCACGGACGTTCGCTGTCGACTCGCAGGCATAACACTGATGAGCCAGAAAACACTGCTGTCCAAGTAGTTCTGGAGATTTGACGAATTTCATCTCGAAACTGCGAATGAGGTTTTTCGGTTATATTCTAGTACCAAAAGTTTTATTTAGGGTTTGATTCTATTCGGCGTTTATTACTAACTAAACATCTTTATTTTATTTATTTATTGGAAATACCTCAAGGACCCTCTATACATCATAGTGTTTTACATGATGGGGTAGGAGAAACAAACAAGTTAGTTAATATTTACAAAGCGTGACTCAACGCAGTTCTCGAAATGAGCATGGCTGGTGTGAAAGACCATGTCTGGGGAAAGATTGTTCCAGTCAATGGCAGTCTTGATAGAGAATGATTGCAGATGTGTGGCGCGAAGGGTATACGGCTTTATCATGACTGATGCGTTGAGTGATGAGATGATGTATTGATGGGAGAAAAGTTACGTAGCACATGAAAAAACTTATGAAAGAGTGAAAGCCTTGCATATTTGCGCCTAGTCTGGGAAGCAGTTAGACCTCCCTTTTTCTTTAGGTAAGTTACACTAGTCGTGTAACAATAATCAGAATAAATAAATCTCACCGCGCGGTTTTTGAGTGATTCTACTATATTGGTTGAAACGCGTTCAGGGGGATCCCAGGCGGAACAAGCATACAGTAATTTAGACTGAATGAGTGTTTTATAAGCTAGTGATTTTACGGGAGGAGATGCATTTGTTAAATTTCGCTCAAGATAGCCTAAAGTACGATTAGTGGCATTAGTAATTTTAGTAATGTGAGCAGCCCAAGTGAGGTCGTAATGAAGAATAATAACCAAGTATTCAGCAATAAGTTCTGAGGAGATGACGCTGCCGTTAAGAGAATATTATAATGCCTGGTAGTCTTTCCGTCTAATAAATTAAACCAGAGATGTTTTCTTAGTATTCACCACCATCAACCAGTCACTGCACCATTTATCTAATATTCTTAAGTTGTTTTGGAGCGCTTAGTTATCGGTGACGTTGATGATCGGGCGATAAATAACACAGTTATCGACGAAAAGGCGTGGGGTTTAAGAAATGTTGCTGGGAAAATTGTTGATGTAAATGAGGAAAAGGATTGGGCCCAATACAATGCCTTGTGGCACTCCAGATAACCCAGGGGATGAAGTCGATGATAAATTATTTACATGCAAAAATTGCTGTCGGTTAGTGAGTAACTTCTTAATATTACCGAAAACAAGGAAATATAAGTCAAGTCGAGAAAGTTTCAATAGCAAGCATTTATGTGGCACCTTATCGAAAGCTTTTTCAAAATCAATGAAAAGTGCATCTAGGGGGATGTTCTGATCAAGGCCAACATGGATAATCGTGGAGAAAAGCGCAAGTTTGGTTTCTCAGGAAAAAAGCCTTTGAAACCCATGTTGACCCTGATTAGAAAAAGTTTACAGAATTTAGCAAAGCGACAGTGTGGGTATATGTGATATGTTCCATGATTTTCGAGCAGACACTGGTTAGATAGATAGCGCGGCAGCTCGAGGAGCCTTACTTATGGACTGGAACAATCTTACCCAACTTCCAATCATGTGGCAGGGTGTTGGATGACAATGGCTAATGAAAAATATGAGACAGAATAACACTGGTTGTACACTTGGTATTTTTTAACACTTTGGAAGTTATACCATCGGGTCCGGCAGATGAACTTACCTTTAGTGAATCAATGATTTTGACGATGCATCGGATGAGACTGTAATTTCGGGCATAATGGGGTGATTTGAGAGCGGAAATCGAGAAAGGTTATTATGATTTTCTTTGGTGAAAACAGAGCAAAACACAAAATTCAGGGTATTCGCCACTGCAGCATTGGGAAGGGCATTACCAGTGTCGTCTTCGAGATATAAGGAGGATATATGCTGTTTTGGATTGATAATCTTCCCAAATTGTTGGGGGTTATTAACCAAGAATTGAGGCGGAGTGAAATTAAACAAAAGAGCGCCTGGTCTGGGCTATAATAGCGTCGTATACCTTAGCTGTAGTGCGATATTTTGCCGAAAGCGCGCGGGTGTTAGAATTTTTCGCCTGCCTGAAATGTCTATTTTTTAATTATTCTTCAGCCCTTTTAGCTCACGGTTAAACCAAGGTAACGTTGCACGGTCTTGAACGGAAACTGTGGGAATGTACTTTTTGATAAGCCTGTGTATTTTTGTTTTAAAAAAAAGGACCAGTTTGTTTCAACAGACCGTGATGAGAAGTGAACTGATGAAGAATGCCAAAATTCATTAAGCTCCCTATTCATATTTTTATAATCTCCTTTTTCATGAAGTCTGAGCATTTTTTTAGCTTTTGGGGGACGTGTAAGTTTGCAATGGAAGGATCCATGAACGATTAGGTAGTCACTTAATCCATCAAGATAAGTGAGAGGGGGTATGTTCTCAGGATCGGACGTGAGTATGAGATCAAGAATGTTCGATGTAAAAGTGCCACGAGTGATGGAAGAAAAACTTGAGATATGCTGAATGTTAGGCACGTGTTTAGAAAATCACTTTCATTGTTTTGTTTCAATGTCGCCCATGACAGATTGGACCAAGTAATTGCAGCGTAGTAAAAATCACCAAAGAGCAAGATGCTAGCATGACTGTAGACAGATGTTACGTGATGAAGGGCGTCATGAAAACGTTCGACGAATGACACCTCCGAATCGGGCGGCCGATAGCACTCACCTATTACGATAAGAGGATAGAGGCCTTGCAGATGACAAAGATGATTTCGAGGGTTGATTGATTGATTGATTGATTGATTGATATGCGGGGTTTAACGTCCCAAAGCCACCATATGATTATGAGAGACGCCGTAGTGGAGGGCTCCGGAAATTTAGACCAGCTGGGGTTCTTTAACGTGCACCCAAATCTGAGCACACGGGCCTACAACATTTCCGCCTCCATTAGAAATGCAGCCGCCGCAGCCGGGATTTGATCCCGCAACCTGCGGGTTAGCAGCCGAGTACCTTAGCCACTATAGACCACCGCGGCGGGGCGATTTCTAGGGTTGAGGAAACTGATCTAGGAATGCAGTTAGGTCACTGTGAGTGGTGATGAGTACGCGTCCTCCTCGTTTATTTTCACAGTCTCGTCTAAATATGTCGAAGTTAGGGCGAGAAGGCAGAATTTCGCAATCATTGATGAAGGGCTGAAGCCATGTTTCAGTTAATAGCAAGAGATGTGAATTTGGTGATTCTAGCACGCTGCACAATTTTCCATGCTTGGGTAATACACTCGTAATGTTAGTATATTGAAAAGATAGATCCTTGTCTACACAGGAACTGGCTGGCTCTTTAAATTGCCAGGATGTTTTACGGACAACTTTGTTTCTGGCATGGTGTAAAACATATGGGTCTTTACCCTCAGTAAGCCTATCATGTCGCAGCTTTGATTCAAAAGGCTGCAACTTTTTGAATTCATTCAGGTGTCAACGGGCTAGACGCGTGTTGGCAGAGAAATCCTCTCTAACAATAGTCCCAGGAGCTTTGCATTTTCTGCTAGCTTGAAGAATTCGTTCTTTGTATTCAAAATTAGCCAGTTCTACAAGAATGGGTCTGTTTTTGTTTGCAGTAAAGGATCCAAGTCTGTGTGCGCGCTCAATTTCTTTGGGGAGGATTGCGTCTTTGAAAAGGATTGAACAAATATCAATTACTTTTTCTCAGAATCCTTCCAGCCTTCCCCTTTTACATCTTCTTATCCAAAAAGTATTAAATTACAACGACGCGCGCGATATTCCGCATCATCTAAACGGGCCATGAGAGATGCCATCTTGACTGAGTTGCCTTCTGCGAAAGCTTGCGCTTCCTACACCTGAGTTTTGATTGTACCAATCGAGCTACAATCCTGCTCTATTTTGGCGAGTCTTTGTTGAATTTTGTTTAATGTGCTGCCATTTGTCGCCGGTTTAGTTCGAATCCATTTTACTTAAAAAAAAAGCTGTATTTGACCATCTTTCAGTTCCTTTAAGACAGCGAGAAGGTCAGACTCAGAAGACACATTGCCAGGAGAGCATGTGTTGGGTCCGGTATTTCGTTCAATATCTCCGGACTGACAAACATGTGATACGACAGAAGCGCAATCATTAACAATAGTAAGAAGAGTGTGTTTGCTTCGTAGCACGACTAAAGCAGCAAAATGAGTTCGCTTAGCAAATAGCCAGTGGCAATTGGTTACCTGCATGAAAAGAAACGGGTTGCGTTGAAGCATGCTCGTTGCTTGCGTGCCACCAAGCCCACTGGAAGCGGCCACGGGATGCACACGTGTTTTATCGAAAGACAGCCATATATGTGGCAGATCAGATGTTCCGGTCTTGGGAGCTGACATTCGCGGAAGGGGAGGTGGTACAGATTGATCCGGGGTGGGACACCCATGCTTTAGGCAAGGCTGACCGCAAGGTAATAGCCATGGGTTACTAGTCGAAGGGGTCGCCCGGTATAGGTGTTCCTACAGGCATGCACTCGATGCCGTAGCCTCCCCCAGGAGAGCGTGCTGCCCGCAATGGCATGAGGACACCACGGGATGACACCGGTTGACTCCGCGCGGAATCAGGACACGCGAAGAGCACACTACGGAAAGCAGCTGCATGAGAAGATACGGGTAGCGTTAAAGCATGATCGTTGCTTGCATGCCACCAAGCCCGGCAAATAACTAGGAATTATGTCGACTGTCACAGAAAGCACGTTTTCACGTGTTAAGTTTAAATGTCTAATAACGTACAATGTAAAAAAAGATTGAGTAAAAAAGGTGTCTTTTTGTCCCACAACAATGATCATCATCCAACGAAGCGAATCATGTACCAACTGGCCCAGGTAAGCGCTTTAGTGTAATCATCATCTGGCCCCGCCACGGTGGTCTAGTGGCTAAGGTGCTCGGCTGCCGCAGGTCGCGGGATAATATCCCGGGTGTGGCGGCTGCATTTCTGATGGAAGCGGAAATGTTGTAGGCCCGTGTGCTCAGATTTGGGTGCACGGTAAAGAACCCCAGGTGGTCGAAATTTCCAGAGCCCTCCACTACGGCGTCTCTCATAATCATATGGTGGTTTCGGGACATTAAACCCCACAAATCAACCATAATCACCATCTGGCTTGCGTTTACATTTTGAAAACTCAGTGCTGCCCACATTCCTATCAAGAAGGCTATTGTACCCCTGATAAGGCGCAGGTCGTTCGTGACTTGAAAGCGCCGGCCATGCGGCGATAGTCAAAAGACAGGAACGCTAGATATATATATGATGATTATTTTTGTGGGACAAATAGGCGCCCTTGTTTACTTGATCTTCTCTTTGAGTGTTGCGCTATAGTTGCTGAAACAAGAGTTGGTTGCAGTGTCACGATTGACAACAAATACGAATCAAGAAGCGTACAAAACTGAACCTGTTTTGATGTATTTGAAAAACCGTCAGTGCTTAGGTCACCACGCTGAACTAATTTATATTACTGTGTATTAACACGAGAAAATATGTCGTCGAGATGCTCCAAAAATTACTTAAATTATCATCGTATGGACCGCACAAGACAGTGAAAACAAACTTTCCACATTTAAAACATATTACCTCTCTATCTGAAGTACATAAAAATAGATCATAAAGCAGTTCATAATTGATACCATGTTTACTGAACATGCATACGCCTCCACCTGTTCTGAGGCATTTCTCTTTTCAAACTGTGTTATATATCTCTCCCTGTGTATTTCATAATCAGGCGAAACCCACGTTTCTGTCGACATAATAAAAGAAAACGAGAAGCCGAAATCACTAACAAATATACATAAATCACCCTGTTTGCAGCCTGTTGACTGCACGTTAGGATGAATAAAAGTAAGATGTGAATCGCATTTCTCAACCGTATTAGGCATTAACTCTTATGAACTCATGGTAGAAGTGCTCACTTTAAGTGCTGATTGGTCAACAGGAACTCGTGCGCAGAAGGGCATAAAACCGTGCAAATCGCGAAAATCATGCATCCTAAAAGCGTGCGTTGGGGTGACAGATCAACACATAATTAGCGACAATTATTCTTATTGAACAAAGTTTCGAGTCAAGATAGCTGCACCATTGAAAAAAAAAAGTCACAGCTTTGCCGCAAAGGCGAAGTAATCAATGCGAGAGCAACAAATTGGAAGGTCGTGCAAAGAATGGCAAATAGATCATGACGTTCCCCGCATTTCTCATGTAAAAATGAAGCACGAAACGTACTCACAGGTAGACATGAATGCGAACGTAGTTATACAGGAACGTCTCAGTTGTTACTTCGCTATTTCTGAAAAGCGCGCCCTTTTCAGAAAACGGAGACAGTACAACGGTTGCACTGACCTTTGTGCACCCGGTAACTAACAGAATCGTTCCCGTGAAAGGCATAATTTCTGCGTTTGTCCTCACCGCGAGATAAGCCAGCGCCCGCGAGAGCGTCCCCTCTCCGCGGGGCAAAGTACGCGAGAGAGATGAGAGCGAGCGCCGCCGCGTCATGACAATCTGGCAACGCGAGCTCGCTGCGTCGTCTCGCTGCTACTGCTGAAAACATGATAGTAGTTTCGCACGAGATGCCTGGGACCAGCGGTAAGTGGTAGGTATAAATAGCTTGCCGTTTAAACTTTGAAAGAGGTGGTCCTCCCTGATGCAGTGGTTAACGCCTCGCACTCACGATGCAGAGGTCCCAAGTGCGATGCTGCGAGCCGTGGTCAGAGCTCGTGTCGTGAAAATTCCGCCGTCACCTCAGCTCCGTTGGTTGTGAGAGTAAAAATGTCCGTGATTGAAAAAGCTCGTTACAGAAATCGCCGTGGGAGGCCGCTACATATACACGCGTGTGCGCGCGATTACACTGAAAAGCCTCATATTCGAAGAAAAAAAAAAGAAGAAAAAAGTGCTCAAGGTCACGAGGCGCGGGTGTTGTAGTTTCTTTGCTCGTGTCACCTCTCCCTGCTTGGCTTCGAACGCTTTCGTCGGGACGAGAGAAGAGAGAATGCAATTGCAGCATGTGACCAGCCTTTGTAACTCCACTCGCAATGGACCGATTCTTAAAATTTTTGCGGCGTTGAATTCGTGAGGCAGTAAGCTCTTATAGTGAATATATTTCGTGGTTATTAAAAAAAACTGTGTCAGGGCCCCTTTAACGAATTTGTTTGACAGGTGTCACGACAAAAACCAGCCCGTTCGGTAATTTATAGGTGCATTTGGAAGGCCTCAAACTACGTCGAAAAAGGCTGGGATAGTGCGTCAATCACCGCTAAAAACACACAGGAACTTTCAAACAGCTCTAAAATTGGACAACTATGTCCACCTTGCGGAAAACATGTCATTCCTTTTCAGAGGCATCGATCAAGCAAACAGCGAACGCTAGATAATGTCTGTGAGGCATTGTCAAACTCTTTACGACCTCCGAGATGGCAAGCTTGCTGCGTGTATCTAGGAGGCCCTGCGACTCTCGCTTAGATCGAAAACCTATATATACCATTCGCGCGCGCGCGCTGGTACAATCTACTGTGTGTGTGTGTGTGTGTGTGTGTGTGTGTGTGTGTGTGTTCGTGCATGCGTGTGTGTGTATGTAACAAAACATATTATTAGTATGCACTTTGCGGTTAAAGGGCGCACTAGGGGCCGGATTTCGCTATCGCATTAAACTCCTAAAAGCGAATTAGGGTCCCCCAATTTGTTTTTCATGAGTTTTTTCTTGCTTTTACACACACACACACACACACACACACATATATATATATATATATATATATATATATATATATATATATATATATATATATATATATATATATATATATATTGTGGGCATTTGTAACTTACATCGTCCTCATCCCTGCATAATCACAATCACCATCATCCGCTTGTCTCTTTGCCCTCATTGCCACTCTGGATCATCATCATCGTCATCGTCTGTGTGCTGGCTCTGCCTGTTCGTTTTGCGAGGTCCTTCCTCAAATAAACGCTGTCGCAGCCAAAACTACCAAGACTTCATGCGTGGTGGAGGTGGATTTTCGGTCCTCTGGCCTCCCGCAGCCCGCTATACCCCCTGGAGCTTCGTTCAGGCCGCCGCTTGCGCCCACAGTCAGGCAGCATGTCCCAGACCGAGCCTGCCGGCACTGATGTCATCAACCACGCACCGCCGCAAGCTGCCCCTCCTACTTACATACACGGACATCAGCGGGAACTCCCGCTCTTCGCTGGTCTTCGGGGAGAAGACGTAGAAGACTGGCTTGATGACTACGACCGCGTAAGGGCCGCTAATAGGTGGGACGAGGCCGCCAAACAGCGCTACGTGCCTTTTTATCTGGTTGGAGTCGCGAAGACATGGTATTTTAACCATGTCGTTGACTTACCCGACTGGGCTACCTTCCAGCAGCAGCTGCGGCACGTCTTTGGGACACCAGACATTCGATCCGCCGTCGCGAAGAGGACACTCGATACTCGCCGACAACATCCCGGTGAATCGTATACTTCATACATCGAGGATGTCCTCGCACTCTGCTGGCGTGTCAATAAATCCATGCCGGAATCTGACAAAGTGCGCCACATATTGAAAGGCATTGAGCCTGTTGCCTTTAATGCCCTCGCTGTGCAAAACCCAGCTACCATCGCTGATGTCGTGGCGACATGCCAGCGCCTTGATGCGCTGGACTCCGTCCGCCTTCAACCAGACATCGGCGACCACCACTCCACGTCAGATGGCCATCTGCGTGACCTCATCCGGGACATTATACGCGAAGAATTGCGGTCTATGGGCTTCACACCTTACACCGCGACCTACACAGCCTTCGGGAATGCCCTTACGTGACATCATCAGGGAGGAACTTACATCCCTGACTGGCTCTGCGCCCGTGCAGCCACCTGCTTCTCACCCTATAGCCACGTACCCTCAAGTTCCGGCCGTGCCTCCCAGCGACGCCCACACGACATTGCCACGTCCATCCTACGCGCCAGTTGCTGCCACAAGGCACTACTGTGGCCCGTGTTGCTGACTTCGAGCCTGTACTCGTCACGCCACTTCAGGCCATCGCGTCCAAAGAACCTTGCCTCGGTTAGCATGTTTCTTCCTCCGCCTTTACCACCACTATCAGCAGCGAATCGACATATTCACAGAGGCAGCAGTTGCTCGCATTGTTACAGAAACATGCAAATTCTTTCGATATTTGCTCGTCTAAGCTGGGTCGCACTAATACTACAGCACATCGAATTCAAACTGTTGGGACATCTATTGTACACCGCCGACCCTACCGCGTGTCTCTAACTGAAAGAAAAATTATAGAAGAAAACGTTGCGGACATGCTTAAACGGGAAGTCATCCGTCCCTCATCTAGCCCTTGGTCGTCTCCTATTGTTTTGGTCCATAAAAAGGATGGCTCTGTGCGGTTTTGCGTGGACTACCGGGCGCTCAATAAGATCACACGCAAGGACGTGTACCCTATGCCACGCATTGACGACGCCCTTGATTCCCTACAAGGCGCGGAATTCTTTTCAAGCATCGACTTGCGTTCTGGGTACTGGCAGATCCCCATGCATGAAGACGATAAGGAGAAAACGGCATTCGCAACCCCCGACAGGCTATATGAATTCAACGTGATGCCTTTCGGGCTCTGCAACGCACCCGCGACTTTTGAGCGCATGATAGATACCGTGCTGCGCGGCCTGAAATGGAAAAGTTGCCTTTGCTACCTGGACGACATTATTATCTTTTCGTCAACGTTTCCTGAGCACCTAGAACGATTGGATCAAGTTTTGACGTGCCTTTCCGGCGCCGGGCTTCAAATAAACACGAAGAAATGCTCTTTCGCTAGCAAATCTATCAAGGTCTTAGGACACGTCGTTAGCAAAGATAGTATCCGGCCCGACCCTGACAAGATTTCTGCAGTCCTTCACTTTCCGCGCCCCAAAAAACCAAAGGAGCTTCGCAGTTTTCTTGGCCTCGCCTCCTATTTTCGCCGGTTTATCCAGAACTTCGCTTTTATTGCTGCTCCATTACACCAACTACTTGCTTCTAACGTCCCCTTTCTGTGGTCTCAAGAATGCCAAACAGCATTCGACCTGTTGAAGCGGGCACTCACGTCTGAACCTCTGCTCTGCCACTTTGACGAAGCCGAACCAACTATCCTCCATGCCGACGCTAGCGGCCTTGGTATAGGAGCCGTTCTTCTACAACGCGACAAGTATTCCCTAGAGAAAGTTATTGCATATGCCAGTCGCGTACTCACCGCTGCTGAAAAGAACTACACTATAACTGAGCAAGAGTGTTTGGCTGTGGTTTTGTCGGTCTAGAAGTTCCGTCCCTATCTCCACGGGCGTCACTTCACAATCGTTACGGACCACCATGCCTTATGCTGGCTTTCTACACTGAAGAACTTGTCCGGACGCTTGGGTCGGTGGATACTACGCTTGCAGGAGTACGACTTTGATATAACTTACAAGTCAGGCAGAAAACATCAAGACGCCGATGCTTTATCTCGTTGCCCGCTTCCAACTACCCATATGAGCGTTGGTGAGAACTCAACCGCCACATCTACCAAAGTTCATACGCTCGCATCAATAACGCAACCCTTTTCGGACGACGAGCCAACATTTATCTCCCGCCAGCGGTCCGATTCATACTGCTGACGCATTATGGACCACCTTTCGGGAGTTTCTCATCCACCAAACGCGCGACTCCGTCGTCAACTCCTGCACTTTAGGCTGGACAATGGGGTTCTCCACCGCCACGTGTACCACCCTGACGGTCAGCGCTGGGTTCCTGTACTGCCACGCTCTCTTCGACTTCAGGTGCTCGAAGCCTTCCACGACGACTTGACTGCTGGTCATCTTGGTTTTAAAAAAACTCTTGACCGCATTCGATGTCGTTATTACTGGCCTGGCCTTTCTTCTAGTGTAGCTCGGTACGTCGGTTCCTGCTACCCATGCCAGCGTCGTAAACTCCCCACGTCGGCACCTGCTGGACCTCTACAGCCACTTCCGTGCCCTTCAATGCCGTTCGAGGTTGTAGGTGTTGACCTTTACGGGCCTCTCCCCGTCACATCTGCTGGCAAACGATGGATAGTGACTGCCGTGGACCACCTGACACGCTACGCTGAGACTTCCTCTGTTATTACAGGCTCAGCTGTGGAAGTTGCAGACTTTATTCTTCACGCAATAATACTGCGTCATGGGGCTCCTCGTGTACTGCTTAGTGACCGCGGCAAAGTGTTCCTGTCACAAGTTGTAAATGTAGTACTGCGCGCATGTGGAACTACTCACAAGACAGCTTCAAGCTACCACCCTCAGACAAATGGTCTCACAGAAAGATTTCACCGAACCCTTGCAGACATGATAGCCGTTTACATCCAACCCGACCACAAAAACTGGGACACTTTTTTACCATTCCTGACATTCGCTTACAACACCGCTGTTCAGCGAACAACTTGCTACTCACCGATTTACCTCGTGTACGGACGCACCCCGACTACCTTTCTCGACGTCTCCTTCTTTAGCAGCCATGGGAATTCATGTCAGTCTTCTAGCGAAGAATACATTTCCCGCCTGGCCCAGTCTCGCCATCAGGCTCGCATCAATACTGAAGCGAGACAGCACGAGCGGAAGATCATCTATGGCGAATCCCACCGCGTTGCGTCTTTCCAACCTGGTGACGAGGTGCTGCTTTTGACACCTATTCGCAATCCTGGTCTCTGTGACAAATTCCAACCACGCTTCATCGAACAGACGTCGCCGGTTAATTATCGTGTCACACCACTCGTCGCCCCAACAGACCGCCGCTACCGCAGCACAGAGATTGTCCACGTTTGTCGCATGAAACCTTTCACGCGACGTTCCCCATCACTTTGACTTACGGCAGCCAGGGTGTCCGCTTTCAAGTGGGGGGGAATTAGTGTGGGCATTTGTAACTTACATCGTCCTCATCCCTGCATAATCACAATCACCATCATCCGCTTGTCTCTTTGCCCTCATTGCCACTCTGGATCATCATCATCGTCATCGTCTGTGTGCTGGCTCTGCCCGTTCGTTTTGCGAGGTCCTTCCTCAAGTAAACGCTGTCGCAGCCAAAACTATATATATATATATATATATATATATATATATATATATATATATATATATATATATATATATATATATATATATATAGCTGGTGGACCAGCCTTCGTCAGAGAAGCTTCGTCAGGCTTGCTGTGCACGCATTCATAAAAACATTATCCCGCCATTGTCTCTGCTCGAATGCCCCACCACGGTGGTCTAGTGGCTAAAGTATTCGGCTGCTGAACCGCAGGTCGCGGGATCGAATCCCGGCTGCGGCGGCAGCATTTCTGATAGAGGCGGACATGTTGCAGCTTGTGTGCTCAGATTTGGGTGCACGTTAAAAACCCCAGGTGGTCGAAATTTCTCGAGACCTCCACTACGGCGTCTCTCATTATCGTATGGTGGTTTTGGGACGTGAAACCCCACATATCAGTCATATAAATCGATTCTCTACTTGAATGGCTTAACCACAATGTTTTTGTTTAGGTTTTAGGACGATGGAACTTTTTGTGTTCGTTTGATATCAGTCACAACAAGTAGGTGGCCCGCCCACCTTTTTCCCAATATGTATTATCACTTCAACAAGGTCTTTGGAGGACTAGTAAGGAGTGCTTTTCATTTTGGCAATTGCCCTTCGAGAATACCGTTCAGCCCCATGTACTCTAATAATAATATCTGGAGTTTAACATCTCAACGCCACGATATCATTATTTGAGGTGCCGTAGTGGAGGGATATAAAATTTAGACCACTTGGGGTTCTTTAACGTGCACTTCAATCTAGTACACGGGCCTCGCACATTTTCGCCTCCTTGGAAAATGCAGCCGCCGTAGCCGGGGATGGATCACGCGACCTTCGGGTTACCAGTCAAGCACCTTGAACACTAGAGCATCTCGAGGGTCCAGGAGTGTTCTATTCTCAAGGTCATTCTCCTGCCGTGCGAAATCAAGGCACTACACCTTTAGTTCAACATTTGAGGTCCTTTGGGCTTAGTTTTCTTTCCAAATGTTTTCATTTTTCTAGTTTACCGTAGCCAAAAACGTTTTATTATCCCTTAGTTCCTTGCGAAAATCTAACTCGATGGTTTCCTTGAAATATATGAACTCCTCCCATGTTCCCGGTTTATCTTGTCAAAAAGAGTTTTGATCTCCTTCGACATCCTCTAAACAAACAGCTACGCCAAGACTAGAAAATGAAACAAATAACGGCAATGTGAACAGTGCCAGCAGCTATCAGAACAAGAAATAGACTGGTTTCCAAACTGCGAAAAAGTCTGTGAGCACAAGAAAATCGAACTGGCACCCTTGCTGCTAAGTGTTATCGCTTTCTTATAGTTTAAAAAAATGATAACATATATGACTGCCCTTGGGTTGATAACAAAAAAGTTAACTGAGTTCTTGTTAATCATTCACTTCTGTGTAACTTTAGGTGCCGCAAATATTTTTGGCCAGCACTGTTCGTGCACAAATATGACAGGTGCCATCAGCAGGTGACTGGGATGTAGCATTTTTAATAAATATCTTCTTTACCTATTTAAAAACGTCCTGCATAAGGGTATTGGTGGGAAGACCGCTTGCCCGTCCATAAATCATTGTGATTCAACGCCACGAGCGTTGCCATTGGGTGGACTGGAAAAGGAGCCAGAACTCAAGCTAAAAGTTGCCATACTGGCCAAGCCGTTCAATTCATCGCTCAGTTTGCAGCCAAATGGTCGAAAAGCGGCCTGATGAAAAAAAAAGTTTGTGGCATTGAACGATGAAAAATATCATTTTCAATGAGTGATTGAATAGAATTGGCTCACAGTTCTTTCTTTTCTTCCTTGATCTTTGAACCATAAGAAAATTGCAAATAAATGAACAAAGCATAAGTTCAGGGCGCCCGCATATAACTGATGTAGAAATATAAGGAGTAATTGCCAGAAACAAAGAAAAAGCACCAGGCCTGTGCGGAACGAGCAGGGCCATCACAGCGAAAGCTTGAAGAGCGGCCTTTCAGAGCCTCATTAAGGGCGAAACTCATCAAGTCTTTACATGCTTGTCTCGAGCGTCGCTACTTTCCAAAGTTTCAGAGGTTTTAGGTGAAAGGTCGTCACAGCACTCCCACCCCCTATTATGTAAATGTGGGACAGCGTTTTCGCCCTCGGTGACTAAGACACCAAGACACCCCCCCCCCCCCTAGCATGTCCCCGCCCATTGCACACGCCTATGACCATTGCCCTCAATTTCGACGCCTCCTTTTAAATAACCATGGAGCTGTTGAAACAGTTCACTTTGCTTGATTTGCTGGATAAAAGACAATATTTCTCTGCGGAAGGCAAAAATTAATACACGCTAAAAAGTCTGATAAGCAAGGCCTTCACCTCCTCGGAAAGTCTCCGATTCACATTCGGAAACACTGTGATGCCTGTTCGCGTTCTCCTTCATTTTCTGTTTGGCCACCCAAACAAGTGCACCTGGCATGCGCTCACCCGCTGGGCGTGCTCACTTGTCCGACGTGAAGTGTAGTAACACGGATTTTCGATATAACCAGCACAGGGCGCAAGAAATACTTAGAAACATAGAGACATAGATTGAAAACGAAGAAATAAAGCAAGGAATACAAAGAAACACGAAAACTAATATAAACAGAAAAAACAGGCATACTATACAGCCTGAAAGGCAGAGAGAGAGAGAGAAACAAAGTAACTGAAAGCACCAATTACAGAAAGAGAAAACGATAGAAACAGTCATCGATACATGTGGAGAGAGTGAAAAAATAAACAGACACGCAGACAAAGAAGGAACAGACAAAAAAAATCGCAGCATATCACTGGGGTGAATAATGGCGAGTGGGCGAAACTCGCACTGCACGGTCCTCGCGGCACGGCCACGCAGGATGACGGCTATGGCTTCGGCCTCTCGCGCCCGCACGGCGGGGTCGCTTCTTGCAGCGGGAGCCGCCGCTGCGTTGCGCGCACGCCGCTCGGCAGCCTTGTTCCTACTTTGTCGACGAACCTCATTTGGCACGCGCGCCAACACGGCACCACCGAAGAACACGCAATCGCCGTGGTGTTGATCTCTCTTTCCTTCCGTACGTGTGATGTAAATCTTGTTTTCATAAAACTCCGCTTTAATTATTATCTTTTGCTACAAAACGCGCCTTATTCTAGCCACCGTGAGGCCTGCACTTCGCGTATGATAATGATGATGGTGATTCCCGTAAGAATGGCACTACCCGCAACGGTGAATCATCCTTAGTGCTTTCGTTGGCCTTCCTCTTTTTCTTAATTGCTACGTAGATCTTAGCGAGCGCGCGCGTCATATGCGCGTGGTCGTTCGTTCTGCAAGGCGTTCCGCGTCAGCTCGCTCGTTATCATGTTGGAGCCTCCGAGTCAAGTCTTCGACCTGCATTTTTCAGCATGTGCTCGTCGCGACTTTCGCCAGGTGACCACAAGCACGACCGAGGCCTTGTTGTTTCCCCCGTTTAACGTAAAGCGTCGTGAAGACACAAGACTACGCATGTCTTTGCTTCGTGAGCCTCCCCAGCGACACCGTGTTTGGATCGGACAACACGACTGCGGCATCACCATCTCGAAGCGCAGAGCGCAGGGTGACGGCGAAGACCTGGCGTTTGTGTCAGAAGCGCCGTTTTTTACTTGCGGGGTTCATGCGGAATGTACGGGACATCGTCATGCACGGCCGCGAGCCCATTCACAAAGTGCCTCGGCTCCGCACCTGTGCCTTCTTCGCGAAACGCCTTCCGGTTGTGTCCTGCTGTCACCCTCGGCTGTTGTGGAAGCACTACCGTGGGGACGTCAGCGAGGAAAGCGTTCTGTGTGCTTCAAGGCCGGCACATGCATCTAGCGTCAACTGCCCGGCCTGAGCTACGTCAAGCATCTGCGGCTACTCACAGAGTACTTCACCGGCCAGCATCATGGTTTTATGTCCAGTTTCTTGCCGGGCCACATGATGACGCACAGCTCCCTCAGCACCATGTGCGGCTGGATTCGTACCACCATGCGTGTCGAGTACCACATTTCCTGTTCCTTGAAGAGGCCTGCGAGATCCTGCACAACCATCTTAAAAACGCATGGACTGCAGGGTCACCGTGAGTTGCTTCTCACTTCCTGAAGGCTTCCTGCAGGATAGCAATGCGCCTTTCCAGGATGTGTGTTGGCCATGTGTGCAGCGACTGCTCAGGGGTCTCACGGCATGAATTCGCCGTGTACTTGGACAAATTGAAGGTTATATACGGATGACCAACACGGGTGTGCTTTATGATACGCCGTACAGTAGCAAGTACTGCATCGGGGAAATTGTTTACCTTTTGGTCACACTGGATTTATAAATAAACGATAATATTGCAGTCCTGCCTCATTAATTGTGACGTTAGGCCTGGTTAGAGTGTTCCCCAAACTGCTGAAAGCTCTTTTTTTCTCGAAGCATCTTTCTTCTCCCACTGTCATCTCCACGCCGCCTTTATTACGGGCAGCAGGGCTGGCACCCAGATTTTCATATTGTTGCTATGAATATCGACAATGAGAGTAATCAGCTCTACGGAGGCAAGGATGGTCGTGATTGAAGAAGGCGGCTTTCTATATAGAGTGCACAGAAAAAGCATTATTGTCAATAAAGCCATCTTTACCGTTGAGGTGACTACAGCACGTCAAATTAACAGGAACATCACAATGAAAATATCCACATTTTAATAAACTGTATGGCATTTTTAGATATCCATTCTGTTGGAAAAGACTAACTTGTAAGGTATGTGCTGTGTCTTTTAGGTCAGCGATGAAGGTAACGTGGGCATTACGTGTGTGTTGTGGATAAGTAAATTGTTGTTAGAATCGTTGTCCTGACGCAAGCAGCACAAATGTGGTGATAGGAATCTTTGTCACGTTTTAGAAGCCACTGGACTGGATGCACGCCTGTAGAATTAACCCAGCATAACAAGACCATCTTCTAATCTCCCTACATTAGCATGGTAAGTCACCACTTTCTCACTCCCCAGTCACCCTTCGCCACTCTAAAGAAGCAGGCCAGAGCAAACTGTAGCTCAGATTTTCCTAATTTGCTTTCCGCTCTAATGCAGCAGACAAGTCGCAAATATTGTGTACTGCCACTTCTCACACAGGTTTCAATAATTATTTGTGGGGTACGCTTTTTGTTACTACATTACATGGTTACGGAATTGTTCATCACGATGGTGGCCGATAGCAGAATGGTATCCTTGAGCTCAATTACTTCAATGGGAGGGGAATACTTTTTTTGAGTACTTCCTCGAGAAAAAGAAGTACACGTTCGATAATTTGCAAAGTTTTTAAAAGTTTGAAACTCATTACACAACAGCACGAGCTGAAGTGTAATGAGTTTCTGTAACGAGCTGAACCTTCTGAGATCTTGCAACTAAAAGGATTTCGAACCAATAGATGACCTGCTTCGAGAAACTTATTCTTCATTCGAAAACAAGGAAACAAACGAATGAAAGAAAAAATAAATAAACGAACGAACAAAGAATTGAACAACCAAACAAATAAACAAATCAAATAATGATTTCCATCATAATCTTCACCCTCGACCGGTTCTATGTCCAGTGCAGGACGAAGGCCTCTCTGAGAAATATTTCGAATACTGTGAGCGAGCTCAATTCATTCTATGTTCGCGAATTTCTCTACTTGGACAGTGCACTTGCCTCGCTAAAGTGACAACGAGAGCTGAAAAATAAACAGGTAATAGTTAGATGGCGAAACTAAAAAGGCTGACCAGCCAAACGACACAGAAATTACCCTTGAAAACACCGCAAGTGACGTACGGAGAAAAACACAAAATACAAAACAAGTGCTTGTTTCGTGGTATGTGTGTGTGCTTCTCCTATGTACCTCATGTTACTTGTAGTCCGAGTATTCATCAAATGCTTGCCATAGGAAGTACTTCTCTTGGAAACACGTCGAAATGTGTATTTTGGGGCAGGTTATAAAATACTTGCAAGAAACCGGAGTGTTGACTAAAGCTGAATAGCAGCTTATAATGTCATTGCATATTTAGTCTTCACAAGAAAGGTGCAACAATTTTTTTTCCGGTGAGCGAGGGGCGGGGGTATTGTTGTAATTGTGTCCCATACTTGTTTACGTGTTTTATGTGCTGTGCCTACATGTGAAATGGTTACGTCACATATTCATGCGCATTTTCATTCAGAGTCTTGTGCTGCTTTATCTCTAATAAACACATCGTGGTGTTTGGACGTTAAGCATCAGGAGTTATTAATAATGTTGCTTCCAGATCAATTCCTCGAGATTAACATACCTCGTGCAGCTAGTAAAATGGTTTATTTTGTTTGTTATGTTGCTCCTTGCGGCACAAGGAGAATTGATCCTCCTTGTTGGAGCGCGACCAACATCTTGATATTTTAGAAAAAGATTACTCCACCGTACGACGATACGAACACACGGAAATTGTGTATAGAACAAGAAAAGAGCATACACAAATGACTAAGCACAATATAGATGAAACGTTTTCAAGGCAATCTGCAAGTCCACAGGGTGTCTGAAACACATGCTAACAAGAACCAACATACACACACCTATAATATGCGCAATGTATGTGAGGATCGATAGTATTCAATAGACAAGACTTGGCACGCTACATCGCCAGTCTGATAGCCAGAAGGCGCGAACAATTTTCTTCTTTATTTGCAAGTTAAAATTACACCTTCCCGTTTTGGATTTATATGCTAATGTGCAAAACCACTAAATTCTCCGATCCCACACAATGTTCGTGACGAGCACTGAGTGGACAATCAGAAGAACAACTTCGTCACTCCTCCTTGGCAGGCGCGCTGCGCGTTGCGTTGAGGTGTGTGGACGAGCATCAGATGGCTGGCGGGGGGTGGAGTACTGCATGCATCGACATTACCTTCAGAACAGCTTAGAAACAAAAGGTAGCTACTGGGCTTGCTCGGTATTTTATCTGGAAACAATAAAAATGGCTATGAACTGCGCCCCTATATAAGTCGAAAGTCGCCAGAAAATAGCCTTGGCCCTAACCTAAATTTTTTGTCGCTATAGTCGTTTTTGTCGCTAAGTCGTGAAGTAGCCATTTTGGCACATAATATATACACTAACAACAAGCCTGAACCTGTGACAGTGAAACTTCCAGAAACGTGAGCACAATGAAAGTGCCGCGGTGTCGTGCGCGGAGCAGCAGGGTACGAAATAAAGCCTCTGAAACTTCGCAAAGTAGCGACGTATGTGATACGCGCGCCTCCTCTTCTATCTAACTCAAGGCAGGCGCTGCGTCGGTATATGGCGTATTCATGTGACGTCACCACAGACGTCACATACTGCTCTCCGCCATTTTGGCGTCCTTGGATCGGTGGCTCTGGCGGCAACAGTGGTTCAGTCATCAACGCTGTGTAAACATTGTAGGTAATTCTTTGTGTTTTCGGCTCTTCAAGTGGTAATTACGTGAGTGGGAAGGCGACACAATGCGGCGTTTCGTATATAAGTAGCTTGTGCGGTTCTGACAGGCAGCAATACGAGGGAAAAAAATGAACTGTGGCCCCGCCATGGTGGTCTACTGCTAATACTCGGCTGTTGACCCGCAGATGGCGGGATCGAATCCCGGCTGCGGCGGCTGCACTTCCGATGGAGGCGGAATATGCTGTTGACCCATGTGCTCAGATTTGGGCGCACGTTAAAGAACCCCAGGTGGTCGAAATTTCCGGATCCTTCCACTGCGGCGCCTCTCATTATCATATGGTGGTTTTGAGACGTTAAACCTTACATATCTATCAAAAATTCAACTGTGCGGCATGGACACTTTCGATACCGGCTTACAATATGTTGTGAACGTCGACCTTCGGCCACGCGTGGACAAATGCGACATTATAGGTTTTCTTGTTCTGAGGACAAGTTTCGTCACTCGAAAGCAGCTCAATGCATACAAATCTATGGATGGCCAGAATTGCGTGACCAGCGGCTGGGTGAACTTGAACTTTGAACTTTATTTATTCCAGCATACCATCATTTAGGATGCTGAGGGCCGGGGTCAGAAAGCCTCTTCACGAACTTGACCATGACCCCGTACAAAGTGGCAGGGATAGGCAAGTGTACATTATAGTATAAAGTAAATCAGACAACACTATGTCGCTCAAATAGACCTGTAAAAGAATGCATAAACATATACATATGAACATATATAGACAGATAATCCAAGTGAAACAGACCAAAAAATAAACCTTTAAAACAATGTACCAACTTTAATTTTGATAATCACATAAAAGAACGATGAGAGTGTACAAATGAAAAAAGAAATACAATGGCATTAACACAGGTAGGACGAAAACACATCTCAAGCAATATTTTCACAGTGTTCGTTGATTCAGATGGAACGGCAATAGAAAGCGCAGCATCTCCTTGCCGTAGTTCGTGCGCGTGCGTGGAAGAAACCACGTGTGAATATGACGAGTGTTCTAAAAAAGGGTCCGCTGGTTTATACGAGCAAGTGTGCCCAAAAAGTTATCACTTTTCAGTCCTGCGTAATAGCGTTTCATAAGACTTGCTTGATAGTAATCTAGTAGGGTTAATAAGTTCATTTCTGCAAAAAGCGGTCACGTGTGACTTCCATACGGAGCATCTGCAATGGCGCGAACTGCCCTTTTCTGTATGAGATTTAATTTGTGAATGTTCGTTAATGTTGTTGTGCCCCAAACCAGATGACAATAATTTATGTGTGATAAGAACAACGGTTTGTAGAAGAGAAGTTTAACTTTTTTAGGGAGCAGGAAATGCACCATAGACAAGATTCCAGTTATTCTGGATAAACTTGAAGACAGCTTTTCAATGTGGGAATCCCATGACATATGTTCATCGAAGATTACACCTAGACATTTAACACTTGGTACTATCTGAAGTTCCGAGGTGCCGAGCATTAACGGGGCATGCAAAGGTAGTGGTTCATTTCTACCCTTACAAAAATCCTATATATGGACTTATATAAAAATCCCTATATATGGCTACATCAGGAATTGGGCATATCTGGCCCATATATGGAATCCCCATATATGGGCCGTATATAACCTGATATGTCCAAATCCTGAAATAGCCATATATGGGCCTTATATCCCCATATATGGGTGTTGCTGTATATGGCCATATATGGCTATATATAGAAGCATCCATATAAGGTCTTATATGGATGCTTTCATATATGGTCTTATATGGATACTTTTATATAAACCATTCAAATGATTCATCTATATTAGTTCAGCCTGTGTCACCGGCAAAAAATATAGCTGCTCAAATCATTCTTCAGCTAGAAATATACCTGTTTGTTGAAAGGTCTGCATGCAGTCACTATCATCTCCAAAATAAAGGCAGTACATACCCCCTGAACATTCTTGTTCAATTAAGTTATCCTCATTATATCTCAAGTTATTCTCAACAACTATTTGCTAGAATGTAACTTGGCATCATATTTAAAGTTTGTGGTGGGCACATGTCACTGTTAGTCCACTTTTCCTGAAGAGATAAATTCTTTGTGCTTAAATTTATTGCTTACTTATCGACACTTTTATTTATCTATTTATTTCATTACCCACAGCACCAATTGGCATTACATTGGGGGAGCATTTACGAAAAGTAGAATACAAAAAATACATAGTCAGCCAAACAAATAATCAAAGTCACCTGAATCACAATCTGCATGAGAAATTCATATATAAATCGGAACATGTTCTAACATATAAATCGGAACAATTTTAACATGAAATAAAACAAATATTTGGGAGTGTAGAGGCAATGCTAGAAGGCAGCTGGTTCCATCTTGTAATTTTTTTTTGTAACAATCATTTTGAAGCACGTCAGTCTTGCATGCGATTATTCTTATCTTGAACCTATGGTCAACACGGTCTGAGAAATAGTACAGTGCAAGTAAATATTCCGCTTTATCGATTCTGACTTGACAAAAATGAATAGCATAAAAGAGCTCAATTTGAGTTTCGTAAAGATATTTTTCACAGTGTGTTATGTTTAAAACTTTTCTCGCGTGTCAATGGAGCGTCCATAGTCAGTCAAAACGAAATATTGACTTGATATTGACCGTATGAACTGCGTGTGCATTGAATAACTTAAATGGGTTGATAATCAACTTTTAAGGAGTTCGGTCGAAAGTGATTCGTATGCAAGCTTGTTATGTACAAGTATTGTGACTAATGACCTATAGAACGACTGCTAAAACTGGTGTCTATAGGTCTCTGTGCGCGTGGGAATGGAGGCATTTAACAACATTTCTTGCCAACGGGACACTAAAAATGTACTTTGTAAACGTAATACGCTTTCCATTTTGCCAATAATGCATCATTAACGTAACAGTGGTAAAGAGCTCATTCTGCAGAAATTCCGGCGTAGGCATCGGTGGCTCTCTGTGAAAAATCGTCTTGTCAATGATCGAAAATTGAGAGAATGCAAATAAAACAAATATTGTAAATTTTAGGGTTTGAGTGATGATCGAAATCATGCAGGCAATTTGCATGGCATGCAAGTGCTCTACCACACAGCTATGCATCTGCTTGGAAATAAAGCATGAATAACTTCCTCTTGTTGTAAATGCAAGGAAAATAACTGTCATGCTTAACAAATACATGTATCCTGCATACAGGTTTCACAACACAACATTTATTATCGCAGCTATATTGCATGATACAAGCGTGCATTGTCATCAAGCATCACAACACGTTATTACCAACGTGACTTTGCGGTCTAAAGACAGCCAACCATTACAAAAGGCACACTGGTTACTGCACGTATTCCCTCACGACTGCGTAGTGGGTGCATAAAGTTCTAAAACATTTTACACACGTTATATTGAGAAGCACGTTCTGCTGGGCGAGTTGGTACTTCATCTTAACTTAGTTGCGCGAAAAAATTTGAAGTGCGAAAGGAAGACACCTGGACACAGCGCACACTAACTGAAACTTCATTGGAGAAAACAGACATATGTATGCGGTTACGACAATACGTGAGGTGGAAAAAAATGACTAGATGAGCAGACATCTGATCATTTTCTTTCACAGTGTGGACATCGTGTGGTGGACGGCACTGCGCTGTCGTGTGGGAAGTATTATTTAGAATTTATTTATATAATTGTATATCACAAAGCTTCTCTAAAGGAATTAACAACCATTCTCTAACCAATCATCATATTGTAGAGAGTGTGGCTGCGCGCCCTTGTTTGGAATACGGTAGTTAAAGCTAGATTCAGTGACACGGTATAGCGCGGGAAATCGGAGAGGCGTATTTCATAAACAAAGCTGGGTATTCATGTGTCACGTAACTCTCACTTATGTTGCTTGCTACTGAGGTAGCTTTCCTGGAAGCGCATCATTTATACAATCTGTCTGCTCATCTAAACCTTTTCTTTCACCGCACGTGTTCTCGTAACCGCATATATACGTATGTCTGTTTTCTCCAACAATGTTTCAGTTGTCAGTGTGTGCTGCGTCTAGGTGTCTTCCTTTTGTATTTCAATTTTTTCGCGCAACTCGGTAATTACATATATTTCTTGTTCTTTAAACTATGTTACCCCTTTTTTACACAAAATGCAGCCATGTGCGAAACCTTCATTGAGACACTTTCAACCTTCTCAATTACACAGTACTATTCCACAATTAAATTTGTTCAAGTAGCATCATGCAATAAAGAGTACACACTAAGTGATTGAATTACGCACAAGAAACAGGATCGATACTGCTGTCACGTTCAACTGTGAAAAACGGAGCTTAACGGTCCCCCAATTTTTTCACAGAGTAGCAAGCCCTAATGCATCATACCAGTTTATTTGTCGGCTTGCGTAAAACTATCTACAGTGCTCACGGATTAAAACGTGACATCGCATTATTTTGTGTAACTATGTATGCGGGTATGCGCAGTTCCTCAAGATAACCATGCGATGTTGCGACATCAGTAACGATAATGTCGTCTGTGATGTACGCATTCCAGTCAAATTTACACTTATATCACCCTGATTGTAGATGGCGGAAACGAAATTACAGGCTATTCTTAAGTTTTTCCATTTGGATCCGTGACATAGCACCCTGTTTTGAAGAATCAAACTAGCAACAAAATTTTAACTGCGTGTCCTTATCAAAACACACGTAAATATAAAAACAAGTGGAACGTAGACGAGGAAAGATAAATTCAAACGCAAGACAAATTCAAACGTAGGCTCATAAATCTCATGACACCCTTGGAGTTGGAGATATGCAACTCTTTTTTATTTGTAATTGCGCAAGTTGTAATTTATCCTTGGTTTTTCCTCAAGCGTTAAAATGAGACAAATACAACACAAGTATATTTACATCAATATATTTATGAAAAGTACAATGGCACGAAACCAACAATTTCCTGGCGTAGATTTTTTGATTAAATAGAGCACTGTCTGGATCAAGAGAAAAAAAAAGAAAGTGTTGTCGTATCGCTTAAACAAAACAGCCTAATGACGTAACCACGATTAGCATAAAGTTATTTACTCAGCAAGCATGCAATGTGGTATGTTTTCGAGTTATCATTATATTTATGAACAACGTGCGAAGGTAATGAAAATGATGAACTTACCTTAACATTTAACCGAGACTTGTCTTTCAAGGAGCCTGTTAATCCTGATAACCTATTCACACCTTAAAGCCACCACGTCCATTCGTACTGCTTTAGGAAGAAGTTTTGAAGGAACGCTTGCCGCAAGCATGGGTATCCATTTTTTCTCGCACGAAAAGTTGACGATCGCCAATCCAGCAGCGTACAGACGCATACGCACACAAAAACACTTCCACGTCCGTCCACAATTTTTTCGCCACGTACAGCGAAGTAGATTCCTGAGAGCTGCGCGATTATCTTGTGTAAATTGGAGCAGCAGTTGAACACGAAATAAGAGCAAAAGGAATTAAAATTAATAAACTCGATCAGCACGGCACCCATGACTCCGGCGAGCAAAAAAGCAACAATGGCGCGGATGGATACAGTGCATGCCATGCACATCACAATGAACATTACAATACTCTTTGAGATCAATGGTTTACGCACTTTTCACTAGAACTAAATTTTCCTGAGCTTATTGGCGAACGACGTTTCATTTTTTAACAATTATTGACGCAATGTTATTACCATACGACTGAATGTTTGTGCAAACTATTTTCTTCGTCGTTACTTGAAATGGGCCGCGGCACTCTCTTTCCTGCTGTGTCGACAGACTGGTGTAAGCCACGGCAGGGCTGCAGGGCGCCTACGTGCACTTCTTCGAACTACGTTCTCCGAATTGTCCACCCATCCGATGGGCGCCCTTTTTTGTATTTTTTTTTACTGTGCGCACCCCTTGCAACCAATGCAGTCAGGCGAGGTTTTTCGGACAATGGATTTCAACTTACTCCCGCGAGCCGAAAAAGCTACACGTGGAGGACCTTTGAGACAGGCATTCGGTGGAGCTGAAATCACTGCTTCGTGTACGCTGGCTACGAAGACGCGTTTCAGCCAAATTTGCATCTTATTTCGCAAGGACTTATAATGATAATAATATTATTCAATCAACCAATAGTCACTCAATCATTTTTAACGTATTCAAGAACAACCACAGGGTTTTTCACGCTGGCGCGCGCGAAAATAAAACAAAAATAAACAATACATTACAGACTGTCCACAGAAAAGCAAATCAATGAAAAGAGCAAAAACGAGCTGTCGAAAAAAAATAATGCAAAATGGGAACAATAAACAAAAGAGTAGATATTCATGGAATGGGACTGAAAAATAATGTGAAATATACACAATCGTGGCTTCCTGAAAGACGGAAAAGGAAAGAATCTGTGCATATGCAAATCTACATTAGGACAGGGCAGCCTTCACTGACAAAACAAAATGACTGTAGACTATGAAAAACATAACGAATCAAGAAAGTTGACGTTAGAGAGACTCGGTATTCTGTAAAGGATAGAGTGTTGAAAGAAGCTGGTAGGTACATGTAACGGTCGATTCTCTCTCGATAACTTACGCAAAGTTTGAAGATTATTACAACCGAGAAGGGCAGAATATCTCACCCTGAACTAGCTTGTAAATAAATAACAGCTCAGCGCGATTTTGCCGGCCATTAACTGATGGCAAATATAATATTCCAGCAGTATTGAAAGGATTCTAGTGAAACGATGGGGATAAATGCTTATGAAATTTTTCTGGACTCACTCAGTGGCGCTACTGCTGGATTTAGCAAGGCCATTCCAAATCAGATATGCATATGTACTCATGTTGAGCACAACATATCACGGTGTACCATTTGTAGAAGGCTGTAGGAGAACCAGATTCTCGCGAGATGTTGAGCCAACAGGAAGAGAATGAAGGCCTCGCATGGCAGCACATTTAATGCAAGTAGGAAAAATTCAGCATGCTATCAAAAAGAACACCAAGATAACTGATCTCATAAAACTTACATAACGACACAGTATGACAGCATATGGATTTGCTGTTGGACGTTTTTCGAAATACAACAACAACAACAACAACAACTATAATAATAATAATAATAATAATAATAATAATAATAATAATACACTCATATCATTCTGACATGGCCGAAAATATCTAGCCACATTGAATGAAATGCCAGTGTCCTGGTGCCCATGAATCTCTATACGCGAGTGTGCTCTTGCGCAGTTTGGTGAGTATGTACCGGCATACATATCTTATAAGTAAGTGCACTACCGTGTTGGTGTTGAAAGGATATGTTCGCAAGCAGTTTGAATCGTTACGCGCCTGCACAGCAAGGGGCTGTTTACATAATGTAGAGTTAGGCTTAGGTAACACGCCAGCCCGCAAAAAAATGTGTCATACTAATTGTATTCACAAGGCAATGTTTAGGCTAATCCTGATGATGGCACGTGCGCTTTAGTGACCTCGACCAAGTAATGACACACCGACACAAAATAGAAGTTTTGTGAATTCGGCAGCCTACGTTAAATGTTGCTATAAAGCTTCAGCATTTCATTACATGGTCCATTAAATATGTATCTCGTGTGAGTCAGTTGCACCTTTCTTAACGTACATGTCTATGACGTGAGATTTATTTGACGCTTGCAAACATTACAATAAATTAATTGTTCACTTGTAATTGTTCACATTAAATTTTTGATAAATTTATTATGTGCACAGCCAGGAACATTATACATAGCCGAAGGAAACGCAAGATGTATTTTTGCAATAAATTAGTACAACTTCCATCTTGAATGTAATCATAATAGTGCCTGCAAGTTGCATTCACGTAAGTTCTTTTTGTTTTTGAAAATACTGCCTTAAAAATTGCACTGCGCATGCAATTTTAGTAAATGGCTGCTGAAAGCAATCGCAGATGAGGGGTCAACAGGATTAATAGAAATATTGTTATATGAAGGGAGCATATAGCCATCAAAACTTTCAAATAATCAGAAATTTTGTCCACCGATGTGGAAGCTAAAAGTGCATTGAAATTACTATTTCTTGCTGCCACTTTAAACAATGCATTAATGTGAACAATATAACTTGCATGCATTTTGTCTTTACATATACTATATAGGATTGCTCTATAATAATAGCGAGGTTCGGAAGCTTCAATACGTTTTGTGACTTGACACGATTCCTTCCTCGTAAAACATGTCTGCTCTTGTATACAATATTTACGTCGTAATAATTGCAACCTATTGTTTCAAACCTAAAGCCATGAAAAATGTACGAGTTAAATTACATGAATGCATGCATATATGTATTCAACTGAGTTGCAACTATCACGTACACAAAGCTGACCTGAAATTTCGGTTTTTTTGCATGGCAGAAACAACATATATATTTAATACTCCTATTGTTATGAAAAATAAGCAGGTCAGCTTTGTGTACAAATTGTTATATATTACAATTCGCATAAAAGTGTGATCACGGTGCCAAATATATACGTGGTTCATCCCAAATAAGAGAGCACTTCCACATATAAGGACCCACTTGATATGTTATATATGGTGTGGCCGTGCCTTATTTGGCCGGATTTGACTCCTTATATGGGCCAACCGCGTCATATATGGCCGTATATAACCCCATACATGAACCGACTCCGCCAGATATACATCCATATAAGCTTATATCTGGCCACATATGCTGCCATATATGCTTATATGTGGCCAAATATGCTGCCATATAAGCTTATATCTGGCCACATATGCTGCCATATATGCTTATATGTGGCCAAATATGCTGCCATATATGCTTATATGTGGCCACATATGCTGCCATATATGCTTATATATGGCCAGATATAACTTATATATGGGCCATGTATGGCGTTTCCGTAAGGGTAGGCCTAAAGTGAACAGCTCTCGTTTTTGAAGAGTTTAATTTTAAAAAAAAATATTGCATGTCCAAGACGCTAGCTTTATTATTACCTGGTTTGTGTCATTGATTAAATCTTTATAGTGTTGAGCAGTGAAAAGTAAGGCTGTGTCATCTGCGTGTATAACATACTTTACGGATGCGTCAATGTTTACGATATCATTAATATATACGCAGAATAAAAGGGGTCCCAAGATACTGCCTTGGGGCACACCTGCTAAAATTTTTTGTAAATTGGAGGTGTGATCGTTGATGACCACCATTTTGGCAGTGGCGGTCACGGCGGCTGAATTTTGCAGGAACCGCTGCTGGGACGAGTCTCTGCGGACACGTTATCGTAATCGTACAAGTAAGCGCTTCTTTTTGTCGCATTTTTATCTCCTCGCTAAAGTGACCAACTTGCTGAATTGCTAGTTTTATTGACTAGGTGGCCACGAGTAGCTGAATTTTGTTTTTTTGTTTTTTGCCGCTGTGCTGTATGCTGCCCATCGCGGAGAGTGTTAATTTTATTTACTCGCTGTTTTATGTTGTACGCAGATAAACCACTCATAGAGCTTGTCAGCTCCTCTTGTCAAGGCATGCATTTTGTCCAAAAGCGATGGCGAAGTAGTCGCAGCCCTCTGTGTGTATGGCCGGCAATGGCGAGGCGTGTTCTCATATGGCAGCCCTGCTGTTTCACTTATAGAGTACGGCGGGCGCGCGCAAGACGGTGACTCCTGCACATATGTCGCCAACAGCTGGCTCCCACCATACGGCTCCCACCATCATAGCGTGGCCAGTGGCACAAATGGACTTTTCTTCGTCTACGATGAAGAAGATGATTCTGGATGGCGAGTGTCGCTCAAGGAACACGCCAAATGGTCGGTCGAAGCTTGCGGCACCTTCCCCAACAAAAGCGGAATGGAAGGTACTGTATGACGTTGTAGCTGTCTCAGGACTTCATCCAGCAATACTGAGTACCCATCCAGACTACAGCGACATGTTTGTACCGGTTATAAGGGCCTGCAACAGCTCAAACTTTCGCCTCATCTGCGACTGCCCTGCAAAGAACTTGGACTACAAGGATCTTATGCAGCTGTGTGAAAGATCTTTGACAGCCTCGTCATCACGCAACAAGCCTGTGAGAGCATTCAGACCAGGACGAGGAGTCAGGCATTAAGCGTCAACTGGTATGCATATCGCACCGGCCACATCACTGCATCAAAGTTATATGATGTGTGTCACACACGTTTAGAGTCACCATCTCCGTGTCGCGTCAAGAGCATATGTATTCCTCATGTATACGGCTAGCCCTCCACTTTTCCAATAAAATATGGGCGGGAGAAGGAAGCAAAGGCACTTTTGAAATATAAAAGTGTGAGTGAAAATCTGCATGAAGGTGTCCATTACAAAGAAGCAGGGATTTTTATACCAACTGAGCACGTGTACTTAGGTGCAACACCAGACTTGCTGGCTGAGTGAAACTGTTGTGGGGCAGGTGTTGTAGAAGTAGGGTACCCTTGGAAAGTAAAAAATGGGCAACTCAGCGACCTGCTAAGTGACACGAATGGCTGCGTGACAGAAGTAGACAGGCAGCTTCAAAAAAAACTCACCGGTATTACTACCAAGTTCATTTGCAAATGTTCGTGTGCAAGACAAGTTACACTGACTTTGTCCTCTAGAACAAATTGAGATAAACGTGAAGCGCATTTACATTGATGAAACCTTCGTAACCTCACAAGTTGACAATGCCAGAAAGTTTTTCAAGAGTGTTTTATAACACAGTTAGTTGCACACTGATTCACCAACCATAAAAAGAATGACTTGAGCAAGATGGCCTTTCAACAATGAGTGTAGACACCAGCTCTATTAGAGTCTTGCCCGCACGTGATGGTCAGAATGCCAATAATAGCAGTCCTCACAGTGACATGGAGGATCCTGATACCTTTTGTGTATGCAAGGGGCTGGAAGAAAGAAGAATGATTGCATTCGATGGTGCCAGTTGTGAAGTCAAGTGGTTCCATTTTGACTGTGTCGGGATGAAGAGAGTGCTGAAACGCAAGCACTGGTTTTGCGAATCATGCTCTGAGTATAAAGCTCGAAATCAAATCTATTTACACAGCTGTTGTCAAAACGAATGCAAAAAATGTTGCCAATGCGCGTTTATTGAAGAACCGTCACTTGTATCTTCATCAAAGTGGTAATATTTACACTAGACCTTACAGGTGGCAGCATAACACAATGAAAAACATTTAAAGAATGGATATGCATGAAAAGTAAAAAAAATGCATTGAGTAACACTGTTCATTTATCCATTCAAAATTACTTACAGGTCCAATAAAGGGCATTGAGTAAGGGGGGCATCAGTATATACATTGCGAAAAAATAGAAAAAAAGTTAAAAATAACAAGGAAACAAATAAACAAAAAGCAAACAATTTATAAACACCAAGGTGCAACAAATTTATACACAATAAAAACGCAACGAAATCAGGTTATTATGAAATGGTTCACTAATAGAGATGGATAAGATGTCATCTGGAAGGCTGGTCCAATGTGTTCTGGCTTGATATAATGGTGGTTAGTTAAGTGCCAGTGTGTGACTATGAATGCGTATGAAACTACGTCCGTTGTGAATGCGTCGAGATGTGCGCAATGGGACATGAAGTGGCAAACAGTGTCATTTGTTACTGTAGATGTACTTATGGAATAAACATAAAAGGGCGACTACGTGGCATTACCCAGTGACAATAATGCGAGGTCTTGTTTCATTAGGGTGATGCTTGAATAACAGCAACATGTGTAAAAAGCAACAGGCCAATGCGTATCTGTGAAGTCAGATTCCACAACACACAAACGATACCTAGCCAACTGGAACCACTGACGTATACAGGTTAGTTACTGCACAGCAAACTTTTGCTATGTTGTCAAAACGCACATCGTTGTCACTTCTGTTCATGAACTCTACCGGCAAAAGGAATTTCGCGGTGATCTGGCAGCCGTAATAAACGCATTTACTAGTATTGCTATGTATCACGGTGTCTTGTCAGTGCGTTTTAGAGGGATTCATGTTTATGAGTTGCACCAGCGGATTATATTTTCATACATAATATTATGAAAGCTGTTAACTGTGAAACTACAAAAATAAGCATTGACACACGAGCAATCACATACAAAGTCATAGTACTCAAATATATGTAAATGTTCATGTACAACCGAAGAGATAACACAACGTAACTGCATAAAACCAAAATTCTACGTCATAGACCTAACAAAATGGCCCACACAGCATAATTCTTCAAAAGATTTTTACACAGCATATGTTGAACATTTTCAGACAAGGTTCCTTGATTGCTGCGATCGTGAATACCACAGTCACTTTCCGAGATGTTTAATTGAATGGCACGTCAAAGTTGCCCAAGTTCGTTAGGGTACAAACTACCTATACAATTCTGTCAATATGGCATTCATTCGTACCGCAATTCTTCAGCATTTAAACGGGCAATGTGTGTTTCAGTAGAGTATATTTATTTCGTACCGTTCCGGAGACTCGCTCCACATGAATCTGGACATTGGTGATTTCTCTCGTCTATTCGATCTCTGTGCTGGAGAACTGCTTTTGTTCTTTTGTAAAAGCAATAATGGCGAGTGCACCACAACACATCCCAACACTCCCAGCTATTAGGAAACCCCTGTCTGCTAATACAACATCGCCTCTGTCTAGATGCTGGAGTACCGCTCTATCCTCTGTGATCATTTTGTCACTGTCATGTCTCTCTCTCCCTCCTGATCTTCGTCTTTTCTCTCTTCCAATCTTTCCTATCATCTCCTCCCTTCTGTTTACATCCATCTTCCAGGTGGCAAGGGTTAACCTTGTGTATTGATTGATATGTGGGGTTTAACGTCCCAAAACCACTATATTATTATGAGAGACGCCGTAGTGAAGGGCTCCGAAAATTTCGACCACCTGGGGTTCTTTAACGTGCACCCAAATCTGAGCACACGGGCCTACAACATTTCCGCCTCCATCGAAAATGCAGCCGCCGCAACCGGGATTCGAACCCGCGACCTGCGGGTCAGCAGCCGAGTACCTTAGCCACTAGACCACTGCGGCGGAACCTTGTGTAAATATGCACTCTCTTGGTCATATATTATTGGGTTATAGTTGCTTTGTACAGCTGGCGCTGGCATGCTTTTTAATTGTGCTGCCGCGTCCCCATGTTGGGCTCGATGGTGGGTGGCTGGCATGGCTGCAGAATTCATATATACTTTATGGCCTCTTTTTTCATTTACTAAACTGTCTGATCGCCCTCTTCCTAAGAGGGGGCGCCCCGAAACAACACTGAATGTATTCATAAAGCTAAAGAAATTCTCCCGCGCTTCCATGTGATCCACTGTGAAACATAAGAAAAGATTGCAAGAACCATCTCTCCGTTTGTCGTTTTCAAATGTCTCACCAGTACCCTTGGTGCAGGGTATCAGGCTACACGTATGGCTAGTGCGAACCTTCTTCTCGAAGTCCAACCCGAAACCATGCATGAAAGTTTGGCAAAACTTACCTCTTTTGGAATCACACCTGTACCTATCACACCACACCGTTCCCTGAACCGTTCCCGAGGCATAGTGTCTGATCAATTGTTTGATTGATATGTGGGGTTTAACGTCCCAAAAGCACCATATGATTATGAAGGACGTCGTGGCGGAGGGCTTCGGAAATTTCAACCACCTGGGGTTCTTTAACGTGCACCCAAATCTGAGCACACGGGCCTGCAATATTTCCGCCTCCATCGGAAATGCAGCCGCCGCAGCCGGGATTCAAACGCGTGACCTGCGGGTCAGCAGCCGAGTACCTTAGCCACTAGGCCACCGCGGCGGGGTTAGTGTCTGATCAAGACCTAATTATCATGACAGAGAGCGAGCTCCTTGAGGGCTAGAACGAACAGCATGTAACGCATGTACAGAGAATTAGGATAAGGCGTGACAAAAACAGCAAAAAAAGCCCCGACAAAGCACCCCATTCTTACATTTTGCACAAGCACACTTCCAGAATATATCGAAACAGACTCTTTGAAGTTAAAGGTTCGACCCTAACTCCCCCACTCCAGACGTTGTTTTAAGTGTCAGCGATTCGGCCATGGTTTTCAGAGCTGCTCCGGCCGTCAAACCTGTGCAAAGTGCAGTTAGCATGAACATGCTATAGACCACAGTATATCCACTGCGCGAACTGCGATGGTGGACACCCCGCTTGTTCTCGCACATGCCCTACATGGAAACATGAAAAAGAAGTACTCACACTGAAAGTAAATGAAAACATCTCGTTTAGGGAGGTGCGCAAGCGTCTACTAATGCAGGGTGCTTCGTTGGCGGAGGTGGCACGAAAGGGGGCAGTGCCACCAAAATCCGCGGCGCCCGCACGTACCACACAGAGTGGATGAGCGGCAGCGCATTCACCCCCTCAGTGGAAGTAGCACAGGCTCTTCCGCCACCAAAAGGCTTCCAGGGCTCCGGTCTCTAAGCCCCAGGGCCTTTTGTCTCGACAGATAGCCCTAAGACCTAGCTCCGTGCTGTCACGTGCGAACCGAGACTGGGCATCTAGCGCCTCGTCCGATTTGATGGACACAACAGCAAGTCGTTCAACGGTGTCTTCGGCACCGAAGGACAGGCGCGACTCTTTGGAGCGCGCCAGAAAATCAAAAACCATCATTACGTGGCCTGACAAAGGCTTTTGACTTAATGCAATACTTCTTTAGTACACACAGCACTCATTTACACTCATAATGGATACACAAATAATACAATGGAACGTCAGAGGACTGCTTAGAAACCACGACGATACTCAAGAACTCTTACACAAACATTCCCCAAAAGTGCTGTGCGTACAAGAGACACACTTAAACTCCAGGAACACCAATTTTCTACGTCGTTATGTAATATTCAAAAAGGACCGCAATGACGCTGTAGCGTCATTTGGTGGTGTGGCCATTATAGTTGATCAGGGCGTAGCATGTACACATCTACCACTACAAACATTCCTTGCAGTGGCTGTTCGAGTAGTTCTTTTGAACAAACTTGTAACCATCTGCTCTCTTTACATACTTCCACAGTACCGTGTCGAAAACACGAATTCCAGTCACTGATACATGAACTACCGGAACCTTATGTACTCCTTGGGGACTTCAGTGCACACAACGGTTTAGGGGGCGACTCTCGCTGCGATGCACGAGGTCGCCTAATCGAACAGTTTCTTTTTTCTTCGGGTGCGTGTCTGTTGGATAGAAAAGAGCCAACATACTTTAGCCTCGCCAACAAAACCTGCTCATGCATAGTCTCAGCATTGTGTCCTCATCGCTTGTACCCCTGGTTCAATGGAAAGTAATTAGCAATCCTTTCGGAAGTGATCACTTTCCGATCATTCTAAGTACACCACTAGAAAAAGGTCCCCGTCATGTTCCCAGATGGCAGACAAACAAAGCGGACTGGGAAAAAGTCAGAGAAGCTACTCGATTGAGTTGGTCGGACATATGTCAATTAAGTATAAATGCAGCAGTACACTTCCTGACAGCACTTATTATTGATGCTGAAACAAAGTGTATCCCACAAACTGGACGCTCTACCAGGCGACACTTTCTTTGGTGGAACAGTGAGTGTCGGTATGCACGTAGAAAGCAAAATAAAGCATGAAAGCTGCTTCGAGATTCTCCGATGGCGGAGAATCTTACAATTTTTAAAAACATAAAGTCTGAAGGCAGGAGGACGCGCCGACAGGCAAGAAGAGAAAGTTGGCACAACTTTATTTCAGGCATCAATTCACATACACAGGAGGCTAAAGTCTGGAACATGATTAGGAGAATAGCAGGAATACAATTACATTCACTCCCTGTCGTAAACACACAAGGTAACAGCTTGGAAGATCCAGAAAACTTTCTCAGCGCACTCTTCGAAAAAGTCTCCGGCTCGTCACACTATAGTGAAGCTTTCCAAAGATACAAAACAAGACCTGAAAAGCAGAAAATAGAACACAAATGTACAAAACACGAAGCATACAACCAAGCTTTTAGCTTAGCTGAGCTCCAAACATCAATAATATACTGCAGCCATTCCGCCCTAGACTCTGATCGTGTGGTGTACAAAATGTTGAAAAACCTACCAATCAAAAAGCAAGAAACCCTACTTTGCTTGTACAATGCTATCTGGTTCTCTGGCGCTATCCCTATTATTTGGAAAGAGGCTATAATTTTTCCCATTTTAATAGAGGGCAAAGACGCTTTCTCAGTTTCAATCTATAGGCCCATTGCACTTACAAGCTGCCTTTGTAAACTTTTTGAAAAGATGATGAACCGCCAACTTTTGCATTTTCTTGAAACACACAATCTGCTCGACCGATTCGAGTGTGGGTTTCGAGAGGGTAGATTCACCACCGACCATCTGGTGCGTATAGAGGCAGAGATCCGAGATTCTTTCGTCCACAAAAATACTTCGTCTCTGTGTTCCTCAATTTTGAAAAGGCTTACGACACAACATAGCGTTTTGGCATATTAAGAGACTTGTCTCACCTGGGAGTGCGCAGCAGAATGCTTTCCATAATCTAGAGTTACTTGTCCAATGGGACATTCCGTGTCTGTGTGGGCAGTGTTCTCACAGAAACATTTGTCCAAGAAACGGGAGTACCACAAGGCGGTGTACTTAGTTGTATACTTTTTATTATCAAAATTAATTCCTTGCGCCTGTCTATCCCCCGCAATATGTTCTATTGTAGTAATGTCGATGACGTCCAGCTTGGCTTTAAGGCATGCAACCTGGCAATGTGTGAGCGGCAGGTTCAGCTAGGTTTAAACAAGGTCTCCAAATGGGCAGGAGAAAAGGGATTCTGACTGAAACCACAAAAAAGCACGTGTGTCTTGTTCTCCCAAAAGAGAGGCATGTACTCAGAACCTTTCAACTGAATGATCAACGTCTGTCTGTTCATGCCGAGCATAAATTTTTGGGCCTAATCTTGTACCACAAGCTAACCTTCATACCAAACATCAAGTATTTAAAAACGAAATGTGTGAAAGCCATAAATGTTCTGAAAGTGTTGTCACGTGCTACGTTGGGTAGTGACAGGCAATGTCTCATAAATTTGTATAGAAGCCTCACTTGCACCCGCTTAGACTATGGGGCCGTTCTTCGTCAGTCTGCGACTCAAAGTATTTTGAAGATGCTGAACCCCACGCACCATTTGGGCATCCGCCTTTCTACTGGTGCTTTTCGCACCAGCCCCGCAGAAAGCTTTTACGTTGAGTCAAATGAGTGGTCGCTTCATCTGCAGACAACTTACATGTCCTTTGTATATTTCTTTAAGGTGAAAGCACACAAGAAGCACCCCTCATACTCCACTAATAATGATTTGTCGAGCTCCATTCTGTTTCAAAACAGGCCTTCGATGAAGCAGCCCTACTCAGTTCGCCTGAAAGGTCTAGCTGAGGAAACTGGTGTGTTACTTGATTACAGTTTAATGACTCCTGTAGAATACCCGCCACCGTGGCTGAGGCAGATTATCGACTGCGATGTGCAGTCGATAATCTGCCTCTTAGTCTAACTCCTCTGCCTCTTAGTCTAACTGTCTGCCTCTTAATCTCTAATAATCTGCCTCTTAGTCTAACTCCTCTGTGTCCTACGCTGCGGTCGGCCCATCCTTCTCGTATGCTGGCCCTCTACGTCCAGACACAAGTATCTTCACCGCGGAAGGTTACGCGATACTCGTGGCCGCTAAACGCATCCAACAATTACAACTACAAAAAGCAGTCATTAATACGGACTCCCTCATTGTGGTAACAGCACTGCAGACACTTAAAAAAAACCCTGTCGTCATCTAACTTTACTCTATTTTATGCACACTCTACACACTCAAACAACATGTTGTAGTGTGCTGGGTACAAGGGCACCGTGATATCCAAGGCAGTGTGACGGCGCCGTCCGCTTGCTGCATCCGTCCACGAAAGCACTGCCACTACACTCATATCAATCCCGGCCTTTGATCTTAAACCGTCTATCAAACGAAAGCTCAGGGACTACTGGCAGAGCGAATGGGACAGACACACAAAAAAACAAACTACACGTGATTAAGCCACACCTTGGTCATTGGCTGCCAGTATCAAAATCACGTCGTAATGAGGTAACACTTACAAGGTTCAGCATAGGACACACATACACGGCACACTCATATCTTTTGTCCGCTGACGATCCACCATTGTGTGACAGATGTGGAGAAGCACTAACGGGTCTTCCCATTTTAATCCAGTGTGAACAATTGACACTCTAAGAAGACAACACTTTTCATTACCCCACCGACAACATATACTGTTACACCCTGCCATGTTCGTCGGTGGATAACCACTTTTCACTCATAAATCGTTGCTAGCTTTTTTAAGAGATGTCCTGATGACATTTAAGCGCTGATGAAGCATTTGTGCTAGTGCAAAATATTTTTACACATGATTTTACTATCAAAACCTTTTGTCACCCGTTTTTGCTATACATATCACGCCATTGTCATAATTTTAATACTTACATTTTAACCCACGTTGGCGTGAGAAATTTTAAGGCCCCTATACAGCCACGCATCATATCATTGTCAACTTCTCTAGTTACTTAAATAGCGCTCTTTGGCCATCGATTGGCCTTTGCGCCATTAAGCCCTACACATCATCATTATCACTGTCACGTCCACCAAAGGATTTTGAAATGAATGTAATCATGGGTGGTGGACAGATGCCTTTAAGAAATTTCACGGTATTGTGGAGCTCGTATTGTGACAGTGTCTCTGCCCTTTTAATAATGATCTGGGGCTCTGAATGAATATTTCAAAACAATCCAAGATTACCCGTACCTTCAAGCCGAAACTCTAAAAAAAAGCAACTAGCACAGTTTTCATAATGTGTTCTTTCTCTGGCCAATACATCAGTAAACCGAGCCAGTCATAGCAGACATTTAGTCACTACTCAAGGATTCCACATGCAGTGGGCTGTGACACGCTAAAACGATATGTAAGATTCTGAGTGTGGAGCCCCAACCTCAGCATCATAAAGAAATAACATCATTTCATCAAACTGGATGAGGGCATTCCTTCAGCAGTGCGAGGCGTGATTTTTCAGAATGTTGAACAATGAAAGCAACATTACAAAATAAGGAGAACTGGCGTAAAATGCCACTTTTTTGTCATTTTCCTAAAGCTGTCTTCCGAGAATTTAGATGCTGACAAGTTCAGCGTGACATTTGTGAGCTCGTTCAGCAGATTGGGTGTCGCATCTTGAAGGTGCTGGATGTCGTTGCCTGTCGAATCTGTTTGGCAGCTGATGCCTAGCCAGAAAAGAAATGCATAGCAGACAATTCAGTTTCAGAAGCTCATTAGGTGGAATATAAATTGAGTGGCTACAATGACAGGCCAGGAAAAACGCATTAGCTGATAAAACAGCATGGTATTTTGAATACGCCTGGTAAATGTAACTTGACAAATTCATTTTATTGGATGTTGAAGGCCTCGAAGAAGAAAATTACGGTGGCAAAGTTCTCTGTCAGGCACTGCTCGCTTCTTGTCCACGCTTATTCCACCTGGGATGTCCACACTTGCAACTTGAAAAAAAAATCATCTACGTTGTTTTTACAGGCAAATGTAAGTGGATATAAAATACTATAGCCAATTTTCACCTGCAGAAACTTGTTGCTGGCTCCGGTTTAGCCGTGTTTTCAGGTAATTGTACCTGCCTTCGTGTTGGCAGGCGTTGTTTCATAGCCCAGGTTTAGTGAAGAAGACCAGTCAAGGCTACATTCATCAAAAAGCTTGGCAGGTGAACCTGCGTTTTAAAAGAAAAGACGTTTTTGATACACAGACATGTACGACCACAGTCGTCACGGAGTTTGGTAAGTGAACCTGCGTGCGAGAAAAGGGGGTGTCGAAATGCGTGAGCGCGCGCGCACACACACACACACACACACACACACACACACACACACACACACACACACACACACACACACACACACACACACACACACACACACACACACACACACACACACACACAGCTGAATTCTCAATGTTTCACTTGGGTGTGACTTATCCAACAGTGCTTTTGCAGTCTGGGCTCGAAATTTTCTTGGGCGTCGTTCTGACGTGCAGCCCGAACGACTGCTAGCTTGCGAGCTACCACGAAAAAGTTTCTTTCCACAGCCCCCCCCCCCTCTTTTTTTTTCGCATGCCATGCTACGTCGCTCTCTCAAAAGCAGCAACCTTGACAATATTTATTGTTTTATTGCTAATAGGCTGCTGTTAACTTAAGCTCCCACGATACATATTTTTTTTTACCCCGCTACGCCCTACATACATCTTAAAGGCGCATCGCAATTTTCTTCACGCAGTGAGCACAGTGATGTTGCCACTCGGTCTCTTGTTTTTCTTTGTTTTTTTTCTACACACGGTGCTAAACTTGCGAAATGACGCTTAAGTATCCGATATAAAACGTATTTAACACCCTCGGTACTTGTCGATGTCAGTCGTTACCGGGCGGTTCATCCGGACGATCCACTCACGACAATGCTCTTCCGACAGGAGCCTCGTCTTCTCGAACTACGTTGCGCGCACTTTCGGGACTTTCTTTGCTGCTGCTTTTTATTTTCATCTGTTTGCTCTGCGCACGGCTGGTGCAACCGACTATCGCACAGTAAATCATTGCCGCACGCAGTATTAGAATACACGACCATGATAAGTTTGCTGAGTGCTCTCGTTAACGTGTTTCCCGTGTTCCACCGGCTGACTGAAAACGGAGTGGCTATTAAAAAGAGAAAAGAAGAGAAAAGCGAGCCCCGTTATTGTCTGCTTCAATGAGCGACACCGCCACAGTAGCTCACGAGGGATGGGGGTAAGGAGGGATAAAAAGGATAGGAGTAAAGATGTGGGAAAGCCGAAGAAGGAGAAGAGAAGAAGAGACGTGTGGTGAGCCACAGCGAGCGAGGACAAACCGAGGGGATAGAAGAGATAGGAAAGATGGAGCACGGTCACTGGAGTCCGAGGACGGGGCGCACCTGCGAGAGCTCCTTTCGGCGTCGGTGGATGGCGTAGAACAAGTCCAGTAAGTCAGAGCTGCACTGTCGTCGGAGGTGGAAGGTCGTCGGCGGCAGGAGATGACGTAGGGCGAGCCCAGTCGGCCAGAGCCACGATGACGCGGGAGATCGCAAGCGCGCGGAGCGCGCGAGCGCACGACCGGTCGGCCCGAAATCCAGCAAGCGAGAGCTGACTGAAAACTTCAAAATGGTGAATTCCTCATAACGCGTCGCGCAATGCGCGTCAATGAATACCCCCTATTGGCTACATGCCGTCAAATGAGACAGCTCGACGCGCGTCGGTTTGTTACAGTCGCTCTCGACTACCATCTTTGCTCTCGAAACGCGGACTCACTGTGGTAAAGCGCAAATCTTTTGACGGATACGAACTTGAGCTTCCGGGCACTTTGTGCTGTGAAATACTTTTCACTAAATAATTATGTCACTGTTGGTTGTCATGTGCGGCTGGTGCATCTTCTTATGCCAGAACAAGTATAGCAACAGCAAAGCTCTCCATGATACCACCCGGTAAGAGCAACGAGTTGCGACAAAATACATGGTTGCTTAGAATCCGGCCGGTTTAGACTCAATTTTGTGACGTTGCGAGTCTCTCACTTTGAATATTTGTCGAAGTTTGCTTTATTAGCTTTATTTCCGCTATAACGCACCAGACAAGTCGCAATTAATGTGCAATACGCTGCTACCTCTCACACAGGTTTCAATAATTATTTGCGGGGTCTATTTTTGTTGTTGACAATACATGATTACGTTTACTGCATGATAATCAGCGCCAGTTTGTGCGCTTAGCACGCACGCGAAAGGATGATCGAAAATGTTATTTCGAAACTTCATATACCGAGCAGTTCATCCGAATAAATAAAAGGTGAGTTCATAAACACAAAATGAGTAGCCTCCATTGGCCTTTGTTGTGTTCTCGTATGTTTCAGAGGAAGTTGCTTTCTCTGGCTCTCTTACGAGGACTGTTCAGCAGAGGGACTTTCCATGGGAGGGCAGCTAAGCGAAGAATCCATGCCTTCGAGTCGTTGGTGCTTGCATCGTTTACGAACGTCATGTGTACGTGCCATTTCGTGCGATGGTTAACGTACTATTTCGTGTGAAAGTATAAATTCGCGACCGAAGCTCTCGCAAGTTGCGGTGACACGCTAAGTTGATTCACTCGCTAGCTGGTTCTTTCAATGATGCAGTTCGCAAGTCAGATACGTCCTCAATTTGCACTTGCAAAATATGATTATATTGTATAACCACCTCACAAAGCAACTACAGCTGATTAACGCATTAACTATACACGGCGTACGCCTTATAGCGTACGCCGTGTATAGTTATTATTATTAACATTGTTAGGGTGAAAAACTTAGATGCCTCAACAAACGCTAATTGTCCATCGGCGACTTCGCCATCTCGTTTCGAAAGCGTCGACGAGAGCTGTTGTTTCCACCGACGGTCATTTCGTGTGTTCTCTGCACATATTGTATACCATATGTGACACTACAGAAATGTGTCGTGCGCCAAGGCTGCACACATTTAGATAATTTTAGAATGAGTCGAACAGCTGGCGCGAATGCTCTGATCGCGCTGTCTGGCAAGCAAGCACTCTCTTCAAGAAAGGGCCTCTGCTATGCAGGAGATAGCCAGGTGGCGCCACGTTCGAAAAGAGAGTGCGGAGGAGAGGATGAAGAGGAAAAACGAGAGCGGAGAAGGAGAGTGTTTATATTTTGCGAAGTTTCGGAGCCTTTAGGCCAAAGGTCATCGCGGCGCCCCCCTCCTCTTTTATGCGAATTCGCGGCAACCTTTGCGCCCTAAAGAACTAGCAGACTCCACTCCCCCCCTGCACCCGTCCCAGCCCCCTGCCTACGCCTACAGTCGTTACGCTCAATTTCGGCGCCTCCTTTTAAGTAACCACAGAGCTGTTTAACCATTTTACTGTGCTTCATCTGTAGGAAAAAAATTAGTAAATTTCGGCGGAAGGCAACAAATAATACAGACTAAAACGTCCGACAAGCTAGGCTTTCACCTCCTCGGCAAGTCCCCAATTCGCATTCGCAAACACCATGATGGCGGTTCGCGTTCTTCTTCATCTTCTGCTTCGCCACCCAAACGCGTTCACCTGGCGTGCGCTCACCCGCTGGGCGTGTCGACTTGTCCAGCGTGAGATGCAGTACCACGGATGTTCGATATAAGCAGCACAGAGCGCAAGAAATATTTAGAAATATAGACACATAGATTGAAAACGAAAACAGGAAAAAAGAGAAAGATTCACAAAGAAATTTGAAAGAAATTGTATGAAAAGAAAACAGACATATAGCCAGAAAGGTGCCCCGCCGCGGTGGCCTAGTGGCTAAGGTACTCGGCTGCTGACCCGCAGGTCGCGCGATTGAATCCCGGCTGCGGCGGCTGCATTTCCGATAGAGGCGGAAATGTTGTAGCCCCGTGTGCCCAGATTTTGGTGCACGTTAAAGAACCCCAGGGGGTCAAAATTTCCGGAGCCCTCCACTACGGCGTCTCTCATAATCATATGGTGGTTTTGGGACGTTAAACCCCACAAATCAATCAATCAATTATTCAAATCAAATCAAATTAGCCAGAAAGGCAAAGAGATAGAAACAAAAAAGGAATCGCCAGTTAGAGAAAGAATTAAAAGATGGAAATAGTTAAAAACCAATAGATGTACGGGGATAAAAGAAATAGACAGAAACGAAAGAAAAGAAGGAACAGAAAAAATGAAAGCATATCCCAAGGGTGAATGATGATGAAGGGACTAAGCTCGTACTGCAGGGTCCTCGCGGCACGGCCTTGCAGGATGACGGCTAGCTTCGGCCTCCCGCACTTGCACGGCGGGGTCGCTTTTTGTAGCGCGAGCTGCCACCGCCCAGCGCGCACGTCGCTCGGCAGCCTTGTTCATCGTCCGTCGACGAGCCTCATTTGGCGCGCACCAACACGGCGCCACCGATGAACACGCAATCTCAGTGGCACGATCATCTCTCCATCCTTCCGTACGTGTGATGTATATCTTGTTTCCATAAAACTCACCTTTAGTTATGACCTTTTGCTACATACAAAACACTTCTAATGTGGGGGTGATCAGCGTATATGTATTCGTTATATAGTACAAGGAGTGCCATATATGGCCGAATTGGAGACTCAACTAGCGGTGGTTAAAAGCAATAACGGGGACAAACGCGTGACGCCTTGAGGAGCTTTGCCCTTCAGAAAACGGATCGAAGAGAAAAAATAATAAGGATCAAGAAAAGCCGCCCAGCTTCAAAGTTAGTCAAGCTTTCCGCCCTAATGCAAGGTGCGCCAGTTTTATTAGCACAGCATTCGCCAGCGAATTCCGTAATAATCTCAATTCTAACACACAGCCAAGCTTCTGCCTGTGAATACAGCGAAAACAACTTGCTTTGCTTGGAAATGCTGTGAAAGTAATTTTAATGCTTTACAAACATGCGCGTCCTGTATGCATACTGAACAATACAAAGTGAAATAGCAACGTTACTAGATTCTTCTTCGGTTGTCAAACTCCGCTGGGACGATGCGGCGAAACGCGGCCCCTTTCGTTTCCCTATCCCTAGGTGGCACTCGCGATGCCATTTGACCGGTCGCCGCGACGTAATGGATCCTATGCACAGTGTTAAACGGAGTTATTGCCATTAATTTGGCATTGCGGGAGTTATTTTCCGTGATGGTGCACTAAGGTTATTACGAGGCAATTAAAGCACGAGTTGTGCGGCTAATGTGGTGCCACGTGGCGGAGATGCGAGTGCGATGCCTGAATCTTGCGGACAGTGTGTTAATTTAGCCGTATTGAGTTCTTGTTGTTTAAAATTGAACCGTATATAATAAAAAACCGTTGCAGTCGGCGTAAGGGTAAACGCTGGAGGACTGTACAATTGAATTCAGGTGCATGTTAGAGAAACCACAGGCGGCCAAATTTTTCAAAGCTCTTCAACACGACGTGCCTCATAATCGTATGACCTTAGTTATTGTTATGTGATGAGACACACACAACATTCATCTGATGCCGCCGGATATATTGGAAGTGTAAAGCATTGAACAACTTGTTAGTTCAAATTACCTGAAATTTACGATCCGATCGTTTTTTTAAAGAAAAGATACCACACGAACTCAATAGATGTGTGTCTCTTATAAAGCTATAAAATGAAAAACACAATGAGTTCAGCAAAGTCTTATAAACACAATTTATTGAACGCTACAACGAACAAACTGGAAGTCACTTTTGTTCACGCGGTATCAAAACTACTACATCGTGAACATTGTACACGTGGTCCTTCAGGATATTGTCCTCCTCGAAGTGGTGGTCGCACACAGCGCAAGGTTTTGATAGTTCTTATTCCAATCTCGGTATTGGTCATTGCCACTCTTGAAGACCCTCCTCATCAATGGGTGGCTTGAAAAAATGCCTTTTTTTCGGTCGCAGATTTCGTTGAGTCGTAGCCGCTTCGGTAACCAGTGATAAAGCAGTGAGGGATGTTTTAGAACATCGAAAAACCTTCACACGACGGATGAAAGCTATGCAGCTAAAAACCGGTGCTATAACACAACAGAGCTGACAGCAAGTGAGACACAACGTCAATTGTCACCATGATATCGCTGTAAGCATCAAGGGGAGCACAAACTGCGTGAGTGTCGTCGATCTCGCCGAGACACACAATGACAGCGATTGCCATGGAACACTCTTGCACTATATTTGCACGCTACGAAGAAGCATTTGTTTCGCTTCGCCGGCGTGGTCGGTGGCGTGCGCCTAACCACCGAGAGCCTCGTGAAACTGGTCAAAAAACGGCGAGCGTGTCCCCTAGTGGGGGTGCATCGAAGGGTGACACCTAGTTGCGGCGGCGCAGTTTGCAAACTGAAAGAAGGATCTAGTAACGTTGGTGAAATAGTGCGTCAAAGCATGTGATTAAAAATAACGACTTCATGCTCCAAAGCCGATCACCCGCTACAAAAGGCACACACTTTACTGCACATATACCTCTACGGCCACGTAGCGTGTCCACAGTAAGTTCGAATATATTTCAGTGCTTGAACTATGCACCAGACACAGAATATATCGCTAAGTTTTCAGAAATGCATACATATAGATTAAGATTTTGCTGCAGGGCTGGCACGCGCATGCATTATTCTAGCCAATGCAAAACCTGCAGTGCGCGTATGATAATGATGATGATGATTCCCGTCAGAATAGCACTACCCACAACGGATTATCGGCCACGGTGCTTTCGTTTGCCTTCCCCTTTTTCTTAATTGCTACGTAGATCTTAGCGAGCGCGCGTGTCATATTCGCGTGGTCGTTCGTTCTCCAAGGCGTTCCACGTCAGCTCGCTCGTTTTCAGGTTGGAGCCTCCGCATGAAGTCTTCTACCTGCATTTCTCTGCAAATGCCCGTCGCGACTTTCACCAGCTGACTACAACCACGACCAAAACCTTGTTGTCTGCCCTGTTTGACGTAAAGCGCCGCCAAGACACAAGACTACGCATGTCTTCGCTTCGTGAGCCTTCCCAGCGACACCGTGCTCGCACCGGACAGCACGACTGCGCCATCACCACCTCGAAGCGCCGAGCACACGGTGACGGGGAAGACCTGGTAATCGCGTTTGAGAAGCGCCGTTTCTTACTTGCGGGGTTCATGCGAAAAGCATGGGACGCCGTCATGCATGACCGTGAGCTCATTCGCAAAGTGCCCCGCCGCGGTCGTCTAGTGGCTAAGGTACTCGGCTGCTGACCCGCAGGGCGCGGGTTCGAATCCCGGCTGCGGCGGCTGCATTTCCGATGGAGGCGGAAATGTTGTAGGCCCGTGTGCTCAGATTTGGGTGCACGTTAAAGAACCCCAGGTGGTCTAAATTTCCGGAGCCCTCCACTACGGCGTCTCTCATAATCAAATAGTGGTTTTGGGACGTTAAACCCCACATATCAATTATCATTCGCAAAGTGCGTCAGCTCCGCACCTGTGCCTTTTTCGCGAAACGCATTCAGGTCGTGTCCTGCTGTCACCCTCAGCCCTTGCGGAATCGCTACCGTGGGAACGTTGGTGAGGCAAGCGTTCGGTGCTGCTTCAAGGCCATCCCATGCATTCAGCTTCAACTCCTCGGCCTGAGATACGCCACTCATCTGCGGCTACTCACAGAGTACTTCGGCGGCCAGCCTCGTGCTTTCATGTGCGGTTTCTTGCTGGGCCACATGATGACGCACAGCTCCCTCAGCACCATGTGCGGCTGGATTGGTACCACCATGCGTGTCGAGTACCACATTTCCTGTTCCTTGAAGTGGCCTGCGAGATCCTCCACAACCATCTTAAAAACGCATGGACTGCAGAGTCTCCGTGAGGGTACTTCTCGCTTCCTGAAGCCTTCCTGCAGGATAGCAATGCACCTTTCCAGGATGTGTGTTGGCCATGTGTGCAGCGGCTGCTCAGGAGACTCACGGCATGGATTCCCCGTGTACTTGGACAAATTGAACGTTATATACGGATGACCAACACGGGCATGCGTTATGATACGCCGTACAGTAGCAAGTACTGCTTCGGGGAAGTTGTTTACCTTTTGGTCACACTGGATTTATAAATACACGATAATATTGCAGTCTCGCCTGATTAATTGTGACGTTAGGCCTGGTTAGAGTGTTCCCCAAACAGCTGAAAGCTCTTTTTTCCTCGAAGCTTCTTTCATCTCCCACTGTCATCTCCACGCCGCATTTATTACGGGCAGCAGGGCTGGCACCCAGATTTTCATATTGTTGCTATGAATATCGACAATGAGAGTAATCAGCTCTACAAAGGCAAGGATGGTCGTGATTGAAGAAGGCGGCTTTCTATATAGTGTGCACTGAAAAAGCATTGTTGTCAATAAAACCATCATTACCGTTGATGTGACTACAGCACGTCAAGTTAACAGGAACATCGCAATGAAAATATCCATTATTTTTTAAACTGTAGGGCATTTTTAGATAGCCTTTCTGTTAGATAAGTCTAACTTGTAAAGTGAGTGCAGTGTCTTTTAGGTCAGCCGTGAAGGCATGGTGGGCTATTCATGTATTTAGTGAATAAGTACATTGTTTTTTTAATCCTTGTCTTGACGCCAGCAGCACAAATGTGGTGATAGGAGTCCTCGTCGTGTTCTTAAAAGCCACTAAACTGGATGCAACTCTGAAGAATTACCCCAGCCTAACAAGACCATCTTCTCATCTCCCTACTTTACCATTGTTAATCAACACTTTTTCACTCTCTAGTCACCTTTCCCCAGTGCAGAAAAGCAGGCCAGTGCAAACTGTAGCCCCGGCCGATCTCCTTGCTTTTCTGTAAAAAAAAATAAATCTCTTTTTGTTGTTCTTAGGAACCAACAAGGACGATTATATACCTCCATATACGCGGCAAGAAATACTGATACTCCACGTGGTTTTCACCATACTATTATTAGTACATCTTGATGCTTAGAATATTTTCCTACTTCATCTGGTTACGGGCGCAAATGTTTAGATCTTTTCACTGGCAGCCCCCTGGGCGCCGCCATATTCCTTTCTGGACAGCGCTAATTTCACCCCCCCCCCCCCAAAAAAAAAAATAAGCTGCCTATGCTCTGACGTCAGCCTTTGTACTCCTGCGCACAGCATACCATCACTGTTTTTTTGTCCTGCCTTTTATCCTTTTTTTATGGAAAGAGTAAGGCGCGACTGAGACAAGCATATAGGAAGAGACATAGCTGGACGAATGCCTAAGGTGTTTGTCCACGTCTCCTCTTAGGTTTCTCTCATTTGCGCCTTTTTCCTTCCGTAAAACATGCACCAACTAGCCCAACAAAACGTTGTTCCACTTTAATGTCTTTTCTCTCCCTCTCAGAATGCATATATCATTCTGCGTTGTTGTTTCTCTGGACCGAATTTTCGCTTCTTTTTTCGCATAGACACGTTCACTAAGCCTGTTTCACACGCAGGCACACGCCTCTGCATGCGATGCGCATTGATGGTTAACGTAACAACCCCATGACTTCCATGGGCATGATCGCGTGCAGCCAGGCCATAGCCGGGTAATGTATTGTACAGCGGAGGTTGAGCGCAACGTTTGAAGGTTATTTCACCACAGCTGTTACATATTTTAAATCATTTTTGCTGTCATTCATGAAATAAGATACTATGTGCGGTGATAAATGTGGGAAAAAAACTGCGGTACGAACGAAGCTTGACTAGCCCCACATCCCCGAAGTACAAGGCTTAAAGAGCGATAGCAATCATGAAGCCGTCTAAACAAGTAAGCAGACACAAATATATAGTTGAAAATACGTGCACTCAGTAAGAAATACGAATCAGAAATGTTTACAAAACTATACTTTTCGAGGAAATACTAATTGTAGAAATAAGCAAAGTACAAAAAATATCTTCGGAACCACCTAAATTTCTGCTAAATTTTCCCAAAATGTCTGCCATCTTTAAACCACCAATATCTTCCGAAATATTTTCTTTTATTTTTTTAAATACTGATAACTTTGTATTAATCTGTTGGGGAAACATAAATCGACGATGCTACTGCTTGTGCGGACATGTAACACAATGCTGTAGTGTCGCTGACATGATCCACTAAAGAATAATATTAGGCGATCGTTAAATTTCTCAGCCAATTATTTATCTATGTATGTTCGATTGCTTTAAATTATCCCTTCTACACTAAAGCTAGCTTCATGTAATGAAGCCAAAGCTTTGGCCATGTATGTTCGATTGCCTTCAGTTATCTCTTATACATTGAAGTTAGCTTTATGTAATGCAGTAAATAAATTAACTAGCTCCTCATCTTCCTGCCCCTGAAACATCCTTGAGCATGCAAGAATATTGAGTGCGTTTCGGTTTTTTCTCAAATTCAAATTACTAACTTTCTACATTTGCGAAGAGAATCCGGTGCACCTGGATAACGATTTTCGAGAAAAGTTGATAAACTCCATTTTTCTCATTCATCATGTTTAACACGTTCTGTGTGAGCCATGGTTTCCGCGAACGTTTTCAGTCTTTTATTTCTTTGTAGTGAAAACACCGCGTGTAAATACAAGAAATTATCTGCATAAAGCTGTCAGCGATCGCCAACAGTTTGTGGTTTACGAAGGCGCATTATCAGGGACGGCTTCTGTAAAGCCAGGTATGCCCCAAGGCTCCGTCCTTGGGCCATTATTATTTCTTACCTATATAAAATACATTACAGCCCGCATAGACTGCAAAATTGAGCTTTTCGTGGACGACTGCGTTATTTACAGGGAAATTAAAGACAGCGATGACCACAAAGCACAGAATAGTTCATAGGAAAACTTGCTCACTGGTGTGAAGAATTGCACATGTCAATAAACTTAACAAAAACAGTCTGTATGACGGTGACCAGAAAAAAGACACCCTCTGAGTTTACTTACACAATAAACAACACACCTTTACAAAGAGTCACGCTGCAGAAATATCTTGGTGTCACATTACCTTCCGATCTGAGATGGGAAGCGCACATAAATAACGTCACAGCTGCCGCTTTGCGCAAGCTGTTTTTCTTAAAAGGGCGTCTCCCACTTGCACCGACACAAACTAGGCTCTTGACCTACACAACATTTGTTCGTCGAATTTCAGAGTACGCGAACACTGCTTGCTTACCTCGATATGCCACTCCTATTTCAAGGTTAGAACGGGTACAAAGGAAGGCCGTAAGGTTTATCTTCAACAAGTATATAAGCGCACCCACTCCCCCACCAACCTTTTAGAATCTTGCGGTCTTCCTACGCTAGCGACAAGAGCAAAACTGGCACGATTAAAATTTCTACACAACCTGCTTCATAATTGCAGCCGCATCGATGCATCAAAATACAACTCCGTGGCAGAACCCGAAGAACTAAGACACAAGCATGCGTTCACAATTACAAAATACACCTTTATTAACGATTGCTTCAAGCATTCATGCTTTCCCCTGTCAATAAGAGAATGGAATAATCTAGATTCCTTGATTACCAGTATACAATCATTGTCATAGTTCACCTAAAAAATCGAGGACATGTTCTGCAAATCATTTTACAGTTATCTTTTTCTCTTTTAATAAGCCGTATCATCGTTTTTTCTAGCGGTTATTTTTGTGGAATAAAGGCTCGTGTTCAATTGCGCGTAAACGAATTTGTTTTGCTGGGTGCAGTAACTGGTTGTAAGTTACCTAAGTGTGTATTTTTTTTGGTGTATTGTTCCCAGTGCTCTTGTGTTTGTGTACAACTAGTGTTGTATTGTCTACTAGATAAGAATGGTCTTGTATGCCGTCTTTAACTATGTACCGATTATTCAGTGTTTATATGCAATTAACGCCATTTTTTTCAAAATGTAGTTATTGAATTTTGTAGAGGCCTCGAGGCCCCTTCAGCCATTTCTGCCTCCAGTCACTCTTAGATGTTCTGACAAATATGGCGCTGTACAAATGTGAAACTGAAAACTGTATTTTGTATCCAAGAATTGATGCCCTTCTGCTTTGGTCTCATATGAAACTGGCTGTATCGAAAATAAAAAAAAATTAAAAATTATGCTGGGTTGACTGATGAGCCAGAAAACACTGCTGTCCAAGTAGTTCTGGAGATTTGACGAATTTCATCTCGAAGCTGCGAATGAGGTTCTTTGGTTATATTCTAGTACCAAAAGTTTTATTTAGGGTTTAATTCAATTCGGCGTTTGTTACTAACTAAACATATTTATTTTATTTATTTATTTATCGGAAATACCTCAAGGACCCTCTATACATCACAGCGTTTTACATAATGGGGTAGGAGAAAGAGACAAGTAAGTTAATATTTACAAAGCGTGACTCAATGCAGTTCTCGAAATGAGCATGGCTGATGTGAAAGACGATATCTAGGGGAAGATTGTTCCAGTCGATTGAAGTCTTGACATAGAATGATTGCAGATGCGTGGCAGTGCGGGCGCGGGAAGGGTATACGGCTTTATCATGACTGATGCGTTGAGAGATGAGATGAGCTGGATTGATGGGAGAAAAGTTACATAGCACATGAAAAAACTTATGAAAGAGTGAAAGCCTTGCATACTTGCGCCTAGTTTGGGGAGCAGTCAGACCTCCCTTTTTCTTTAGGTAATTTACACTAGTCGTGTAACAATAATCACAATAAATAAATTTCACCGCTCGGTTTTCAAGTGATTCTAATATATTGGTTGAAACGCGTTCAGGGGGATCCCAGGTGGAACAAGCATACACTAATTTAGACTGAATTAGTGTTTTATAAGCTAGTGATTTTACGGGAGGAGATGCATTTGTTAAATTTCGCTTAAGATAGCCTAAAGTACGGTTAATGGCATTAGTAATATTAGTAATGTGAGCAGCCGAATAGAGGTCGTAATGAAGAATAATAACCAAGTATTCAGCAATAGGTTCTGAGGAGATGACGCTGCCGTTAAGAGAATATTATAATGCCCGGTAGTCATTCCGTCTAATAAATTATACCAGAGATGTTTTGTTAGTATTCACCACCATCAACCAGTCACTGCACTATTTGTTGAATATTTGTAAGTTGTTTTGGAGCGCTTAGTTATCGGTGACGTTGATGATCGGGCAATAAATAACAGTCATACACGAAAAGGCGTGTGGTTTAAGATATGTTGCTGGGAAAATTGTTGATTTGAATGAGGAAAAGGAGTGGGCCCAATACAATGCCTTGTGGCACTCTGGATAAGGCAGGGGATGAAGTCGATCATAAATTATTAGCATGAAAAAATTGCTGTCGGTTAGTGAGTAACTTCTTAATATTACCGAAAACAAGGAAATATAAGTCAAGTCGAGAAAGTTTCAATAGCAAGCGTTTATGTGGCACCTTATCGAAAGCTTTTTCAAAATCAATGAAAAGTGCATCTAAGGGTATGTTCTGATCAAGGCCAACATGGATAATCGTGTAGAAAAAGCGCAAGTTCGGTTTCGCAGGAAAAAAGCCTTTGAAACCCTTGTTGACCCTGATTTAAAAAAGTTTACTGAATTTAGCAAAGCGACAGTGTGGGTATATGTGATATCTTCCATGATTTTCGAGCAGACACTGGCTAGATAGATAGCGCGGCAGCTCGAGGAGCCTTACTTAGGGACTGGAACAATCTTACCCAACTTCCAATCATGTGGCAGGGTGTTGGATGACAATGGCTAATGAAAAATATGAGACAGAATAACACTGGTTATACACTTGGTATTTTTAACAATTTGGAGTTTATACCATCGGGTACGGCAGATGAACTTACCTTTAGTGAATCAATAATTTTGACGATACCTTCGGATGAGACTGTAATTTCGGGCATAATGGGTTGATTTGGGAGCGGAAATTGAGGAAGGTTATTACGATTTTCTTTGGTGAAAACAGGGCAAAACACGAAATTTAGGGTATTCGTCACTGCAGCATTGGGAATGGCATTACCAGTGTCGTCTTCGAGATATAAGGAGGATTTATGCTGTTTTGGATTGATAATCTTCCAAAATTGTTTGGGGTTATAAGCAAGAATTGAGGCAGTGTGAAATTAAAAATAAAGAGCGCCTAGTCTGGGCTAGAATAGCGTCGTATACCTTAGTTGTAGTGCGATATTTTGTAGTGCGAGTATGAGATAAGTATGTTCGATGAATGAGTGCCACGGGTGATGGAAGTAATAACTTGAGATAAGCTGAATGTTGGGAACGTGTTTAGAGAATCACTTTCATTGTTTTGTTTCACTGTCGTCCATGACAGATTGGACCAAGTAATTGCAGCGTAGTTAAAATCGCCAAAGAGCAAGATGCTAGCATGACTGTAGACAGACTTTACGTGATGAAGGGCGTCATGAAAACGTTCGACAAATGACACCTCCGAATCGGGCGGCCGATAGCACTCACCTATTACGATAAGAGGATAGATGGCCTTGCAGATGACAAAGATAATTTCGATGGTTAATTGATTAATTGATCGATATGTGGGGGTTTAACGTCCCAAAGCCGCCATATGATTATGAGAGACGCCGTAGTGGAGGGCTCCGGAAATTTAGACCAGCTGGGGTTCTTTGACGTGCACCAAAATCTGAGCACACGGGCCTACATTTCCGCCTCCATCAGAAATTCAGCCGCCGCAGCCGGGATTTGATCCCGCAACCTGCGGGTTAGCAGCCGAGTACCTTAGCCACTATAGACCACCGCGGCGGGGCGATTTCGAGGGTTGAGGAAACTGATCTAGGAATGCAGTTAGGTCACTGTGAGTGGCGATGAGTACGCGTCCTCCTCGTTTATTTTCACAGTCTCGTCTAAATATGTCGAAGTGAGGGCGAGAAGGCAGAATTTCGGAATCATCGATGAAGGGGTGAAGCCATGTTTCATGTAATAGCAAGAGATGTGAATTTGGTGATTCTAGCACGCTGCACCATTTTCCATGCTTGGGTAATACACTCGTAATGTTAGTATAATGAAAAGATACATCCTTGTCTACACAGGAACTGGCTGGCTCTTTCAATTGCCAGGATGTTTTACGGACAACCTCGTTTCTGGCATGGTGTAAAACATACGTGTCTTTACCTGCACTCTAAGCCAAAAATGGCCAAAATGGGAGCAACGGCTGTTTTTACTCTTTCAGACCGACTGTTACTCTTCGAAAAGACCAAGCGGAACAAGATGGCCGACTTGTTCGAGAATGGGGGAGCAACTGTATTCATCTTAAGGTTGTAAGGGAGCAACGGAAGGAGGAGCCGCTGTAAATGCTCTCGTCACGCAACGGTTACTCCCCGGCAGGACACCGCACACAAATATGCATGCCGCCCACATTGATATTCATGGGCCAGATTATTGTTTGTTCTGTGTGCCAAACTTCACCAAACCAAAACAGTGATTTATTTTAGCATCCGTAGATAATAAGATAGCAGCGCTGGCTGAACACAGAAGGCCTGAGATTACAGTACGGCAAATACTTAACACACGCAGCAGCAGAATGGAGAGTTGGCACGTCAAAGCGGACCGAACGCCGAAACACGTGCAAAACAACGATAAAAAAAGCCTAGACACGCCGTTCGTCCGCGAAGTAAGGGCGTCAAAGTCGATCAAGCACCGAAACACGGGCATAAGGAGCCCCCCCCCCCCCCCCCCCCGCCGAGATATATCGGAGAAGAAAAAAAAAAGCGGACTCAGACGCGCTTCTCATCAGCCATACACTTAGTAGCACGCTTCACCGTGTAGTTTGAGGGCAGAATGACAAATCTGCGCCATCTGCGCCCGCACGACAAGTGTAGCGCTAGTGTAGCAAACGATGTAAGATACAAAGTAATTTTTATTCAATGTTTATGTTGACTAGCACTAAATAAAAATTACACTCAACTTTTTATATTTATTTATGAGTTTTAGTGTACCTCAGTTTTGTTTTATAATTGTATTAGGAGAACACACTGAAATTATTGCGCTGACGCCTGTGCTGCCACTGCTCGACGTTTTTTTTTTTTTTCGGCGCAACTAGGTTCGCGTTCGCACTACTTACTCATTTTCATATGGTCTGTGGTTGGCGAGCACATGGACGTGCGAGCTTGTGAGCTATGTTTTGATCGTGTGTGTGTGTCGCAGATTTGCGTTTCTACTTATTCGTGATGAAGGTTAGTGTATATTTATCTTTATGGAGCGCGAAGTAGTTGTGGATTTTGCTGCTGGGTGGAACAAACACATCGTAAACACGTCTTCAGCTATCTGCAAGCCTGTTCGCTCGTCGGACAAAGGACTGTGCATGCATCAGCGTGCAGGTGAGTGGCATTTCCAGCAACATTTAATGCTCTTACAATACATTGTTGAGTGGTTGCGCTATTGAAAGAGAAATGATTTGCTCTTATTCACCGTATCCATTGCTAGCCGTATCGGACTAAATTACCTCTATTACCGCCTGCATACCCTCTTGCTTCCCCTGTCACCACTGCAGTGCCAGTGTACTTTTGCAGTTAAAAGTTCATTTCCGCAACACTACCTCGCTTAAAAAAACATTATGGCGGGGTTGTAGCTGCATTCATACTGGCACTTTTCTACCATTGGCTTTATGTAATGTTAACGGCTGAGTGTTGGGGCCTTGGGCCGCATTTTTTAGAGATGTAAAGTGTATGTAAATCAGTAAGTGAACAAATCATTGTCGCATCACTTCACTGGCATAGCCAGGTGGTTGCGCACAGAATTTTTTTAGGCCGGGCGTAGGGAGCCCAAATTGACGACCATATTCGCTTGCCCGGCCTATTCAGATAAGCGGACCCCGGCCCCCCTCCCCGCACGCCAAAAAAAAAAAATCTGCCCACATCACCGCGTCACTTGCTTCACCTCTGCGCTGAACGTACTATTTTATAAGCGCACCATCAAGCGAGCAGTTTACATATTGACAGAACAATTGGAGGAGGAATGACCCAAATCTTTCAGATTTCTTTAGTGATGCAAAACCTTAGCAAAACTGAATATTGTAAAAGACAATCATAAATGCTGTATGTTCTCGTTAGCGCTGTCATTATTCTGCATCATGAAATCTTTATGCGCTGTGAAAACTTGGCATGCCGTTGAAGTCACATATCGACGTTAATACCAATTGACGAAAATTTCGACAACCTCAATAACGCCGTTTGGGATTTGCCGCATGCACATAATTAGGCTGATTCCCACTTGACTGTTCTTAACCTGACTTCACTGCTACCAAATGAAACAATATTTGATGCATGTCTTTTACTTTTTTTTTTCAGGGATATGACACAAATTTGGTTATACTGCAGATAAAGATGCTCCCAACGATGCTAAAGTACAGAAAGCAAGTGAATTTTGGTAAGTGCAGACTTTTTGTACTACGTATATGAAAGCATCGCTTTTTAGGGGCAAACTGTGCATGTGTTGGCCAGAGAATAGTTCATTATGCCACATGGTTACACTGGCACTGACAATTCGACATGGCTCCGCTGGCCCATGTGTGTGCTCACACTGTTACCGTTAAGATAAAATGTTTATGTTTTCATTGCAGGGATTGCTGTTTGTACTAAAAAGCCAACTGCCAAGATTTGTTTACGCTGGTACTCCTAAAAGTATGCTTTCCCTATTTACATGGATTTTGGCTTGCACAAAGCATAACACTTGGGCCTAGATTCACAAAGCTGTTCATGCGCAGGCCTTCATAACAGCGTTTCTTGACTTGCCTTTACCCTGTTTTCTGCAGATGTTTCGTGGGTTTAAAAGTGCCACAGCATGTTGACCTCCCCCACTCTGAAATATTCGCGTTCAAAGTTCCGCAAGAGTGGGCTTAACTTTCTTGTGCACCTCTTTGCTAGTCCAAGATACTGAAGTGTTATGCTCTTACTAGAGGTGGCTGCAGTGTTTCTAATGTTTGTATTTCCATCACATTGACCAAGTATGCGATCTTGGCTTGACTGGTAGCACATCCTCAACAAATGTCTTTGTGGCACATGTAGAAGGCAGTACAAAATAAATAGGCAGACATTCACACCGGGAGCTAACTTCTAATAATGCTTTTTTTTTGGAAACCATGGTGTGCTTATTCAAATTTGTCTAACAAGCAGTAACCTGTTTGGCTGTGAACCAACAAGATGTTGAACTAATAAAAGCTTCACATCTTCTTGCTCTCAAATATATATGTATTGGCAAGCTATCTGTGACACTGTCAAACAAAGAATCAGAATATCTGTGCATGCCTTATGATATATTGCTTCGTTTACATATCTCGTGGCTGTGACTCGTCAACCGAGTGAACAAACGCACCCTAGTTTTCTAAATTTAAAGCATTTTTTGAAGGTAGCACGGTCTACATTTATTTGTCTGTAGTTTTGTCCAGCCGTTTGCGTCAGGTACAAAGAAATATACTGAAGATTATCATGTAGCCTCTGCAAATGGTTGCTTTCAAGCAGGCTTTGCATGCTTGGCTTGTGCCTACAGGTATTGCACAATTCAAGACGCAGCAGCGTATGATAGAACAGTAGAATCAAGAGCAACTATGTGCACGAGCTAAATAAGTATTTTAACATGAGCTGACAGTACGTGTTATTTGCCACACACATGACCTCATTTAGAATGCCCGTTGGTGAATGGGCTCATAGAAATGTCACTCAGCTGTGTATAGGAAACAAGTTAACTGAACCTAAGGGTATCTTTAACTGCTACAAATATGCCTTGTTGAGGTGCTGCACATTTTCTTCCAGAATATTGCTGTCTGAGACATCATGTGAAGAGCGTCTACCACATCAGCATTTATGTGGCTTGCCAAGTAACGTTTGGCCGAACCTTCCTTTTTTTCACATTTCGTTTTGCAGTAGACATCCTAGAATGTAAGCGCTGCTGCAGTGTGTGTGACTCATTGTTATGAATTGATTCTGGCATGTTTAACCTCACACTTCTATTTTTTTCTTGCAGCAATGAGATGCTTCACATATGCCTGCGGTGACGTTCTGCTGCGCTAGCCTGATGGAAACACCAGCTGCGAAACTTGAGTTCTTCAGAATTGGAGAAGTTGCCCTTCTCTCACCAATGATGACACAGACTGCCCTATGCTAGAAATTCAAGATTGTTTTTCCACGGATGACGCAGAAAAGCTTTGATGTATTATGGTGTTTGTTTAGTGCTGGCTGTGGTGTGGCGAAGTCTACTTTTACGTGTGGTCACACGTCGCCTCATCAAAAGAACAATAAAGCATTTATTTTCCTTTCAATATTGTCCACTTTTTGTGTTAGAAGCACCCAAGCAGTGCTCTTCCAAGGAGCTCTCGCCATGTGTTAAGCGTGTGACAAGCATACTCGAGATAAATACTCATTTCCCCAAGGAGTAACTGGAAGCATGTGCAGTTGGTTTTCAGAGAGTAACTGCGAACACGTGGGAGGAACGGTAAAGAGTAACTGTTGCTCTTAGAAGAGCAACTGGTGGGAGTAACTGTTGGTCTGCAGGGAAGAACTGGAGGGAGTAACTGTTCATCCCCCGAAGGAGGAACTGAAAGGAGAGCAACGGTTCCTCCCTCTGCAGTTACTCCTTTTAGGAGAGTAATGGGAGTGGCAATGCAATTGCTCCCTGAAAGGAGCAACCCCTATACCCCTGTTGCTCCGTTTTGGCTTAGAGTGTGCAGTAAGGCTATCATGTCGCAGCTTTGATTCAAAAGGCTGCAACTTTTTAAATTCATTCAGGTGTCCACGGGCGAGACGCGCGTTGGCAGAGAAATCCTCTCTAACAATAGTCCCAGGAGCTTTGCATTTTCTCCTAGCTTGAAGAATTTGTTCTTTGTATTCAAAATTAGGCCGTTTTAGCAAGGATGGGTCTGTTTTTGTTTACAGTAAAGGATCCAAGTCTGTGTGCGCGCTCGATTTCTTTGGGGAGGATTGCTTCTTTGAAATGGATTGAACAAACATCCATTACTTTTTCTAAGAATCCTTCCAGCTTTCCCCTTTTACATCTTCTTATCCAAAAAATATTAAATTACAACGACGCGCGCGATATTCCGCATCATCTAAACGGGTCATCAGAGATGCTATTTTGTCTGAGTTGCTTTCTGCGAAAGCTTGCGCTTCGTACACCTGAGTTTTGATTGTACCAATCGAGCTACAGTCCTCCTCTATTTTTGCGAGTCTTCATTTCAGAATTTCATTTAATGTGCTGTCATTTGTCGCCGGTTTCGTTCGAATCCATTTTACTTCGGAAAAAAAGCTGTGTTTCACCATCTTTCAGTTCCTTTAAGACAGCGAGTAGGTCAGACTCAGAAAACACATCGCCAGGAGAGCATGTATTGGGTCCGGTATTTCGTTCAATACCTCAGGACTGACAAGCATGTGATACGACAGAACCGCAATCATTAACAATAGTAAGAAGAGTGCGTGGGCTTCGTAGCACGCCTAAAGCAGCAAAATGAGTTCGCTTAGCAAATAATCAGTGGCAATTGGTTACCTGCATGAAAAGAAACGGGCTGTGTTGAAGCATGCTCGTTGCTTGCGTGCCACCAAGCCCACTGGAAGCGGCCACGGGATGCACACGTGTTTTATCGAAAGACAGCCTATAGGTGGCAGATCAGATGTTCCGGTCTTGGGAGCTGACATTCGCGGACGGGGAGGTGGCACAGATTGATCCGGGGTGGGACACCCATGCTTTAAGCAAGGCTGACCGCAAGGTAGTAGCCATGGGTTACTCGTCGAAGGGGCCGCCAGGATTAGGTGTTCTGACAGGCATGCACTCGACGCCGTAGCCTCCCTTAGGACAGCGTGCTGCACGCAATGGCATGAGGACACCACAGGATGCCACCGGTTGACTTCGCGCCGAATCAGGACACGCGAACAGCACACCACGGAAAGCAGCTGCATGAGAAGAAACGGGTAGCGTTGAAGCATGATCGTTGCTTGCGTGCCACCAAGCCCGGCAAATAGCTAGGAATTATTTCGACTGTCCGAGAAAGCAGGTTTTCACGTGTTAAGTTTAAATGTCTAATAACGTACAATGTAAAAAAAGATTGAGTAAAAAGGGTGTCATTTGTCCCACAACAATGATCATCCAACGAAGCGAATCATGTACCAACCGGCCCAGGTAAGTGCTTTAGTGAAATCATCATCTGGCCCCGTCACGGTGGTCTAGTGGCCAAGGTACTCGGCTGCCGTAGGTCGCAGGATAATATCCCGGCTGTGGCGGCTGCATTTTTGATGGAGGCGGAAAAGTTGTATGCCCGTGTGCTCAGATTTTGGTGCACGTTAAAGAACCTCAGGTGGTCGAAATTTCCGGAGCCCTCCACTACGGCGTCTCTCATAATCATATGGTGGTTTTGGGACGTTAAACCCCACAAATCAATCATAATCACCATCTGGCTTGCGTTGACATTTTGAAAACTCAGCGCTGCCCACATTCCTATCAAGAAGGCTATTGTACCCCTGATAAGGCGCAGGTCGTTCGTGACTTGAAAGCGCCGGCCACGCGGCGATAGTCAAAAGACAGGAACGCTAGATATATATGATGATTATTTTTGTGGGACAAAAAGGCGCCTTTCTTTACTCGATCTTCTCTTTGAGTGTTGCGCTATAGTTGCTGAAACGAGAGTTGGTTGCAGTGTCACGATTTACAACAAATACGAATCAAGAAGCGTACAAAACTGAACCTGTTTTGATGTATTTGAAAAACCGTCAGTGCTTAGGTCACCACGCTGAACTAATTTATATTACTGTGTATTAACACGAGAAACTATGTCGTCGAGATGCTCCAAAAATTACTTAAATTATCATCGTATGGACCGCACAAGACAGCGAAAACAAACTTTGCACCTTTAAAACATATTACCTCTTTATCTGAAGTACATAAAAATAGATCATAAAGCAGTTCATAATTGATACCAGGTTTACTGAACATGCATACGCCTCCACCTGTTCTGAGGCATTTTTCTATTCAAACTGTGTTATGTAACTTTCCCTGTGTATTTCATAATCAGGCGAAACCCACGTTTCTGTCGACAGAATAAAAGAAAACGAGAAGCCGAAATCACTAACAAATATACATAAATCACCCTGTTTGCAGCCTTTTGACTGCACGTTAGGATGAATAAAAGTAAGTTGTGAACCGCATTTCTCAACCGTGTTAAGCATTAACTCTTATGGACTCACAGTAGAAGTGCTCATTTTAAGTGCTGCTAGGTCAACAGGGACTCGTGCGTAGAAGGGCATAAAACCGTGCAAACCGCGAAAATCATGCCTCCTAAAAGCGTGCGTTGGGGCGACAGGTCAAACACAAAATTAGCGACAATTATTCTTATCGAACAAAGTTTCGAGTAAAGATAGCTGCACCATTGAAAAAAAAAAGTCACAGATTTGCCGCAAAGGCGAAGTAATGAATGCCAGAGCAACAAATTGGAAGGTCGCGTGAAGAATGGCAAGCATATCATGACGTTCCCCGCTTTTCTCATGCACAAATGAAGCACAAAACGTACTCACAGTCACAACATGAACGCGAACACAGGTAGACATGAACGTCTCAGTTGTTACTTCGCTATCTCTGAAAAGCGCGCCCTTTTCACAAAATGGAGACTGTACAACGATTGCACTGACCTTTGTGCACCCGGTAACTAACAGAATCGTTCCCGTGAAAGCCATAAGACTACAGTTTTCCCCACTGCGAGATAAGCCAGCGCCCGCGAGAGCGTCCCCTCTCCGCGGGGCAAAGTACGCGAGGAAGATGAGAGCGAGCGCCGCCGCGTCATGACAATCTGGTTACGCGCGCTCACTGCGTCATCTCGCTGCTACTGCTGAAAACATGATAGTACTTTCCCCGAGATGCCCGTGACCAGCGGTAAGTGGTAGATATAAATAGCTTGCCGTTTACACGTTGAAGGAGGAGGTCCTCTCTGGTGCAGTGGTTAACGCCTCGCACTCACGATGCAGAGGTCCCAAGTGCGATGCTGCAAGCCGTGGTCAGAGCTCGTGTTTCAGAAATTCCGCGGTCGGCTCGGCTTCGTTGGTTGTGAGAGTAAAATCGTCCGTGAGCGAAAAAGCTCGTTACGGAGATCGCCGCGGGAGGCCGCTACATGTCCACGCGTGTGCGCGCGATTACACTGAGAAAGCCTCATATTTGAAGAGAAAAAAAAGAAGAAAAGAGTGCTCAAGGTCACGAGGCGCGGGTGATGTAGTTTCTTTGCTCGTGTCACCTCTCCCTGCTTGGCTTCCAACGCTTTCGTCGGGACGAGAGAAGAGAGAATGCAATTGCAGCATGTGACAAGCCTTTGTAACTCCACTCGCAATGGACGGATTCTTAAAATTTTTGCGGCGTTGAATTCGTGAGGCAGTAAGCTTTTCTAGTCAATGTATTCCATGGTTATTAAAAAAACTGTGTCAGGGCCCCTTTAACTAATTTGTTCGACAGGTGTCACGACGAAAACCAGCCCGTTCGGCAATTTATAGGTGCATTTGGAAGGCCTCAAACTACGGCGAAAAAGGCTGGGATATTGCAGCAATCACCACTAAAAACACACAGAAACTTTCAAACAGCTTTAAATTGGACGACTAAGTCCACCTTGCGGAAAACATGTCATTCCTTTTCACAGGCATTGATCAAGCAAACTGCGAACGCTAGATAATTCTGTGAGGCATTGTCGGACTCTTTACGGCCTCCCAGATGGCAAGCGTGCTGCGTGTATCTAGGAGGCCCTGCGACTCTTGCTTAGATCGGAAACCTATATAAACCATTCGCATGCGTGCGCTGGTACAATCTACTGTGTGTGTGTGTGTGTCTGTGTGTGTGTTCGTGAATGCGTGTGTGTGTATGTAACAAAACATATTATTAGTATGCACTTAGCGGTTAAAGGCCGCACTAGGGGCCAGATTTCGCTATCGCATTAAACTCTTAAAAGCGAATCAGGGTCCCCCAATTTTTCATGTTTTTTCTTGCTTTTACACACACACACACACACACACACACACACCCATATATATATATATATATATATATATATATATATATATATATATATATATATATATATATATATATATATATATATATATATGACGAAAGCTGGTGGACCAGCCTTCGTCAGGCTTGCTGTGCAAGCATTCATAAAAAAATTATCCCGCCATAGTCTCTGCTCGAATGCCCCACCGCGGTGGTCTAGTGGGTAAGGTACTCGGCTGCTGAACCACAGGTCGCGGGATCGAATCCCGGCTTCGGCGGCAGCATTTCCGAGAGAGGCTGACATGTTGTAGCTTGTGTGCTAAGATTTTTATGTGCACGTTAAAAACCCCAGGTAGTCGAAATTTCTGGAGTTCTCCAATACGGCATCTCTCATAATCGTATGGTGGTTTTGGGACGTGAAACTCCACATATCAATCATATAACTCAATTCTCTACTTGAATGGCTTAACCACAAGGTTTTTGTTTGAGCTTTGGGACGATGGAACTTTTTGTGTTCGTTTGATATCAGTCACAACAAGTAGGTGGCCCGCCCACCTTTTTCCCAATATGTATTATCACTTCAACAAGGTCTTTGGAGGACTAGTAAGGAGTGCTTTTCATTTTGCCAATTGCCCTTAGAGAATAACGTTCAGCCCAATGTACTCTAATAAGAATATCTAGACTTTAACATCTCAACGCCACGATATCATTATTTGAGGTGCCGTAGTGGAGGGATGTGGAAATTTAGACCACTTGGGGTTCTTTAACGCGCACTTTAATCTAGTACACGGGCCTCGAACATTTTCGCCTCCTTGGAAAATGCAGCCGCCACAGGGGGCGTTTGATCACGCGACCTTCGGGTTACCAGTCAAGCACCTTGAACACTAGAGCATCGTCGAGGGTCCAGAAGTGTTCTATTCTCATGTTCATTCTCCTGCCGTGCGAAATCAAGGCACTACACCTTTAATTCAACATTTGAGGTTCTTTGGGCTTGGTTTTCTTTCCAACTTTATTCATTTTTCTAGTTTACCGTAGCCAAAAACGTTTTATTATCCCTTAGTTCCTTGCGAAAATCGAACTCGGTGGTTTCCTTGAAATATATGAACTCCTCCCATGTTCCCGGTTTATCTTGTCAAAAAGTGCTTTGATCTCCTTCGCCATCCTCTAAACAAACAGCTACGCCAAGACTAGAAAATGAAACAAATAACGGCAATGTGAACAGTGCCAGCAGCTATCAGAACAAGAAATAGACTGGTTTTCAAACTGCGAAAAAGTCTGTGAGCACAAGAAAATCGAACTGGCACCCCTGCTGCTAAGTTGTTATCGCTTTCTTATAGTTTAAAAAGAGAATGATCTCATATATGGCTGCCCTTGCGTTGATAACAAAAAGATTAATTGAGTTCTTGTTAATCATTGATTTCTGTGTAACTTTAGGTGCCGCAAATATTTTTGGCCAGTACTGTTCGTCCACAAATATGACAGGTGCCATCAGCAGGTGACTGGGATTTAGCATTTTTAATAAATATCTTCTTTACCTATTTAAAAACGTCCTGCATAAGGGTATTAGTAGGAAGACCGCTTGCCGGTCCATAAATCATCGCGATTCAACGCCACGAGGGTTGCCATTGGGTGGACTGGAAAAGGAGCCAGAACTCAAGCTAAAAGTTGCCATACTGGCCAAGCCGTTCAATTCATCGCTCAGTTTGTAGCCAAATTGTCGAAAAGCGGCCTGATGAAAAAAAAAGTTTGTGGTATTAAACGATGAAAAATATCATTTTCAAAGAGCGATTGAGTAGAATTGGCTCACAGTTCTTTCTCCTCTTCCTTGATCTTCGAACCATAAGAAAATTGCAAATAAATGAACAAAGCATAAGTTCAGGGCGCCTGCATATAGCTCATGTAGAAGTATAAGGAGTAATTGCCAGAAACAAAGAAAAGGCACCAGGCCTGTGCGGAACGAGTAGGGCTGTCACAGCGAAAGCTGGAGGAGCGGCCTTTCAGAGCCTCATTAAGGGCGAAACTCATCAAGTCTTTACATGCTTGTCTCGAGCGTCGCTACTTTCCAAAGTTTCGGGGGTTTTAGGTGAAAGGTCGTCACAGCACTTCCACCCCCTATTATGTAAATGTGGGACAGCGTTTTCGCCCTCAGTGACTAAGACACTAAGACACCCCCCCCCCCCCTAGCATGTCCCCGCCCATTGCACACGGCTACGACCATTGCCCTCAATTTTGACGCCTCCTTATAAATAACCACAGAGCTGTTGAAACAGTTAACTTTGCTTGATTTGCTGGAAAAAAGACAATATTTCTCTGCACAAGGCAAAAAATAATACACGCTAAAAATTCTGATTAGCAAGGCCTTCACCTCCTCGGAAAGTCTCCGATTCACATTCGCAAACACTGTGATGCCTGTTCGCGTTCTCCTTCATTTTCTGCTTGGCCACCCAAACAAGTGCACCTGGCATGCGCTCACCCGCTGGGCGTGCTCACTTGTCCGACGTGAGGTGCAGTTAACACGGATGTTCGATATAACCAGCACAGAGCGCAAGAAATACTTAGAAACACGAAAACAAATATAAAGAAAAAAAGAGGCATATTATAGAGCCAGAAAGGCAGAGAGAGAGAGAGAAACAAAGTAATTAATGCACCAATTACAGAAAGAGAAAACGATAGAAACAGCCATCAATACATGTGGAGAAAATGAAAAAAATAGACAGACACGGAGACAAAGAAGGAACAGACAAAAAAAATCGCAGCATATCACTGGGGTGAATAATGGTGAGTGGGCGAAACTCGCACTGCACGGTCCTCGCGGCACGGCCACGCAGGATGACGGCTATGGCTTCGGCCTCTCGCGCCCGCACGGCGGGGTCGCTTCTTTTAGCGGGAGCCGCCGCTGCGTTGCACGCACGCCGCTCGGCAGCCTTGTTCATACTTCGTCGACGAACCTCATTTGGCACGCGCGCCAACACGGCACCACCGAAGAACACGCAATCCCAGTGGTGTTATGATGTCTCTTTCCTTCCGTACGTGTGATGTAAACCTTGTTTTCATGAAACTCGCCTTTAATTATTATCTTTTGCTACAAAACGTCATCTCATGTGGAATGATTTTCCGTTTCTCAGCGTATATGAATTCCCTATATAGTACGAGGAGTGCCCTTTCTAGACGGAATAATGACTCAATAAGTGGTGGTTACAAGCGATAACGCGGATGAACGGGTGACGCCTTGAAGAGCTTCGCCCCTCGAAAAAAAAAGAGTGAAAAACAAAAATAAAGTGGATCAAGAAAAGCCGCCCAGCTTTACAGTTGATTCAAGCCTTCTGATTCACAGTGATTCAGGCCAGTAATGCAAAGTGCACCAATATTTATTTGTACAGTAGTCGCCAGCGAATTTCGGGATATGCGCAATTCTACCCCACAGCCACGCTTCTGCTTGTGAGTACAGCGAGAACAACTTCCTCTGCTTGGAACTGCAGTGAAATTAATTTTCATGCTTTTCAAACATACGCGTCCTGTATACAAGCTTAACAATACAAGGTGAAATAGGGCGACAGAGCGTGTGAATAAAAATAACGACTTCATAGTCTAAAGCCGATCGCCCACAACAAAAGGCACACACTTTACCGCACTTATTCCCCTACGGCCAAGTAGTGGGTGCACCGCAAGTTCAAATATATTTTAGTGCTTGAAGTATGCAGTAGGGACAGGATATCACTAAATTTTCGGGAAAGCATACATATAGATTGACTTTTTGCTGCAGGGTTGGCACGCACACGCCTTATTCTAGCCACCGTGAGGCCTGCACTTCGCGTATGAATAATGATGATGGTGATTCCCGTAAGAATGGGACTGCCCGCAACGCTAATCATCCTTAGTGCTTTCGTCGGCCTTCCTCTTTTTCTTAATTGCTACGTAGATCTTAGCGAGCGCGCGTGTCATATGCGCGTGGTCGTTCGTTCTGCAAGGCGCTCCACGTCAGCTCGCTCGTTATTATGTTGGAGCCTCCGAGTCAACTCTTCGACCTGCATTTTTCAGCATGTGGTCGTCGCGACTTTCGCCAGGTGACAACAAGCACGACCGAGACCTTGTTGTCTCCCCCGTTTAAGGCAAAGCGTCGTGAAGACACAAGACTACGCATGTCTTTGCTTCGTGAGCCTCCCCAGTGACACCGTGTTCGCATCGGACAACACGACTGCGGCATCAGCATCTCGAAGCGCAGAGCGCAGAGTGACGGCGAAGACCTGGCGTTTGTGTCAGAAGCGCCGTTTTTTACTTGCGGGGTTCATGCGGAATGTACGGGACATCGTCATGCACGGCCGCGAGCCCATTCGCAAAGTGCCTCGGCTCCGCACCTGTGCCTTCTTCGCGAAACGCCTTCCGGTCGTGTCCTGCTGTCACCCTCGGCCATTGTGGAAGCGCTACCGTGGGGACGTCAGCGAGGGAAGCGTTCTGTGTGCTTCAAGGCCGGCACATGCATTCAGCGTCAACTACCCGGCCTGAGCTACGTCAAGCATCTGCGGCTACTCACAGAGTACTTCACCGGCCAGCATCATGGTTTTATGTCCGGTTTCTTGCCGGGCCACATGATGACGCACAGCTCCCTCAGCACCATGTGCGGCTGGATTGGTACCACCATGCGTGTCGAGTACCACATTTCCTGTTCCTTGTAGTGGCCTGCGAGATCCTCCACAACCATCTTAAAAACGCATGGACTGCAGGTTCGCCGTGAGTGACTTCTCGCTTCCTGAATGCTTCCTGCAGGATGGCAATGCACCTATCCAAGATGTGTGTTGGCCATGTGTGCAGCGGCTGCTCAGGGGACTCACGGCATGAATTCGCCGTGTACTTGGACAAATTGAACGTTATATACGTATGGCCAACACGGGTGTGCTTTATGATACACAGTACAGTAGCAAGTACTGCTTCGGGGAAGTTGTTTACCTTTTAGTCACACTGGATTTATAAATAAACGATAATATTGCAGTCTCGCCTGAATAATTGTGACGTTTGGCCTGGTTAGAGTGTTCCCGAAACAGCTGAAAGCTCCTTTTTCTCGAAGCATCTTTCATCTCCCACTGTCATCTCCACGCCGCATTTTTTACGGGCAGCAGGGCTGGCACCCAGATTTTCATATTGTTGCAATGAATATCGACAATGACAGTAATCAGCTCTACAGAGGCAAGGATGGTCGTGATTGAAGAAGGCGACTTTCTATATAGTGTTCACTGAAAAAGCATTGTTGTCAATAAAACCATCATTACCGTTGATGTGACTACAGCACGTCAAGTTAACAGGACATGGCAATGAAAATATCCATATTTTAATAAACTGTAGGGCATTTTTAGATATGCAATTATGTTGGAAAAGATTAACTTGTAAGGCATGTGCTGTGTCTTTTAGGTCAGCGATGTAGGCAACTTGGGCATTACGTGTGTGTTGTGGATAAGTACATTGTTGTTAGAATTGTTGTCCTGACGCAAGCAGCACAAATGTGGTGATGGGAATACTTGTCACGTTTTTAGAAGCCACTGGACTGGATGCACGCCTGTAGAATTACCCCAGCCTAACAAGACCATCTTCTAATCTCCCTACATTAGCATGGTCAGTCACCACTTTCTCACTCCCCAGTCACCCTTCGCAACTCTAAAGAAGCAGGCCAGAGCAAACTGTAGCTCAGATTTGCCTCATTCGCTTTCCGCTCTAACGCAGCAGACAAGTCGCAAATATTGTGTACTGACACTTCTAACACAGGTTTTAATAATTATTTGTGGGGTTCGCTTTTTGTTGCTACATTACATGGTTACGGAATTGTTAATCGCGATGGTGGCCGATCGCAGAATGGTATCCTTGAGCTCAATTACTTCAATGGGAGGGGAATACTTTTTTGAGTACTTCCTCGAGAAAAAGAAGTACATGTCCGAAAATTTGCAAAGTTTTTAAACGTTTGAAACTCATTACACAACAGCACGAGCTGAAGTCTATTAGTAACCTTCTGAGATCTTGCAACAAAAAGGATTTCGAACCAATAGATGGCCTGCTTCAAGAAACTTATTTTTCATTCGAAAACAAGGAAACAAACGAATGAAAGAAAAAATAAATAAACGAACGAACAAAGGATTCAACAACCAAACAAATAAACAAATCAAATATTGATTGCCATCATAATCTTCACCCTCGACCGGTTCCATGTCCAGTGCAGGACGAAGGCCTCTCTGAGGAATATTTCGAATACCGTGAGCGAGCTCAATTCATTCTATGTTTGCGAATTTCTCTACTTGGACACCGCACTTGCCTCGCTAAAATGACATAGAGAGGTGAGAAATAAACAGGTAATTGCCAGATGGCGAAACTAAATAGGCTGACCAGCCAAACGACACAGAAATTACCCTTGAAAACACCGCAAGTAACGTACGGAGAAAAACGCAAAATGCAAAACAAGTGCTTGTCCCGTGGTGTGTGTGTGTGTGTGCTTCTCCTATGTACCGCATGTTACTTGTAATCCGAGTATTCATCAAACGCTTGCCATAGCAAGTACTTCTCTGGAAACACGTCGACATGTGTATTTTGGGGCATGTTATAGTATACTTGCAAGAAACCGGAGTGTTGACTAAAGGTGAATAGCAGCTTATAATGTCATTGCATATTTAGTCTTCACAACAAAGGTGCAACATTTTTTTTCGGTAAGCGGGAGACGGTATTGTTGTAAGTGGGTCCCATACGTGTTTTATGTACTGTGCCTACATGCAAAATGGTTACGTCACATATTCATGCGCATTTTCTTTCATAAGAGGCCCTTGCTGCTTTATCTCTCATACAGAAATCATGGTGTTTGGACGTTAAGCATCAGGAATTATTATTAATGTTGCTTCCGGTACAATTCCTCGAGGTGAACATACCTCGTGCAGCCAGTAAAATGGTTTATTTTGTTTGTTATGTTGCTCCTTGCGGCACAAGGACAATTGATCCTCCTTGTTGGAGCACGACCAACATCTTGATTGTTTAACAAAAAGATTACTCCGTCGTACGATGATACGAACACACGGAAATTGTGTATAGAACAAGAAAAGAGCATACACAAATGACTAAGCACAATATAGATGAAACGTTTTCAAGGCAATCTGCAAGTCCACAGGGTGTCTCAAACACATGGAGCAAGAACTAACATACACACACCTACAATATGCGCAATGTATATGGGGATCTATAGTATTAAATTTACAAGACTTGGCACGCTACATCGCCAGTCGGATAGCCAGAAGGCGCGAATAATTTTCTTCTTTAATTTGCAAATTATAATTACACCTTTCCCGTTTTGTATTTATATGCTAATGTGTAAAACCACTAAATTCTCCGATCCCACACAAAGGTCGTGACGAGCACTGAGTGGACAATCAGAAGAAGAACTTCGTCACTCATGCTTAGAAGGCGCGCTGCGCGTTGCGTTGAGGTGTGTCGACGAGCATGAGATAGCTGGCGGGGGGTGGAGTGCTGCATGCATCGACATTACTGTCAGAAAAGCTTAGAAACAAAGGGTAGCTATTGGGCTTGCTTGGTATTTTATCTGGAAACAATAAAAATGGCTATGAACTGCGCCCCTATATAAGTCGAAAGTCGCCAGAAAATAGCTTTGGCCCTAACCTAAATTTTTTGTCTCTATAGACGAAGTCGGGAAGTAGCCAATTTGGCACATAATATATACAGTAACAACAAGCCTGAACCTAGGCCAGTGAAACTTCAAGAAACTTGAGCACAGTGAAAATTCCGCGGTGTCGTGCGCAAGGCAGCAGGATACGAAACTTCGCCAAGTAGCGACGTATGTAGTACGCGCGCCTCCTCTTCTAATTCAAGGCTGGCGCCGCGTCGGTATAGGGCGTATTCATGTGACGTAACCATGGACGTCACCTACTGCTCTCCGTCATTTTGGCGTCCTTGGATCGGCGGTTCTGGCGGCGACAGTGGTTCAGTCATCAACGCTATGTAAACATTGGTGCTGATTCTTTTGTGTTTTCGGCTATTCATGTGTTAATTACGTGAGTGGGAAGGCGACACAAAGCGGCGCTTCGTATATTAGTACATTGTGCGGCTTTGACAGGCAGCGTTACGAGGAAAAAATGAACTGTGGCCCCGCCACGGTGGTCTACTGCTTATACTCGGCTGCTTGCCAGCAGGTCGCGGGATCGAATCCCGGCTTTGGCGGCTGCACTTCCGATGGAGGCGCAATATGCTGCTGGCCCATTTGCTCAGATTCTGGCGCACGTTAAAGAACCCCAGGTGGTCGAAATTTCCGGATCCCTCCACTACGGCGTCTCTTATAATCATATGGTGGTTTTGCGACGTGTAGTCCTACATATCTGTCAAAAATTGAACTGTGTGACGTGGACCTTTTCGATACCGGCGTACAATATGTTGCGAACGTTGACCTTTGGCCACGCGTGCACAAATGCGACATTATGGATTTTCTTGTTTTGAGGACAAGTTTCGCCACTCGAAAGCAGATCAATACATACAAATCTATGGAGGGCCAGAATTGCGTGACCAGCGGCTGGGTGAACTTGAACTTCGAACTTTATTTATTCTAACATTCCATCATTTGGGATGCTGAGGGCCGGGGTCAAAAAGCCTCTTCACGAACTTGACCACGACCCCGTACAAAGTGGCAGGGATAGGCGAGTGTACATTATAGTATAAAGTAAATCAGACAACACTATATCGCTCAATTACACCTGTAAAGGAATGCATTAACATATACATATGAACATATATAGACAGATAATGCAAGTGAAACAGATAAAAAATTAAACCTTTAAAACAATTTACTAACTTCAATTTTGATATTCACATAAAAAACAATGAGAGTGTACAAATGAAAAAAGAAGTACAATGGCATTAACACAGGTAGGACAAAAACGCATCTCAAGCAATATTTTCACAGTGTTGATTCAGATGGAACGGCAATAGAAAGCGCAGCATCTCCTTGCCGTAGTTCGTGCGCGTGCGTGAAAGAAACCACGTGTGAATATGACGAGTGTTATAAAAAAGGGTCAGCTGGTTTATACGAGCAAGTGTGCCCAAAAAGTTATCACTTTTCAGTCCGGCGTAATAGCGTTTTATAAGACTTGTTTGATAGTAATCTGGTAGGGTTAATAAGTTCATTTCTCCAAAAAGCGGTGACGTGTGACTTCCATACGGAACATCTGCAATGGCGTGAACTGCCCTTTTCTGTATGACATTTAATTTGTGAATGTTCGTTATTGTTGTTGTGCCCCAAACCAGATGACAATAATTTATGTGTGATAAGAACAACGGTTTGTAGATGAGAAGTTTAACTTTTTTGGGGAGCACGAAACGCACCCTAGACAAGATTCCAGTTATTCTGGATAAACTTGAAGACAGCTTTTCAATGGGGGAATTCCATGACATATGTTCATCGAAGATTACACCTAGACATTTACCACTTGGTACTATCTGAAGTTCCGAGGTGCCAAAAAATAACGGGGCATGCAAAGGTGATGGTTTCTTTCTAGGCCTAAAGTGAACAGTTCTCGTTTTTGAAGAGTTTAATTTAAAAAAAAATATTGCATGTCCAAGACACTAGCTTTATTAATACCTGGTTTGCGTCATTGAATAAATCTTTATAGTGTTGAGCAGTGAGAAGTAAGGTTGTGTCATCTGCGTATATAACATACTTTACAGATGCGTCAATGTTTACGATATCACTAATATATACGCAGAATAAAAGGGGTCCCAGGATACTGCCTTGGGGCACACCTGCTAAAATTTCTTGTAAATTGGAGGTGTGATCGTTGATGACCACCATTTTGGCAGTGAGGGTCACGGCGGCTGAATTTTGCAGGAACCGCTGCTGGCACGAGTCTCTGCGGACACGTTATCGTAATCGTACAAGTAAGCGCTTCTTTTTGTCGCATTTTTATCTCCTCGCTAAAGTAGCAAACTTGCTGAATTGCTAGTTTTATTGACTACGTGGCCACGAGTAGCTGAATTTTGTTTTTTGTTTTTCGCCGCTGTGCTGTATACATATATGCTGCCCATCGCGGAGGGTGTTAATTTTATTTACTCGCTGTTTTATGTTGTACGCAGATAAACCACTCACAGAGCTTGTCAGCTCCTCTTGTCAAGGCATGCATTTTGTACAAAAGCAATGGCGAAGTAGTCGCAGCCCTCTGCCTATGTATGGCCGGCAATGACGAGGCGTGTTCTCATATGGCAGCCCTGCTGTTTCACTTATTGAGTACGGCGTGCGCGCGCAAGACGGCGACTCCTGCACAGATGTCGCCAACAGCTGGCTCCCACCATACGGCTCCCACCATCGTAGCGCGGCCAGTGGCACAAATGGACTTTTCTTCGTCTACGATGAAGAAGATGATTCTGGATGGCGAGTGTCGCTCAAGGAACACGCCAAATGGTCGATCGGAGCTTGCGGCACCTTCCCCAACAAAAGCGGAATGGAAGGTAGTGTATGAAGCTGTAGCTGCCTCAGGACTTCATCCAGCAATACTGAGTACCCATCCAGACTACAGTTACATGTTTGTACCGGTTATAACGGCCTGTAACGGCTCAAACTTTCGCCTTATCTACGACTGCCCTGCAAAGAACTTGTATTACAAGGATCTCGTGCAGCTGTGTGAAAGATCTTTGACAGCCTCGTCATCACGCAACAAGCCTGTGAGAGCATTCAGACCAGGACGAGGAGTCAGGCATTAAGCGCCAACTGGTATGCATATCGCACCGGCCGCATCACTGCATCAAAGTTATATGATGTGTGTCACACATGGTTAGAGTCACCATCTGCGTGTCTCGTGAAGATCATCTGTATGCCTCGTGTATACGGCAAGCCCTCCACTCTTCCAATAAATTATGGGCGGGAGAAGGAAGCAGAGGCACTTTTGAAATACAAAAGCCGAAGTGAAAATCTGCATGAACGTGTCCACTTCAAAGAAGCAGGGCTTTTTATACCAACTGAGCACGTAAACTTAGGTGCAACACCAGCCTTGCTGGTTGACTGAAACTGTTGTGGGGCAGGTGTTGTAAAGGTAGAGTACCCTTGGAAAGTAAAAGATGGGCAACTCAGCGACCTGCTAAGTGGCACAAACGGCTGCGTGGCCGAAGTAGACGGACAGCTTTAAAAAACTCATCGGTATTACTACCAAGTTCATTTGCAAATGTTCGTGTGCAAGACAAGTTACACTGACTTTGTCCTCTGGAACAAATTGAGATAAACGCGAAGCACATTTACATGGATGAAACCTTCGTAACCTCACAAGTTGACACTGCCAGAAAGTTCTTCAAGAGTGTTTTATTACATAGTTAGTTGCACACTGGCTCACCAACCATAAAAAGAATGACTTGAGCAAGATGGCCATTTCAACAATGAGTGTAGACACCAGCTCTACTAGAGTCTTGCCCGCTAGTGATGGACAAAATGCCGATAACAGCAGTCCTCTCGGTGACATGGAGGATCCCGATACCTTTTGTGTATGCAAAGGGCTAGAACAAATAAGAGTGATTGCGTGTGATGGTGCCAGTTGTGAAGTCAAGTGGTTCCATTTTGACGGAGTCGGGATGAAGAGAGCGCCGAAACGCAAGCACTGGTTTTGCGAATCATGCTCAGAGCATAAAGCTCGAAATTAACTTCAGTTACACAGCTGTTGTCAAAACGAGTGCAAAAATGTTGCCAATGCGCGTTTATTGAAGAACCGTCACTTGTATCTTCATCAAAGTGGTAATATTTACACTAGACCTTACAGGTGGCGGCATAACACAATGAAAAACATTTAAAGAATGGAGATGAATGAAAAGGGAATAAAAATTGCATTGAATAACACTGTTCATTTAATAAATGCCTTAGAGTTCCATTGAAGGGCATTGAGTAAGGGGGGCATCAGTATTTACATTGCAATAAATAGAGAAAAAGTAAAAAAGAACAAGGAAACAACTAAACAAAAAAGCTAACAATTGATAAACACCAAAATTCAGCAAAGTTATACAGTAGAAAAACGCAACTAAATCAGGTTATTATGAAAAAATTCACTGTTAGAGATGAATAAGATGTGATCTGGAAGGCTGGTGCAATGTGCTCTGGCTTGATATAATGGTGGTTAGTTAAGTGCCAGTGTGTGACTATGAATGCGTATGAAACTACGTGCGTTGTGAATGCGTCGAGATGTGCGCAAAGGGACATGAAGTGGCAAACAGTGGCATTTGTTACTGTAGATGTACCTATGGAATAAAAATAAAAGGGCGACTACGTAGCATTACCCAGTGACAATAATGCGAGGTATTGTTTTATTAGGGTGAAGCTTGAATAACAGCAACACGTGTAAAAAGCAACAGGCCAATGCGTATCTGTGAAGTTAGATTCCACAACACACAAAAGATACCTAGCCAACTGGAACCACTGACGTATACAGTTTAGTTACTGCACAGCAAACATTTTCAATGTTGTCAAAACACACACCGTAGTCACTTCAGTTCACGAACTCTACTGCCAAAAGGAATTTCGCGGTGATCAGGCAGCCGTAACAAACGCATTTACTAGTATTGCTATGTATCACGGTATCTTGTCAGTGCGTTTCAGAGGGATTCATGTTTATAAGTTCCACCGGCAGATTCTATTTTCATACATATTATGAAAGCTGTTAACTGTGAAACTACAAAAATAAGCATTGACGCACGAGATATCACATACAAAGTCACAGTACTTAAATATATGTAAATGTTCATGTACAACCGAAAAGATAACGCAACGTAACTGCATAAAACCAAAATTCTAGGTCATAGACCTAACAAAATGGCCCACACAGCATAATTCTTCAAAAGATTTTTGCACAGCATATGTTGAACATTTTCAGACAAGGTTCTTTGATTGCTGCAGTCGTGAATACCACAGTCACTTCCCGAGATGTTTAATTAAATGGCACGTCAAAGTTGCCCAAGTTCGTTAGGGTGCAAACTACCTATACAATCCTGTCAATATGGCATTCATTCGTACCGCAATTCTTCAGCATTTAAACGGGCAATGTGTGTTTCAGTAGGGTATATTTATTTCGTACCGTTCCGAAGACTCGCTCCACATGAATCTGGACATTGGCGATTTCTCTCGTCTATTCGACCTCTGTGCTGGATAACTGCTTTTGTTCTTTTGTAAAAGCAATAATGGCGAGTGTGCAACAACACATCCGAACACAATCCGCTATTAGGAAACCCCTGTCTGCTAATACAACATCGTCTCTGTCTAGATGCTGGAGTACCCCACTATCCTCTGTTATCATTTTGTCACTGCCATGTCTCTCTCTCCCTCCGGATCTTCGTCTTTTCTCTCTTACAATCTGTCCTATCATCTCCTCCCTTCTGTTTACTTCCATCTGCCAGGTGGCAAGGGTTAACCTTGTGTATATTGCCACGTGCCATGCCGTTCTGCGCAGCTACCACTATAGAGCGACAGCCGTCGCGTCATTTAGATATGCTAGAGCGGACTGCGATTAACTTCCGATGGGCCCATCGTATCAGACAGTGCAGTATCTGATGATAGATGTGCGCATGTTCTGTGTTGTCTTTTCAGCGCTTAAATAACTTGCAGCGCATAAGCTGTGGGTTGTTCTTTTGGTGGAACGGCAACTGTGCATAGGCACGCCGCTCCGATCCTGTTAGTTTTCCTTTTGTGTCCTAAGCGTGAGGCACAAGTACGCCTCCTTACTAATAAACCTTGTCTGCCGCATTCTCGTCTTCTGTGGCTTCTAGTGACGACGACGCACGTGACATCTGGTGGAGGGGCTGGGTATGTTCAGTAACCCCTCGCGCAGCCGTGACACCAGTCCTAACCAAGCAAAGGAAGACGACCAGAGAAGAAGCCGCCGACAGCTAGGACTTCCCCCGGAGCACGGCCTCCTTCCAGAATTATTATCCGCCGCGAAAGAAGCCAGGCCTGTCAAGATGAGTGAAGCCCAGTTGCCAACAGCCGTCGTATTGCAGCAACCCCGTGAACCCCCTAAATTCCGCGGAACGCAGTGCGACGACCCCGAGGACTGGCTGGAACAGTTCGTGCGCGTGGCGGCCATCATCAAGTGGGATGACGAAGCGAAGTTGCAGTGGGTCTACTTCACACTGGAAGAGTCTGCGCGTACCTAGTTTATCAACCACTAATCCGTGCTTAGGACGTGGGAGGACTTCAAAGGCAGCCTTCTTCGGACGTTTTCAAGCGTCGCTCGCAAGGAACGGGCGGAGAGGCAGCTGCATTCACGCTTCCAGCTGCCTAACGAGAGCGTCGCTGTCTTCGTCGAAGAAATGAAGCATCTGTTTGGTCTTGGATTCCTTATCAGAGGAGTGAAGGAAGAACTTTTTGCTGGATTAATGCGCAATCCACCGCAAACTGTCTCCCAATTTGTAACGGAAGCAGCCGCCATGGAAAAGATTCTCGATGTGCGGCGGAGACAGTATGGGCGCCCTGCTCCGGTAAGCGGTACGTCGCCAGTCGAGCTTAATGCTGTAACCGTCAGCGACCTTCGGGACACCATAAAGGCCGTTGTGCAAGAGGAACTACGGAAGATGTTCCCGAGTTCTTTTCCTCAAGTGGCGACCTTGAGCGATGTCGTCAGACAAGAAGTTCAACAGGCGCTGGGAACCGGACCATTAGTTCCACCAAGCCAGGAGCCTGAGTGGGCTCCACGAGGACCACAAATCATGTCGTACGCCGCTGCCGCGCGCAACCCGGTGCGCCCCGCCCAACCGACGTACTCTCCACCGCCACGCCCACAACCAAATGTCTACCGACCACCTGCCGAGAGAGCCGTCCCTAGAAAGTCCGACGTGTGGAGGACTGATGACCATCGCCCGCTGTGCTTCCACTGCGGTGAACCTGGCCACTTGTATCGTAACTGTTTCTATAGGAACCTCGGATTACGTGGATTTCACGTCGGCGCTTCACGTCCGCAACCTGGTCAAAGGCCAGCTGAGATTGAAGACTATTTGCAGCGACAAAGTTTGCCAGCGGGCCGCCGCAGGTCACCGTCGCCTTCGTCTCGCCGTTACCCATCGCCACACCCTGCCAACACAGGAGCATCACGGGGAAGATCCCCTAGCCCTCATTTGGGAAACAAAAGACGGCAACCAATGGAGGTGTGGTTGCTGCCCGGCGCACCTCTGAAGAACCTCCCCCGCCCGAAAGTCCCAGTGGAGCAACACTACCTGCAGCATGTGAGAAACACGAGCGACATACGAGCACTAAGTTCCGTTCAAGCCGCAACAGTACACCACGACAGACCTGCAACGCCAAGGTAAAATCGACCGATCTGGCAGTGAAAATCGACAACCGGGACGTAATTGCGTTGGTTGATACCGGTGCTGACTTCTCCGTCATGAGTGCGGTGTTCGCCGACCAGTTGAAGAAGGTGCTGACTTCGTGGGAAGGCCCGCAGGTACGAACAGCAGGCGGTCACGTCATAACACCAAAGGGAAGATGCACAGCTCGTGTGGATGTGGAAGGGCATACGTACCCTACTGTTTTCGTCGTCCTGGACCAGTGCTCTCGGAACGTCATTCTCGGTGCAGACTTCCTTTCGGCAAACAAAGCAATCATAGATCTTCAAGCGCAAACAATCACCCTGTCACCAGATACGGGCGTCACGCGAAATCCAAGTCCTGCGTTATCAGCGGCGCTAATGATTCTCGACGAGCACGTCACTATGCCACCACGCTCGAGTGCTGTCATCCCCGTGGGCGCTGACTGCTGCATCTGCGCGGAAGGTTTGGTCGAGGCCAACCAGAGTTTGCTCTTTGAAAAAGGTTTGGCTATCGCCAGAGGAATCCTTCACATCGTTGAAGGAACCGTCAGTGTACTAATCACTAATTTCTGCTCGGAATATCGTCACCTTGCAAAGGGCACCACTGTGGCACTATTCGAGACCATCCCGGACATAAGCGATGTACTCACGATCGACGACACACTCCATCCTCGTACACACGACGTGTTCTTTAACGTGAATCCGGCGTTGCCCCTGGAAAGACATGAAAGGCTGCGGAAACTGCTCTATAGCTACCAGGATTGTTTCGCCACGTCACCCAAGATCCGCCAGACAACGCTTGTAAAACATCGCATCATAACTGATGAAAATGTGCAACCAAGTCATCAATCGCCGTACCGTGTGTCCATGAAAGAGCGCGAGGCAATCCGGAAACAGGTACAAGAAATGCTTCACGACAACATCATTGAGCCCTCCCAAAGCCCGTGGGCTTCCCCTGTAGTGATCGTGAAAAAACGGGACGGCACTCCAAGATTCTGCGTCGACTATCGCCGACTCAATAAGGTAACGAGAAAGGACGTTTATCCGCTCTCTCGAATCGATGACGCCCTCGATCGTCTCTGCAATGCCAGATACTTTTCATCTATGGATCTAAGGACTGGCTACTGGCAGGTGGAAGTTGACGAAAGGGATCGCGAAAAGACGGCGTTTATTACACCAGATGGACTATACCAGTTTAAAGTCATGCCATTTGGACTTTGCACTGCCCCGGCAACTTTCCAAAGGGTAATGGACACCGTATTGGCTGGCCTGAAATGGCAAACGTGTTTGGTGTATTTGGACGACATCATAGTCTTCGCTCCATTTTTCGAGGAACACATCAGCAGGTTAAAAGTGGTACTTGATGCACTTAAGGCTTCAGGACTTACGTTAAAGCCCGAAAAATGCCGTTTTGCCTACGAGCAGCTGAAGTTCCTCGGTCACGTCGTCAGTTCTGCCGGCGTTCTACCAGACCCAGAGAAGACAGCTGCAGTTCGAGACTTCCCGCAGCCCCGCGAAAAGAAGAGCCTCCGAAGCTTCCTCGGACTTTGCACGTACTATAGGCGCTTTCTCAAGGACTTCTCGCAGGTCTCCGAGCCCCTGACACGTCTAACAAAAGAAGACAGCCCGTTTGTGTGGGAATCACCCCAAGAAGAAGCGTTTCGGGAGCTCAAAAGACGTCTTCAAGTGCCCCCCATTTTGGCCCACTTTGACGAGAACGCGGCAACAGAAATCCACACCGACGCCAGCAGTGTCGGCCTCGGTGCCGTTCTTGTTCAAAGGCGGGATGGACAAGAACACGTCATCGCCTACGCCAGTCGATCTTTGTCTAAGGCAGAGTACAATTATTCCACGACCGAAAAGGAATGCTTGGCAATTGTGTGGGCAACTTCCAAATTCCGCCCATATTTGTACGGCAGGCCTTTTACCGTCATTACCGACCACCATGCTTTATGCTGGCTTGCGAACCTAAAGGATCCATCCGGACGTCTCGCAAGGTGGAGCTTGCGGCTCCAGGAGTTCGACATATCGGTAGTGCACAAGAATGGAAGAAAGCATTCCGACGCAGATTGTCTGTCTCGAGCCCCGGTTGAGCAACCACCACCGTGTGCAGACGACGATGCCAGTTTTCTGGGCACGATCACCGCTTCCGACTTAGCCGCCCAACAACGGGCCGACCCTGAACTGAACTGTCTCATTGAACATCTTGAAGGAAAACGTATGGAGATACCCAAAACTTTCAGGCGTGCTCTTCACACATTCTGCTTAAAAGACGGTGTCCTTGTGAAAAAGAACTTCGACTCTAGGAAGAGCACCTACCTTCTCGTCGTGCCGTCGTCATTGCGTGAGGAAATCTTGCAGGCGTCACATGACGAACCAACCTCCGGGCATCTTGGGTGTACACGAACGCTTTCGCGGATCCGTGAGCGTTACTACTGGCCGCGCATTCTAGAAGACGTCAAGCATTACGTACGGACGTGCCGAGAGTGTCAATGCCGCAAGAGACCGCCAACAAAACCCGCTGGACTACTCCAGCCACTTCAACCCTCAACAAGGCCCTTCGAACAAATCGGAATGGACTTTCTGGGACCCTTCCCGACGTCTACCGCAGGAAATAAGTGGATCATTGTGGCGACAGATTACCTGACTCGCTACGCAGAAACCCGCGCCCTTGCTCGAGCCACTGCTGAAGAAGCCGCCAGCTTCTTCGTTCACCAAATTGTCCTGCGCCATGGTGCACCTCAGGTCCTTATCACTGACAGAGGGACAGCCTTCTGTTGCGAGCTGATGAGAGCCATTTTGCGGTACAGCCACACCACTCATCGCCGAACTACCGCATACCACCCGCAAACTAACGGTCTCACAGAACGGCTCAACAAGACCCTGGCGGACATGATGTCGATGTACGTCGATGTCGAACATAAAACATGGGATGAAGTGCTCCCATATGTCACCTTCGCATATAATACGGCCACCCAGGAGACAACCGGGCAGACACCATTCGCTCTTGTTTACGGACGGGAAGTGACAACGACTCTGGACGCAATGGTGCCGCACCTAAACGAAGGCGACCCGAACCCGGACGTAGCGATATTTCAACAACGCGCTGAAGAGGCCAGGCAGCTGGCTCGACTGCGAACGGCAACCAAGCAAGCGACGGATGCCCGACACTACAACCTGCGACACCGCCATCAGGAATACACACCCGGCGAACAAGTTTGGCTATGGGCACCAGTTCGCCGACGAGGCCTCAGCGAAAAGCTTCGGCGGCGTTATTTTGGCCCTTACAAAATTGTTCGTCGCGTAGGGCCACTGATCTATGAAATCGTCCCGGATGGTGTGACAGACTCCCAGCGTCGACGTGTGCGGTCCGAAATTATTCACGTCGTGCGTTTGAAACCCTATTATGCGCGCTAGCAGACATGTGCGCTTGTTCCTCTATTTTTTTTGTGAAAACTTCAGTGCCTCATGACTTCAGTGCTTGCTTTCAACATCGAGGCGATGTTTTTTGAAGGGGGGAGCAATGCCACGTGCCATGCCGTTCTGCGCAGCTGCCACTATAGAGCGACAGCCGTCGCGTCATTTAGATAGGCTAGAGCGGACTGCGATTAACTTCCGATGGGCCCATCGTATCAGACAGTGCAGTATCTGATGATAGATGTGCGCATGTTCTGTGTTGTCTTTTCAGCGCTTAAATAACTGGCAGCGCATAAGCTGTGGGTTGTTCTTTTGGTGGAACGGCAACTGTGCATAGGCACGCCGCTCCGATCCTGTTAGTTTTCCTTTTGTGTCCTAAGCGTGAGGCACAAGTACGCCTCCTTACTAATAAACCTTGTCTGCCGCACCCTCGTCTTCTGTGGCTTCTAGTGACGACGACGCACGTGACAATATATGCGCTCTCTTTGTCATATATTATTGGGTTATAGTTGCTTTGTACAGCTGGCGCTGGCATGCCTTTTAATTGTGCTGCCGCGTCCCCATGTTGGGCTTGATGGTGGGTGGCTGGCATGGCTGCAGAATTCATATATACTTTATGGCCTCTTTTTTCATTTACTAAACTGTCTGATCGCCCTCTTTCTAAGAGGAGGCGCACCGAAACAACACTGAATGTATTCATAAAGCCAAAGAAATTCTCCCGCGCTTCCATGTGATCCACTGTGAAACACAAGAAAAGAACGCAAGAACCATCTCTACGTTTGTCGTTTTCAAATGTCTCACCAGTACCCTTGGTCCATGGTATCAAGCTACACGTATGGCTAGTGCGGACCTTCTTCTCGAAGTCCCAACCAAAACCCAGTATGAAAATTTGGCAAAACTTACCTCTTTTGGAATCACACCTGTACCTATCACACCACACCATTCCCTGAACCGTTCCCGAGGCATAGTGTCTGATCAATTGATTGATTGATATGTGGGGTTTAACGTCCCAAAAGCACCATATGATTATGAAAGACGTCGTGGTGGAGGGCTCCGGAAATTTCGACCACCTGGGGTTCTTTAACGTGCACCCAAATCTGAGCACACGGGCCTACAATATTTCCGCCTCCATCGGAAATGCAGCAGCCGCAGCCGGGATTCAAACCCGCGACCAGCGGGTCAGCAGACGAGTACCTTAGCCACTAGACCACCGCGGCGGGGTTAGTGTCTGATCAAGACCTAATTATCCTGACAGAGAGCGAGCTCCTTGAGGCCTACAACAAACAGCATGTAACGCATGTACAGAGAATTAGGATAAGGCATGACAACAACAACAAAAAAACCCCGACCAAGCACCCTATTCTTACATTTTGCACAAGCACACTTCCAGAATATATCGAAAGAGACTCTTTGAAGTTAAAGGTTCGAACCTAAATCCCCCACTCCAGGCGTTGTTTGAAGTGCCAGCGATTCGGCCATGGTTTTCAGAGCTGCTGCGGCCGTCAAACCTGTGCAAAGTGCAGTTCGCATGAACACGCTATAGACCACAGTATATCCACTGCGCGAACTGCGATGGTGGACACCCCGCTTGCTCTCGCACATGCCCTACATAGAAACATGAAAAAGAAGTACTCACACTGAAAGTAAATGAAAACATCTCATTTAGGGAGGCGCGCAAGCGTCTACTAATCCTTCGTTCGCGGAGGTGGCACAAAAGGGGGCAGTGCCACCAAAATCCGCGGCGCCCGCACGTACCACACAGAGTGGATGAGCGGCAGCGCATTCACCCTCTCAGTGGAAGTAGCACAGGCTCTTCCGCCACCAAAAGGCTTCCAGGGCTCAGGTCTCTAAGTCCCAGGGCCTTCTGTCTCGACAGATAGCCCTAAGACCTAGCTCCGTGCTGTCACGCGCGAACCGAGGCTGGGCATCCAGCGCCTCGTCCGATTTGATGGACACAACAGCAAGTCGTCCAACGGAGTCTTCGGCACCGAAGGACAGGCGCGACTCTTTGGAGCGCGCCAGAAAATCAAAAACCATTATTACGTGGCCTGACAAAGGCTTTTCACTTTATGCAATACTTCTTTAGTACACACAGCACTCATTTACACTCATAATGGATACACAAATAATACAATGGAACGTGAAAGGACTGCTTAGAAACCACGACGATACTCAGGAACTCTTACTCAAACATTCCCCAAAAGTGCTGTGTGTACAAGAGACACACTTAAACTCCAGGAACACCAAATTTCTACGTCGTTATGTAATATTCAGAAAGGACAGCAATGACGCTGTAGCGTCATCTGTTGGTGTGGCCATTATAGTTGATAAGGGCGTAGCATGTACACATCTACCACTACAAACATTCCTTGCAGTGGCTGTTCGAGTAGTTATTTTGAAGAAACTTGTAACCATCTGCTCTCTTTACATACTTCCACAGTACCGTGTCGAAAAACACGAATTCCAGTCACTGATACATGAACTACCGGATCCTTATGTGGTCCTTGGGGACTTCAGTGCACACAATGGTTTAGGGGGCGACTCTCGCTGCGATGCACGAGGTCGTCTAATCGAACAGTTCTTTTTTTCTTCGGGTGCGTGTCTGTTGGATAGAAAAGAGCCAACATATTTTAACCTCGCCAACAAAACCTACTCATGCATAGATCTCAGCATTGTGTCCTCATCGCTTGTACCCCTGCTTCAGTGGAAAGTAATCAGCAATCCTTTCGGAAGTGATCACTTTCCGATCATTCTAAGTACACCACTAGAAAAAAGTTCCCATCATGTTCCCAGATGGCAGACAGACAAAGCGGACTGGGAAAAATTCAGAGGAGCTACTTGATTAGGTTGGTCGGACATATGTCAATTAAGTATAGGTGCAGCAGTACACTTCCTGACAGGACTTCTTATTGATGCTGCAACATATTGTATCCCACAAGCTGGATGCTCTACCAGGCTACACGTTCCTTGTTAGAACAGTGAGTGTCAGAATGCACGTAGAAAGCAAAATAAAGCATGAAAGCTGGTTCGAGATTCTCCGATGGCGGAGAATCTTACAAATTTTAAAAACATAAAGTCTGAAGGCAGGAGGACGCGCCGACAGGCAAGAATGAAAAGTTGGCACAACTTTATTTCAGGCATATATTCACATACACAGGAGGCTAAACTCTGGAACTTGATTAGGAGAATAGCAGGAATACAAGTACATTCACTCCCTATCGTAAACACACAAGGCAACAGCTTGGAAGATCCACAAAACTTTCTCAGCGCACACTTCGAAAAAGTCTCCGGCTCGTCACACTATAGTGAAGCTTTCCAAAGATACAAAACAAGAATTGAAAGCAGAAACTAGAACACAAATGTACAAAACACGAAGCAAACAACCAAGCTTTCAGCTTAGCTGAGCTCCAAACATCACTAACTCCTGCAGGCATTCCGCCCTAGACTCTGATCGTGTGGTGTACGAAATGTTGAAAAACCTACCAATCGAAAAGCAAGAAACCCTACTTTGCCTGTACAATGCTACCTGGTTCTCTGGCGCTATCCCTATTATTTGGAAAGAGGCTATAATTTTTCCCATTATTAATAGAGGGCAAAGACCCTTTCTCAGTTTCAGTCTATAGGCCCACTGCGCTTACAAGCTGCCTTTGTAAACTTTTTGAAAAGTTGATCAACCGCCAACTTTTAGATTTTCTTGAAACACACAATCTGCTCGACCGATTCGAGTGTGGGTTTCGAGAGGGTAGATTCACCACCGACCGTCTGGTGCGTATAGAGTCAGAGATCCGAGATGCTTTCGTCCACAAAAATACTTCGTTTCTGTGTTCCTCGATATTGAGAAGGCTTACGACACAACATAGCGTTTTGGCATATTAAGAGATTTGTCTCACCTGGGAGTGCGCGGCAGAATGCTTTCCATAATCTAGAGTTACTTGTCCTATCGGACATTCCGTGTCTGTGTGGGCAGTGTTCTCACAGAAACATTTGTCCAAGAAACGGGAGTACCACAAGGCGGTGTACTTAGTTGTACACTTTTTATTATCAAAATTAATTCCTTGCGCCTGCTCATCCCCCGCAGTATGTTCTGTTGTAGTTATGTCGATGACGTCCAGCTTGGCTTTAAGGCATACAACCTGGCAATGTGTGAGCGGCAGGTTCAGCTAGATTTAAACAAGGTCTCCAAATGGGCAGAAGAAAATGTATTCTGACTGAACCCACAAAAAAGCACGGGTGTCTTGTTCTCCCGAAAGAGAGGCATGCACTCAGAACCTAACATTCAACTGACTGATCAACGTCTGTCTGTTAATGCCAAGAATAAATTTTTGGGCCTAATCTTGTACCACAAGCTAACCTTCATACCGAACATCGAGTATTTAATAACGAAATGTGTAAAAGCCATAAATGTTCTGAAAGTGTTGTCACGTACTACGTGGTGTAGTGACAGGCAATGTCTCATAAATTTGTATAGAAGCCTCAATCGCACCCGCTTAGACTATGGGGCCGTTTTTCGTCAGTCTGCGACTCAAAGTGCTTTGAAGATGCTGAACCCCACGCACAATTTAGGCATCCGCCTTTCTACGGGTGCTTTTCGCACAAGCCCCGCAGAAAGCCTTTACGTTGAGTCAAATGAGTGGTCGCTTCATCTGCAGACAACTTACATGTCCTTTGTATATTTCTTTAAGGTGAAAGCACACAAGAAGCACCCCTCATACTCCAATATTAATGATTTGTCGAGCTCCATTCTGTTTCAAAACAGGCCTTCGATGAAGCAGCCCTACTCAGTTCGCCTGAAAGGTCTAGCTGAGGAAACTGGTGTGTCACTTGATTACAGTTTAATGACTCCTGTAGAATACCCGCCACCATGGCTGAGGCAGATTATCGACTGCGATGTGTCTTGCCTAGAAGTTAAAACACACACGCCCATTGTGCATAGCCGAACATACTGCCTGGAACATCAACACAAATGCACACGTCCCGAGTTCTTTACAGATGCCTCTTAGTCTAACTCCTCTGTGTCCTACGCTGCGGTCGGCCCATCCTTCTCGTATGCTGGCTCTCTACGTCCAGACACAAGTATCTTCACAGCGGTAGCTTACGCGAGACTTGTCGCCGCTAAACGCATCAAAAAATTACAACTACAAAAAGCAGTCATTAATACGGACTCCCTCAGTGTGGTAACAGCACTGCAAACAATTAAAAACAAAAAAAACATGTTGTCATCTCACTTTACTTATTTTATGCACACTCTACACACTCAAACAACATGTTGTAGTGTGCTGGGTACCAGGCACCGTGATATCCAAGGCAGTGTGATGGCGGATCCGCTTGCTGCATCCGTCCACGAAAGCACTGCCACTACACTCATATCTATCCCGGCCCTTGATCTTAAACCGTCTATCAAACGAAAGCTCAGGAACTGCTGGCAGAGCGAGTGGGACAGACACACACACAAAACAAACTACACATGATTAAGCCACACCTTGGTCATTGGCTGCCAGTATCAAAATCACGTCGAAATGAGGTAACACTAACGAGGTTCAGGATAGGACACACATACACGACACACTCATATCTTTTGTCCGGTGGCGATCCACCATTGTGTGACAGATGTGGAGAAGCACTAACAGGTCTTCACATTTTAATCCAGTGTGAACAATTGACACTCTAAGAAGACAACACTTTTCATTACCCCACCGACAACATATACAATTACACCCTGCCATGTTCGTCGGTGGATAACCACTTTTCACTCATAAATCGTTGCTAGCTTTTTTAAGACATGTCCTCATGACATTTTAGCGCTGCCGAAGCATTTGTGCTAGTGCAAAATAGTTTTACACACGATATTACTATCAAAACATTTTGTCACCCGTTTTTACTATGCATATCACGCCATTGCCATGATTTTAATAGTTATATTTTTACCCACGTTAGCTCGAGAAATCTTAAGGCCCCTATACAGCCACGCATCATATCATTGTCCATATCTCTAGTCACTGAAATAGCGCTCTTTGGCCATCGATTGACCCTTGTGCCAATAAGCCCTACACATCATCATCATCACTGTCACGTCCACCAAAGGATTTTGAAATGAATGTAATCATGGCTGGTGGACAGATGCCTATAAAAAATTTCACGGTATTGTGGAGTTCGTATTGTGACAGTGTCTCTGCCCTTGTAATAATGAGCTGGGTATCTAAATGAATATTTAAAAACAATCCAAGATTACCCGTACCTTCAAGCCGACATTCTAAAAAAAGCAACTGGCATAGTTTTCATAATGTGTTCTTTCTCTGGCCAATACATCCGTAAACCGAACCGGTCATAGCAGACATCTAGTCACTTTTCAATGATTCTACATGCAGTGGGCTGTGACACATTAAAACGATATGTAAGATCCTGAGTGTGGAGCCCCAACCTCAGCATCATAAAGAAATAACATCATTTCATCGAACTGGTAGAGGGCATTCCTTCAGCATTGTGAGGCGTGATCTTTCAGAATGTTGAACAATGAAAGCAACATTACAAAATAAGGAGAACTGGCGTAGAATGCCACTTTTTTGTCATTTTCCCTAAAGCTGTCTTCCGAGAATTTAGATGCTGACAAGTTCAGCGTGACATTTGTGAGCTCGTTCTGCAGATTGGGTGTCGCATCTTGAAGGTGCTGGATGTCGTTGCCTGTCGAATCTGTTTGGCAGCTGATGCCTAGCCAGAAAAGAAATGCATAACAGACAATTCAGTTTCAGAAGCTCATTAGGTGGAATATAAATTGAGTGGCTACAATGACAGGCCAGGAAAAACGCATTAGCTGATAAAACAGCATGGTATTTTGAATACGCCTGGTAAATGTAACTTGACAGATTCATTTTATTGGATGTTGAAGGCCTCGAAGAAGAAAATTACGGTGGCAAAGTTCCCTGTCAGGCACTGCTCGCTTCTTGTCCACGCTTATTCCACCTGGGATGTCCACACTTGCAACTTGAAAAAAAAAAATCATCTACGTTGTTTTTACAGGCAAATGTAAGTGGATATAAAATACTATAGCCAATTTTCACCTGCAGAGACTTGTTGCTGGCTCCGGTTTAGCCGTGTTTTCAGGTAATTGTACCTGCCTTCGTGTTGGCAGGCGTTGTTTCATAGCCCAGGTTTAGTGAAGAAGACCAGTCAAGGCTACATTCATCAAAAAGCTTGGCAGGTGAACCTGCGTTTTAAAAGAAAAGACGTTTTTGATACACAGACATGTACGACCACAGTCGTCACGGAGTTTGGTAAGTGAACCTGCGTGCGAGAAAAGGGGGTGTCGAAATGCGTGAGCGCGCGCGCGCGCACACACACACACACACACACACACACACACACACACACACACACACACACACACACACACACACACACACACACACACACACACACACACACACACACACACACACACACACACACACACACACACACACACACACACAAACACACACACACACACAGCTGAATTCTCAATGTTTCACTTGGGTGTGACTTATCCAACAGTGCTTTTGCAGTCTGGGCTCGAAATTTTCTTGGGCGTCGTTCTGACGTGCAGCCCGAACGACTGCTAGCTTGCGAGCTACCACGAAAAAGTTTCTTTCCACAGCCCCCCCCCCTCTTTTTTTTTCGCATGCCATGCTACGTCGCTCTCTCAAAAGCAGCAACCTTGACAATATTTATTGTTTTATTGCTAATAAGCTGCTGTTAACTTAAGCTCCCACGATACATATTTTTTTTTACCCCGCTACGCCCTACATACATCTTAAAGGCGCATCGCAATTTTCTTCACGCAGTGAGCACAGTGATGTTGCCACTCGGTCTCTTGTTTTTCTTTGTTTTTTTTCTACACACGGTGCTAAACTTGCGAAATGACGCTTAAGTATCCGATATAAAACGTATTTAACACCCTCGGTACTTGTCGATGTCAGTCGTTACCGGGCGGTTCATCCGGACGATCCACTCACGACAATGCTCTTCCGACAGGAGCCTTGTCTTCTCGAACTACGTAGCGCGCACTTTCGGGACTTTCTTTGCTGCTGCTTTTTATTTTCATCTGTTTGCTCTGCGCACGGCTGGTGCAACCGACTATCGCACAGTAAATCATTGCCGCACGCAGTATTAGAATACACGACCATGATAAGTTTCCTGAGTGCTCCCGTTAACGTGTTTCCCGTGTTCCACCGGCTGACTGAAAACTTCAAATTGTTGAATTTTCCCATAACGCGTCGCGCAATGCGCGTCAATGTATACCCCCTATTGGCTACATGCCGTCAAATGAGACAGCTCGACGCGCGTCGGTTTGTTACAGTCGCTCTCGACTACCATCTTTGCTCTCGAAACGCGGACTCACTGTGGTAAAGCGCAAATTTTTTGGCGGATATGAACTTGAGCTTCCGGGTGCTTTGTGGTGTGAAATACTTTTCACCGAATAATTATGTCCCTGGTGGTTGCCATCTGCGGCTGGTGCAGCTTCTTTTGCCAAAACAAGTATAGCAACAGCAAAGCTCTGCATGATACCACCCGTAAAGCGCAACGAGTTGCGACATAACACCTCGTTGCATAGATCCGGCCGCTTTAGACTCAATTTTGTGAAGTTGCGAGTCTCTCACTTTGAATATTTGTCGAAGTTTGCTTTATTAGCTTTATTTCCGCTCTAACGCACCAGACAAGTCGCAATTATTGTGCAGTACGCTGCCACCCCTCACACAGGTTTCAATAAATAGTTGCGGGGTCTGTTTTTTTTTTTGTTGTTGTTGTTGTTCCCAATTTATGATTACGTTTACTACTTGATAATCGGCGCCGGCTTGTGCGCTTAGCACGCACGCAAAAGGACGATCGAAAATGTTATTGCGAATCTTCAGATACCACGCAGCTCTTCAAAATAAACAAAAATAGTGCATAAACTCAAAATGGGTAGCCTCCATTGGCCTTTGTTGTGTTCTCGTATATTTCAGAGGAAGTTGCTTTCTCTGGCTGTCTTACGAGGACTGTTCAGCCAAGGAACTTTCCATGGGAGGGCAGCTAAGCGAAGAATCCATGCCTTCGAGTCGTTGGTGCTTGCATCGTTTACGAACGTCACGTGTACGTGCCATTTCGTGCGATGGTTAACATACTATTTCGTGTGAAAGTATAACTTCGCGACAGAAGCTCTCGCAAGGTACGGTGACATGCTAGTTGATTAATTCTCTAGCTCGTTCTTTCAATGGTGCAGTTCGCAAGTCAGATACGTCCTCAATTCGCACTTGCAAAATATGATTATATTGTATAACCACCTCACAAAGCAACTACAGCTGTTCTAATGCGTTAACTATACACGGCGTACGCCTTATACCACATTATTAGGGTTAAAAACTTAGATGCCTCAACAAACGCTAATTGTCCATCGGCGACTTCGCCATCCCGCGTTGACGCGAGCTGTTGTTTTCTCCGACAGTCATTTTGTGTGCTCTCTGCACATATTGTATACCGTATGAGGCACTACAGAGAACTGTCGTGCGCCAAGGTTGCACACGTTTATATAATTTTAGGATTAGTCGAACAGCTGGCGCGATTACTCTCATCGCGCTGTCTGGCAAGCAAGCGCTCTCATCAAGAGAAGCCTTCTGCTATGCAGGAGCAAGCCAGGTTGCGCCACATTCGAAAACAGAGTGCGGAGGAGAGGAGGCCGAGGAAAAACTAGAGTGAAGAAGGAGAATGTTTCTATTTTGCGATGTTTTGGGGCCTTTAGGCCGAAGGTCATCGCAGTGCTTCCTCCACTTTTATGCAAATTCGCGGCAGCCCTTGCGCCCCAAGAGACTAGCAGCCCCCCCCCCCTCCTGCCTCTGCGCCCGTCCCCGCCCCTTGGGTACGCCTATGGCCATTGCCCTCAATAGCGACGTCTCCTTTCAAGTAACCACAGAGCTGTTTACACATTTTACTTTGCTTCATCTATTGAAAAAAAATACAAGAAATCTCGGCGGAAGGAAAAAAAATAATACAGGCTAAAACGTCTGACAAGCTAGGCTTTCACTTCCTCGGCAAGTCCCCGATTCACATTCGAAAACACTATAATGCTACTTCGCGTTCTCCATCATCTCTGCTTCGCCACCCAAACACGTTCACCTGGCGTGCGCTTACCCGCCGGGCGTGTCGACTTGCCCGGCGTGAGATGCAGTAACACGGATGTTCGATATAACCAGCACAGAGCGCAAGAAATACTTAGAAACATGGAGACATAGATTGAAAACGAAGACAGGAAAGAAGAGGAACAGGTACAAACAAACTTGAAAACAACTATATATAGAGAAAAAACAGACATACAGCCAGAAAGGCAGAGAGAGAGAAACTAAAAAGAGAAGCACCACTTAGAGAAAGAAAAAGATCGAAAGAGTTAAAAGTCCATAGTATAGGGGAATGATAGAAATAGACAGAAATGTAAATAAAGAAGGAACAAAGAAAATGACAGCATATCCCCGAGGTGAATGATGATGAGGGGGCTAAGCTCGTACTGCAGGGTCCTCGCGGCACGGCCTCGCAGGATTACGGCTAGCTTCGGCCTACCGCGCTCGCATGGAGGGGTCGCTTTTTGTAGCGCGAGCTGCCACTGACCCGCGCGCACGCCGCTCGGCAGCCCTGTTCACCGTCCGTCGACGAGCCTTATTTGGCGCGCGCGCCAACACGGCGCCACCGAAGAACACGCAATCGCAGTGGCACGATCATCTCTCCATCCTTCGTACGTGTTATTAAAATCTTGTTTTCATAAAACTCACCTTAAATTGTTACTTTTTGCTACAAAACGCCCTCTAATGTGTGGCGATTTTGCACTTCTAAGCGTATACGTATTCGTTTTATAGTACAAGGAGTGCCATCTATGGCCGGATTGGAGACTCAATGAGCGGTGGTTAAAAGCGATAATGGGAATGAACGCGTGACGCCCTTAGGAGCTTTGCCCTTCCGAAAACAGAGCGAAGAGAAAAAATAAAGAGGATAAAAGAAAGCCGCCCAGCTTCAAAGTTAGTCATGCCTTCCGCCACTAATGCAAGATGCGCAAATTTTGTAAGCACAGCCCTCGCCAGAAAATTCCCTGATATGCTCAATTCTACCACACAGCCAAGCTCCTGCTTGTGAATGCAGCGAAAACGACTTGCTCTGCTTGGAAATGCAGTGAAGGTAATTTTGATGCTTTACAAACATGCGCGTCCTGTATGCAAAATCAACAATACAAGGTGAAAGATCCACGTTACTAGATTCTTCTTCGGTGGTCAATCTCCGCTGGGACGAGGCGGCAAAACGCGGCCCCTTTTGTTTCCCACTCCCTAGGTGGCACTCGCGATGCCATTTGACCGGTCGCCGTGACGTAATGGATCCTATGCACAGTGTTAAACGGAGTTATTGCCAATAATTTGGCATTGCGGGAGTTCTTTTCCGTGATAGTGCACTAGGGTTATTACGAGTGGGCAATTAAATCACCAGTTGTGCGGCTAATGTGGTTTCACATGGCGGAGATACGAGTGCGATGCCTGAATTATGCGGACATTCTGTTATTATAGCTGTATTGCATTTTCGTTGTTTAAAATACCACCGTACGTATATATTCAAAAACCGTAGCAGTGGGCGTAAGGGTAAACGCTGGAAGACTATGCACTAGAATAAAGGTGCATGTTAGAGAAACCAAAGGTGGCAAAATTTTTCAAAGCTCTTCTACACAACGTGCCTCATAATCGTAAGACCTTAGTTATTGTTATATGATGAGGCACACACCACATTCATCTGATGCCACCGGATATATTCGAAGTGTGAAGCCTAGAACAACATGTTCATTCCAGAAAACTCATACTTACGATCCGAACGTTTTTTTTTTTCGAAGAAAAAAATGGCACATGAATTCAACAGATGCGTGTCCTTTATAAGGCTATAAAATGCAAAATACAATGAGTTCAGCAAGGCCTTATTAAACACAATTTATTGAACGCTACAGCAAACAAACTGGAAGTTACTTTTGTTCACGCGGTATCAAAGCTACTTCACCGTGAACATTGTGCACCTATTCCTTCAAGATATTGTCCTCCTGCAAGCGGCAGTCGCACACAGCGCAAGATCTTGATAGTTCTTAATCCAATCTCGGTATTACTCGTTGCCGCTGTTGAACTACCCATCTCATCAACAGGTGTCTTGAAAAAATGCCTTTTTTCGGTCGCAGATTTTGTTGAGTCGTAGCCGCTTCGGTAACCAGTGACAAAGCAGCGAGGCATGTTTTATAACATCGAAAAACCGTCACACGACGGATGAGAGCTATGCAGCTAACAACCGGCACGATAACACAACAGAGCTGACAGCGAGTGAGACAACCCGTCAATTGCCACCATGATATCGCTGTAAGCAGCAGTGAGAGCACAAACTGCGCGAGTGTCGTTGATCTCGCTGAGACACACAATGATAGCGATTGCCACGAAACACTCTTGCACTACACTTGCACGCTACGAAGAAGCACTTGTGTTTCGCTTCGCCGACATGTCGGTGGCGTGCGTCTAACCGCTGAGAGCCTCGTCAGACCGGTCAAAAAACGACGAGCGCGCCCCCTAGTGGTGTTGCATTGAAAGGGGACACCTAGTACCGGCGGCGCTGTTTGCAAACTGAAAGAAGGATCTAGTAACGTTGGTCAAATAAAGTGTCCAACCATGTGATTAGAAATAACGATTTTATGCTCTAAAGCCGATCACCCGCTACAAAAGGCACACACTTTCCTGCACATAATCCTCTACGGCCACGTAGTGGGTGCACTGCAATTTCAAATATATTTCAGTACTTGAACTATGCACCAGAGACAGGATATATCGCTAAATTTTCACTAATGCATACATATAGATTGAGTTTTTGATGCAGGGCTTGCACGCGCACGCGTTATTCTAGCCACCGCGAAGCTTGCACCGCACGTATGATAATGATGATGATGATTCCCGTAAGAATAGCACTACCCACAACGGATTTTCGGTCACGATGCTTTCGTTTGCATTTCTCTTTTTCTTAATTGATACGTAGATCTTAGCGAGCGCGCGTGTCATATGCGCGTGGTCGTTCGTTCTGTAAGGCGTTCCACGTCAGATCGCTCGTTATCAGGTTGGAGCCTCCGTATCAAGTCTTCGACCTGAATTTCTCAGCATGTGCTCGTCACGGTTTTCGCCAGCTGACCACAAGCACGACCGAGACCTTGTTGGCTCCCCCGTTCGATGTAAAGCGTCGTGAAGACACAAGACTACGCATGTCTTCGCTTCGTGAGCCTCCCCAGCGACACCGTGCTCACACCGGACAGCAAGACTGCGGACATCACATCGAAACGCAGAGCTCATGGTGACGACGAAGACCGGGTGTTTGTGTTTGAGAAGTGCCGTTTCTTATCTGCAAGGTTTATGCGAAATGCATGGGACATCGTCATGCATGACCCTGAGCTCATTCACAAAGTGCATCGGCTCCGTACCTGTGCCTTTTTCGCGAAACGCATTCCGGTCGCGTCCTGCTGTCACCCTCGGCCCTTGTGGAATCGCTATCGTGGGCACGCCGGCGAGGCAAGCTTTCTGTGCTGCTTCAAGGCCGGCACATGCGTTCAGCTTCAACTTCGCGGCCTCAGCTACGCCACGCAACTGCGGCTACTCTCCCCACGCACCTGCATCCAGCCTCGTGCTTTCATACGCGGTTTCTTGCCGGACCACATGATGGCCCAGAGCTCCCTCGGCACCATGTGTGGCTGGCTTGCTACTACCAAGCGAGTGGAGAACCACATTTTATGTTCCTCGAAGAGTTCCGCGAAATCCTGGACGACCAGCGTGAAAAGGGGCGGACTGCAAGGTCACCTTGAGTGACTTATCGCTTCCTGAAGGCTTCCTGAAGGCTTCCTGCAGGATAGCAATGCGCCTTTCCAGGATAAGTGTTGGCCAAGTCTCCAGGAGCTGCTCAGGAAACCTACGACATGGTTGCGCTGTGTCCGTAGACATATTAAACGTTATATACGTCTGACCATCATGGGTGTGCGTTATTAAACGCCGTACAATAACAAGTACTGCTTCGGGGAAGTGGTGTTTCTCTTGGTCACAGTGTATTTATAAATAAACAATATTATTGCAGTCTCGCCTGATCACTTGTGACGTTAAACCTGGTTTGAGTGTATATTCGTTCCCCAAACAGCTGTAAAGCTCTTTATTGTTCCAAGCATCTTTCATCTGCCACTCTCATCTCCCGCGCTGCATTTATTACGGGGAGCAAGGCTGGCTTCCGTATTTTCATATTGTGGCTATGAATATCGACAATGAGAGTAATCACCTCTACGGAGGCAAGGGCGGTCGTGATTGAAAGTGTCTTTCTATATATAGTGCACCGAAAAGCCCTGTGGTCAAGAAAGCCATCATTACCGTTGATGTGACTACAGCACTTCAAGGTAACAAGAACATCACTATTAAAATATCCATATTTTTTTAAACTGTGGGGCATTTGTAGTTAGCCATTCTGTTAGGAAAGACTATCTTGTAAGGTAACTGCAGTGTCTTTTAGGTCGACGATAAAGGCAACGTGGGTAATACATGTATTTAGTGAATAAGTACATTGTTTCTTTAATCCTTGTCCTGACGCCAGCAGCACAAATGTGGTGATAGGAGTCCTCGTCGTGTTCTTAGAAGCCACTAAACTGGATGCAAGTCTGAAGAATTACCCCAGCCTAACAAGACCATCTTCTCATCTCCCTACTTTACCATCGTTAATCAAAACTTTTTCACTCCCTAGTCACCCTTCTCCAGAAAATCAGGCCAGTGCAGAACTGTAGCCCTGGCCGATCTCCTTGCTTTTCTGTAAAAAATAAATCTCTTTTTGTGGTTCTTAGAAACCAAAAAGGACGATTACTTCACCCTATAGAGCTCAAGTAAATAATATTTAAAGCCCCCGTTGTTAAGCATTATTTCCCTACGTGCTGGCCCTTGTTTTTTTCCCGTCCACGCAGAAGAAAGTCACGCAATTAAAGGCGAACAATCACGCATCTCAAACTGGTTGACGACACTTGGGAGAGGAACACTCTAACATATGTACATGTTTGTTTAGGCGATACGGAATTGTTAATCTCGACGATGGCCGATCGCGGAATGGTTTCCCTGAGCTCATGCAATTACTTCAATGGGAGGGGAATACATTCTCGTCTACTTTCTTGAGAAACTGAGAAGTAGATGTCCGACAATTAGCAAAGTTTTTAAACGTTTGAAACTAATTACATGCTAGCACGAACTGAAGTCTATTAGTTTCCTCCTGGGAATGTGCAACAAAATGGATTTCAAACGAAAGATGACACCTCCTTCCAGAAATTTATTCTCCATTCGCAAACAAAGAAACAAACAAATGAAATAAGAAATGAATAAACGAACAAACCAAGAATTGAACAACCAAACAAATAAACAAATCAAATAATGATTACCAGCATAGTCTTCACCGTCGACCGATTCCATGTCCAGTTCAGGACGAAGGCCTGTCTGAATAATCTTTCGCATACCGTAAGCGAGCTCATTGCATTCTTTTCGTGCGGATTTCGCAATTTGGACATCGCACTTGTCTCGCTAAAATGACAATACGAGCAGAGAAATAAACAGTTAATATTCAGGTGGCACATCAAAACAAGTTGACCAGCGAAACAGCACAGAAATTACCCGTGTAAACTACGCAAGTAACGTATGGTACGGAGAAAAACACAAAATACAAAACAAGTGCTTGTTCTGCGCTGTGTGTGCTCCTCTGTGTCCCGCACGTTACTAGTAATCCAAGTGTACATCAAACGTATGCCAGCCACTACTTCTCTCAAAACCCGTCGAAATGTGTATTTTTGAGAATGTTATAATATACTTGCAATAAACCAGCTTGTTGACTCTATAGGTAAATAGCAGCTTCCAATGGCGTTGCTTATTTAGTCATGACAACAAAGGCGTAATCAGATCTTGTTTTTTTGCGGGGGAGGGGGGGGGCACCCGCGTCGCCCTGTTTGAACACATCGTTCTTCTTTTGTTTGTTACGTGCTCAGCAATAAACAGCATAGCGCGCGTCCGGTGCGCAGCATAGCGTTTCCAACCAACGTTTTCCGCGGTAAATTTAACATCCTCCCGGGACCACGGCATGGTCGCTTCCCTCCGTAGGGTACAACCGTGTAGCGGCGCAATGAACTTTCTGGCAGTTGGGGAAGGCGATCTTGAAGTACTTCTCCAGGCCATCCCTGCCTGGAAACGCCTCGACTACTCTGCCGAGCTTCTATTGCAGTGCTGGCACGTTGTCGTCCCTAACAACCACCAATTCACCTACGCGCAGCTGGGACGAAGACGACGGCTGGCAGTGATTGGCGGAGCACAGGAGAAGTAAATATTCCTTCTTCCACCGTGTCCACGATCAGTGCAGAAGTCTATCTCTGTATCTCACCCTGCTTCGCAATTCATGTGCGGTTGAACTAGGCAAACTACCGCTGGTGCTTGCTGGTAATTCCACAACAGGCTTGCCGGTTAATAAATGCGATGGTGTCAGTGCCTTTGCATTCTCGGTGTCCTCGCAGAGTTGGGTGCGAAGGTGGCAGTTGACGATCACTTCCAGCTCCGCAAGCTCAGTGAGCAGCTCTTCGTAACTGAGGCTGCTTCGTTCAAGGCAGCGCTTGAGCGCATCCTTAATTGTCCGTATGACTCGCTCCCAGAAACCTCCTCAACACGGAGCTCGTTCGGCGATGAACTTCCAGTAGATTTGGTGGGTACATGCGTGGGCTTGCACGGTCTCGCTGAGCAGGAATGGCAGTTGTTTGGAACAGCTGCGGAAGGTTTCGGCGTTATCCGAATAAACGGTAAATGGGACGACCCTTCTAGACGTAAATCGGCAAAAGGCAAGAAGAAATGAGTGAGTGGGTTGTCATGTCCCAGATTAATTGTAACTGCACTGCCCTCTTCATCCCACAGGAGGAAACGGCAATATAAAGTTTCGCAAACTGTTGAGTAGAGCGGTAGTACAGTGGGCCGCAAAAGTCTACTCCCACAACATCAAACGGTGACGCCTCCGTTATGCGGTCTTTCGGCAATGGTGCCACTGTGACTGACGCTGGACGCAAACATCAGCGACGACATGTCACGCACGTCTGAAGCCCTCTTTTAGCTGTTTGTCTGCCCTCTAAAATTCAAAGCCTTGTTCAGAGGTCCAGAAACGTATAACTCGAACAACGGCGTGTAAAAGACGGGCATGCGTCACGCGTACCAGGAGCCTCGTAAACACGTTGTATTTTGGTAATAGGATGTTTAAGCTCCTTTGGTCCATCAAGTTTCTGTAATTGATTGATTGATTTGTGGGGTTTAACGTCCCAAAACCACCATATGATTATGAGAGACGCCGTAGTGGAGGGCTCCGGAAATTTTGACCACCTGGGTTCTTTAACGTGCACCCAAATCTGAGCACACGGGCCTCGACATTTCCGCCTCCATCGGAAATGCAGCCGCCGCAGCCGGGATTTGAACCCGCGACCTGCGGGTCAGCAGCCGAGTACCTTAGCCACTAGACCACCGCGGCGGGGCATCAAGTTTCTGTAAGCGACCTGCAACTCTTAGCGACCCGTCCTGGTCCATATCCGGCCTTAGTTTCAGAACATTGTAATCTGATGGCAAAGGCTGGTCTGCGTGGCGACGTCTGCTGGGAAGGCGGTTTTCTAGACAAATTTGATACAGTATTGCTATGCGTTATCTATTTGCGGAGACGTCAACGGCCCTGAGGAGGATGGCTGGTTTCTGGAGGCGTTGCAAACGAACCTAGAAATCTATGCGGTTACTCTGAAGAGCCTGAAGAGTTAGCTGTACTTCTCTTGGTCCAGTAGTGGTCTAGTTGGATGTATGGCTTGAGCTGATACTGCGGTTGGGAACACGGCTGGCAATTCGCTATGATTTTAATCTAATTGTCAGGTTCACGGCGAGAACGAAACAAAACCTTTTCCTTGAGGCAGCAATGAAGGCAATCCTGTCGACTACTGACATTGGCTTCACGAGGCTCGATTGATATGTGGGGTTTAACGTCCCAAAACCACTATATGATTATGAGAGACGCCGTAGTGGAGGGCTCCGGAAATTTTGACCACCTGGGGTTCTTTAACGTGCACCCAAATCTGAGCACACGGGCCTACAACATTTCCGCCTCCATCGGAAATGCAGCCGCCGCGGCCGGGATGCGAACCCGCGCCCTGCGGGTCAGCAGCCGAGTACCTTAGCCACTAGACCACCGCGGCGGGGCGGCTTCACGAGGCTCAAGCAACGGATCTACGTCAACGAACTAATGACACCCCACAACAAACGCCTTCTTGGTGCAGCCATCGGAAGGAAGAGGGAAATGTTTTGGAAGTGCGCATGGACAAAGAAGGGCAGCATACTAGCACGCAAAAGAGATACTTCCGATGTCAATGGGATCAACTGTCAAGCCGATTTGTGCAAAATGACGTAATTCGGCGTCACTGAACCTCATACAACACTTGTTTGTTCTTTTCTCACCTCTAGAAAATCGCGCGGGTAACACACCTTTTTTGACATCCTCGCAGCTTGATGCATATGCTGGCACAGAGAAAATTATTAGATTGACTGTAGTACATTTCAACATGCAACCTGCTGTGAATAAAGTTGATCAATTGACCGATTATCTGGTGGGCTTTACAAACCCGTTTGACGTCATCTACTTAACCGAAACGTGGTATCAACAAGTTAGTGATGTTACACTCATGTCTGGTTACAATTCTTTTTATGTCAACCGTACAGCGAAACGTGAGAGAGGCGTTGCCACGCTGCTTAAAATCAAGTATGTCTGTGAACTGTTACGCGATCACTGCCTTTGTGGCACTGATATTGAAATGATTACCATCCAGTTGGCCTGCCAAACATTTTGTTTTTGTTTATCGCCCGCCTCAGGAAAACCTATCCACAATTTTTAAATGCTTTGAATGCGAGATACTCTTTATCAATGCAGAAAAATTTTCTTCTTGCATAGCTCGAGACATTAACATAGACTTGGGCACCATCAGTCTAACGCAGAAACCATTGTCCTTGCTCATCCAATCACTAATTTTCATAATGTAATCAGTAGTGCCACACAAGTCACTGCTACTAGCACTTCGGCGCCAGACCTTATGATTACTAATTGTGATTGTGCGCTTGTTTCGGGCTGCATATCAATAGACATAAGTGATCACTTGCCTGTATTCTTGTTTCTTGAATAGCAATTTTTTTCAAAAGCAAATGCAAAGGCTCAGCGGCAACTTCTATTTCTTGAGAGATTCGAACAATTCAGGAACCGCATTGCTTAGGTGGATTGGTCTGCAGTATACAGAGAAAACACAGCTGAGGGTGCTTACCGTAAATTTCTAGAAATGTTTGTTTTTTATACAACGAGTGTTTTCTTATTGTGTCCATACCTCCCCCTAAGAGTGCTCGTAAACACTGGATGACTGGTCAGCTTACAAGGCAAGTGAAAATAAAACACAAGATGTTTGTGATGTTCATCAAAACGGAAGACGCAGACGTTCTGGCAAAGTACAAATGACTGCGTAACCGCTCGAATAGAGAAATTTGGTAGCGAGACCTACCTATTATAAGAACTTATTCGAAAAAAAGATCTTTCTAGGAAACCAAAAGAAAAATGGGGGCGCCTAAACGTGCTTTTAAACAGAAACACACATGTGAGAAATATCACAAGTTTAGTAATTGATGGCAAAAAAACATCCGGCTTGCATTTTGCTGACTCATTAAATATAGGTCGCAGTCAATTCAGCGCTGTAATATCTGGTTTTCTATGTGGCAAAGTAATACCATCCCTATATATTTTTTGCGCCAACGAATGAAAACAGAGGTTTTTTCGACACGTATAGAAAGCTAAAAGTTACCTGTAGTCTTGATGCACGCAATATTCATAGTCGGCCAGTGAAATATGTTCTCGATATTATGATGCCATGTCTAACGTACATATACAGCACCGCACTTACCTCAGCCCAATTTTATGCTTCCAACTAGCGAGGGTGGCCGTGATTTATGAAAAAGGAGATGCGAAAATTTTAGGAAACTACAGGCCTGTAGTATTTATTCTTCCGTACTTTTCTAGGGATTTAGAGCAACTTGTCCGCGTTCGTCTGAACGGATTTATTTCTCAAACATTCCATAATCACTGACTGTCAGTATGGCTTTACACAAAACAGGTCTATGGAGCATGTGCTGCTTGTTCAAAAAGAATATATATTAAAGAAATTGCAGGCGCAGCTTTGAACTCTTGGTATATTTGTTGACTTTATTTATTTAATTATTTATTTATTTACATTACCCTCAGGGCCCATAAAGGCGTTGCAAAGGGAGTGGGTAATATAACAAAAATGCAGCAATAGCAGAACACAATAATACAACCAATTCATTAGAATACATGTTCAAACAATATTCAGTTATTAGAGGCTTAAGATATGATCGGTTAGTGCAGTCTTGAAGGATGACACGTCCTCAATGGAGGCGATGGAGGGGGAAAGGTGGTTCCACTCGGCAGTGGTCTTTGGCAGAAAGGAGTCTGAAAAAACGTTAGTACGGCAGAAAGGAATAAAAACTTTATACTGATGATCAATACGTGACAATATGCATGAAGGTTGCGAGATTAGTTCCTGTTTAAGTGAATTATTTTGGTAAAGGATTTTGTGAGAAAGGCATAGACAAGAAATTTTTCTTCGAATTTGCAAATCAATTAGTCCAAGGTTTCATTTCATTAGTGAAACGCTAGATGTGCGGGTATAGTTTGAATTAAGGAAACGTGCTTACCAATTTTGAACCGACTCAATGATTGCTGATAATGTTTTTTGACCGGGGTCCCACACAGATGACGCATACTCAAGCTTAGGTCTAATAAGCGTTTTGTACAGCATTAAATTTAAATTGGAGGGGAATTTAGAAAAATTTCTGCGTAGGTAGCCGAGGGATCTGTTGGAATTGTTAGTGATGTATTCGATGTGCGCATGCCAAGAAAGATTACTGGTTAGCTGAATTCCGAGATATTTATATGAGGTTACGTAATCAAGATTGATGTTATTGATAGTATAGCCGAAATAAGTGGATGAGCCAGAGCGACGCGAGAAAGACATGATTTTGCATTTAATGGGATTTAGGAACATTAGCCATTGTGAGCACCACTTAGATATGTTATCTAGGTCTGACTGAAGAATAACGTTATCATGCTGATTAGTTATTTCACGATATAGAACACAATCGTCGGCAAAAAGTTTTATAGAGCTATTATTAACAGTAGGTGTGTCATTAATATAAATTAAAAATAGCAATGGGCTCGAGTCGGAGCCTTGAGGAACACCTGACTTTACGTGATAGCGCGGAGATGCAGCATCATTAGCGGTTACAAATTGAATACGGTTAGTTAGAGAGCATTCTATCCAACTGAAGATGTTAGGATCAATATTAGGAGTACTGAGTTTAAGAAGTAGTAAGCGATGAGACACCTTGTCAAAATCATTAGCAAAATCTAAGAAAATACAATCAATAACTTGGCCTTTCTCTAAAGAGGAAGAAATGCTATGTATAAACGATATTAGTTGTGTTTTGCAGGAGTAGTTCTTGCGAAACCCATGCTTAATCGAAGTGAAGAAAGAGTTTGACTCAAGAAATGAAGCGAGATTAAAAAATATGATATGTTCAAGGATTTTGCAAGGTACGCTGGTAAGTGAAATGGGTCTGTAATTGAGAGGAGAATGGGGGTTACCTGATTTCAACAGCGGTACCACCTTCCCCCCCTTCCAATCTGCGGGCAAAGTCGAGCACTCAATAGACTGGGTGAAAAGGTACATAAGAAATACAGAGGAGTACACAGCAGTATTTATCAGAAATTTCAAATTAATTTCGTCGCTCCACAGGAAGAGGATAGTTTTAAACTACGAATTAACTTTAAAATCCCCGCAAAATCTACAAGAAGTGGATCCATGGAAAAAAAAATCTTTTTTGTGCATGTACGGGACTGTGTCAGTACAGCAGTCAGAAAATGACTTTGCAAAGGTGTCATTTAGAACCATGCAACATTCTTCATTGCTCATGGTACAACCACCAGTATCTGTAAGAGATATGTTACTTTTATTTTTTATTTGAACAGTGCTCCGAAATTTTGATGGATTAGTAGAAAGAATGGAAGGTAGATATGTATTAAAGAAGACGACCTTTGCTTCTCCTAACGCGATGCGATATGCATGCAGTGTGTTTGCGTAATCATTCCAACAAGTAGATGTTTCACAGCGTTTCGCAAGACGAAAAGTGCGCTTTTTCTTGTTTGATAATCTTTTTAGTGTCGTTGAAAACCAAGGGGAGCGTTTCTTTCCGGAAAGCCTGTGCAGTGGAATATATTTAGCGACAAGTGACGTGGCTATGTTCCTAAATAGTGTCCAATTATCTTCTACAGTACGGCTAAAAAAGTCTGGCATGAACTCGTCAATGAATAATGCAAGCCCATTATTGATTGTTGTGTAATCGCCTCTCGCTTAATCTCTGATAAGTTTTGGATTGCTTTTCTGACATGTAACACGGCCCTTTACAAAAAAAAATGTAAAAAACAATGATCGCTTATTCCGGGTAAACAAGTTAATGAATGCACTAAATTAGGATTACTGACAAGGACCAGGTCAAGTGTGTTCGATAAGGTAGTGCCAGCTCTAGTAGGCCCAGATACAAGTTGTGCAAGATGGAAATTTAGGCACAAGTTAATAAAAGATTGACTTTCAGCGGACGAACCAAAAACGGAGGGAAATCGCGAAGCCCAACTTATTCTAGGAAAGTTAAAATCTCCCAGAAGAAGCAACGGAGAGTGAGAAAATTTAGAGACGAGAAAATTAACAACGTCATGCTGCAGCTCATCGCAGAAAGTAGTTGGTGCATTTGGCGGCCGATAACAAGCACAGATCAATGTGTTTTGGTGGTCTATGACAGCACGCACACAAACCAACTCTAAGGACGTTGCAAGTGCAATCTTAGCAAACACTATATTGTCGGCAACGACAATTAGAACGCCAGCAACCGGTTTTAAATCGCGGTCGCGACGGTACACAACATAATTCTTGTCGCAGTGAAACAGCTCTTCACTATAAATTTTATCGGTCAACCAGGTCTCAGTCAATGCAACCACGTCCGCAGCGCATGAATCAATAATAGGCGTTAGAGCGTCGCGTTTATTGATTAAACTACGCACATTTGACAATAAAAATGATAAGCCTTGAGAAGACTGGCTGCGTTGCTGCCCTTACGGAAACGCCATACATGGCCCATATATAAGTTATATCTGGCCATATATAAGCATATATGGCAGCATATGTGGCCATATATAGGCATATATGGCAGCATATGTGGCCACATATAAGCATATATGGATGTATATCTGGCGGAGTCAGTTCATGTATGGGGTTATATACGGCCATATATGACGCGGTTGGCACATATAAGGAGTCAAATCCGGCCAAATAAGGCACGGCCACACCATATATAACATATCAAGTGGATCCTTATATGTGGAAGTGCTCTATTATTTGGGATGAACCACGTATATATTTAGCACCGTGATCACACTTTTATGTGAATTGTAATATATAACAATTTGTACACAAAGCTGACCTGCTTATTTTTCATAACAATAGGAGTATTAAATATATATGTTGTTTCTGCCGTGAAAAAAAGCGAAATTTCAGGTCAGCTTTGTGTACGTGATAGTTGCAACTCAGTTGAATGCATATATGCATGCATTTGTGTAATTTAACTCGTACATTTTTCATGGCATTTAGGTTTGAAACAATAAGTTGCAATTAATACGACGTAAATAATGTATACAAGAGCAGACATGTTTTACGAGGAAGGAATCGTGTCAAGTCCCAAAATGTATTGAAGCTTCCGAACCTCGCTATTATTATAGAGCAATCCGATATAGTATTATGTAAAGACAAAATGCATGCAACTTATATTGTTCACATTAATGCATTGTTTAAAGTGGCAGCAAGAAATAGTAATTTCAATGCGCTTTTAGCTTCCACATCGGTGGACAAAATTCCTGATTATTTGAAAGTTTTGATGGCTATATGCTCCCTTCATATAACAAGATTTCTATTAATCCTGTTGACCCCTCATCTGCGATTGCTTTCAGCAGCCATTTACTATAATTGCATGCGCAGTGCAACGTTTAAGGGAGTATTTTCAAAAACAAAAAGAACTTACGTGAATGAAACTTCCAGGCGCCATTATGATTACATTCAAGATGGAAGTTGTACTAATTTATTGCAAAAATACATCTTGCGTTTCCTTTGGCTACGTATAATGTTCCTGGCTGTGCACATAGTAAATTTATCGAAAATTTTATGATTGCACAAGTGAACAAATAGTTTAGTGTAATGTTTGCAAGCGTCAAATAAATCTCACGTCATAGACATGTACGTTAAAAAAGGTGCAGCTGACTCACATGTGATACATATTTAATGGACAATGTAATGAAATGCTGAAGCTTTATAGCAACATTTAACGTAGGTTGCCGAATTCACAAAACTTCTATTTTGTGTCGGTGTGTCATTACTTGGTCGAGGTCACTAAAGCGCACGTGCCATCATCAGGATTAGCCTTGTGAATACAATTAGTATGACACATTTTTTGCGGGCTGGCGTGATACCTAAGCCAAGCTCTACATTATGTAAACAGCCCCTTGCTGTGCAGGCGCGTAACGATTCAAACTACTTGCGAACATATCCTTTCAACACCAACACGGTAGTGCCCTTATAAGATATGTATGCCGGTACATACCCACCAAACTGACAAGTGTACACTCGCGTATAGAGATTCATGGGCACCCGGACACTGGCATTTCATTCAATGTGGCTAGATATTTTCGGACATGTCAGAATGATATGAGTGTATTATTATTATTATTATTATTATTATTATTATTATTATTATTATATTATTATTATTATTATTATTATTATTATTATTATTATTATTATTATTATTATTATTATTATTATTATTATTATTATTATTATTATTATTATTATTATTATTATTATTATTAATGTTGTTGTTGTTGTTGTTGTATTTCGCAAAACGTCCAACAGCGAATTCATATGCTGTCATACTGTGTCGTTATGTAAGTTTTATGAGATCAGTTATCCTGGTGTTCTTTTTGATAGCATGCTGAATTTTTTCTACTTGCATTAAATGTGCTGCCATGCGAGGCCTTCATTCTCTTCCTGTTGGCTCAACATCTCGCGAGAATCCGGTTCTCCTACAGCCTTCTACAAATTGTACACCGCGATATGTCGTCGTCAACTTGAGTACATATGCATATTTGATTTGGAATGGCCCTGCGAAGTCCAGCAGTAGCGCCACTGAGTGGGTCCAGAAAAATTTCATAAGCATTTACCCTCATCGTTTCACTAGAATCCTTTCAACACTGCTAGAATATTATATTTGCCATCAGTTAACGGCCGGCAAAATCGCGCTGAGCTGTTATTTCTTTACAAGCTAGTTCAGGGTGAGATATTCTGCCCTTCTCGGTTGTAATAATTTTGAAACTCCGCGTAAGTTATCGAGAGAGAATCGACCGTTGCATGTACCTGCCAGCTTCTTTCAACACTCTATCCTTTAGAGAATACTGAGTCTATCTAACGTCAACTTTCTTAATTCGTTATGTTTTTCATAGTCTACAGTCATTTTCTTTTTGTCAGTGAGGGCTGCCCTGTCCTAACTGTAGCTTTGCACATGCACAGATTCTTCCCTTTTCCGTCTTTCAGGAAGCCTTCGGCACGGTTATGTATATTCTACACTATTTTTCAGTCCCATTTCATGAATATCTACTCTTTTATTTGTTGTTTTCATTGTGCACTGATTTCTTTTCGACTGCTCGTCTTTGCTCTTTTTATTGATTTGCATTTCTGTGGACAGTCTGTAATGTATTGTTTGTTTTTGTTTTCTTTTCGCGCGCGCCAGCATGAAAGACTCTATGGTTGTTCTTGGGTAGGTTAAAAAATGATTGATTGATTATTGGTTGATTGAATATTATTATTATCATTATAAATGCTTGCGAAATAAGATGATAATTCGGCTGGAACGCGTCTTCGTAGCCAGCGTACACGAAGCAGCGATTTCAGCTCCGCGGAATGCCTGTCTCAAAGGACTTGCACGTGCAGCTTTCTGGGCCCGCGGAAGGAAGTGGAAGTCCATTGTACGAAAAAACTCGCCTGACTTCTAGGTTGCAAGGGGTGCGCACAGTAAAAAAAAATACAAAAAAGGGCGCCCATCGGATGGGTGGACAATTCGGAGAAAGTTGTTCGAAGGAGCGCACGTAGGCACTGTGAAGCCCTGCCGTGGCATACACCAGTCCGTGGACAGAGCAGGAAAGAGAGTGCCGCGGCCCATTTCAAGTAACGACGAAGAAAATAGTTTGCACAAACATTCAGTCGTATGGTAATAACATTGCGTCAATAATAGTTAAAAAATGAAACGTCGTTCGCCAATAAGCTCAGGAAAATTTAGTTCTAGTGAAAAGTGCGTAAATCATTGATCTCAAGGAGTAATGTAGTGTCCATTGCAATATTCATTGTCAAGCCTGCGTGCACTGTATCCGTCCGCGTCATTGTTGTTTTTTTTTTTGCTCGCCGGAGTCATGGGTGCCATGCTGATCCAGTTTGTTAATTTTCATTCCTTTTGCTCTTATTTCGTGTTCAACTACTGCTCCAATTTACACAAGATAATCGCGCAGCTCTCAGGAATCTACTTCGCTGTACGTGGCGAAATTGTGGACGGACGTGGAAGTGTTTTTGTGTGCGTGTGCGTCTGTACGCTGCTGGATTGGCGATCGTCAACTTTTCGTGCGAGAAGAAAATGGATACCCACGCATGCGGGCAAGCGTTGCTTCAAAACTTCTTCCTAAAGCAGTACGAATGGACGTGGTGGCTTTAAGGTGTGAATAGGTTATCAGGATTAACAGGCTCCTTTAAAGACAAGTCTCGGTTAAATGTTAAGGTAAGTTCATCATTTTCATTACCTTCGCAGGTTGTTCATAAATATTATGATAACTCGAAAACATACCACATTGCATGCTTGTTGAGTAAATAACTTTATGCTAATCGTGGTTACGTCATTAGGCTGTTTTGTTTAAGCGATACGACAACACTCTCTTTTTTTCACTTGATCCAGACAGTGCTCTATTTAATCAAAAAATCTACGCCAGGAAATTGTTGGTTTTGTGCCATTGTACTTTTCATAAATATATTGATGTAAATATACTTGTGTTGTATTTTTCTCATTTTAACGCTTGAGGAAAAACCAAGGATAAATTACAACTTGCGCAATTACAAATAAAAAAGAGTTGCATATCTCCAACTCCAAGGGTGTCATGAGATTTATGAGCCCACGTTTGAATTTGTCTAGCGTTTGAATTTATCTTTCTTCGTCTACGTTCCACTTGTTTTTATATTTAGGTGTGTTTTGATAAGAACACGCAGTTAAAATTTTGTTGCTAGTTTGATTCTTCAAAACAGGGTGCTATGTCACGGATCCAAATGGAAAAACTTAAGAATAGCCCGTAATTTCGTTTCCGCCATCTACAATCACGGTGATATAAGTGTAAATTTGACTGGAATGCGTACATCACAGGCGACATTATCGTTACTGATGTCGCAACATCGCGTGGTTATCTTAAGGAACTGCGCATACCCGCATACATAGTTACACAAAATAGTGTGATGTCACGTTTTAATTCGTGCGCACTGTAGATATTTTTACGCAAGCCGACAAATAAAATGGTATGATGCATTAGAACTTGCTACTGTGTGAAAAAACTGGGGGACCGTTAAGCTCCGTTTTTCACAGTTGAACGTGATAGCAGTATCGATCATGTTTCTTGTGTGTAATTCAATCACTTAGTGTGTACTCTTTATTGCATTATGCTACTTGAACAAATTTAATTGTGGAATAGTACTGCGTAATTGAGAAGGTTGAAAGTGTCTCAATGAAGGTTTCGCACATGGCTGCATTTTGTGTAAAAAACGGGTAACACAGTTTAAAGAACAAGAAATATTATGTAATTACTGAGTTGCGCGAAAAAGTTAAAATACAAAAGGAACACACCTAGATGCAGCACACACTGACAACTGAAACATTGTTGGAGAAAACCGACATACGTATATATGCGGTTACAAGAACACGTGCGGTGAAAGAAAAGGATTAGATGAGCAGACAGATTGTATAAATGATGCGCTTCCAGGAAAGCTACCTCAGTAGCAAGCAACATAAGTGAGAGTTACGTGACACATGAATCCCCAGCTTTGTTTATGAAATACGCCTCTCCGATTTCCCGCGCTATACCGTGTCACTAAATCTAGCTTTAACTACCGTATTCCAAACAAGGGCGCGCAGCCACACTCTCAACAATATGATGATTGGTTAGAGAATGGTTGTTAATTCCTTTAGAGAAGCTTTGTGATCTACAATTATATAAATAAATTCTAAATAATACTTCCCACATGACAGTGCAGTGCCGTCCATCACACGATGTCCACACTGTGAAAGAAAATGATCAGATGTCTGCTCATCTAATCATTTTTTTCCACCTCACGTGTTGTCGTAACCGCATACATATGTCTGTTTTCTCCAATGAAGTTTCAGTTTTTAGTGTGCGCTGTGTCCAGGTGTCTTCCTTTCACACTTCAAATTTTTTCGCGCCACTAAGTTAAAATGAAGTACCAACTCGCCCAGCAGAACGTGCTTCTCACTATAATGTGTGTAAAATTTTTTAGAACTATATGCACCCACTACGCAGTCGTGAGGGAATACGTGCAGTAACCAGTGTGCCTTTTGTAATGGTTGTCTGTCTTTAGACCGCGAAGTCACGTTTGTAATAACGTGTTGTGATGCTTGATGACAATGCACGCTTGTATCATGCAATATAGCTGCGATATTAAATGTTGTGTTGTGAAACCTGTATGCAGGATTCATGTATTTGTTAAGAATGACCGTTATTTTCCTTGCATTTACAACAAGAGGAAGTTATTAATGCTTTATTTCCAAGCAGAAGCATAGCTGTGTGGTAGAGAACTTGCATGCCATGTAAATTGCCTGCATGATTTCGATCATCACTCATATCCGAAAATTTATAATATTTGTTTTATTTGCATTCTCTCAATTTTCGATCATTGACAAGACGATTTTTCACGGAGAGCCACCGATGCCTACACCGGAATCTTAGCAGAATGAGCTCTTTACCACTGTTACATTATCGATGTATTATTGGCAAAATGGAAAGTGGATTACGTTTACAAAGTACATTTTTAGTGTCCCGTTGGCAAGAAATATTGTTAAATGCCTCCGTTCCCACGCACACAGAGACCTATAGACTTCAGTTTTAGCAGTCGTTCTATAGGTCATTAGTCCCAATACTTGTACATAACAAGCTTGCATACCAATCCCTTTCGACCGAACTCCTTAAAAGTTGATTATCAACTCATTTAAGTTATTCAATGCACACGCAGTTCATACGGTCAATAGCAATCTCAATATTTCGTTTTGACTTACTATGGACGCTCCATCAACACACGAGAAAAGTTTTAAACATAACACACTGTGAAAGATATCTTTACGAAACTCAAATTGGGTTCTTTTATGCTATTTATTTTTGTCAAGTCGGAATCGATAAAGCGGAATATTTACTTGCACCGTACTATGTCTCAGACCGTGTTGACCATAGGTTCAAGATAAGAATAATCGCATGCAAGACTGACGTGTTTCAAAATGATTTTTTACCAAAAAAAATTACAAGATGGAACCAGCTGCCTTCTAGCATTGCCTCTACACTCCCAAATATTTGTTTTATTTCATGTTAGAATTGTTCCGTTTTTTATGTTAGAACATGTTCCGATTTATATATGAATTTCTCTTGCAGATTGTGATTCAGGTGACTGATTATTTGTTTGGCTATGTATTTTTTGTATTCTACTTTTCGTAAATGCTCTCTCAATGTAATGCCAATTGCTGCTGTGGGTAATGAAATAAATAGATAAATAAAAAGTGTCGATAAGTAAGCTATATATTTAAGCACAAAGAATGTATCTCTTCAGGAAAAGTGGACTAACAGTGACATGTGCCCACCACAAGCTTTAGATATGATGCCAAGTTACATTCTAGCAAATAGTTGTTGAGAATAACTTGAGATATATTGAGGATAACTTAATTGAACAAGAATGTTCAGGGGGTATGTACTGCCTTTGTTTTGGAGATGATAGTGACTGCATGCAGACCTTTCAACAAACAGGTATATTTCTAGCTGAAGAATGATTTGAGCAGCTATACTTTTTGCCGGTGACACAAGCTGAACTAATATAGATGAATCATTTCAATGGCTTTATATAAAGGTATCCATATAAGGCCATATATGAAAGCACCCATATAAGACCTTATATGGATGCTTCTATATATAGCCATATATGGCCATATACAGCAACACCCATATATGGGGATATAAGGCCCATATATGGCTATATCAGGATCTGGACATATCAGGTTATATACGGCCCATATATGGGGATTCCATATATGGGCCAGATATGCCCAATTCCTGATGTAGCCATATATGGGGATTTTTATATAAGTCCATATATAGGATTTTTGTAAGGGTGATGCCTAACATCAGTTACGAAAAAGACACATCAGGACGGCAGTTTGTAGCGGCAGACGACAGTTCAGCAGTACTGGCGGCATTGCCCAAATGCAGTTCACAGACACTGTCGGTATCAGGGGAGTAAATGTAACATTTTTTGTTGATATACAGCTTGTTGTACCTCACAGTGAAAAGTTCGCCGATTTTCTTGCCAAAATCGTACAATTTTGTCCCAAAAGTTCTGGTTGCCTTACAAAAGTCTTCACTTACGGAGACACCACTTGTTTTTAACTTGTTTTAGGAAGACAGAATCGTTTCTCTTAGTTTACAGGATGAAAACCGGACAATAACAGGGCTGGACTTATTAGGCACAAAACGGCCAAGCCTGTGCGCCCGGGAAATGCGATCATCGCTGCTATCTAGGTTCAGGCTTAAAGCTGAATTTAATATCGAGCAAACTTTTTCTTCTGACTGTGCCCAAGTTTCAGCAGCGGCATCTACTACGCCGTGAAATATTAAATTTTTCTCGACGTGAACGGTCTTCAAATTCATTGAGCCGTTGGTTCAGTACGGCCATTTGAGACACAAGACTTTCTCCCTGTTGCCCCTCTGACGATCGAATGCTTTGTTCAACTGCCGAGAGCCTATTGTCGATATCGGCGATTTGTTGCTCCCTTGAATACTGAATACTCGAGGCAGACATCACTTCTTCATGTTTGGAATCAAATTTGTCGTGCAGCAATTTAACGAGCTGTAGCAATTCTTTGTTGGAATCGTCTTTGGGGGGGCCAGGGTTTAGCTCTACGTCGCCGGACATGAATAGCAACTTAGCGATAAACACACATTCACATGTTAATTGAAACAACGTTTGTGGGCCTGGAAGCACTAGCAGCCAAACATTGCTTGACTTTTTACAGTGAAGTTGAGGTGCTGTACTCACCTGCACCCAAAAACGGAACGGTGTTTGAAACATGTTGACGGCTGTAGTGCTTCCATTCCCACTGAAGTGGCGGAAGCCATTCCAGTTGCTTTTAAGGCTTGCCGATGTTGATGCGTCTGTCGATTTGGTAGCTGGGAATGACAGCGCTGTGGTGAGACGCGGCAAGCTTGCGCGAAATGTCTCGGTGGCCTCACAGCGGAACGGGATCTTGTTCAGCCGGTTGGGTGAGTTGACGCCTCCGTCTTTTGCTGCCGGGATTGCCAGCACTTGCGCTTGCGCAGAACCAGTGAGGCTGTTCCACGCGGTGAATCCGATGGAGATCTGCACCCAAAAACGGAACGGTGTTTGAAATATGTTGACGGCTGTAGTGCTTCCATTCCCACTTAAAGCTTAGCAAAGCTTTGAACTCTTTGAACTTTGAATCACAACATTCTTTTTGCGAGATTAGAGCAGTATGGTGTACGTAGCCACGCCCTTTACATACTTTAGAGAGCCTTCAGGCACGAGCACTGAGAATATGCCTTGGCCTGCCGTGGTGCACGTCAACGTCTGGCACTATAAAGGAGTCCCGCACCTACCTTATACAGGTTTACACGTCCTGTGAGCCTCTTCGAGTGCACCTTCGTCTGCTGACTCGACATGCACAGTACCCGTTGTCTTCGCTACAAGTGGACCGACCAGGCTGTACTTATTCGCGATGCCTCGATACGCATAGACACAGGATCCCTTCAAGCTTTGCACCTGCCGTAATCCATGCAGTGCCTCCATGGACATTGACTAAACCGCTGGTGTGCCTTCACATACGTGGAATTTCGTATAAGTCGCGTGTTTCTTATATTGCCATCAAGCAACTCACCTTGGCACATTTGGATGACCGATACAGCGACTATGTGCACACTTACACCGATGGATCCGTAACTTCATCCGCCTCAGCTGCAACCTTCATGATCCTTCAACTCGGTGATTCCCGACAGTACAAATTAGACCACAGGTCATCTTCGACAGCTGCATAACTTGTTGCTATACAAGAAGCCATAAAATTTGTGAACGACCAAGCACCGCGTAAAAGGACGATTCTGTCTGATGCAATATCATCGCTTCAAGCTATCTATTCTTGCTCATTCTTGCTCAAGAAGAGGCCAATTTTACGAGTTAGCGTTAGGAATCGTCCAAGCATTTGACCTAACACACAGGAGCGGTCACTTTATTACACTCCAATGGATTCCTCGACACTGCGGCCTGGTTGGCAACGAAACAGCCGATACCGAACCAAGAGCGGCAGCATACAACGCTCCTATGTACGTCAAAGTACCGTATTCGCGAAGTGACGTCAACACATTGTTGAGATCACTCATGCGCGAATGCGCTGCCACTTACTGGTCGCTACCAGATCACCGGAACAAGCGCCTGCGAGAAACAGACTCCGGTATGACTTTTCGTCTTCCAGATAAAATCAGCCGAAGACATGCTACTATACTTCGTCGAATTCACCTGGGCGTCGCCTTCACTCGCCACTACACCCACCTAATCGGCCGTGTGGACAGCCCGAATTTGGAACGCTGCCAAGTGCGCGAAACGATAGCTCCCGTATTCTAAGACTGTGCATTATACGTGGCGCAAAAAAAAATGCTAACTGCAACGTTGGCAAGCATCGGACGAACGCCATTAAGTGAAAGACACATATTGTCAGCAATGATCGACCAAACAGTGTCAAAAACTGCTACAAATGCTGTTCTAGACTTTATAAAAAGCACTGGACTAGATACTAGACTGTAGGGTACTATACTAAGTGGCTACTGTACATACGCACCACCTCTTCTTGTCTCCATCATCACCCTTCATCCCTCTTTCCTTCCCCTTTCCCTTATCCCATGTGTAGAGTAGCAGGCTAGAGCGAACTAGCTCAGGCCAACCTCTCTGCCTTCTAATAAATTCTCACTCTCTCTCTCCCCCTTAACATAATAAAGTTGTACCTGGGTTTGTGGTCCCAATACGTATTTATTATCAACTATGCTTCACAGTTGTATATATATTATATATATATATATATATATATATATATATATATATATATATATATATATATATATATATTCCTAGCATCAAAACTCACACACAACACATTATATATACGGATGACACCACCCTATTTTTTTCTTCTAATGATATCCAACACTAAGCAGATATCGTGAACAACGCATTATCATCTCTTGCCGCATGGTCAAGGTAGACTAAGCAGAAGTTAGCGTGATTAAAAAGGCAGCGGTACCTCAGTAGATAAGCTACGGGGTAACTATAAGGTTGACGAGATCGTTCGGGCAACAGGTAACCGCAAAGTTGGCTTACGTGCCACTCAAAGCTTCTGAAGGAAGTCCTTACGTGATGTCCCAGGTGGTGCAGTCGTCCGTGCATGGTGCAATCACAGATAAGCTGCTAGACGGCACAGATGCGCTGAACATGCTTAACGATTACGCACAGCTTCTCTAGGAAAGGGTTAAACGGGACATAGTGTCAGCGGAGTGTTCGGCAGTAGAGGAGACCAAAGTCATCATACAGCTGTCGCATGAGGCATGCAATGAGCAATAGGTGATTGCATGTGTCATAAATACAGAGAGCAACAGGTAGGGGGGGGGAAGCTGCCGTAATTACATTAAAAATGTGCGCCATTGTCTTAATTGTCATAGAGTCAAGATATACCATGGATGTTCAGTTCTTTCCTCTTTGTTTTCCTTAATTTTACCCTAGTCCCATCTATTTTGTGGCCATTTGTTTCTGAGTATTTGGCCAGCGCATTCAACGAAACCTTTTTTTTTACATTATACGTACACGTGCCACTCCAGCCTTTGCTAAAGCCTGCTTCTCTCACCAAAGTAACCTAACCACCGTCTGTGCCACTCTAACCCTCCTCCCCGGCTGTCCGTCTCCATGAGTGTACCCGATCACAAAGGTTTCCATCCACCAGTATATAGCGTAGTCAGGAAGTGGCACACAAGCCCGTGCCCCCCCCCCTCCCCAATTTTTTTCTATGATATAGGGCACAAATAATGGTCAAGCAGATCTGCCTGTTCAGGCCCAATTCTCATCACCCCCCCCCCCTTCCCCCCCAAAAAAAATTCTGCCAACGCCCCCGCCGTCAACGACTTCAGCTCACAGGGTGCACATCAAGGCTCCCTAGTCTGAACGCGCCCATAGCCACTGTCACTTCCTCTGAATGTGTGTTATTTTTTTTTTCGATTTACAGGCAAAAACGTGGTCAGCTTGGAAAACTTATTCATCTTGTTAGAGTTGCCGCGAAATATTACACAGCTCATGAATGAAGCTGTAAAAAAAACCTGTAGACGGACAATTTCACTGCAACATGAAATTGTCATTTAGATAACGGTACGCAAGGCCTCACAGCATGCTCCTCCAAAGGAGCAAAATGACACGGCTGGCTGATCACATTTTTATCATGATTTGCCCCTTGGTAAAAGCTCTGGAACTGAACCAATAATTCATAATTCATTTTCACCTATGCGTGAATCGATGGTGATCGAATTCGCAACGTGTCATCACCATAGAAATTTGGCGCAATAAGTAGATTGTGCCGCAGAGAAAAGTGATCTCTCTGAATGAGGCACGCGCGTGCGTGGTTCTCACGTTTGCCCACAACCATCACAGAAAGTTCGTGCTGGTAAGAATGATGTGCTGCTTCCCACAAAGTGGGGAATTCGCTTGCACTTGGCTTTGTAGGGCTATGTGTGCTGTGTTTGCCCATGCTTGTCATGTGAACCACGGCCCAGCTTTAGAATCAAACCTACAATGAATAAAGAGTTTTTTCGCACATTTATGCAGCAAAGATAAGTTTTTTTACTGTTAACACGTATATGATTCTTCATTTCGACACGGAATGACGTGTTACTTTTTACAGAACAAGCGCGCTCGGCCCCCGTGGTTTCCGTTTCGGCAGCCATAGCAGATGACGCCGGCAGTCACGCATTACGAATAGCGCAACGCTCTTCCGGTGCAATTATTTGGCACTTCGTAAAGTGAGAGAAGAAGCTCCAGCAGTACTACACTGATTTCGTTGAGTGAAGTACCACAAAGATAATTATAATATTAATAGTAAAGCAGACGCGATAGCGACTGCAGGCTGCGCGCGGGAAGGCGGCGGAGCAATCCAACTGCGCACGTCACAGGGATGCTTCTGCATGGGGGTGCCATGGTATGTCCTCGTGCCCAATGGTATAGTATAGCAAAGGGGCATAAAAAAGAAGTGAGCGTGAGGACGTGAGATGTAAGTGAAGAAGGAAGGAAAGATCGGAGGGAGTAAGAAAGACAAACTGAGGAGGAAACCGCCCATCTCGAAGCTCAATGTGTCACTCAACAAAGAGCAAGTGCTGTAACAGGCCCATGTTTCACTGTACCAAGCTTTGTTCCACTTAGGAGTTGATGACTGGAATTCACTGCCTCATGAGTTTTTTTTCGGCTGACAATTTTGCTATATATCGCTGGAAAGTTATCTACTTGGAGAATAGAGTGTTGAAATATGTTTTAAATTTTGTTGTGGTTTCATAGACATGTGACCTTTGTTAGAGTAAAGAAAAGTGTGTTTTTTTGTTTTTCTTTCTTTTTTTTCATTCTGTTACAAATCACTTTATGTTTGTCGTGCCCTTCCTGTCTAGACAAAAAATGCTGGCCTGCAGCATGTCTAAATAAATAAAAATCAAACTGGCCACATAATGTTTCGAAAACACTTTAATTAGTTTTGAAACAGCATAAATAGAGTAAATAAAATTTTGAAATGCCCAGGCATGATGATTATGTTTGCAACATGCACAATATCACTGAGCTGTGGCAGCTTGAGCTAGTTGGTATGACAGGACGATAGTTATAGCGCGAGAACCGAACGACGACACAAAGACAAGAAGGACACGAAGGACACGAGAAGGACACGAAGGACACGAGCGCTCGTGTAGTTCGTGTCCTTCTTGTCTCTGTGTCGTCGTTCGGTTCTCGCGCTATAACTATCATCGAGCTGTTGGTAATTCCTCACATTAGGCAACTACTGTTAAATTGTACTCGTTGCACTTTTTTTCTGCCTTTGGTAAACTTGTCTCTAAAGGAGGGGTTTCAAACACATAGCCCGTGGACCTTTCATTAGCACCGCGGGGCTTCACAAGTTTTGCAACATGATCTTTTTTTTTTGTGCGTGTTCCAATGCTTTGTTTGAAAAATGCAAAATCGAAATGTGCGCCGGCAGATAGAAAAACGTAGTGGGGTAATCAGGGTGAAGAGTGGAAGTGCCTCAGACAAGCTGGCCGACATTTCGATAGGGGGACCTATTTTTGTCAAAGGCGCTTTGTCATCCTTGGCGTGTTAGTTTTAAGAGGGTTAGTAGTGGCGTCATCTCTTGGTGGTGGCACGCGTCTCTGTAGGTAATCACCGTCTGAAAATAAAAAAAAACTATAGTTTTTTTTTCGCTTTATAAAGCAGAGGAGTGCAGTCCACACTTCTGTTGAAGTTCGGTGGTAGTAATTCAAAATGTTCTCGGAGGGTGAAAAAAAAACACGCAAAGTTGGAGTGGTGTGCTGAAGAGTGGTGGCCCCTACAGGCACGAAAAAAAGAAAGAGCTTGAAACATAGAAGCGGGCCGACGATCGCCGCGTCCAGCCACAACAAAGGGTTGCAGACGATAGTGGCGCACGCCTGTTCCCAACACCTGTGAATGGAACGCATAACAAGAAAGCAGTTACAAAAAGAAGAGAGAAGCAGGCGGCGTACTTCTAAACGCAAAGATGTCGAAGGTAAGCGATTTTAGATGGGGTCTGAAGAGCACTTGTTTAATGGGAAGGTCATTGGTTAAAATATGCTTTCAGTATCCCCGTAGATGCCCTGCTCAGCGAAATGGCTTCAAGAATTTGGTGGCTTATTGGCTGAGAAAAAGGGAATTTGAGAATGCGAAGGAAATGCAACAATGAAAAAAACACAAAAAGAAAGGAAGAAAAATGGAAAAAAAAGGCGGGGTGGGGGTAGGCGGGACGTCAGGGTAAACAGACGAGAAAAAAAAAGAGAGAAAGAAAAAAAGACGCAAAGAACATTCTTGGTTGGCAATGACCTTAGAAATGTGAACAATATTTATAGATATATATGCGTCAATATACATATATAACTGCAAAGTTTTTTTTCTAGGACATTTAAATCACTGCTTTTTTTCTTTTTCCTGGCTTCTAAAAGAACCTTACCGTGCATCGTTAAAGTCATTGCCAATCCAGAACGCTCTCTGCGTGTTTCTTTCTTTTTTTCATCTGTTTCTTTTTCTCGTCTGTTTAGCCTAATCTCCAACCTCCCCCCTCCGCCTTTCTTTCCTATTTTTTTTCCTCTTTGTGTTTCTCTCGTCGTTGCTCATTTCCTTTGCATTCTCCGTTTTCCTTTTTTTCAGCCAACATGCCACCCAATTCTTGAGGCAATTCCGCTGGGCAGACCACCTACGGGTATACTGAAGGCATATTTTTGTCAATGACCTTCCCCATTAGACAACTGCTCTTCTGAACTCATCCACAAATGCTTGTGTTCAGCATCTTGGCATTTGAAAGTACGCCGCCTGCTCCCCCCTGCTTTTTGTAACTGCTTTCTGGTTATGCATTCCATTTATATGTGTTCGGGAACAGGCATACGCCGCTATCGTCGGAGATTATTTGATGTGGCCGTGGCACTCGTCTGGTGGCTTCGAAGCTTTTGCCTTTTTTCGTGTCTAGCGGACACCGCTTTGCAGCACACGGCTCCTATTTAGCGCGTTTTTGTTTTTTTTTTCACTCTCTGAAAACATTTGTAATCACTACCACCTAACTAGAAATAAAGCGAGGATGCACTACTCTTCTTTATAGTTTTTTTCTTTTCAAACGGCAATTAGCAACGGGGACACATGCCACCACCAGGAGATGACATCACTACTAACCCCCTTAAAACTAACACGCCAGGAATGACAAGACGCCTTTGACAGAGATAGGTCGTGCTATCGAAACGTTGGCCAGCTTGTCTGAGGCACTTCCACTGTTAACCGTTAACCCTGATTACCCCACTGGATGCTTTGTTTGGGTAAGCTGTAGAAACGGGACTGGTCTCAAAAGCCACCCCATGCCGTTACGATGCATTGAAACATGAACGTTGTATAAAATTTTTTATCTATGTGTATCTAAACCCTGCTGCCCAATACCCTTCAGAAATGACTCGCATAATCTGCAAACAAAGGTTTTCTTTTCATTTAAGTGTATATTTAAAGAGAGAATGATTGTTACACAGTAATAATGACAACTAACAATGAAATGGAAATCAACATGAGATGGCAACTTCTTATTGACAAGGTTGAATCCTGGTTCTCGAAAGAATAAATTTCATGACTGTAGCCACACGATGTAGATTTGTGACCACAACAAAATGAAACATGCTAAGCAGGCTTAGTAGTTATGCCAGCCCTGTGCTAAGCACAATGACTTGGTTGAGGCGTTCGATCACTACATGCTTTTTTCAATTCACTGTAATGAAGTTTCACCCATTTGATTTTATTTGGATTAAAGAACCTCAAAAAAGTCATGCATCATAACTTGACTGTGGTGTTGATTTAAGCATTGCAGAGTAAATGTATGTTTAAATAGGAACAGATAAAATGGGAGTCACCATTTCTTTCCATTCGGATTTGTTTTCTTTCAGCTTTTGTCCAAGGACAACAAAGGCTTTCTGGATCTTTCTGACATATACAACGTCATAGCTTCATTTTCTGCATGGCAAATATCAAAGCATCAAAAAACTGACTCTTAAATGCAGTAACGATACCAAAGAAACATTGGAGTATTATGACACATTTAGTATATTTGTCAGTTTGGCAGCCTTCTTGTAGCACCCATTTTTACAGTTCCAAATTTAGGATTTCCAAGCAAGTTTAGCATGTGCTCGCATGGCGCAAGCTTAATGTTCGAAAGGGTTTAGCAATCAGCATGCTCAATAGACGCATAGAAGGACTGACAAACACGTGTATTTATTAACAAGTACCTCACAGGCTCCAAGTAAAAGTATTATGTAAAGGGAACTATACAGTACTTCTTTATCAAGAAACACAGAAGAAACAAAATAAATTCAAAAGCCAAGTACACATATGCTAAGCATGAACAATAACATGCACAAACAAAATGAAATTCGTGTTATAAATAAATTGGTTCTACAATGAATTAACCCCAATACGAAAGATATGTTTAGGAAAGACAGACGTAAATAGTATTTTGTTCCTCAACTCCACGTGATTGCGATTGCAGAAAACATCACCAGGAAGACCATTCCAATGAGCAATGGCACGCGCTAGCGCAGATGCGTTAAAGGCTTGGGTGCGGCCGAAAATACGAGAAAAACAATGCTCATTGGGAAGCCTGTGATATGTGCGATGAGTTTTCAATAGTGGGAAGGTAATCACATGTGTGCTATAGATGGCTTTATGAAATAAACACAGAATGGCTATCTTCCTGCGTGATGCCCGGGATGATAAGGACAACAAAGTCTTTAATTTGGTTACACTGGAATAGCGGTTGTAGTCATGCGCTATAAGACGTGGAGCGTCGTTTTGCACGGATTCTAGTAGGTCAATGAGTATATCAATTCTAGTAAGTCAATGAACACGTCTCATGATGTGTGTCCCCCCCTCCCTTCAATTTTTAGAGATTAAAAGCTATTTACTGTTCCCCTACAACAGCAACTGTGGCAAATACAAGACTCCTGTTTTTGCACGGCAGTGACATTGCACTCTATGAATTTTGAAGTGCTTCGCATGGCTTGTGTAGTAAATATTACTGCGCACAAGTGCTTCAATTCTGTCACATGAAAACGAGCCATTTATGCAGATGCCGAGCCATAGTTCAAACCAAGTTCGATGGGTAGTTTCTGCAACATGCCTTCAATGTGATGTGCCTTGCTTGTTGTGTCCCGTTTTTTTTTTTTTTGCACTCTGTATTAAAACTCAGCTCACGCTACAAATCACTTTCCTTGCTATAATATTTGCTGCAAAATGCTTTTGATCATCCCCATGATTGATGCTTCAGCATGCAATACCAAAGACTTCTCCACAATCATTGTGAACAAGCATTGGACAAGGCTCCTCTTTTGAGTATCCGCAACGTCAACACATGTTTACTCTCTTGTGGTGGGCGTCCTTGCCTTTTTATTCAATAATTCTTTCCACACTGACTAGTGTCTGTCGAAGCCTTGATTGCATCTCTGTAGTATTAATAATTTCAACTGTAGAGTGTATAGAGGCCTTGTGTGCCTTAATGTCAAGGGACTTCTTTTGAATCTGTATTGCTTAAAACTAAGAATGAAAAACTCTCCTACATCTCATTCACGACAGTATTACGTCAGTGGAATGCGATACTTACGCCTTATTCATAAGCGTCTAGTGCAGTTTTTCTTGCCCAGCTTTGTAGCACACTTCATCATTTTATATTTATCTACTAATGCTAATTTTAATGTGTACAAAATTTAGATATTGCCAAATTGTCTGCACGCGTATTTTCCGCATCGATCCGCAACAAATAGCTCCCAATGAATGTACCACTTTACCTGCATTCTGTGAATTACCGAAGCCGCCTTAAGTTGTCCATACAATATTGTATTGGCTGGAGGATCGCTGGTTTTCGCTATAGAAACTAACTGGTCCATTTGCCGAATGAAATGGCGCTGACGATTAGGTAAACGTCAAGGATGCAGCAGTCTACCATTTCAAATATTCGCGCTGCTAGAGAAGAGCTGACGAAACTTGAACGTAGTGTCACGTGAGTGAGGGAGTGAGTGAGTGAGAACAACTTTATTATGGTCCAGTGCAGACGCTGAGGTTGCCACGCGTCACCCGGCTACTCCCACGTGGGGACTGGCAGGTCTAGCCTGACGGCCCTGTCGCGGGCACACTGGACGGCCAGGATTTGGTCCTGAAGTTCTGGGCTGTGCAGAAGCGCATCCCACTTGGGTTTGCTATAAGTCGGCCCAAGTGACCCGCACTCCCACAGCATGTGTGCTAACGTAGCGGTCTGCCCGCAAGCGGCGCAGGCGGCATCGGGGAATTTGTGAGGATAAATTGCATTTAGGTATGCTAACGACGGGTACGAATGGGTTTGAAGTAAGCGCAACGAGACGGCCTGTGCTCTATTGAGTTTTGAATGTGGCACTAATGCCCGCCTCGCCATGTAGTAATACTTGGTAATCTCGTTGTTTGTTGTAGGTGTGTCTTTATGTCCCACGTCGTAGGCACTGGAGCCGTCGCCCAGGTAGAGAGCAGCAAGGTCAGTGAGTGCGCGCGCTGCTGTGTGGGCCGACTCGTTCGGGTTCAGTGCAACGCCGTTTACGGAGCCGACATGCGCGGGGAACCAATGTATGGTGTGAGGGACAATCGCATCGCTGGTGGAACTGTTCAAGATCCTGGCTGCCTGTGTTGATATGCGGCCCTTCTGAAATGCTCTGACTGTGGATTTGGAGTCGCTGTACACCTCTTCGCACCAACCATTTAGCAGAGCGAGTGCGATGCCGACTTGTTCGGCCACCTGGGGATTCGTAATGCGTACCGTGGCGCAGTTCGTAGTCGAGCCCGTCTGGTCCACCACCACCGCTGCGAACTTTTTGCCGTCTCGATATGCTGCAGCGTCAATGAAACTTGCATTTACGCCACCTTTTCCCAGTTGCTTCAGTAGAGCCGTCGCTCTTGCCCGACGCCGTCCCTCATTGTGTACAGGGTGAGTGTTGTGGGGTATTGGTGGCAACAATGACGTACGAATCAAATAAGGCGCACGAATCAAATGCGAATTGGTATTGGCTAGATGCCGTCAGGTGGGACAGGTCGACGCGCGTTGGTTTGTTACAGTCGCTCCCGACTACTATGTTTGCTCTCGAAACGCGGACTCGCCATGATAAAGTGCAACTCTTTGGACGGATATGAACTTGAGCTTCTGGGCGCTTTGTGTTGTGAAATTTTTTTTCCTAAATGATGACGTCGCTGTTGGTTGCCTTGGGCTGCTGGTGCGCCTTCTGATGCCGGAACAAGTATACAGCTGAACAGAGCGAGCTCAGTGCTTGCTTCCATCCTATTGAAAAGCACGTGGCACCATCTGTTGCAAGCGTGCAAGCCACACCCTCAACTGCCACGCGTGCAAACGCGCTGCAAACCAAAAGTGAAACTTCACAACCTGAGTGTGGCTGTAATCAAGTTTTGCACTGTTCGTGTGCAGAAATTTTATGGTGATTTCGTGTGAAAGGTCGGGAAGTCCTTTCTCGACTGTCCAGAATGTCTGCAGCACGCGCATAGCAGAATGCGGAAGCAACTTCATCAGGTACACATTATCCGATGTCACACACGTCCCGTTTATTAGGGGAGGCGATCGCCGGGCTAATTCCAAGGGCCGAAGTATCGGCCCCCCGAACCGCACCACGAAAGCGTGGACAATTTAGAAGTGGTCCTTTTTGGCGCGCCAGCGGACGCCGGCTGTGGCCCAAAGAACAAGTCAGAGCCGAGAGTTGATAAACAACAAATTATATTCTCAAAATTGGCAGATCGAAAACAATACACGAGAATGCACACTCCACAATAGTTACATACAATACGTCACCAACCAATCAACACACTACACAGTACAATTAGCCCCACTCGAACAACGGACACAGACAACAATACGCACTACAATGCAGTCGCATGCATTGAACAACCAAGACACTCAAGACTAAAGGGATAGAAAACCTATTCAGTCCAAAGTTCTTGGAACCAAAGTCTAGATGATACTCTTCCGAGAATCACTCACTCAAAGTCCAGCGTTGTTGTCGTTCCGCAGCTCTCGAAGTTTCTCTTCCAGGAAACCTCCCGTCTTCAATTGGCCACTCTTCCAACTTCAACTTCTTCGCCGGAACACGTCGGCTTCACACACGCAGCTGTTGCCCCGCGTCTTCGCTCGATAGCGGTAAACACACGCTCTTGCCTGTAGCCCGAGCCTTCACCCCTCAGGTGGAAATCCTCTTCATCTCCGGCTTCGTCCCTACGGACCAAAACCTTCGCCGACTACACGGCGGAATCCCTACGCGCTCTGGCGTTAACTTCCGTCTCCTCCTGCTTTATCGTCTCGGCGGCTCGATTAAATACCTTCCGCGCCACCTTCCAGAAAGTTCTCCTCATTTCGTCGGCGCGATACGCAACGGAGGCTGGGGAGAGGTGCGAGACGGTTCGACTGCCCTCCCCGGAGGATGATTCAACTCGGTATGACCCCGCCCCGTTCGTTCTAGAAAAATCGCGGGCTTGCTGGGCCGCCGATGCGGGGTGAGGAGGTTCGTCTGCGACGCCACGCTTCCGCGGGGAGAGCGCGCGCCCGGGGAGCCTCGGACGTTTGCTTTCTTTTTTTCTTTTTTTCTTTTTTTTTCTTTTGACCTCGCGGCGTTTCTCCCGCCCGTTGTCGCAAGAATTTGGCGGCGCGCTCTTTTTTAGCGCTCGTTCTGTGACACTGCCCCCCATTTTAAGAATATTATCTCATAATATTCAAAACCACACAAACGAGCGCGAAAAGACACCACACACTCTCACAGACTGTAACACAATCCGTCGCTCATGACACTTCACATTCACAATATATCACTTAATACAATTGTACATTGTAATTCAATTAAACAACACGTGAAAACACAACCACAAGCACATGAGTACAACACTCCACCACACATTCCCAATAATACAAATGTACAAAGTCTCTCACTACAACAATGGTACAATACTATACATCACATCACAGCACAACACTTCGACACTTGTGACACAGGATACCACAACATTAACACAACATATGGCACTCAACACTGCCAAACCCATTCTTCTTTGACCTAAGCACTTATCCTGAGTACTTTGAGCAGCGCTTGCGCCCCTTTTTGCGGTGCTCGCTCGATCTCTTCTTGTGTTTCCACGTTCCTTTTCGGCGAGCCCTTTCCAACGACGATATCTGAGGCGTCGTCTCAGCCATCGTTGTCTCTTCCGACACCGTTAACGCGTCATTACATTCGACGGGTCCTGTCTGTTTATTTACCCGCTTGATCATGCCTCTACATTTTGCCCGGCTGGCCAACTCCGTCTCCTTTACACTGTCGGTCGGTTGAGGTCGTGCCGACGTAAGTCTGGTTGCTCGGCCCGCGAACTTATTCGACACGATCGTCTTCTCCTTCGCTGTCTCTTGCGCCGCAGCTTCACCTTGGGCTCTAGTGAGATCCGTCACGGGATGTTCCTCCACTGTATCTCGCGGCCGCTGTGTTGGCGAGGGCTCTATCTTCGGGTCTTCTCCCAAACATTCTGGATCACTTGGCCCTCGCGCCCCGTCGATGTTTCCGATGACAAGGTCATACAGGGGGTCGTCATGCATAACGCAGTAACCTTCCCGCTGAAGTACGGGGTTTCAACCTCAATTTCTGCTTCGGGAAGCATCCGGACCGTACGGTCAATTAGGCAAACCGGTTTCGTTCTGCCTGTCAACTCTCTTTCCCGTACCAAATTTCTCCTCACGATAACCGTGGAGCTACCGGTGTCTCTTAGAACCGTAATCTTCTTGCCTGCAATCTTTCCAGGAAGCGTTGGCATTCCCTTCGTAACACCGGTTGGCTGTTTTGACATTACAGCCCCCACAATAGGAATTTTCTCCCCATTCTTCAACTCTACGAATCCATCAGTGACGGCATTATTATCAGATTTCGGTGCCGCTTGCACACAGGATACCTGGTGAGTTTGACTCGCTCCGTTTCGACAAGCGTCTGCTTTGTGCCCAGTCTGACCACACTTGAAACATTTTACTGCCGTAGGGCTCGTAAAGATCGTTCGACAGGTTTTCGCGCGATGACCCACTCGGTTGCACAGAAAACATCGCGGAAAGCTCTCTGGTGCACGCTTCTTTTCTTCGGGAGCCAATTTCTTCGAATCATCGGGACAATCCTTCTTGACCTTGGCCAAATTAGTTCCACCTTGCGCTTCCAAGAATTGATCAGCCAATTCAAGCATTCCTTCGAGTGAGTCAGCCTTCCTCTCTTTTAAGTACAGTGACAGGCTTGGGTGGCAACTAGTAAGAAATTGTTCTCTAATTAGCAGCTCTCTAAGCTCATCGTACTCCTGCGCTGTCCCTGAAAGTTCAATCCATCTGTCGAAATAATGGCAAAGTCGGGCGGCATACTGCGTAGCCGTCTCACCATCAGCTGGCTTTCCTGTCCTAAATCTGTCCCGGAATCCTTCCACGGTAAATCTAAATCGCTTCAGCAAAGCAGCTTTCACCTTTGCATAGTTGGCTGCATCGGTCGGCGTCAGCCTACCGTACACACTGAGCGCTTCACCACTCAAGCAAGTACTCAAAGCAGTTGCCCATTGATTTTCCGGCCAATTCTGGCTCTTCGCAATCGTCTCAAATCGGTGAAGGTACGCGTCAAGGTCGTCCTTCCTTTCATCAAATGCTACGAGCAGCTTGCTTGGGTTCAAGCGGAAGCCGTGATCTTCCCGTTCGCTGCTTTCAACTCTAGCTTGGACGGGAGTTTCGCTTCGCTGTTGCAAACGGAGCCGCTCGAGTTCCATCTCGTGCTGCCGCTGCCGTTCCCTTTCAGCCGTCTCCGCTTCTCTTTCTTCTCTCGCCCTTTCGGCTGCCAACTTTTCTCTCTCCAGCTCCAACTTCAATTGCTGCTCTCTTTCTTCCTTCAGCTGTCGCTCTTTTGCCTCTCTTTCTTCTTTCAGCTGTCGCTCCTTTGCTTCTCTTTCTTCTCTCGCCCTTTCAGCGGCCAGCCTTTCTCTCTCCCACTCAGCTGCCTTTTCTTCCTTGGCCCTCTCTGCCGCCAACCTCTCTCTCTCCACCGCCTCTTTCTCCTTCTGGCTTACCAATTTCCGTAGTTCGGCGCCGGAAAGACCCATCTTCTCACCAAGCGCAACTAACTTTTCGAGATCCATTGTGTCTCGCAACTCGCAAATACAACCTTGCCGCGTGCAAAAAGTATCTGCCTAAATCAGTCTATCGGAACACTCCCTTGCACTCGTTAACGAGAACACTGAACAACACACAGAATCGTTCCGATAGCAGTATCACCAACTCGAGGCTCTTTCCTACTACTTTAGACACACTGTGCACCAAAAGGTCCTGTCGCGGACGCCAGATTAATTGTCACACACGTCCCGTTTATTAGGGGAGGCGATCGCCGGGCTAATTCCAAGGGCCGAAGTATCGGCCCCCCGAACCGCACCACGAAAGCGTGGACAATTTAGAAGTGGTCCTTTTTGGCGCGCCAGTGGACGTCGGCTGTGGCCCAAAGAACAAGTCAGAGCCGAGAGTTGATAAACAACAAATTATATTCTCAAAATTGGCAGATCGAAAACAATACACGAGAATGCACACTCCACAATAGTTACATACAATACGTCACCAACCAATCAACACACTACACAGTACAATTAGCCCCACTCGAACAACGGACACAGACAACAATACGCACTACAATGCAGTCGCATGCATTGAACAACCAAGACACTCAAGACTAAAGGGATAGAAAACCTATTCAGCCCAAAGTTCTTGGAACCAAGGTCTAGATGATACTCTTCCGAGAATCACTCACTCAAAGTCCAGCGTTGTTGTCGTTCCCCAGCTCTCGAAGTTTCTCTTCCAGGAAACCTCCCGTCTTCAATTGGCCACTCTTCCAACTTCAACTTCTTCGCCGGAACACGTCGGCTTCACACACGCAGCTGTTGCCCCGCGTCTTCGCTCGATAGCGGTAAACACACGCTCTTGCCTGTAGCCCGAGCCTTCACCCCTCAGGTGGAAATCCTCTTCATCTCCGGCTTCGTCCCTACGGACCAAAACCTTCGCCGACTACACGGCGGAATCCCTACGCGCTCTGGCGTTAACTTCCGTCTCCTCCTGCTTTATCGTCTCGGCGGCTCGATTAAATACCTTCCGCGCCACCTTCCAGAAAGTTCTCCTCATTTCGTCGGCGCGATACGCAACGGAGGCTGGGGAGAGGTGCGAGACGGTTCGACTGCCCTCCCCGGAGGATGATTCAACTCGGTATGACCCCGCCCCGTTCGTTCTAGAAAAATCGCGGGCTTGCTGGGCCGCCGATGCGGGGTGAGGAGGTTCGTCTGCGACGCCACGCTTCCGCGGGGAGAGCGCGCGCCCGGGGAGCCTCGGACGTTTGCTTTCTTTTTTTCTTTTTTTCTTTTTTTTTCTTTTGACCTCGCGGCGTTTCTCCCGCCCGTTGTCGCAAGAATTTGGCGGCGCGCTCTTTTTTAGCGCTCGTTCTGTGACATCCGACTGAAAGGAGCGTGAATAGCGTTAACTGCGGCGTGCCTTGACTGTGACAAGGCAGAATTTGTGCTGTAAGCCAGCGTCATCGTACCGCTGAAATTTGGCTCCAACTCACGCTCACTGCATGTGTATCAATTGGCAGTCCTGCCGGGCACTCGGAACACACACGAAGTGCAAAAGTGCCAGCCAGAGCAAGATTTAAAAATGCTACGGTGACGCCGGCCGAAAGCACGTGTAGATTCGCCTCGTCACAGTCAAGGCATGTCGCAGTTCAACTGATTCGAAAGCCATGCTTTCCACGCCGTTCACATTTCTTTTCATCGCGATAGTAGGCCGTTACAGTTGTACAAACATGTGCGGCGCGTGCATCCACGCGTGTGTCTTAATACGTATATCCTAATATTGACAAGCGTCCTGCGAAACAATAGGGAAATAGTTTCGTGCTACTATACTACAGGCACAGTGCACGCGAATCGCTGCTGTAAAGTGAAACAGGTGGAGGTGCGCTTGAATAAACGCACTAAGTATACTTACTTGTACACTTCTCTGGGCTCATAGTTTTTCTGCTAATTGCGATTATATCCTATAGAAAGGCCGAGCCCAGTGTTTTTTTGTTGTGGACGGAAATTGGTGCAATCGCGAAACACTGCACCGGCACGATTCCCGCAATGCGCTGTGAACTTCACAGGCGGTGCTCAGCAATCTCTTTCTCTTGCGCTGGTTGTTCTCGCATCAGAGTGGTACCCAGATGACAATTTATAAAAGGGCGCAGCGGAAACAGGCGCTCTTTTGCAATTTAAACTACCAGGGCCACAGCATGACATGCTAGCGTGGCGCGCCTTGTTAGTTGCAAACAAATTATGGCGTCTCTCGGAGCTAGTTATATATATACCGCCAAAGGCGTGTGGCTGCGATATAGGCGTGCTCTTGTCAGTAGCGACAGCAAAGCTCTCCATGATAATACGCGGTAAGCGCAACGAGCTGCGTCATATGAAATTGGGTCTATACCAGCCGTATAGAATACGGCTGGTATGACCCAATTTTTCGAAGTTGCGAGTCTGTCACTTTGAAAATGCGCCGAGGTTTGCTTACTTCGCTTTCCGCCCTAACGCAGCAGACATGTCGAAATTATTGTGCAGTACGCTGCCACCTCTAACACAGGTTTCAATAATTATTTGCGGGGTCTGTTTCTTTGTTGTTCATATTACATCATTACATTTACTGCTTGATGATCAGCACCGGTTTGTGCGCTGAGCATGCATGCGAAAGGACGATCAAAAATGTTATTGCGAAATTTCAGATCCCGCACATCTCTTCTAAATAAACAAAAATGGAGTGCAAAAACCTACATAAATATGGGTAGCCTCCATTGGATTTTGTTGTGTGCGCGTATGTTTCGGAGGAAATTGCTTTTTCTGGCTCTCTTACGCGAACTGGTCAACCAGGGGACTCCCGATGAGAAAGCAGCTATGCGAACAGTGCATGCCTTTGAGTCGTTGGTGCTTGAATCGTTTACGAACCTCACGTGAAGGTGCCATTTAGTGCGATGGTTAACATACTATTTTGTGTGAAAGTATAAATTCACGACAGGAGCTCTCGCAAGGTACGGTGACACGCTAGTTGATTTATTCGCTAGCTGGTCCTTTCAATGATACAGTTGGCAAGTCAGATACGTCCTCTATTCGCACTTTTAAAATATGATTAGTGCATATAACCACTTTACAAACCAACCACAGCTGTTCTAATCTATCAACTATAAGCGGCGCACGCCTTATACCACATTATTAATGTGAAAAACTTAGATGCCTCCGCAAACGCTAGTTGCCCATTGGAGACTTCGCCATCCCGCGTCTACGGCGTCGACGCGAGCTGTTGTTTCCACCGACAGCACTTTTTTGTGCTCTCTGGACACAATGTATACCATATGTGACACTACACTAAACTGTCATGGACCAACGTGTCACATGTTTAGATAACTTTAGGCTGAGTTCAACGGCAGGCGCGAACGCTCTCATCGCGCTGCCTGGCAAGCAAGCGCTCTCTTCAAGAAAGGGCGTCTGCTATGCAGGATTCACATAAAAAACAGCGCCAATAACGAGGAACAGTTCCGCTGTCTGTCTCCTTCTTTCTATTGTCCCTCGTTATTGGCGCTGTTTTTTATGTGAATCATGTCGTACCAACTCGCCCAAGCAACCACGTTAGCTGCTATGTAGGGGCAAGCCAGGTGGCGCCAGGTTCGAAAAGAGAGTGCGAAGGAGAGAAGGCCAAGGAAAAAAGAGAGCCGAGGAGGAGAGTGTTTCTTTTTCGCAAAGTTTCAGTACCTTTAGGCCAAAGCTCATCGCAGCGCCACCCCCTTCTCTTTATGCAAATACGGGACAGGCCTTGCGTCCTCAAGGACTACGAGACTAGGAGATCCCCCCTCCCCTGCCACTGCCCTGTCCCCGCCCCTTGCTTACGTGTACGGCCACGGACGAAAGAATGTAGGAGAGGCCGTGACGTCACTCGTTGTGAGGCCACGATGAAGCTGGAAGTCGGGCCTAACGACAGTTATAGCGCGAGAACAAAATGACGACACAGAGACAAGAAGGACACGAAGGACACGAGCGCTAACACCCAACTGAGTTTATTGTGCAGAGCGCGAACATATATAAAGGAGACAGTAACCATAGGACAAAAATCATATGGCACAAAGAGCAAAACAAAAGTAAGTAAAAAAAAGTCCAGAAAAAGGCAAAGAAAAGTCTATAAGGAAACGAAATCGAAAAGTAAAGGTGATAGAGCGATTTGCACGAAGAAAACCTTCGAGGAACCTTAGTTTCTTCTCGGAATGAGACACGGAGGGCTTGCTAGTGCATGACACCTGTTCGCGTGCAATCTGCGCAGCCTCGACGATGACTCGGGTGTGCTCATTCTCGTGCTTGTACAGCGTCGTTGTGTCCTTGAAAAGGGGCACACAGTTGCACTCAGTGCAATTCTGAGCAAGAAAACCATCTTTCCCGTTTCTAGCATTGTTAGCGTCTTCTCTTAGTCGATCGTTCAGGCACCTTCCGGTTATTCCGATTTAGCAAACACCGCATAAAAGGGGTGTCCTATACACAACTTCTTGGGGGCTTCAATTACAGTCCCGGCAATCGGGTGTGGTCCACTCCTGCAGTGTTGTCGGCCTCCCAGACACATTTGCCCTAGGTCCGAAGTTCGCCTTTGACCGAGAGAGGTCCACTTCCGAGCTTCTTTCAATGGTGCGCTCTGTTGCTGGCCGCGCCTCACCAGAGGATTCGGACAGATGCTTCTCAGAATGTGTCGACGTACTCCTACGGGATAAGCCTACCAGCACCAGTCTTCCCTTGCGGAAGACGACCAAGTTTCTGAGAGACAATGAACTTTGTGTCGTGCCATCAGATAAGAAGGGTGGTTTCGCAGTTGTTCCTAATTGAATATACCTAGAGGACAAGAGGAAGAAGAAGTGAATGGAAGAAGCCCGTAGCTTTATTGCGCTCCTAATTCAGTTATTATATTGAGTTCGGGATTTTTTTCAGTGTGTTCGGTGGGTGGACTGTTTCCAGAGTGGCAGCTAAACATCGGTGAGTCGGATTTTCACGACGCATCGCGTTCATTATTGCCCCTTAGCGGGCCCGTGCCTCACACCTGGCAAAGCCCGGGTATGGGGGACAACGAGATGCCGCTAGTGCTAAGCAGAGCACCACTTATCTATCCCGCTTGACTTCAAGTTGCTGCAGGCTCAGCAACAGTATCGACGTCCCATAAAGAGAACAGTGAGGCCTCACAGCGTAAGAAGAGGCGTACGGAGGAAGAAGAAGAGGTTGACAACAATGACGCTACATCGACTTACTCCCTTAATGACATGACACAGATGGATACAGAAGCACCCAAAGAAGACGAGGGAGCTTACATGGTGGTCACCTATCACAAGAACCGAGCTACGGGGATACCGGTGGTGTTCAGACCAATCGCTGCCGAGCACTCCTTCTGGAAGGTGAATCCCAATCGCATCGCATCTGATATAATCTCTGCTATCAATGAGAAAGTGACATCATCAAGAATCAACAGAGACGGAAGTTTTTGTGTTGGAGTACGGTCTTTGTACTCGGCAAACAAGTTGCTGCTGATCAAGAGTCTGGCTGGATTGCCTGTACATGTGATGATACCTCAGTCTTACATGAAGACCCTAGCAAAGATAAGAGATGTTCCACTCGGATACAGTGATTATGACCTACTGGAATATCTTAAAGATGGTGGAGCAATCTCAGTCACACGACAAAAGAGATGGGCAAGAAATGAAGATGGAAGTGCCACAATGCAGCCCATACGTAATGTAATACTCCAGTTTAGCATGACATGCCATTGCCAAAAAGAGTTGCTCTCGGCTTTACGGTTCACACTGTCGAGGAATACATTGAGCCGGCGGTAAGGTGTTACAACTGCCAGAGATATGGGCATAAGGCTAAGACTTGCAGGGGAACCAAGAGATGCAAGGTATGTGCGGGCGCACATGATTACAAAGAATGCACCTCGAAGCGTCAACCTAAGTGTGCTAACTGTGCTGGACCACATCTGGCGTCGTTCTCAGGCTGCTTTTGAAACCGTTTGGCGTCAGCGGCACAAAGAGAGAAAATTGTAAAAGGATACCATAATATACAAGGAGGTCCAGCACCCAATGCGGATATAGTTGAAGATGTTCCTGCGGCACAAAGAAATGCAAGACAGCGGCACCCCGACTCTTACTCGGAAATATTGAAATGTTCAGCACCAAAACATCGCTTTGTCAAAGAAGTCCGGGCCCAGGAACATGCTGAAGTGGAACTTTCTGCCGGGCCAGACACAGCCAAGGAGCCACTGATTTCCAAAGGGAAGGGTCACAGCAGCTTGCTGAGGAAAAATTCTTCAAGAAATGCGATCTCGGCGGAGACAGCCGGAAACGAGCAAGTCATTTTGCCAATAATCTTTGCGGCTCTTAAAGCAATTCTACGATCCCTGCCACAAGCAGGTTCTTTACCAGAGGTGAAATTGCTGCTAGGTGTTGAGCATCTTCTCTTGTCGTAATCATGGCTACCGGACTTTCTAACTGGTACAAAAAAAGTGCAATATTTCAGTGGAACTGCAACGGTTTGCAGAAAAAGAGTAGAGATTTTCGGAAATTCGTCGCTCAGCACGGGTTTCCGATTTTGTGTATTTCCGAAACAAGAGTATCCACTAACTTTCGCTTGTCCAATTATGTGGTGTACCAAGCAGAACGTCCTGCTGCAAAAAGCAGAGTGATGTTGTGTGTGAGACGCGATATTCCGTCGACACTTGTGGCTACTTCAAAAACAGATGCGCCGGAATTTGTTAGATGCAACGTGAGGTTTGGTAACGTTACTGTAACTGTAGTTAGTGTTTACGTGCGCCCTCAAGCAAACGTTTCATACGCAGAGTTGGCTGCAGTGTGTAGATCTGACCATGATGCCATAATTATATGGGGTGATTTTAACGCGCACCATGAATTGTGGGGTAGTGAGCGCTGTAGTGTAAGGGGATCTGCTATAGTAAAAATATGCGAAGATTATGGCTACACTATACTAAATGATGGTTCTCCGACGTTTCTACGGGGGCATAACTACTGCAGCGCACTAGACATCACTGTGTGCTCCTCTGAATGAGCGGCTGGAGCAGACTGGACTGCAGACGCTGATACAAGAGGAAGTGACCACTTGCCAGTATTCATATATCACCCAAAGTTGAAGAAAACGAGTAATAACCGCACAAGAAGAATTACAAATTGGGAAATCTTTCGAGAACTACAGAGACAAAATCTTGAACCTTGTTTTGACGCAGAAACGTATGCATCGAAGATTAAAAAATTTCTAACAAAAGCAACTCGTGCAGTACCCATTCCAGATGGGTATTCGGGTGTTGACGCTGAGTAGAAGAGGCTTCGGGCAATACGACGCCGATCTAAAAGAAGATATCGCAGGTCGGGTAATATAGAAGATTTCAAGGTTGCACAGAAAGTACATTCTGCAATGCATAACCAACTGCAGAAGCTTTCAACCAAAAGGTTGCAAGATTTATGTGCCTCACTTTCTCCATTTACCTCGGCGCCTCAACTGTGGAACATGGTACGCGCCCTCCGACAGCCAGTAGTCCACTCGAGACCACTACAGGCTCTAGCGCTGTCTCGAGGAGTTAGCAAACGTGTGATTACCGAATAATTTTGCTATCTTATACTGAGAAATGGAGAGACCGCCCAAACTAGCGAATATAAATCCTCAGCAGAATCAGCTTCGGTGGTTGTAAGAAAGTTCTCGGCGATCAGTTCATCAGATCTGGATGACAGCTTCACACCAGAGGAGCTCCAATATGTGCTGTCTTCAGTAAGACGAACACGTTCACCAGGAACAGATGGAGTTACATACGCTGCTCTTGCTAATTTGTGCAAAAAAGGAAAATAACACCTATTGGACATCTATAATAAAAGTTTGCAAAAAAAAGTTCGGGAAAGTTGGAAGATATCAGAAGTAGTGCCGTTGATAAAGCCAGGGAAGAGCCCTACGCAGTTGGACTTGTTTAGGCCGGTTAGTTTTGCAAGTTGTTTTTCAAAAGTGATGGAAAAAATGATCAATGAACAAATATTATGGTGGCAAGACATAAAAAACTACTACCAGAAAGCATAGCCGGCTTCAGAAGAGGTAGATGCACAATGGACTGCATTCTGGATTTGGTCACAGATGTGGAAAACCAACGAACACAAGGAAACATCACTGTCGCTGTATTCCTTGATGTCCACCGAGCATACGACACAGTGAGTCACGTTCACATTCTGGAAGGCCTGGCGTTACAGGGATTCAAGGGCAGGATACTGCGTTGGATCGCTGACTTCCTTAAGCACCGGAAAATTTTTGTAGTTACGCAGGAGGGCCCAACGTCAGAACATGTCGTCAACCAAGGAGTGCCACAGGGCAGCATGCTAAGCCCTACTCTCTTTAATGCAGTCATGGCGCAGCTCCCGTATAATCTTCCACCTAACATCAGATGTTCAGTATATGCCGATGATATAAGTATATGGACGTCTGGGCCATAGTTTTTGGATGTACAACAAACTCTACAAGAAGGATTAGATTATGTAGACCGTTTCCCCCCAAAAAAATGTATGGCCCTGATTCTGGCTGAAACAGCCATACTTCCGTTTACATTAAAAAGACCTGATAATTTCCAGATTATTCTGCAAAATCAGCCTATTCAAATGGTTAAAACTCATGAATCCTTCGGAGTAATTTTAGACCGGAGACTAACATGGTCGCCTCATGTCCAGTCCCTGGAACAAAAAGTGAATCAGGCCATTCGAATCCTCCGGCATCTCTGCGGGGCTAAATGGGGTGGTACTACAGAGTCGTTATTAGCCCTACATGCTGCCTGGATACGCCCCATCGTAACTTACTCACTGCCTCTGCTGCACGGACTTCCAGCCTCCACCGAAAGGAGACTTCACTTGTTATTGGCAAGGAGCTTAAGGGTATGTCTGGGTTTACCGCGGTCAACTTCAAGTGCTTTAGTGTATGCGGAGGCTCGAGAGCCACCTTTGGCAGTACTCCGAACTAAAGAAACATCTCGAAATTTATTTAGAATTTTCACGCAACATGAAAGTCATTTTTTATCTAGTGCACTAACACAAAGGACGGCAACGAGACTACGGGATACTATATCATCAATTCAAGAAGTAGTACCAGAATTTAAACAATGGAAACCTTCAAAACCACCTTGTACGCTGCCACTTCTCAACGTTATCCGTGAAATAGACGGCATAGAGAAGAAAGCAGACATGGCAGCTCGAGTAGTGGCACAGTTGGTACTTCATCAGCTTCATGTAATGCATAATGAAAAAACGAAGATATATACCGACGGATCATGCAAAGAAGAAGCGTCAGCCTGTGCGGTCTTTATACCCGAAATTCAGAAAAAGAAGATGTACAAATTATCGCACAAATCTTCATCGACGACAGAAAAATTGGTGGCTATCTTTGAAGCAGTTAAGCTTGATTGATATGTGGGGTTTAACGTCCCAAAACCACTATATGATTATGAGAGACGCCGTAGTGGAGGGCTCCGGAAATTTAGACCACCTGGGGTTCTTTAACGTGCACTCAAATCTGAGCACATGGGCCTACAACATTTCCGCCTCCATCGGAAATGCAGCCGCCGCAGCCGGGATTCGAACCCGCGCCCTGCGGGTCAGCAGCCGAGTACCTTAGCCACTAGACCACCGCGGCGGGGTAGCAGTTAAGCTTATCTGCGAGAATCCTTAGCCACGAAAATGGGTAATATGCACTGATAGCAAACCTGCTCTTCAGCTAATCGGAAATGTGAGATAACCTTGCAAAAGTGGTGAAATAGCACAATGTATCGCAGAAACTGTGGAATATGGCTCATCGCAGGGTCACAACATCGTATTCCAATGGATACCCAGCCACATTGGAATAAAGGGAAATGAAGATGCTGATAGTCTCGCGAAGAAAGCATTGAAGGAAGGACGGGATTGCGAAATCCCTATGTCTGGGGCGGATATTCGACATTTTATATCGCAAGGACCTAACCATTGTTCGATGGAGAAGTGGTTTGAGAGCCCTAAATTAAAGGAAACGGTACTTTATGAAGTTGATCCACACAGAAAATTTTCCATGGCGACAGACCTCCCACGACACCTAGAGACATTGATCCACCGATTTTGATTGGAAGTAGCATACACAAACAGCTTCCTGCACAAGATACATCGATCCAACACACCGAATTGCCATTGCGGTCATGCAGAAGAAAATGTTCGCCATATTCTTTTGGAGTGCGTTAAATACGTGAACGAAAGAGAAAAATTAAAGAACAAATTAGCAAGATTGGACAAACGGCCCCTCACAATAAAGAAACTACTTGAACCATGGCCTGAGATGCATCTCCAGAAAAAGGCAATAATCTTCCTGACAGACTTTCTAGTGGAGACCGGACTGGACAAGCGCCTATGACTGACAGCCAGAGATGGGTATTATATAAAATGGGGTCATGTATATACTGACATTAGATTAGTAAGGTGTGCGTGGGAGTAGTTTATGACTGTGTGAACTGCGCGGAGAAAACTGTGTATTGGCATGATATTTGAACTGGTTTCAGTGTGCTATTATGTTTTTTTTTTCTTTTCCGTATTGTGACTTTTTGGGTACCGTTCTGTATTATAATTTTATGTTTCACTGCAGAACTTTGTGATATGGTGTAGCCGAGGCAACAGGCACCTCAACCTCTCCACAGCAAAACAGTTAAAACAGAACAGAACAGAATATACCTAGAAAAGGCAGTCACAGCTACTGGCTCTGTTTTCAAATGTTGTACTGGCACTCGTCAAGATAGAGTAAAAACGCAAGCCAAGGAAATGTGCCGTAAACTAGAGTTGAAACAGTTAGCACAGCATATTAGCAAAAGTGACAAAAACGGGCACAGCAGAATTTTTTCTGCCAAAACACATAATATCGACATGCCCTTCCGTGTCATTGGGACAGAAAGTGGAACGTGGAAAAAGCAACTCGATTTGTTTATGAAGACCCATCTAAAGTGTCTAATGATTGATGACCCACTTCTGATAAAAAACTCGCAGGCACTGATACAATTTTTCAAACAGTCAAATCAATCTAACGTTTTTGGTTTTTCAATTGACATAAAAGACCTATGCTACTCACTGCCTCACGATGAGGTATTCGATTGTATAAGTGATAACATAGAAGTCTTGGGAGAACTTCCAATTAAAAGCTGGCATCAGTGCGCGGAATTTTCTCGACCTTGTTTTGCGATACCTTACCTCTACTTTTGCTCAATGAAATGATTGCATTTATCTGCAGAAAAAAAGGTGTTTCAATCGGCTCATGCATAGCACCTCTGCTCAGAGATCTTCTATTGGCGAAAACGGGCAATAAACTGCAGAAAAAGTTAGAGGGCTCGCATGTCGTCGAAGTATTCAGATACGTGAAAAATTTCTTGGTTCTTCTAAATTGTAACCCTTCTATGTTCCACTCGATTGCGGCTCAAACGATAGGTGCGTTTGAAGTTTGTTTAAAGCCTCCTGTGTTGACACATGAAATGCCCGAGAATGACAAGATACGGTTTTTGGATTCAAGACTGCTTTTTAGCTCACAGCACATCTGTTGGTGTAATGAACCACGTGCGCAGAAACCTTTACTTCCTTTTTTTCTTCCGCTCACAGCAACTTAGTTAGGCAAGGCGTAGCACGAGCCTATGCCTTAAATAGGTCGTGCGTCCACAACATCTCTCCGAGCTTCAAAGCACAAGTTTCCCGGCTTAAGGCTACTGGTTTTCCTGATGCGTTTATCGCTTCCGTTGCTGAGACTATTCTGTGGACTAATAAGGCAGAGCAGAGGCAGCGACATAATCCGAGCAACACGGATACAAAGCGTGAAAGGATAGCCGTGATTCCATACAAACACCAGATATCACGCAGGCTCAAGAAAATCAGAAAACGAGTTGGAGTTCGTGTCCTGTTCTCTGCACCGTTAAAAAAAATCAGCCTCACCAAATCTACAAACCCCCTGAAAACGCAGTCATCAATGGAATGCAGAGTTCAGCATAGAAACAGGTATGCGGCATGCTCCCGGGAAGTTGTCTATAGGACCCTCTGTGATGTGGTGCTTGTTATGTCGAAACGACCGGAAGGTGTCTGAACGATTGACTGAGAGAACACGCTAACAATGTTAGAAACGGGCAAGATTGTTTTTTTGCTCAGCACTGCACTGAATGCAACTGTGTGCCCCTTTTCAAGGACACAGCGACACTGTACAAGCACAAGGATGAGCGCACCCGATGCTTCGTCGAGGCCGCAGAGATGGCACGCGAACAGGTGGCATGCATTAGCAAGCCCTCGGTGTCTCTGTCCGAGAAGGAACTAAGGTTCCTCGAAGGTTCTGGTGCACGCAAGTAGCTATATTACCTTTGTTTTTCTGTTTCGTTTCCTTATAGACTTTTCTTTGCCTTTTTCTGTGCTTTGTTTTCGTTATTTCTTTTTTCTCTTATCTTTTGTTTTGCTCTTTGTGCCATATGGTTTTTGTCTCATGGTTACTCTCTCCTGAATATATTTTTGCGCTCTGCGCAATAAAATAAGTTGAAGGTGGTGCTCGTGTCCTTCTTGTCCTTCTTGTCTCTGTGTCGTCGTTTTGTTCTCGCGCTATACTATCGTCATGCCATACCATCTAGCCCAAGCTTCCACACTTCGGAAGTCGGCCTTATTGACTGGGCAAATTCTCCTCTCTTGTTCACATCCGAATGTAAATCAGAAGACACGGCTTTCTCTCCAGCTCGGAAAGCACGTGAGCTGCGCAGCGTGTGTGTCGTCACTATCCAAAACTAATGGAATGGGGCTCAACACTCTGGGCCAGCCCGACACCTTCAGTGAAATCATTTCGTCCGAGTAATAACAGTAACATCTCAACGACAATGAAGCAAGTTCAAGAAAACGCATAGATGCACTGACAACGGCGAGTATTTTCAGTTCATTAATTCAGCAACTGTACAGACAACATGATCGGTCGTACGGCGGTTGCGTTCCGCCACGCGGCCGACGTAGCATCCGGCCACAGTGTCCGTATTCCGCGTGAAACTCACTGGCGTCAGCATTCTGCGACCGTGGTGACTTTGAGCACGCTGCAAGTGACACTTGAACGCGGTTGCTGTTCCATTGAGATTATTTACAATGCTGGGGGAGAGTATACGAAGCGGAACGGACAAGGTGTTTTAATACGCACATGCAAATTGTTGCTGTACACACACAACACGAAACAACGTATGTGCACATGGTCCTCATTGCGTCTTGCTGGGCTCAACAGCATCGTCAAATGTCACGAACCGGAGCACTGCCTAACTGTCACTGACCTGCAAGGCTTTCGTCGTCGTTCCTCTTTGTCATGGTGCCTAATGCAATTCCACTGAACACTGCTTCATCCCCGTCATCCGACGCATGACACATGGATATGCACTCGTTCTACGCACTGCTGAAACCCCGTGATGGACAAAAAAATTTGTAAACGTTCCTAAGAGTGCAGTAACTGCGAGGAGAATACTGCGTAACCAATAACGCGGCGCAGAGCACGGATATTGTCCGCCACGGCTCAGCACGAGACCTCGGGAGGCACACATGCCGCTGCCAGCCGCGGCCGCTCAATGCTAGACCAGATACACTGCGCAACACGTAACCATAGCAATACCGCCATTGTGCCCAGTGAATATGGCCGCCATTATGTCATTTCCTCCGCACTTTTAACGTAGCTACAGTGGCTAGAATAGGAAAGTGTGATGAGCGGCAAGCGGCGCCTACGGAGTGCACTGAAGCCTCTAAGGAGGAGCCACATGGGGGCGCGCGCAATCATTTATACGTTGTTTGTCATTTCCGACAGTTTCGTCGGGTGCGTTCGTCCTCGATTTTTTTTTATAGCGGTGGCACACTGACACCAATGCTTCTGTACGTGCTCTCATGGCGCGAAACAATGTCATTGCTTTGTCACAGGGTGCACTAAAGGCCACAAGTTGGCTGAAAAAAACACACACAAAAACATGAGTTGTTCGGCGTTCCAAAGGGCGAAGCTCTGTGGAGTGGCGGAGAGCGATCCCATGAACTGAGAAGCTGCTTGGAAGAAAAAAACTCTGCTGTGTGCGAGCTGGACTTCGACGAGATGTACATGTCCCATCACTTCGAGCGCACTGTGAATGATGAAATTACCCGCATTGAAAGGGGTAGGCCCATAGGCGTGCTTGCTATTTAGGGGGGAGGGGGAAAGCAAAGGTTTGTTGCAGGGCACCTCCTTTCTAATAAATCAGTGTAGGAGGCAGATTTTGCGCTCCCCTTTTAGAGAACTAAAGGAGTGCCCCGACCCTTAGTCAATGTATAGAGCAGATTTAGCGCCCTCCTCCTAGGTGACTAGGGGGGGCCGCGCGCCCCATTTCTCCCTTCGTGTGGACGCCTATCGGTAGGCCTTTCAGAGAAGCTCTTTGCATTTGTAGACGACATTGAAATCACTTTTTCAAAGCGGTTTATAGCTACAACGAGCTTCACAGAAACAGCTTGAAAGAGCTTGTTTCCTGCTTGAAAAAAAAACATGGCACACTCGGCTGCGCACAACATCGTCTGAGCCTCACCAATCAAGTGACTAAGTTTTCTGTGCTCACCCATTTGCGTTTTTACATAAGGCACTCCTCAAGGAGCGAGCGTCTTCACGTGAAGAGAGGAAGTACCTGAAGCTCAGGCGCGTCACTTAGGCTTGCAGCCCAATGTTCTGTTGGGCGCTTGTGAACTATAAAACTTTTTTCCTTGCGGGTAAAAAAGGCGCGCGACCAATTATGAAGAACGCGTTGTTGTAAACAGATAGTGAGTCACTACTCGGAAACGACTTGTATGACCTGTGTGCAGAAAACAAAAGGTTTTCATCCAGACATCGCTCATGATTCTCGTCTCTGAGTGTGACGTTACGTATGATGGAGCTTCATTTACAAGTTAGTGCTTGAAAAAATGATGGTTTGCCGTGAAAGGTATTGCAAGCAATGGCTCAATACGTAGTTCATCGTTCCACTCTTCTACCACTTGCCATCGATAAAATAACTCAGTGCCGTCAGGCACTCACTTTCAGCCCACTGTCGATATTTCAGTTCAGTCATGCACCCGCGTAGGCAACCTGGTATTCACGAGCTTAATTAACATATTTTATCGGTCGCCATTTGAAGCCATGCACGAGCAACAAAATATATTTTAAATGTTTCACATTGCCCGCGCGCGTGGTTCATTCTCGTCTCTGCGCAGCGCATGCCGCCTTAGGTTGACCTGGATGGATGGATGGATGTGGCTGTACCCTTTAGATCGGGCGGCGGCTAACGCCACCGAGCCGTATACTTAGTGAACTAAACACTAGATTTATCTTTTTGTTCCCTTTAAATAGTGATGTTGAGGACTGGTACTTTGCAGTGAAGGGTTTAATTTTCACTCGTGCCTTGACTTTAGCCACCAATCAGATAACCTTCTTCTAGCTAATTCTACCCGCTTGAAGTCTATTTTGCCCTCCTTAGCTGTCCCTAAACCCCAGTGCTTTGAAAAACTCTGCGCCATCATCCTGAACTATAGGGTTAAGCCCTTTACAGAACATTATCAAGTGTTCGGCAGTTTCCTCCTCCTCTCCACATGCACTGAATATTGTGTCTCCCTCTTCGTATTTTGCCCAATTTGTCTCGGTTCGCAGTACCCCCGTTCTGGCTTCAAACAGTAGAGAACTACCCCGAGTATTAGCATAGATTCTTTCCTTGGCAATTTCCTGCTTAAAAGTTCGATAGATCTCTAGTGTGGACTTCCTAATCATGCCTATTCTCCACATGTCAGTCTCTGTTTCCTTCACTTTCTTCTTAACCGATAGTTCTTTTTGGTTTGGCCACCTGCTGTTTTTTAAGTATTTACCAGTCAATTTCTTAGTTCACTTCCTCCATTTTGTATCCACTTTCTTCATGTACAAGTAGCTGAAAACCTTCCTAGCCCAACGCTCCTCCCCATTTCTCTCAATCGATTCTCAAATTTTATCTTGCTGCTAGATTCCCTTCCCTCAAATGACGCGCAAAAAGAAACATGACGTGGCTAGCAGACGATGCAAGGAGCAATCCACACTTCACCATTTCGGCCAGTTGCAGCCAGGCGGCGACTCTTCTCGATCTCGTAACCAGCGCTGTGAAGTCGGTCGGTCACGCAAACTTCAAAACTAATTTAAAGTACCTTCCAAGCTAGATTCGCTGTTGATATCTTGCAGATGATAACGAATGTTCACGAGATTCAACCCCGAGGGCTATCTCGGCCCCGAAATTTTGGCCAGTAGTCTTTAAACATTTTGGCCAGTAGTCTTTAAACAATTGACTTTGCATTTTGCTGAAAAAAATACAAATTTTTTTTGTAGAAGGCAAAAATAATACAGGCTGAAAGTCTGACAAGCTAGGCCTTCACCTCCTCGGCAAGTCCCCGATTCACATTAGCAAACACTATGATGCCGGTTCGCGGTCTCCTTCATCTTCTGCTTCGCCACCCAAACCCGTGCATCTGGCGTGCGCTCATCCGCTTCGCATGTCGACTTGTCCGGCGTGCGATGCAGTAACACAGATGTTCGATAAAACCGGCACAGAGTGCAAGAAATATGTAGAAACATAGACACATAGATTGAAAACGAAGACAGGAAAGAAGAGAAAGAGATACAAAGAAACACGAAAATAAATATATAGAAAAGAAACAGTCATTCTATAGAGCTAGAAAGGCAGAGAGAGAAAGAAACAAAGGAAGTGAAAGCACCAATTAGAGTAAAAGAAAAACAATAGAAACAGCAGTAGAAGTGGAGAGAATGAAAAAAAATAAACAGAAACGGAGAAAAAGAAGCGACAGAAAAAATCGCAGAATATCACTGGGGTCAATGATGGTGAGTAAGCGAAACTCGTGCTACACGGTCCTCGCGGCACGGCCACGCAGGATGACGGTTCCCGCTTCGGCCTCCCGCACCCGCACGGCGTGGGTCGGTTTTTGTAGCGCCAGCTTTTTGTAGCGCCCTGTGCGCGAGCCGCTCGGCAGCCTTGTTCATCCTTTGTCAACGAGCCTCATTTGTCTCGCGCGTCAACACGGCGTCAGCAAAGAATACGCAATCACAGTGTTGCTATCATCTCTCTCTCCTTCCGTACGTGTGATGTAAATATTGTTTTCATAAAACTCACCATTAAATATTGTCTTCTGCTACAAGACGCCATCTCATGTGGGATGATTTTGCGTTTCTCAGCGTATATGAATTCGCTATATAGTACAAGGAGTGCCCTTTGATGGATGGATTGGAGACTCAATAAGCAGTGGTTACAAGCAATAACGCGGACAAACGGGCGACGCCTTGAAGAGCTTCGCTCCTCAAAAAACGGAGCGAACAGAAAAAATAAAGTGGATCAATGAAAGTCGACCAGCTTCGCAGTTGCTTCAAGTGGTTCGCCACTAATGCAAGGTGAGCCAATTTTTATTTGTATAGCGCTCGCCAGCGAATTCCGGGATATGTGCAATTCTACCACACAGCCACGCTTCTGCTCGCGAATACAGGGAAAACAACTAGCTCTGCTTGGAAATGGAGTGAAAGTAATTTTCTTGCTTTACAAACATACGTATCCTGCACAAAAGCTTAACAATACAAGGTGAAATAGGGCGACAGAGCGTGTGATAAAGAAAAAACGACTTCATGGTCTAAAGCTGATCACCCACTACAAAAGGCACATGCTTTACTGCGCCTATTCCCCTACGGCGACGTAGTGGGTGCACCGCAAGTTCGAATATATTTTAGTGCTTGAAGTACGCACCAGGGCCAAGATATATCACTAATGTTTGAGAATATCAGACATATAGATTGAGTTTTTGCCGCAGTGCTTGGACGTGCACGCCTTGTTCTAGCCACCGCGAGGCCTGTACTGCGCGTATACGATAATTATGATGGTGATTCCCGTAAGAATGGCACTACCCACAACGGTGGATCAGCCACGGTGCTTTCGTTGGTCTACTTCTTTTTCTTAATTGCTACGTAGGTCTTAGCGAGCACGTGTGTCAATGCGCGTGGTGGTTTGTTCTGTAAGGCGTTCCACAATAGCTCACTCGTTAACATGTTGGAGCCTCCGAAGGAAGTCTTCTACCTGCATTTCACAGCATGTGCTTGTCGCGACTTTTGCCAGGTGACAAGTACGACTGAGACCTTGTTGGCTCCCGCGTTTGACGTAAAGCACCGTGAAGACAGAATACTACGCATGTCTTCACCTCGGGAGCCTCCCCAGCGACACCGCGGTCGCATCGGACTGCACGACTGCGGCATCACCACCTCGAAGCGCAGAGCATAGGGGAGGGCGAAGACCAGGTGTTGGTGTTTGAGAAGCACCGTTACTTACTTGCGGGGTGCATGCGAAATGCATGACACATCGTCATGCATGGCCGCGAGCTCATGCACAAAGCGCCTCGGCACCGCCCCTGTGCCTTCTTCGCGAAACGCCTTCCGGTCGTGTCCTGCTGTCACCCTTGGCCATTGTGGAAGCGCTACCGTGGGGCCGTCGGTGAGGGAAGCGTTCTGTGCTGCTTCAAGGCCGGCACATGCATTCAGCTTCAACTCCCCAGCCTGAGCTTCGGCACGCATCTGCGGCTACTCACAGCCACTTCAACGGCCAACATGCACCGTGCTTTTCAGCGCGGTTTCTCGCCAAGCCACATGATGACGCACAGCTTCTTCAGCACCATGTCCGGCTGGCTTGGTACTACCGTGCGAGTCGATTACTGATATTCATGTTCCTTGAAGTAGCCCGTCCGATCCTAGACAACCATCTTGAAAACGCACGGACGGCTGGGTTACCGTGAGTGACTTCTTGCTTCCTGAAGGCTTCCTGCAGGATGGCGATGCGCCTTTTCAAGATGTGTGTTGGCCATAAGTGCAGCAGCTACTCAGGGGACTCACGGCATCGATTCGTCGTGTCCTTCGGCATATTGGACGTTATATACAGATGACCAACACGGGTGTGCGTTATGATACGCCATACAGTACCAAGTTCTGCTTCGGGGAAGTGGTGTATCTTTTGGTCACACTGGATGTATAAATAAACGATATTATTGCAGTCTCGCCTGATCACTTGTGACGTTAGGCTTGGTTAGAGTGTTCCCTAAACAGCTGAAAACCTCTTTATTGTTCCAAGCATCTTCCATCTCCCACTCTCATTTCCTACGCTGCATTTATTACGGGGAGCAGGGCTGACATCCAGATTTTCATATTGTTGCTATGAATATCGAAATGTGAGTAATCAGCTCTATAGAGGCAGGGGTGGTCGTGATTGAAGAAGATGGCTTTCTATATATTGTGCAGCGAAAAGGCATTGTTGTCGATGAAGCCATCGTTATCGTTGACGTGACTACAGCACGTCAGGGTAACTGGAACATCACAATAAAAATATCCATATTTTATCAAACTGTAAAGCATTTTTTAGATAACCATTCTGCTGGAAACGACTAACTTGTAAGGTATGTGCAGTGTCTTAGGTCAGCGATGAAGGCAACGTGGGCAATACATGTGTGTAGTGAATATGGACATTATTTTAGAATCCTTGTTCTGACGCCAGCAGCACAGATGTGGTGATAGGAATCCTTCTCACGTTGTTAGAAGTCACTAGATTGGATGTGCGTCTCTAGAGTTACCCCAGCCTAACAAGACCATCTTCTTATCTCCCTACTTTACCATCGTCATTCAGCCCTTTTACACTACCCAGTCACCCTTCCCCAGTGAAAAACGCAGGTAAGAGCAAACTGTAGCTCAGGTTTGCTTAATTCGCTTTGCGCTCTAACGAAGCAGACAAGTCGCAAATATTGTGCAGTAGGCTGCCACTTCTCACACAGGTTTCAAAAATTATTTGTGGAGTCTGATTTTTCTTGTTCACATTACATAGTTACAAAATTGTTAGTCTAGATGGTGGCCGATCGCAGAACGGTTTTTTTTAAGCTCCATTGCCTCTATCGGAGGGGAACACTTTATCGAGTACTTTCTCGAGAAAGAGAAGTATAGGTCCGACATTTTGCTACGTTTTGAAACGTTTGAAACAAATTATACGACAGCACGAGCTGAAGTCTATTAGTTTCCTTTTGAGATCTTGCAACAAAAAAGATTTCGAACAAATAGATGGCACCTGAATCAAGTAATTTATTCTCCATTCGCAAACAAAGAAACAAATGAATGAAACAAAAATAAATAAACGAACAAAGAATTGAACAACCAAACAAATAAAACAATCAGATAACGATTGCCATTATAATCTTCACCATTGACCGTTTCCATGTTCAGTGCAGGACGAAGGCCTCTGCAAGTAATCTTTACAATACCATGAGCGAGCTCAATTCATTATATTCTCGCGAATTTCTCTACTTGGACACCGCACTTCCTTCGCTAAAATGACGATAAGAGGCAAGAAATAAACAGGTAATAGCCCGGTGGCGAACAAAAAAGGCTGACCAGCGAAAGGACACAGAAATTACCCTTGCAAACACCACGAGTATCATACGGAGAAAAACACAAAATACAGAACAATTGCTTGTCCCGCGCTGTGTGTGTGTGTGCTCCTTAGTGTCCTTGTAATCGGAGTATTCAGCAAACGCACGCCATGGCAAGTACTTCTCTGGAAACCCGTCGAAATGTGTATTTTGGGGAATATTATAAAATACTAGCAAGAAACCAGAGTGTTGACTAAAGGTAAATAGCAGCTTTTAATGTCATTGCATATTTAGTCTTAACAACAAAGGTGTAACCAATTTTTCTTCGGTGATCGGGGGGCGGTATTGTTGTATGTGTGTCCAATACGTGTTTGTCTGTGCTGTGCCTACATGCAAAATGGTTACGTCACATATTCATGCGCATTTTCTTTCATAAGAGGCCCTTGCTGCTTTATCTCTCATACACACATCATTGTGTTTGGACGTTAAGCGTCAGGAATTATTATTAATGTTGCTTCCGGATCAATTTCTCAAGAGGAGCATACCTCGTGCAGCTAGTAAAACGGTTTATTTTGTTTTTATGCTGTTCTTTGCAGCACAAGGAGGATTTATCCTCCTTGTTGGAGCACGACTAACATCTTTGTTGTTTAGAAAAGATTACTCCATCATACGTCGATACGAACACACGAAAATTGTGTATAAAACAAGGAAAAAGCATACACAAATGGCTAAGCACAATATAGATGAAACGTTTTCAAAGCAATGTGCAAGTCCACAGGGTGTCTGAAACACATGCTAACAAGAACTAACATACACACACCTATAATATACGCAATGTATATGAGGATCTATAGTATGGAATATACAAGACTTGGCGCGCTACATCGCCAGACTGATAGCCAAAAGGCGCGAATAATTTTCTTCTTTAGTTTTCAAGTTATAATTACAAGTTCCCCGTTTTGGATTTATATGCGGATGTGTAAAAGCACTAAATTCTCCGATCCCGCACAATGGTCGTGACGAGCACTGAGTGGACAACCAGGAGAAGAACTTCGTCACTACTTCTTGGCAGGCGCGCTGCGCGTTGCGTTGAGGTGTGTCGACGGGCATCAGATGGCTGGCGGGGGGGGGGGGGGGGGTGGAGTTGTGCATGCATCGACATTACTGTCAGAACAGCTTAGAAACAAAGGGTAGCTATTCGGTTTGCTTGATATATTATCTGAAAACAATGAAAAATGGCTATAAAATGCGCTCCTATATAATTTGGGGGTACTCAGAAAATAGCCTTGGCACCAACCTGAATTTTTTACCGCTATAGACGAAGTCATAAAATAGCCAATTTGGCGCATAATATATACACTAACAGCAACCCTGAACTTGGGCCAGTGAAACTTCCAGAAGCTTGAGCACAGTGAAAGCGCCACGGTGGCTTGCGCGGGCAAGAGGGGTTCGAAGTAAAGCCCCTGAAACTTCGCTATGTTGCGACGTATGTGATATTCGCGCCTCCTCTTGTATTTTATGCGAGGCTGGCGCCGCATCGGTATAGGGCGTGTTCATGTGACGTCACCATGGACGTCACATACCTCTCTCCGCCATTTTGGCGTCCTTGGATCGTCGGCTCTGGTGGGGGCAGTGGTTCAGTCATCAATGCTGTGTAAACATTGGTGCTGATTCTTTTGTGGTTTCGGCTCTTCATGCGTTAACTACATGAGTTGGAAGGCGACACAATGCGGCGCTTTGTTTAAAAGTCGTTTGTGCCGCTTTGACAGGCAGCGTTACAAGAAAAAAAAAATCAACTGTGGCCCCGCCACGGTGGTCTGCTACTTATACTCGGCTGCTGACGCGCAGGTCGCGGGATTGAATCCCGGCTGCAGTGGCTTACTTCCTATGGAGGCGAAAATGCTGTTGGCCCGTGTGCTCAGATTTGGGTGCGCGTTAAAGAAACCCAGGTGGTCGAAATTTCTGGAGCTCTCCACTGCGGCGTCTCTCATAATTATGTTGTGGTTTTGGGACGTTAAACATATCTATCAAAAATTAAACTGTGCGGCCTGTACCCTTGCGATACCGGCGTACGATATGTTGTTAACGTAGACCTTTGGCTACGCGTGGACGAATGCGACAATAAGGATTTTCTTGTTTTGAGGACAAGTTTCGTCACTCGAAAGCAGCTCAATGCATACAAATCTATGGAGGGCCAGAATTGCGTGAGCAGAGGCTCGGTACAGGAACCGCTGCTGGCACGAGTCTCTGCGGACACCGTTATCGTAATCACACAAGTAAGCGTTTCATTTGGTCGCATTTTTATCTCCCTGATAAAGCAACCAACTTGCTGAATTGCTAGTTTTATTGACTACGTGGCCATGAGTAGCTAAATATTGTTTTTCTTTTCGCCTCTGTGTTGTATGCAGCCAGTCACGGAGGGCGTTAATTTTATTTGCTCGCTGTTTTATTTTGTACGCAGATATACCACTCACAAAGCTCGTCAGCTCCTCCTGTCAAGACATGGATTTTGTCCAAAAGCAATGGCGAAGTAGTCGCAGCCCTCTGCCTGTGTATGGCTGGCAACGGCGGGGCGTGTTCTCAAGTGGCGACCCTGCTGTTTTACTTAGAGTACGGCGTGCGTGCGCGAGACGGTGACTCCTGCAAAGATGTCGCGAACAGCTGGCTCTCGACACACGTACGCAAAATTGTAGGGTGGCCAGTGGCAGAAATGGACTTTTCTTCGTCTACGACGATGAAGAAGATTCTGATGGCGAACATCGCCCAAAGAACATGCCGAATGGTTGAAGTTCGCGGCTCCTACCCCAACAAAAGCGGAATGGAAGGTAGTGTATGAAGCTGTAGTTGCTTCAAGACTGCATCCAGCAATACTGAGTACCCGTTCAGACTACAGTGACAAGTTTTTGCCGGTTGTTGGGGCCTCCAACCGCTATGACTTTCACCTCAAATACGACTATACTGCAGAGAACTTGTATTACAAGGATCTTATGCAGCTGTATGATCAGATCTTTGACAGCCTCGTCAACACGCAACAAGCCTGTGAGAGCATTCAGACCAGGACGAGGAGTCAGGCATTAAGCACCAACTAGTATGCATATCGCACCGGCCACATCACTGCATCAAAGTTATATGATGTGTGTCACACGTTTAGAGTCACCATCTGCGTGTCTTGTCAAGAGCATCTGTATGCCTCATGTATACGGCTAGCCCTCCACTCTTCCAATAAAATATGGGCGGGAGAAGGAAGCAGAGGTACTTTTGAAATATAAAAGCCTAAATGAAAATCTGCAAGATGGTGTCCATTTCAAAGAAGCATGCAGTGTTTTTTATCCCAACTGACCACGTGTACTTAGGTGCAACACCAGACTTGCTGGCTGAGTGAAACTGTTGTGGGGCAGGTGTTGTAGAAGTAGACTACCCTTGGAAAGTAAAAGATGGGCAACTCAGCGACCTACTAAGTGGCACAAACGGCTGCGTGACCGAAGTGGATTCTATTTTCATACATATTTGTATGAACGCTGTTAACTGTGAAACTACGAAAATAAGCAGTGACACACGAGTAATCGCATACAAAGTCACAGTACTCAAATATATGTAAATGTTTATGTACAACCGAAGAGATAACGCAACATACCTACATAAAACCAAAATTCTACGTCATAGACCTAACAAAATAGCCCACATGGCATAATTCTTTAAAAGATCTTTACACAGCATATGTTGAACATTTGCAGATATGGTTCCTTGATTGCTGCGATCCTGAATACCACAGTCATTTCCCAAGATGTTTAATAGAATGGCACGTCAAAGTTGCACAAGTTCGTTAGGGCACAACATACCTATACAATCCTGTCAATATGGCATTCATTCGTACCGAATTTCTTCAGCATTTATTAATTTCGTACCGTTCCGAAGACTCGCTCTACATGAATTCGGACATTGGCGATTTCTGTCGTCTGTTCGAACTCTGTGCTGGAGAACTGTTTTTTTCTTCGTAAAAGCAGGAATGACGAGTGTGCCACAACACATCCCAACACTCTCAGCTATTAGGAAACCCCTGTCTGGTAATACAACATCGCCTCTCTCCAGATGCTGGAGTACCCCACTATCCTCTATGATCATTCTGCCACTCTCACGTCGTCTCTCTCTCCCTCGTGATTTTCGTCTTTTCTCTCTTCCAATCTTTCCTGTCATCTCCTCACTTCTGTTTACTTCCATCTTCCAGGTGGCAAGGGTTAACCTTCTGTATGTGCCCTCTCTTGGTCCCATATAATTGGGTAATAGTGGCTTTGTACAGCTGGCGCTGGCATGCCTTTATAATTGTGCGGCCGCGTCCCCATGTTGGGCTCGATAGTGGGTGGCTGGTATGGTTGCCGAATTGAAATATCCTTTATGGCCTCTTTTCATTTCCTAACCTGTCTGATTGCCCTCCTCCTAAAAGGGGGCGCACCGAAGCAACAATGAATGTATTTATAAAGCCAAAAGAAATTTTCCCGCGCTTCCATGTAATCCACTGTGAAACACAAAAAAAGAACGCAACAACCAACTCTCCGTTTGTCGTTTTCAAATGCCTCACCAGTACCCTTGGTCCAGGGTATCAGGCTACACGTATGCCTAGTGGGAACCTTCTTCTCAAGTCCAAAAAAATCCAGTATGAAAATTTGACAAAACTCACCTCCTTTAGGACCACACCTGTATCTATCACACCACACCTTTCCCTGAACAGTTACCAAGGCATAGTGTCTGATCAATTGATTGATTGTCATGTGGGGTTTAACGTCCGAAAACCACCATATGATTATGAGAGACGCCGTAGTGGAGGGCTTTGGAAATTTCGACTACCTGGGGTTTTTAACGAGTACCCAAATCTGAACACACGGACCTACAACATTTCCGCCTCCATCGGAAATGCAGCAGCCGCAGCCGTGATTCAAACCCGCGACCTGCGGGTCAGCAGCCGTGTCCCTTAGCCACTAGACCACTGCGGCGGGGTTAGTGTCTGATCAAGACCTAATTAACCTGACAGAGGGTGAACTCCTTGAGGGCTTGAATGAACAGCATGTAACGCATGTACAGAGAATAAGGATTAGGCCTGACAAGAAAAAAAACCGACAAAGCACCTCTTTCTTAAATTTTGCACAAGCACACTACCAGAGTATATCGAAACAGGCTATTTGAAGTTAAAGCTTCGACCCTACATCCTCCAACGCCCGACATTGCTTTAAGTGCCAGCGATTCGGCCATGGTTCTCAGAGCTGCCGCGGCCGTCAAACCTGTGCAAAGTGCAGTTCGCATGAACACGCTACAGACAAATGTCAAGAAGCCACGGTATACCCACTGCGCGAACTGCGATGGTGGACACCCCGCTTATTCTCGCACATGCCCTACATGGAAATATGAAAAAGAAGAACTCACACTGAAAGCAAATGAAAACATCTCGTTTAGGTAGGCGCGCAAGCGTCTACTAATGCAGGGTTCTTCGTTCGCGGAGGTGGCACGAAAGGGCGCAGTGCCACCAAGATCCGTGGCGCCCACACGTACCACACAAAGTGGATGAGCGGCAGCGCCATTCACCCCCTCAGCGGAAGTAGCACAGGCTCTTCCGCCACCAAAAGGCTTCCAGGCCTCCGGACCTGAATCCCCAAGGCCTTCTGTCTCGACAGAGAGCCCTAAGATCTAGTTCCGTACCTGCACACGGGAACCGCGACCGGGCATCCAGCGCCTCGTCTGATTTGATGGACACAACAGCAAGTCCAACGGTGTCTTCGGTGCCGAAGGACAGGCGCGGCTCTTTGGAGTGCGCCAGAAAATCAAAATCCGTCATTACGGGGCTTGACTAGCGCTCTTGACCTTATGCCAAATGCTTTAGTACACACAACACTCATTTACACTTGTAATGTATACACAAATAATACAATGGAACGTCAGAGGACTGCTTAGAAACCTCGACGATATTCAGGAACTCTTACACAAACGTTCCCCAAAAGTGCTGACTGTACAAGAGACACACTTAAACTTCAGGAACACCAATTTTCTACGCCGTTATGTAATATTCAGAAAGGACCGCAATGACGTTGTAGCGTTATCTGGTGGTGTGACCATTATAGTTGATCAGGGCATAGCATGTACATATCTACCATTACAAACATCCCTTCCAGTGGCTGTTCGAGCAGTTCTTTTGAACAAATTTGTAACCATCTGCTATCTTTACATACTACCAGAGTACCGTGTCGAAAAACACGAATTCCAGTCACTAATACATGAACTACCGGAACCTTATGTGGTCCTTGGGGACTTCCATGCACATAATGACTTACCGGGTGACTCTCGCTGCGATTGCACGAGGTCGCCTAATTAAACAGTTTCTTTTTTCTTCGGCTGCGTGTCTGTTGCATAGGAAAGAGCCAACATACTTTAGCCTCGCCAACAAAACCTACTCATGCATAGATCTCAGCATTGTGTCCCATCGCTTGTACCCCTGCTTCAATGGAAAGTGATCAACAATCCTTTCGGAAGTGATCACTTTCCGATCATTCTAAGTACACCAATAGAAAAAAGGTCCCCATCATGTTCCCAGATGGCAGACAGACAAAGCGGACTGGGAAAAGGTCAGAGAAGCTACTCGACTGAGTTGGTCGGGCATATGTCAATTAAGTATAAATGCAGCAGTACACTTCCTGACAGCACTTATTCTTGATGCTGCAACAAAGTGTATCTCACAAACAAGACGCTCTACCAGGCGACACGTTCCTTGGTGGAACAGTGAGTGTCGGAATGCACGTACAAAGCAAAATAAAGCACGAAAGCTGCTTCGAGATTCTCCGATGGCGGAGAATCTTACAAATTTTAAAAACATAAAGTCTGAAGGCAGGAGCACGCGCCGACAGGCCAGAAGGGAAAGTTTGCACAACATTATATTAGGCATCAATTCACATACACAGGAGGCTAAAGTCTGGAACATGATTAGGAGAATAGCAGCAACACAAGTTTACATTCACTCCCTCTCGTAAACACACAAGGTAACAGCTTAGAAGATCAAGCAAACTTTCTCGGCGCACACTTCGAAAAAGTCTCCAGCTCGTCACATTATAGTGAAGCCTTCCAAAGATACAAAACAAGAATTGAAAAGAGGAAACTAGAACACAAATGTACAAGACACGAAGCATACAACCAAGCTTTCAGCTTAGCTGAGCTCCAAAAATCACTAAACTCCGGCAGCCATGCCGCCATAGACTCTGATCGTGTGGTGTACGAAATGTTAAAAACCCTACCAATCAAAACGCAAGAAACCTACTTTGCTTGTACGATGCTCTCTGGCTTTCTGGCGTATCCCTATTTCCTGGATAGAGGCTATAATTATTCCCATTTAAAAAGAAAGCAAGGACCCTTCCTCAGTTTTAAGATATAGGCCCATTGCACTTACAAGCTGCCTATGTAAACTTTTTGAAAAGATGATAAACCACCAACTTTTACCTTTCTTTGAAACACACAATCTGGTCGACCAATTCCAGTGTGGGTTTCGAGAGGGTAGATTCACCACCGACCATCTGGTGCATATCGAGGCAGAGATCCGAGACGCTTTCGTCCACAAACAATACTTCCTCTCTGTGTTCCTCGACATTGAGAAGGCTTACGACACAACATAACGCTTTGGCATATTAAGAGACTAGTCTCACCTGGGAGTGCGCGGCAGAATGCTTTCCATAATCAAGAGTTACTTGTCCAATCGGACATTCCGTGTCCGTGTGGGCAGTGTTCTCTCCCAAACATTCGTCCAAGAAACGGGAGTTCCGCAACGCGGTGTACTATGTTGTACACTGTTTATTATCAAAATGAATTCCTTGCACCTGTCCATCCCCCATAATATGTTCTATTGTAGTTATGTCGATGACGTCCAGCTTGGCTTTAAGCCATGCAACCCGGTAATGTGTAAGCGGAAGGTTCAGCTAGGTTTAAACAAGGTTTCCAAATGGGCAGAAGAAAATGAATTCCGACTGAACCCACAAAAAAGCACGTGTGTCTTGTTCTCCCGAAAGAGAGGCATGCACTCAGAACCTAACATTCAACTGAATGGTCAATGTCTGTCTGTTAGTGCCGAGCATAAATTCTTGGGCTAAATCATAGACCACAAGCTAACCTTCATACCGCACATCAAGTATTTAAAAACGAAATGTGTAAAAGCCATGAATGATCTGAGAGTGTTGTCACGTACTACGTGGGGTAGTGACAGACAATGTCTCATAAATTTGTATAGAAGCCTTACTCGCACCTGCTTAAACTATGGGGCCGTTGTTTGTCAGTCTGCGAGTCGAAGTGCTTTGAAGATGCTGGACCCCATGCACCTTTGGGCATCCGCCTTTCTGCGGGTGCTTTTCGCACCAGCCCCAAGAAAGCCTTTACGTTGAGTCAAATAACTGATCGCTTCATCTGCAGAGAACTTACATGTCCTTTGTATATTTCTTTTAAGGTGAAAGCACACAAGAAGCACCCTTCACACTCCACTATAATGATTTGTCGAGCTCCATTCTGTTTCAAAACAGGCCTCTGATGAGGCAGCCCTACTCAGTTCACCTGAAAGGTCTAGCTGAGGGAACTGGTGTGTCACTTGATTACAGTTTAATGGCTCCTGTAGAATACCCGCCACCGTGGCTGTGTCAGATTATAGACTGCGATGTGTCTTTCCTAGAAGTTAAAAAACACGCGCCCATTGTCCATAGCCGAACATACTTCCTGGAAATTCAACACAAATGCACACGTCCCGAGTTCTTTACAGATGCCTCTAAGTCTAACTCCTCTGTGTCCTACGCTGCTGTCGGCCCATCCTTCTCGTATGCTGACCCTCTACATCCAGACACAAGTATCTTCACAGCGGGAGGTTACGCGATACTTTTGGCCGCTAAACGCATCAAACAATTACAACTACAAAAAGCAGTCAATAATAGAGACTCACTCAGTGTGGTAACAGCACTGCAATTACTTAAAAACAAAAGAAAAACCTGTTGTCATCTCACTTTATTCAATTTTATGCACACACACTCAAACAACATGTTGTAGTGTGCTGGGTACCAGGGCAACGTGATATCCAAGGCAACGTGATGGCGGATCCGCTTGCTGCATCCGTCCACGAAAGCAATGCCTCTACACTAATATGAATCCCGGCCCTTCATCTTAAACTGTCTGTCAAACGAAAGCTTAGGGACTACTGCCAGTGCAAGTGGGATAGACATACACAAAACAAACTACACGTTATTAAGCCACACCTTGGTCATTGGCTGCCAGTATCAAAATCACGTCGTAGAGAGGCAACACTAACGAGGCTCAGGATAGGACACACATACACGACCCACTCATATCTTTTGACCGGTGGCAATCCACCAGCTATCCCATTGTGTGACAGATGTGGAGAAGCACTAAGAGTTCTCCACATTTTAATCCAGTGTGAACAATTACACACTCTAAGAAGACAACACTTTTCATTGCCCCATCAACAACATATACTATTACACCCTGCAATGTTCGTCGGTGGAGAACCACTTTTCACTCATAAATCTTTGCTAGCTTTTTTAAGAGATGTCCGTTTCTTCCATGTAATATACCTAGGCATCGCGTAGCGTAACCTCTCAAGAGAGGTTGCTCCTGTAGAGGCTACATTGAAAAGCACTTGCCTCGCGACCCTTAGACACAAGGGCGCTGTTGAGGCATTTGTGCTAGTGCAAAATATTTTTACACATGCTTTTACTATCAAAACCTCTTGTCACCCATTTTTCCTATACATATCACGCCATTGTATATTTTAATAGTTTTGTTTTTACCCACGTTAGCGCGAGGAATTTTAAGGCCCCTATACAGCAACGCATCATATCATAGTCCACATCTCTAGTGACTGAAATAGCGCTCTTTGGCCGTCAATTGGCCATTGCACCATTAAGCCCTACACATCATCATCATCATTGTCACATCCACCAAAGGTTTTTGAAATGAATGTAATCATGCTTTGTGGACAGATGCCTATAAGAAATTTCACGGTATTGTGGAGCTCGTATTGTGACAGTGTCTCTGTCCTTGGAATAATGAGCTGGGTCTCTGAATGAATATTTCAAAAGAATCCAAGATTACCCGTACCTTCAAGCGGAAATTCTAAAAAAAGCAACTGGCATAGTTTTCATATTGTGTTCGTTCTCTGGCCTTTTCAAGTATTCTACATGCAGTGGGCTGTGACTCATTAAAACGATATGCAAGATCCTGAGTATGGAGCCTCAACCTCAGCATCATAAGAAATAACGTCATTTGATCGAACTGGGTGAGGGCATTCCTTGAGGAGTGCGAGGCGTGATTTTTCGAAAGGTTGAATAATGAAAGCAACAATACAAAAGAAGGCGGACTGGCGTAGAATGCCAGTTTTTTTTTTTTGTCATTTTCGCTAAGGCTGTCTCCCGAGAATTTAAATGCTGAGAAACCCAGCTTGATATTTGTGAGCTCGTTCTGCAGATTGGGTGTCGCATCTCTAAGGTGCTGGATGTCGTTGCCAGTCAGATCTGTTTGGCAGCTGATGCTATAGCCAGAAAAGAAATGCATAACAGACAATTCAGTTTGAGAAGTTCAATAGGTGGAATATAAATTGAGTGGCTATTTTGACATGGCGAGAAAAACACATTAGCTGATAAAACAGTATGTTATTTTGACTACGCTTTGTAAATATAAATTGACAGAATCATATTCATCATCATCATCATCAGCCTGACTACGTCCACTGCAGGACAAAGGCATCTCCCCTGTTCCGCCAGTTAAGCCAGTCGTGTGCTTGCTGCTGCCAATTTATTCCCGCAAACTTCTTAATCTCATATGCCAACCTATCCTTCTGTCTCTCCCTAACCCGCTTGCCTTCTCTAGGAATTCAGTTAGTTACCCTTAACGACCAGTGGTTATCTTGTCTACGCGCTACATGCCCGGCCTATGTCCGTTTCTTCTTGATTTCAGTTATGATATCCTTAACCTCCGTTTGTTCCCAAATCCCCTCTGCTCTCTTCTTGTCTCTTAAGGTTACACCTACCATTTTTCTTTCCATTACTCGCTGCGTCGTCCTCAATTTGAGCTGAACCCTCTTTGTAAGACTCCAGGTTTCTGCTTCGTAGCTCAGTACCGACAAGATACAGCTGTTATGTACGTTCCTCTTGAGCGATAGTGGCAATCTACCTGTCATGATTTGAGAGTGCTTGCCAAATGTGCTCCACCCCATTCCTATTTTTCTAGTTACTTCAATCTCGTGGTTCGGCTACGTGGTTATTACCTGCCCTTAGTACACGTAGTCTTTCACAACTTGAAGTGCACTATTAGCTATCTCGAAGCGCTGCTCATTTCCGAGGTTGTTGTACATTACTTTCGTTTTCTGCAGATTCATTTTAAGACCCACTTTCTGCTCTCCTTGTTTTACTTCGTAATCATGAGTTGCAATTCGTCCCCTGAGTTACTCAGCAATGCAATGTCATCGGCGAAGCGCAGGTTACTAAGGTACTCTACATCAACTCTTATCCCTAACTGTTCCCATTCTAGGCTTCTGAAAACCTCCTGTTTACGCATGCGGTAAATATGATTTGGAGATTGTGTCCCCCTGCCTTACACCCTTCTTGATTGCTATTATGATGCTTTCTTTATGAAGCACTAAGGTAGCAGTTGATCCCCTGTAGATTTATTTCAGGATGTTTATATATACTTCATCGACGCCCTGATTCCGTAGTGTCTGCATGACGGCTGATATTTCTACTGAATCAAACGCCTTCTCGTAATCTATGAAGGCTATGTATAGCGGTTGGTTATATTCAGTGCATTTCTCTATTACCTGATTGATAGTATGAATGTGGTCGATTGTTGAGTAGCCTGTTCGAAATCTTGCTTGTTCTTTTGGTTGATTGAATTCGAATGTTTTCTTTACTCTGTTAGCAATTACCTTCGTAAATAGCTTGTATACTACAGAGGCCAAGCTAATCGGCCTGTAATTCTTCAAGTCCTTGTCATTTCCTTTCTTATGTATTAAGATGATCTTAGCATTCTTCCAAGACCCTGGTACTCTTCTCGTCAGGAGACACCTCGTAAACAGGGTAGCTAGTTTTTCTAACACAATCTGTCCTCCATCTTTCAGCAGATCTGATGTTACCTGATCCTCACCAGCAGCTTTGCCTCTTTGCATGCTCTCCAAAGCTTTTCCGACTTCTTCTATCATTACTGGTGGGGTGTCATCTAGGTTACTGCTAGTTCTTATAGTATTAAAGTCGTGGTTGTCCCGGCTACTGTAATGATCTCTGTAAAATTCCTCCACTATTTTAACTACCCTATCCATATTGGTAGTTATTTCGCCTTCTTTGTCCCTTAGTGCATACATCCGATTTTCGCCTATCCCAAGTTTCCTCTTCACAGCTTTGACGCTTCCTCCGTTTTTCAGAGCGTGTTCGATTCTCTCCATGTTATACCTTCTTACATCGGATACTTTACGCCTATTAATCAACCTCGAAAGCTATGCCAGTTTTATTTTGTCTGTTGTACTTGAGACTTTCAGACTTCAGAATCATATTATGAATGTTAAAGGCTTCGAAGAAAAAAAATTGCCGTGGCAAAGTTCCATGTTGGGCACTGCTGGCTCCTCGTTCACGGTTCTCCCAGCTGGGATGTCCACACTTACAACTTCATTTGCAAAAAATAATTCATCTACTTTGTTTTACAGTCAAATGTAAGTGGATAAAAATACTACAGCCAATTTTCACCTGCACAAACTTGTTGCTGGCTCCGGTAGCGCCGTGCTTTCAGGTGATTGTACCTGCCCTCGTGTTGGCAGGCGTTGCTTCGTAGCCCAGGTGTAGCGAATAAGCCCAGTCATGTTACATTCATCAAAAAGCTTGGCAGGTGAACCTGCGTTTTAAAAGAAAAGACGTTTTTGACACACACACACACACACACGCACGCACACACACACACACACACGCACACACCAATGCACACACGCACGCACACACACACACACAAAGTTGAATTCTCAATGTTTCACCTGGGCGTGACAACAGTGCTTTTGCAGTCTGGGCTCGAAATTTTCTTGGGCGTCGTTCTGACGTGCAGCCTGAACGACTGCTAGCTCGCGAGCCACCACGGAAAAGTTTCTTTCCACTGCCCCCCCCTTTTTTTTCGGATGCCATGGTATGTCGCTCTCTCAAAAGCGGCAACCTTGACAATATTTATCGTTTTATTGCCCATAAGCTGCTGTTAACATAAGCTCCCACGATACATATTTTTTTTACCCCGCTGCGCCCTACATACATCTCAAAGGCGCATCGCAACTTTCTTCATGCCGTGACCACACTGCAATGATGTTCACCTCGGTCTTTGGTTTTTTTCGCACATGGTGCTAAATTAGTAAAATGACGCTTACATACCCGATATAAAACGTCTTTACACACTCGGTACTTGTCGGGGTCCGTTACCGGGCGGTTAATCCGGGCGATCCACTCGCGACAATGCTCTTCCGACAGGAGCCTTCTCTTCTCGCACTCCGTTGCGCGCACTTTTGGGACTTTCTTTGCTGCTGCTTTTAATTGTTTGCTCTGTGTACGGCTAGTGCAACCAACTATCGCACAGTAAATCATTGCCGCACGCAGTATTAGAATACACGACCATGATAAGCTTGCTGAGTGCTCCCGTTAACGTGTTTCCCGTGTTCCACGGCTGACTGAAAACATCAAAATGGTGCATTCTCCCATAACGCGTCGCGCAATGCGCGTCAATGAATACCCCCTATTGGCTACATGCCGTCAAATGAGACAGCTCGACGCGCGTCGGTTTGTTGTAGTCGCTCCCAACTACCACCTTTGCTCTCGAAAGGCGGACTCACTGTGGTAAAGCACGAACTTGAGCTTCCGGCCACTTTGTGCTGTGAAATACTTTTCACCGAATAATTATGTCCCTGTTGGTTGCCATGTGCGGCTGGTGCACCTTCTTATGCCAGAACAAGTATCGCAACAGCAAAGCTCTCCATGATACCACCCGGTAAGAGCAACCAGTTGCGACAAAAGACATGGTTGCATAGAATCCTGCCGTTTTAGACTCAATTTTGCGAAGTTGCGAGTCTGTCACTTTAAATATGCGTCGAAGTTTGTTTAATTAGATTTCCGCTCTAACGCACGAGACAAGTCGCAATTATTGTGCAGTACGCTGCCACCTCTCACACAGTTCTCAAAAATTATTTGCGGCGTCTCTTTTTTTAATTCACATTACATGGTTCTTTTACTGCTTGATGATCAGCTCCTGTTACTGGGGTTAGCATGCACATGGAAAGACGATCGAAAATGTTACTGCAAATTTTCAGATTCCGCACAGCTCTTCTGACTAAACAAAAAATGGAGTGCAGAAACTCCCATAAAGATGGGTAGCCTCCATTAGATTTGGTTGTGTGTTTGTATGTTTCGGAGGATATTGCTATCTCTGGCTCTCTTGCGTGGACTGGGCAGACAGGGGTCTTCCGATGAGAGGGCAGCTAAGCGAAGAATGCGTGCCTACGAGTCCTTGGTGCTTGAATCGTTTATGAACCTGACATATGCGTGCCATTTTGCGCGATGGTTAACGCACTATTTCGTGTGAAAGTATAAATTCGTGACAGGAGCTCTTGCAAGGTGCGGTGACATGCTAGTTGATTCACTCGCTAGCTGGTTCTTTCAATGATGCAGTTCGCAAGTCAGATACGTCCTCCATTCGCACTTGCAAAATATATTTATTGCATCTAACCACTTCACAAAGACACTACAGCTGTTCTAATCTATCAACTATACACGGCGTACGCCTTATAGCACATTATTAGGGTGAAAAAGTTAGATTCTTAAACAAACGTTATTTGTCCATTGGCAACTTCGCCATCCCGCGTCGAAAGCGTCGACGCGAGCTGTTATTTCCTGGGACAGTCATTTTCTGTGCTCTCTGCACATATTGTATACAATATGTGACACTACAGAAAGCTGTCGTGCGCCAAGGTTGCACACATTTAGACAATTTTAGAATGAGTCGAACAGCTGGCGCGAATGCTATGATCGCGCTGCCTGGCAAGCAAGCGCTCTCTTCAAGAGAGGGCCTTTGCTATGCAGGAGCAAGCCAGGTGGCGCCACGTTCGATAAGAGAGTGCGGAGGAGAGGGGGCCGAGGAAAAACGAGAGCGGACAAAGAGAGTGTTTCTATTTTGCGAAGTTTTAGACCCTTAGGCCAAAGGAACGTTTCTAGACTAGAAACATTGGACCAAAGGTCATCGCAGCGCCCCCTCCCCTTTTATGCAAATTCGGGGCAGCCCTTGCGCCCTAAGAGAAAAGCAGACCCCACTCCCCTCCCCCCGCCCCTGCGCCCATCCCCGCCCCTTACCTGCGCCTGCGGCCGTTACCCTCAATATCGATGCCTCCTTTTAAGTAACCACAGAGTTGTTTAAACATTTTACTTTGCTTCATCTATTGGAAAAAAAATTCAATAAACTTCGGCGGAAGGCAAAAAAAAACAGGCCAAAACGTCCCGATGTTCACGAGATTCATCCCCGAGGGCAATCTCGGCCCCAAAATTTTGTGCCAGCGCCCATTTAAACATTTGACTTTGCGTTTTGCTAAAAAAAATTTTTGTAGAAGGCAAAAATAATACAGGCTAAAAAGTCTGACAAGCTAGGCCTTCACCTCCTCGGCAAGTCCCCGATTCGCATTAGCAAACACTATGATGCTGCTTCGCGTTCTCCTTCATCTTCTGCTTCGCCACCCAAACACGTTCACCTGGCGTGCGCTCACCCGCTGGGCGTGCTTACTTGTCTGGCGTGGGATGCAGTAACACGGATGTTCGATATAACCGGCACAGAGCGCAAGAAATACTTAGAAACATAGACACATAGATTGAAAACGAAGACAGGAAAGAAGAGAAAGAGATACAAATAAACTTGAAAATTATTATATGGGGGAAAAAACAGACATACAGCCAGAAAGACAGAGAGAGAGAGAAACAAAAAAGGAAGCACCAGTTAGAGAAAGAAAACAAAACATGAAAAGAGTTAAAAATCAATGGATGTACGGGAATGAAAAAATAGACAGGAACAAAAATAAAGAAGGAACAGAAAAAAGTGACAGCAAATCCCGGAGGTGAATGATGATGAGTGGGCTGACCTTGTAATGCAGGGTCCTCGCGGCACGGCCTCGCAGGATGACGGCTAGTTTCGGCCTCCCGCGCTCGCACGGAGGGGTTGCTTTTTGTAGCGCGAGCTGCCACCGCCCCACGCGCACGCCGCTCGGAAGCCCTCTTCATCGTCCGTTGACGAGCCTCATTTGGCTCGCGCGCAAAAACGGCGTCACTGAAGAGCCCGCAATCGCAGTGGCACGATCATCTGTCCTTCCATCCGTACGTGTGATGTAAATCTTGTTTTCATAAAACTCACCTTTAATTATTACCTTTTGCTACAAAAGACTTCTAATGTGGGGCGATCAGCGTATATGTATTTGTTATATAGTTGTCACACAGGTCCCGTTAATTAGGAAGGCAATCGCCGGGCTAATTCCAAGGGCCGAAGTACCGGCCCCCCGAACCGCACCACGAAAGCGTGGACAATTTAGAAGTGGTCCTTTTTGGCGCGCCAGCGGACGCCGGCTGTGGCCCAAAGAACAAGTCAGAGCCGAGAGTTGATAAACAAAAAAAATCATATTCTCAATAATGGCAGATCGAAAACCATACACAAGAATGCACACTCCACAATAGATGAGGACAATATGTCGCCAATCAAACAACGTACTACACAGTACAATCAGCCACACTCGAATCAACGGACACAGACAACAATACGCACTACAATGCAGTCGCATGCATTGAACAACCAAGACACTTAAAGACTACAGAGATAGAAAACCTATTCAGTCCAAAGTTCTTGCAGCAAAAGTCTGGATGATACTCTTCCGAGAATCACTCACTCAAAGTCCAGCGTTGTTGTCGTTCCGCTGCCCTCGAAGTTTCTCTTCCAGGAAACCTCACGTCTTCAATAGGCCACTCTCCAAGCTTCAAACTTCTTCGCCGGAAACACGTCGGCTTCACACACGCGGCTGTTGCCACGCGTCTTCGCTCGATAGCGGTAGACACACGCTCTTGCCTGTATCTCGAGCCTTCACCCCTCAGGTGGTAATCCTCTTCTTCTCCTGCTTTGTCCCTACGGACAAAACCTTCGCCGACTACACGGCGGAATCCCTACGCGCTCTGGCGCTAACTTCCATCTTCTCCTGCTCTCTCGTCTCGGCCGCTCGATTAAATACCTTCAGCGCGAGATTCCAGAAGGTTCTCGTCATTTCGTCGGCGCGATACGCAGCGAAGCCTGGGGAGAGGGCGAGACGGTTCGAATGCCCTCCGCGTCGGATGACTCAGCTCGGCATGACCACGCCTCTTTCGTTCTAGAAATTTCGCGGGCTTGCTCGGCCGCCGATGTGGGGTGAGGAGGTTCGTCGGCGAAGCCACGCTTCCGAGGGGAGAGCGCGCACCTGGGCAACACCCTCTAGAAAGGCAAGGCCTTAGCTTTCTTCTAGTGACGTCAGGTGATAGGGCGGACTGGTAAAAGTACGGAGCACTGTTCAAGAGAGGTTGTCGCATAGAATTACCAAGCGGGCGCTTTTTTTTTCTTGCAAGAACGAGCATGCACGTAGTTTAAAATAAATTTCACTCGAAGCAAATTATAGGAGCGAAACATTTATTTACACAAACTAGTTTCGTTTTGTGTTTGCGCTTTATCAGAAGCTGTTCACCTATTTGTTCTGGAGAGTTGTGGCTTTCCGTTTTTTTGCCTTGTCAGCAGCGTCAAGAAGTTTGTCGTTGAGCTTTCCACAAACGTTCTTCAGTAAAATGTTAGTGCTGCACCGCAGGATGTGTTTCAGCACTGATTCGCTTGTGTGACCGTTCTCACAGGTGTCGAAGTCAGATGGCTCTTCGTTGGCCAGCAAATGCAGCGTCAGCTCCGTGACGACCAGGCGCTGTTCGCGCATCAGGAGCAGTTCCGGTTGCGTAGCGAGCTGCTCTACGACAACGTAGCAGTGAGCAACAGCATTAACCGCAAACATCGATGGGTAAACTAGACCTCCACGGTCCAACTGCTTCACGAGATCGTAGTGTTCATGGGCGGCCGACACTGTGATTGTCTTAACCACAGTCAACACGTCCTTGCATTTTGCCCAATTCAACCTTTTTAGGGTCGCCTACACGGCATATCCTGCAACGTAGACCAGGATAGGAAGGACTTCCTGTATCTTCGACAGCGTCTCGCTGCTGACAACTACGTTGCAACTGGGATGTAATGCCTCAACCTGCTTTCGTACGAGCTGTCCGACCTACCTAGACAGGTAGGTCGGACAGCTCGGGAACTTGGACGGTACAGCGTCCGGGCGGAGGCGAACATGGGATAATGGCACTGTAATTGTGCGGCCAGTAGTTACATCGGTATGCGAGGCTTCTCGGATGATGTCCTCCTCTCTGAACTGAAGTTCGCATACCTACCACAGAAATTTACATACAATGAGCAAACCAATGAGTATTTGACAAAGTGCGGCTTGTGAACCACTTATTCGAGCATATGCAAATATTGAATTTACATTTGCAATGAAAAAACAATGCTCTACCAGAAAGAAAGCTTACCCTGGAATTCTCGGTCACGGAGAGGTCTTCCCGTGGCACAGCGCGTATCCACGCGTTCCTCAGAGTTTGATCCCTTGGGAACTTGAAAACGTGCACTTTCGTGTCCACGGTGTAGTTGCCACGGCATCGCGGCACACAGCATTTGCACGGCATCTCACCGTCGCACCTTCAGCATTCTGAAGCCGCACCTGCGTTGCTGCGACGTGCTAGGACCGGTCGGCTTATCGCTCCCGCCGAACCGGTCAAGCAGGTCAAGCCGCCTCTTGCAGCCGCCCCATTAGCTGACGTGGTGCGACTGGAAAGGGAGGAGAACTGAGGCAACACCAGAGGGTGTTGACTGAGGCCTTCTCCCTTTCCAGGTGGTGTTGGCCTGGGGAGCCTTGGATGTTTGTTTTCTTTTTTTTCTTTTGACCTCCCGGCGTCTCTCCCGCGCGTTATCGCAAGAATTTGGCGGCGCGCACATTTTTAGCGCTCGTTCTGTGACACTGCCCCCCACTTTCAGAATATTATCTCATAATATTCAAAACCACACAAACGAGCGCGAACAGTCACCACACACTCTGAAAGACTGTAACACAAACCGTCGCTCATGACACTTCACATTCACAATAGATCGCTCAATACAATTGTACATTGTAATTCAATTCCACAACACATGAAATATAGCCACAGGTACATGAATGCAACACTCCATCACATATGCCAAACAATACAAACGTACAAAGTTCTGTCTTTACAACAATTATACAACACTATACATCACATCATCGCACAGAACACTTTGACTCGCTCGACAGACACTTGTGACACAGGATAACAAGAACATTAACACAACATATGGCACTCAGCACTGCCAACCACATTCTGATTCGACTTAAGCACTTATCCTGTGTACTTTGAGCGGCGCTTGCGCCCTTTCTTGCGGTGCTCGCTCGATCTCTTCTTGTGTTTCCACGTTCCTTTTCGGCGAGCCCTTTCCAACGACGATATCTGAGGCGTCGTCTCAGCCATCGTTTTCACTTCCGACACCGTTAACGGGTCATAACGTTCAACGGGCCCTGTCTGTTTATTTACCAGCTCGTTCATGTCACGGCATTGGGCTTGGCTGGCCAACTCCGTTACCATTACACTGTCGGTCGGTTGGGGTCGTGCCGACATACATCCAGCTGCCCAGCGCGTGAACTCATTCAACACGATCATCTTCTCATTCACGGTCTCTTGTACCGCGGCTTCACCTTGGGCTCTAGTGAGATCCGTCACGGGCGGCTCCTCCCTTGAATCTCGCGGTCACTGGGTTGAAGAGGACTCTATCTTAGGGTATTCTCCCAAACATTCCGGATCATTCAGTCCTCGCGCCCCGTCGATGTTTCCGATGACAAGGTCGTACAGGGGGGTCGTCATGCATAAAGCAGTAACCTTCCCGCTGAAGTACGGGGTTTCAACCTCAATTTCTGCTTCAGGAAGCATCCGAACCGTACGGTCAATTAGGCAAACCGGTTTCGTTTTGCCTGTTAACTCACTTTCCCGTACCAAATTTCTCCGCACAATAACAGTGGAGCTGCCGGTATCTCTTAACACCGTAATCTTTTTCTCCGCAACTTTTCCAGGCAGCGTTGGCATTCCCTTCGTAACACCAGTCGGCTGTTTTGCCATTACAGCACCCACAATAGGAATTTTCTCCCCATTTTTCAACTCTACGAATCCATCTGTGACGGCATTATTACCGGATTTCGGTGCCGCTTGCACACAGGATACCTGATGAGTTTGACTCGCCCCGTTTCGGCATGCGTCTGCTTTGTGCCCCGTCTGACCACACTTGAAACATTTTAATACCGTAGGGCTCGTAAAGTTAGTACGACAGTGGCTCGCACGATGACCCACTCGGTTACACAGGAAACATCTCGGAACACTCTCCGGTGCACGCTTCTTTGGTTCGGGTGCCAAATTTTTCGAGTCTTCGGGACACTCCTTCTTGACCTTGGCCAAATTAGTTCCACCTTGCGCTTCCAAGAATTGATCAGCCAATTCAAGCATTCCTTCAAGTGACTCAGCCTTCCTCTCTTTCAAGTACAGCGACAGGCTTGGGTGGCAACTACTAAGAAATTGTTCTCTGATTAGGAGCTCTCTAAGCTCATCGTACTCCTGCGCTGTCCCTGAAAGTTCAATCCATCTGTCGAAATAATGGCAAAGTCGGGCAGCATACTGCGTAGCCGTCTCACTATCAGCTGGCTTTCCTGTCCGAAATCTGTCCTGGAATCCTTCCACAGTAAATCTAAATCGCTTCAGCAAAGCAGCTTTCACCTTTGCGTAGTTGGCTGCATCGGTCGGCGTCAGCCTGTCGTACACACTGAGCGCTTCACCACTCAAGCAGGTACTCAAAGCAGTTGCCCATTGATGTTCCGGCCAATTCTGGCTCCTTGCAATCGTCTCAAATCGGTGAAGGTACGCGTCAAGGTCGTCCTTCCTTTCAACAAACGCTACGAGCAGCTTGCTTGGGTTCAAGCGGAAGCCATGATCTTCCCGTTCGCTGCTTTCAACTCTAGCTTGGACGGGAGTTTCACTTCGCTGTTGCAAACGGAGCCGCTCGAGTTCCATCTCGTGCTGTCGCTGCCGTTCCCTTTCCTCTCTTTCTTCTTTCAGCTGTCGCTCCTTTGCCTCTCTTTCTTCCTTCAGCTGTCGCTCCTTTGCATCTCTTTCTTCTTTCGCCCTTTCAGCTGCCAACTTTTCTCTCTCGAATTCCAACTTCAATTGTTGCTCTCTTTCTTCCTTCAGCTGTCGCTCCTTTGCCTCTCTTTCTTCCTTCTCTCTCGCAGCTGCCAACCTCTCTCTCTCCAACTCAGCTGCTTTTTCTTCCTTGGCCCTCTCAGCTGCCAACCTCTCTCGTTCCAACTCAGCTGCTTTTTCTTCCTTGGCTCTCTCAGCTGCCAACCTCTCTCGTTCCAACTCAGCTTCTTTTTCCGCTTTGGCTCTTTCGACCGCCAGCCTTTCTTTTTCCAGCTCAGCTGCCTTTTCTTCTTTGGCTCTCTCTTTTTCTTCTTTTTCCTTCTGGGTGACCCACTTCCGTAGTTCGGTGTCAGAAAGACCCATCTTCTCACCAAGAGCGACTAACTTTTCGAGATCCATGGTGTCTCGCAACTCGCAAATAAAACCTTGCCGAGTGCAAAAAGTATCTGTCTAAATCAGTCTACCGGAACACTCCCCTGCACTCGTTAACGAGAACACTGAACAACACACAAAATCGTTCCGATAGCACTATCAACAACTCGAGGCTCTTTCTCACTACTTTGGACACACTGTGCACCAAAAGGTCCTGTCGCGGACGCCAGATTAATTGTCACACAGGTCCCGTTAATTAGGGAGGCAATCGCCGGGCTAATTCCAAGGGCCGAAGTACCGGACCCCCGAACCGCACCACGAAAGCGTGGACAATTTAGAAGTGGTCCTTTTTGGCGCGCCAGCGGACATCGGCTGTGGTCCAAAGAACAAGTCAGAGCCGAGAGTTGATAAACAAACAAAATTATATTCTCAATAATGGCAGATCGAAAACCATACACAAGAATGCACACTCCACAATAGATAAGGACAATATGTCACCAATCAAACAACGTACTACACAGTACAATCAGCCACACTCGAATCAACGGACACAGACAACAATACGCACTACAATGCAGTCACATGCATTGAACAACCAAGACACTTAAAGACTAAAGAGATAGAAAACCTATTCAGTCCAAAGTTCTTGCAGCAAAAGTCTGGATGATACTCTTCCGAGAATCACTCACTCAAAGTCCAGCGTTGTTGTCGTTCCGCTGCCCTCGAAGTTTCTCTTCCAGGAAACCTCACGTCTTCAATAGGCCACTCTCCAAGCTTCAAACTTCTTCGCCGGAAACACGTCGGCTTCACACACGCGGCTGTTGCCACGCGTCTTCGCTCGATAGCGGTAGACACACGCTCTTGCCTGTAGCTCGAGCCTTCACCCACAGGTGGAAATCCTCTTCTTCTCCTGCTTTGTCCCTACGGACAAAACCTTCGCCGACTACACGGCGGAATCCCTACGCGCTCTGGCGCTAACTTCCATCTTCTCCTGCTCTCTCGTCTCGGCCGCTCGATTAAATACCTTCAGCGCGAGATTCCAGAAGGTTCTCGTCATTTCGTCGGCGCGATACGCAGCGAAGCCTGGGGAGAGGGCGAGACGGTTCGAATGCCCTCCGCGTCGGATGACTCAGCTCGGCATGACCACGCCTCTTTCGTTCTAGAAATTTCGCGGGCTTGCTCGGCCGCCGATGTGGGGTGAGGAGGTTCGTGGGCGAACCCACGCTTCCGAGGGGAGAGCGCGCGCCCGGGGAGCCTTGGATGTTTGTTTTCTTTTTTTTTCTTTTGACCTCCCGGCGTCTCTCCCGCGCGTTATCGCAAGAATTTGGCGGCGCGCCCATTTTTAGCGCTCATTCTGTGACAATAGTACATGGAGTGCCATCTATGGCCGGATTGGAGACTCAATGAGCGGTGGTTAAAAGCGATAAAGGGGATGAAGGCATGACGCCTTGAGGAGCTTTGCCCTTCAGAAAACGGAGGGAAGAGAAAAAATAAAGAGGATCAAGGAAAGCCGCCCAGCTTCAAAAGTAGTCAAGCCTTCCGCAACTAATGCAAAATGCGTCAATTTTATTAGCACAGCACTCGCCAGCAAATTCCGTGATATGCTCAATTCTACCACACAGCCAAGCTCCTGCTTGTAAATACAGCGAAAACAACTTGCTCTGGTTGGAGATGCAGTGAAAGTAATTTTAATGATTTACAAACATGCGCGTCTTGTATGCAAGATCAACAATACAAGGTGAAATAGCAACGTTACTAGATTCTTCTTCGGTTGTCAAACTCCGCTAAGACGAGGCAGCGAAACGCGGCCCCTTTCGTTTCCCTCTCCCTAGGTAACACTTCCGATGCCATTTGACCGGTCGCCGCAACGTAATGGATCCTATGCACAGTGTTAAACGGAATTATTGCCATTAAATTTGCATTGCGGGAGTTATTTTCCGTGATAGTGCACTAAGGTTATTACGAGGCAATTAACGCACCAGTTGTGCGGCTAATACGGTGCCACATGGTGGAGATGTGAGTGTGATGCCTGAATCTTGCGGTCATTGTGTTAATTTAGCCGTATTGCGTTCTTGTTGTTTAAAATTCAACCGTATATATTAAAAAAACCGTTGCACTGGGCGTAAGGGTAAACGCTGGAGGACTATGCACTTGAATTCAGGTGCATGTTAGAGAAACCAAAGGTGGCCAAACTTTTCAAAGCTCTTCAACACGACGTGCCTCGTGATCGTAACGCCTTAGTTATTGTTATATTGTCACGATGAGTCACAAGTACTGGGGGATTTATTAAACCACCAGGTAGCTAGCACTAGGACGATGCGTCAGTCGTGGCTGGCTCTCGAGCAAAGAAGACCGCGATCTTCTTTTTTCCTCCAGATTTTGAGCCGCTCTTGCTGTCAACCCACTACGTGCTGGCGGCATTATCCCCCCTTCCTAAAAGAAAAAAAAAACAAGTACCAAAAAGAGGAAAGGAAAGTACATAGCAGCACCGCGATGCTACTACCTAGGCACGTGAAAAAAAATGGAAGTTCGGATGAAGTGAAAGTAAAAATTGAAGAGCGTGCCAACATAGGAAACGTCAATGAACGAAAAAGTAAGTTCACAAAATAAACAAAAAAACACAAAGAACGCTGTATGGTAAAGGAACAGTTACGAACAACGCGCAATAAATGGCTTCATGCGCAACACATGAACGACGTCCGGCCTCAGCCGTGTCCTGCTCCGTGCATGGGGTGTTGAGTCCGGAACCACTTCGTAGTTCACGTCACTGACGCGGCGTAACACTTTATATGGGCCAAAGTACCGGCTCAGCAACTTTTCACTAAGGCCACGGCGGCGGACGGGCGTCCACACCAAAACTTGATCTCCGGGGCTGTAAAACACTTCTCTGTGGCGGGTATTATAGCGTCGTGCGTCTGCCTGCTGTTGCTGGCCGATGTGCAGTCGCGCGAGCTGCCGGGCTTCCTCGGCACGCTCTGCGAATTCTTCGGCGTCTGTTGCCAACTCGTCTTCGTCCTGACACGGTAGCATTGAGTCTAGCATGGTCTGCACTTCGCGGCCGTAGAGAAGCCGAAATGACGTGAATCGCGTGGTCTCTTGCACGGCGGTATTATACGCGAAGGTCACGTAAGGCAAGATCCGGTCCCATGTTTTGTGCTGCACGTCGATGTACATTGAGATCATGTCTGCGAGGGTCTTAGTCAGTCGTTCAGTAAGTCCGTTGGTTTGCGGGTGGTACGCAGTTGTCCTTCGGTGTCTGGTGTTGCTCTGTTTGAAAACTTCGTCCGTAAGCTGCGCCGTGAATGCCGTCCCTCTGTCCGTTATTACACTGGAAGGAGCACCGTGTCGTAACACGATGTGGCGCATGAAAAATTGTGCTACCTCAGAAGCCGTGGCTCGTGGGATCGCCTGGGTTTCCGCATAGCGTGTCAAATAGTCGGTCGCGACGATCACCCATTTGTTGCTGTCCGCAGACATAGGAAATTGCCCGAGAATGTCCATGCCGACTTGGTCGAACGGCGTGCAGGATGCTTCAATGGGCTGAAGCAAACCAGCTGGCTTAACAGATGGTTGCTTTCGGCGCTGACATTCCCGACAGCTCTTTACGTACTTCTTTACGCTTGCTGAAAGTCCTGGCCAATAGTAACTCTCGCTCACTCTGGCAAGTGTCCTTGAGTAGCCCAGACGACCGGATGTGGGTTCGTCATGGCAAGCGAAGAGGACGTCGTCTCGCATGTCTCGAGGAACCACCAGGAGGTAAGCACGATTGTTCGAACGAGCGTTCTTCTTGTACAGCACACCGTCTCGTAGGCAGAACGACGTCAACGAGCGGGATAAATGACGAGGTATGATTGCGCCCTGGCCCTCTAAATGATCAATGATTGGACGAATCTCTGCATCATCTCGCTGTCGTTTGCTCAAGTCTGATGCACTAACGGCGCCCAGAAAGCCTTCGTCTTCCTCTGCATCCTGACTGACGACATGAAGGGGTGCGCGTGACAGTGTGTCAGCGTCTTCATGCTTACGGCCGGACTTATGGACGATGGTGACATCAAATTCCTGCAGCCGCAAACTCCACCGTGCTAGCCGACCTGAAGGGTCACGCAGGCTTGCCAACCAACAGAGCGCGTGATGGTTCGTCATCATCTTGAAGGGACGACCATAAAGGTACGGGCGGAACTTGGTGATTGCCCACACGACTGCGAGGCACTCTTTCTCCGTAGTGGAATAATTCGCCTCGGCACGGGATAGAGAGCGGCTGGCGTAGGCTATCACACTTTCGATGTCCTCTTGACGCTGAACGAGCACTGCACCGAGCCCAATGTTACTAGCGTCGGTATGGACCTCCGTGTCAGCATCATCGTCGAAATGAGCGAGAACAGGCGCTGATTGCATGCGCTGTCGCAGCTCATCAAAAGCTGCTTGTTGCTCGCTTCCCCAGACAAACGGCGTGCGGTCCCTTGTAAGACGAGTCAGAGGTTCTGCTATCTGTGAAAAGCCATGAATGAATCGGCGATAGTAGGCGCACAAACCAAGGAAGCGCCGGACGGCTTTCTTATCGACAGGAGCTGGTAATTCGGCAACAGCGGCAAGCTTGTCCGGATCGGGACGAATTTCTTCGGCGCTAACTACATGTCCAAGAAATTTTAGTTCTTTATAGCCGAAGTGGCACTTCTGTGGCTTTAGTGTGAGGTCCGCCGATCGGATAGCCTCCAGCACGCTGCGCAGGCGGTGAAGGTGCTGCTCAAACGTGGTAGAGAAGACCACCACATCATCAAGGTAGACAAGACAAGTCTGCCACTTGAGCCCTGTGAGGACAGTGTCCATCATTCGCTGGAAAGTTGCCGGTGCTGAACACAAGCCAAAAGGGAGCACTCGAAATTGGTATAGGCCGTCTGGAGTCACAAAGGCTGTTTTCTCACGGTCTCGCTGATCTACTTCGATTTGCCAATACCCGCTTTTGAGATCGAGAGAAGTGAAATAATGGGCACGACGAAGTCTATCCAGCGAATCGTCGATACGTGGCAGCGGATACACATCCTTTTTTGTCACGTTGTTAAGCTTTCGGTAGTCGACGCAGAAGCGTAGCGACCCGTCCTTCTTTTTGACAAGTACGACTGGAGATGACCACGGGCTGTTAGATGGTTCAATAACGCCATCGTCAAGCATCTCGGTGACTTGCGTATGTATTGCTTCACGTTCTTTGGCCGACACGCGGTAGGGGTTCTGGTGTATCGGACGTGCGTCCTCGTACGTGATGATCCTGTGTTGAGTGATGGACGTCTGGCGGATCTTTCAGCAAGTTGCGAAGCAAGACCTGAACTCGAACAAGAGCGCTCGTAGTGCAGTCTGGTTAACGGTGGATATATCAGGATTGATGTCAATATTACTCATTGAGGTGTCGGCGGTATCCACTATTTCCGACGTGAAACAGTTGGTGACGTTTGCTACTTCGTGGGCAAACGCTATCGAAGTGCCACGGAAAAGATGTCGATGCTCGTTGCTAAAGTTGGTTACGAGCAATTCAGATCGACCGTCACGAAGGTGTATCACACTTCTAGCTACACAAATGCCTTGCTGCAGGAGGTGTTCTAAATTTGTCTCAGCCACCACATCGCCATCGCCCAAACCACAGCATGTTACGTCGACTAGAACACTTGTTCGTGGAGGAAGCGTCACACTCTGTTCAGAAATACGGAGTACGTCGACACGCCTTCCACCATCCCTCACGTTGATTGCTCGCTGGGCTGAGAACGTGACGCGGCGCTCTTGTAGATCAATGATAGCTCCATTTTCTTGTAGAAAGTCAACTTCCAGAATGACGTCACGTGAACATTCGCGTAGAACAAGGCAGCTTGCTACGAATGTGTACCCTTCAATCTGTACTCTAGTTGTGCAGGCACCCAGTGGAGTAACGACGTGGCCACCAGCTGTCGGAATCTGCGAGTTATGCCACGGCGTGATGACTTTCTTCAGCTGCATTGTCAGTTTCCCACTCAGTATGGAATAGTCTGCACCGGTGTCCACTAACGCATTAACTGCACAACCATCAATTGTCACTGCTATGTCGAGTGAAAGTCGGCCATTCTTTGCAGCAGTATGTGATGTCAGACCGGTTTCTGTACAGTTCTGCGTCAATAGGAGGTCTTCAGCGCTTCGACGTTCAGCGACCCCGCCCCCAGAGGTCGCTTTGGCTAGTTTTCTCGGCGGGGGCTGGGAGACCGTGTGGTAGAATACCGCTGGGGCGTTGATGAAAATCGCCTCGGTGATGGCGAGCGCGACTGGCGCCCGGAAGATGGTGGTGCATGCTGCTGGGAGAGGTAGTTTTCGATGTCGCACGGTCTCTGGCCGTAACGGGGTGGCGGTGAGTACGCAGAGAAGCCGCGAAGCCCAAGACGGCGATATGGGCACTGGCGGTACAAGTGATCAGCTTCTCCGCAGTGAAAGCACAGAGGCTGGCGATCAGGTGTGCGCCAAACATAAGACTTTCGAGGAGACGTGCGCCGATCGTCGATGTACTGAACTGGTTGCACTGAACGATGGGCGACAGAAGCACCAGGGACAAAGGCCAACGGTGGTGGCGTGTACGTGCCTTCGTAGTACGGTATGTGCTGCGCTGACTGTATTGAAACAGCAGGAACAGGATGGGCGAATAATGGCGGCGTTGCAGCAGGGCGTTTTAAGGCTTCCGCGTAGGTTGTCTTACGGCGGTATTCAGCAGGAGCTGGCACAGCTGTATCATGAGGCAAGGTGTCCCGGAGGGCCTGGTGCAGCTCATCCTTGATCACAGTTGCAATAGAGTTGACTGTAGGAGGAGGTGTTACACCAGCCTTTTGTAACTCTTCACGTACTATGTCACGGATGAGTTCACGTAGACAGTCGTTGTTGGTTCTAGTGGCGGTGAAAATGTCGGCAGTAGACATGCCACTGACTTGCCTGTCGTATTGGTTGGATCGCTGCTGCAGCATTTTTCCATTGTCACGGCCTCGGACAAGAACTCCGCGACCGTCTTCGGAGGACTTCGCACGAGGCCGGCAAAAAGCTGGTCCTTGACACCGCGCATCAAGTGATGCAACTTCTTGTCCTCCGTCTTTCTTGAATCGGCCCGTCGGAAGAGGCGCGTCATGTCTTCGACGAACGTGGTAACAGTATCGTTTGGCAGCTGGACGCGGGCGAGAATAGCTCGTTCAGCTCGTTCTTGGCGATCAGCACTGGCATACGTCTGCAGAAGTCTACGAGAGAATTCGGGCCACGTCGTCAGCTGTTCCTCTCGGTTTTGATACCACGTACGTGCCCCGTCTTCGAGATAGAAGTAGACACGACCCAGTTTCGCCGCGTCGTCCCACTGATTCAAGGTGGCTACGCGCTCGAAATCCGCCAACCAGTCCTCAACGTCCTCGTGCTCCGAGCCATGGAACGTCGCCGGTGCGCGTGGGCTTTCCAACGTGTAGCGGTTCGACGTCGTGCTTCCCGTGCCGGTTGCTGAGGTTTGCACCGAAGCGCTGGTCATGTTTGTCGACGTGGTGGGAGCAGTATCGTCGGCTTCCGGAGGCAATCCCCTGATTCGGCGGCTGGTCCGATGCACGGGAGTATTGACTGGCACTGGACTCGTATCGCGGCTTCCTGGGGGGGTCTGCAGCATCCGTGAGACTACCCAGCACTTCCACCAGTTTGTCACGATGAGTCACAAGTACTGGGGGATTTATTAAACCACCAGGTAGCTAGCACTAGGACGATGCGTCAGTCGTGGCTGGCTCTCAAGCAAAGAAGAACGCGATCTTCTTTTTTCCTCCAGATTTTGAGCCGCTCTTGCTGTCAACCCACTACGTGCTGGCGGCAATATGATGGGGCACACACAACATTCATCTGATGCTGCCGGATACATTGGAAGTGTAAAGCCTAGAACAACTTGTTCGTTCCAGATAACTCAAATTTACGATCCGAACGTTTTTTTTTTTTTTTGAATAAAAGATAACACACGATTTCAATAGATGTATGTGCCTTATAAGGCTATAAAATGCAAAATATAATGAGTTCAGCAAAGTCATCTTGAACACAAATTATTGAACGCCACAACAAACAAAATGGAAGTGACTTTTCTTCACGTGGTATGAAAACTACTTCACCGTGAACAATGTGCACGTAGTCCTTCAAGATATTGTCCTCCTGGAAGCGGCGGTCGCACACAGCACAAGATCTTGGTAGTTCCTAATCGAATCTCGGTATTACTCGTTGCCGCTGTTGAAGACCCGTCTCATCAACGGGTATCTTGAAAAAATGCCTTTTTACCAGTCGCAGATTTCGTTGAGTCATAGCCGCTTCGGTAACCAGTGACAAAGCAAAAAGGCATGTTTTATAACTTCAAAAAACCATCACACGACGCATGAGAGCTATGCAGCTAATAACCCGCACGATAACACAACAGAGTGGACAGCAAGTGAGACAAACGTCAATTGCCACCATGATATCGCTGTAAGCAGCAGTGGGAGCACAAACTGCGCGAGTGTCGTTGATCTCGCTGAGACACACAATGATAGCGATTGCCATGGAACACTCTTGCACTCATTCATTGTATCTACGCTAAGGTTGGTTTCCTCACTAAGAGCCGAGTACCTGTTCTGCAGCGACACTCTGAATTCCTGTACTTTCCCTCTCAGAGATAGCTCATTTATTAGCTTCTTGCGTATCAGTTTCTGTCGTTCCTTCTTCAAGTCTAGGCGAATTCGAGACCGTACCATTCTATGGTCACTGCATCGTACCTTGCCAACCACTTCCACATCCTGCACGATTCCTCGGTGTGCGCTCATTATAAAGTCTATTTCGTTCTTATTTTCGCCATTAGGGCTGCTCCATGTCCACTTGCGGTTTTCTCGTTTTCGGTAGAAGGTATTCAAAATCCGTAAATTATAATTATAGTTATAATTATAAATGTAATTAATGATAATCTGACGAGTATCATTACGGAGTGTGCAGTGGAAGTTGGAGGCAGGATACTTAGACAGGACACTGGCAAGCTTTCCCAGGAAACAAATAACCTAATTAAGAAGCGTCAAATCATGAAAGTGTCAAGTACAACAGACAAAATAGAACTGGCAGAGCTTTAGAAGTTATTAATAGACGTAAGGAATGCGATGTAAGAAGGTATAACATGGAGAGAATTGAACACGCTCTGAAAAACGGAGGAAGCGTCAAAGCAGTGAAGAGGAAACTTGGGATAGGCAGAAGTCGGATGTATGCACTAAGGGACAAAGAAGGAAAAATAACTACCAATATGGATAGGATAGTTAAAATAGCGGAGGGGTTTTACAGAGATCTGTACAGTAGCCGAGACAACCACGACCTTAATACTATAAGAACTAGCAGTAACCCAGATGACACCCCACCAGTAATAATAGACGAAGTCAGAAAAGCTTTGGAAAGCATGCAAAGAGGCAAAGCTGCTGGTGAGGATCAGGTAACATCAGATCTGCTGAAAGATGGAGGACAGATTGTGTTAGAAAAACTAGCCACCCTGTTTACGAGGTGTCTCCTGACGGGAAGAATACCAGAGTCTTGGAAGAACGCAAACATCGTCTTAATACATAAGAAAGGAGATGACAAGGACTTGAAGAATTACAGGCCGATCAGCTTGCTCTCTGTAGTATACAAGCTATTTACAAAGGTAATTGCTAACAGAGTAAAGAAAACATTGGAATTCAATCCACCAAAGGAACAAGCAGAATTTCGAACAGGCTACTCAACAATTGACCACATTCATACTATCAATCAGGTAATCGAAAAATGCTCAGAGTATAACCAACCACTATACATAGCCTTCATAGATTACGAGAAGGCATTTGATTCAGTAGAAATATCAGCCGTCATGCAGGCACTGCGGAATCAGGGTGTAGATGAAGTATATATAAATATTCTGGAAGAAATCTACAGGGGATCAACTGCTACCATAGTGCTTCATAAAGAAAGCAACAGAATACCAATCAAGAAGGGTGTAAGGCAGGGGGACATAATCTCCCCAATGCTATTTACCGCGTGCTTACAGGAAGTTTTCAGAAGCCTAGAATGGGAACAGTTAGGGATAAGAGTTAATGGAGAATACCTTAGTAACCTGCGCTTCGCCGATGACATTGCATTGCTGAGTAACTCAGGGGACGAATTGCAACTCATGATTAAGGCGTTAAACAAGGAGAGCAGAAAGGCGGATCTTAAAATTAATCTTCAGAAAACGAAAGTAATGTACAAACCCCTAGGAAAGGAGCAGCACTTCGAGATAGGTAATAGTGCACTTGAAGTTGTAAAAGACTGTCTACTTAGGGCAGGTAATAACCGCAGAGCCGAACCACGAGATTGAAGTAACTAGAAGAATAAGAATGGGGTGGAGCACATTCGGCAAGCACTCCCAAACTATGACAGGTAGATTGCCACTATCCCTCAAGAGGAAGGTATATATCAGCTGTATCTTGCCGGTACTTAGCTACGGAGCAGAAACCTGGAGACTTACAAAGAGGGTTCAGCTTATATTGAGGACGACGCAGCGAGCAATGGAACGAAAAATGGTTGGTGTAACCTTAAGAGACAAGAAGAGAGCAGAGTGGATTAGGAGACAAACGGGGGTTAAGGATATCATAGTTGAAATAAAGAAGAGGAAATGGACATGGGCCGGGCATGTAGCGCGTAGACAGGATAACCGCTGGTCATTAAGGGTAACTAACTGGATTCCCAGAGAAGGGAAGCGGCTTAGGGGGAGACAGAAGGTTAGGTGGGCAGATGAGATTAAGAAGTTTGCGGGTATAAATTGGCAGCAGCAAGCACAGGACCAGGTTAACTGGCGGAACATGGGAGAGGCCTTTGTCCTGCAGTGGACGTAGTCAGGCTGATGATGATGATGATGACTCTTGCACTATACTTGCACGCTACGAAGAAGCACCTGTTTCGCTTCGCCGTCGTGGTCGGTGGCGTGCGCCTAACCTTCGAGAGCCTCGTGAGACCGGTCAAAAAACGGCGAGTGTGCCCCCTAATGGGGGTGCATTGAAGGGTGACACCTAGTTGCGGTGGCGCAGTTTGCGAACTGAAAGAAGTATCTATTAACTTTGGTGAAATAGTGCGTAAAGCATGTGATTAAAAATAACGACTTCATGCTCCAAAGCCGATCACCCGCTACAAAAGGCACATACTTCACTGCATATATACCTCTATGGCCACGTAGTGGGTGCACTTTAAGTTCGAATATATTTCAGTGCTTGAACTATGCACCAGAGACAGGATATATCGCCAAGTTTTCCAGAATGCATACATATAGATTGAGTTTTTGCTGCAGGGCTGGCACGCGCACGCATTATTCTAGCCACCGCAAAACCTGCACTGCACGTATGGTAATGATTATGATGATTCCCGTAAGAATGGCACTACCCACAACAGTGTATCGGCCGCAGTACTTTCGTTGGCCTTCCTCTTTTTCTTAATTCCTACGTAGATCTTAGCGAGCGCGCGTGTCATATGCGCGTGGTCGTTCGTTCTGCAAGGTATTCAACGTCAGCTCGCTCGATATCATGTTGGAGCCTTTGCATCAAGTCTTCGACCTGAATTTCTCAGCATGTGCTCGTCACGGTTTTCGCCAGCTGACCACAAGCACGACCAAGACCTTGTTGGCTCCCCCGTTCGATGTAAAGCGTCGTGAAGACACAAGACTACGCATGTCTTCGCTTCGTGAGCCTCCCCAGCGACACCGTGCTCGAACCAGACAGCACGAGTGCGGCATCACCATCTCGAAACGCAGAGCACAGGGTGACGGAGAAGACCTGGTGTTTGTGTTTGAGAAGCGCCGTTTCTTACTTGCGGGGATCATGCGAAATGCATGGGACATCGTCATGCATGACTGTGAGCTCATTCACAAAGTGCCTCGGCTCCGCACCCTATCCTTCTGCGCGAAACGCCTTCCGGTCGTGTCCTGCTCTCACCCTCGGCCCTTTTGGAATCGCTACCATGGGCACGCCGGTGCGGCAAGCGTTCTGTGTTGCTTCAAGACCAGCACATGCACTCCCCTTCAACTCCTCGGCCTAAGCTACGCCACGCACCTGCAGCTGCTCACAGAGTAATTAGATGGCCAGCCTCGAGCTTTTATGCGCGGTTTCTCGCTGGGCCACATGATGACGCGCAGGTCCCTCAGCAACAAGTGTGGCTGGCTTGCTACTACCAGGAGAGTGGAGTACCACATTTCCTTTTCTTTGATGAAGCGCACGAGATCCTGGACAACCATCGTGAAAAGATGCGGACTGCAGGGTCACCATGAGTGACTTCTCGCTTCCTGAAGGCTTCCTGCAGGATAGCAATGCGCCTTTCCAGGATGTGTGTTGGCCATGTCTGCAGGAGCTGCTCAGGGAACCGACGACATGGTTGTGCCGTGTCCGTAGACATATCGAACGTTATGTACGTCTGACCATCACGGGTATGCGTTATGATACGCCGTACCATAACAAGTACTGCATCGGGGAAGTGGTGTATCTCTTGATCACACTGTATTTATAAATAAACGATATTACAACAGTCTCGCCTGATGACTTGTGACGTTAAACCTGGTTTGAGTGTATATAGGATCCCCAAACACCTGAAAAGCTCTTTATTGTTCCAAGCGTCTTTCATCTCACACTCTCATTTCCCACGCTGCATTTATTATGGGGAGCAGGGCTGGCATACGGATTTTCATATTGTTGCTATGAATATCGACAATGAGAGTAATCAACTCTACGAAGGCAAAGGCGATCGTGATTAAAGAAGGTGGCTTTATATATATGGTGCGCCGAAAAAGCTCTGTCGTCAAGAAAGCCATCATTACCGTTGATGTGACTACAACACGACAGGGTAACAGGAACATCGCAATTAAAATATCCAAATTTTATTAAACTATAAGGCATTTTTAGAATGCCATGGCTTTTGTTTGTAAAGGCTAACTTGAAAGGTAAGTGCAGTGTCTGTTAGGTCAGCGATGAATGCAACGTAGGCAATACATGTATGTAAGGGATAGTTACACTGTTTTTAGAATCCTTGTCCTGACGCCAGCAGCACAAATGTAGTGATATGAGTCCTCGTCGTGTTCTTAGAAGCCACTGAACTGGATGCACGTCTGAAGAACCACCCCAGCCTAAAAGACCATCTTCTCATCTCCGTACTTTACCATCGTTAATCAACACTTTTTCACTCTCCAGTCACCCTTCCCCAGTGTAAAAAAACAGGCCAGAGCAAACTGTAGCCCCAGCCGATCTCCTTGCTTTTTTGTAAAAAAATAAACCTCCTTTTGTTGTTCTTAGAAACCAACAAAAACGATTACTTCGTCCTATTGAGCTCAAGTAAATATTATTGAGAGCCCCCGTTTCAAGCAGTAGTTCCCTACGCGTGCTGGCCCTTCTTTTTCGTTCACACACAATAAAGTCACGGAAATAAAGGCGAACAATAACGCATCTTAAACTGCTTGACAACACTGGGGAGAGGAACACTCTAACACGTGTACATGTTTCTTTAGGCGATACGGAATTGTTAATCTCGACTGTGCCCGATCACGGAATGGTTTTCTTTGACCTTGTAGTGCCATCGTCACCATCATCATTTCTGGATCGCTGCGCCGCGCCTCTCGTGCAGCTGAGGCTGGCTCGAGCTGCGCGAGGATTAGCACAAGCTAGCGCACCTGGCGGTTCGGACGTGGACAGCCGACCGCGGCTCCGCTTCAGGCGTGGAATAAAGTGGCGAGATCGGCACGGCCCCATAAGCCGCCTTCGACGCCGTCTCACGTCTCTCTTCCCTCGCCGCTACAACCTCAATTACTCCAGTGAAAGGCGAATACATTCTCGACTGCTTTTCGAGAAAAATAAGTATATGTCCAAAAGTTAGCAGTTTTTAAACGTTTGACACGAATTACAGGACAGCACAAACTGAAGTATATCAGTTTCCTCTTTGGATCCTGCAACATAAGGGATTTCGAAAAGTAGATGACACCTGCTTAAAAAAATTATTCTCCATTCGCAAACAAAGAAACAAACGAATGAAAGAACGAATGAATAAACAAACAAACCAAGAGTTGAAGAACCAAAAAATAAACAAATCGAATGTTCATTACCATCATAGTCTTTACTGTCGACCGATTCCATGTCCAGTGCAGCACAAAGGCCTCTCCGAATAATCTTTCGAATACCGTAAGCTAGCTCATTCCATTCTTTTCGCGCGCATTTCGCAATTTTGACTTCGCACTTGTCTCGCTACAATGACAATGAGAAGAGAGAAATAAACAGTTAATAGTCAGGTGGCAAATTGAAACAGGTTGACCAGCGAACCAGCAGAGAAATTACCGCACGTAACTAACGTATGGTACGGAGAAAAGCACAAAATACAAAACAAGTGCTTGTTCTGTGCTGTTTGTGCTTCTCTGTGTCCCGTACGTTACTAGTAATCCAAGTGTACACTAAACGCAGGCCAGCCACTACTTCTCTTGACGCCCGTCGAAATGTGTATTTCTGAGAATGTTATAAAAAACTTGAAATGAACAAGGGTGTTGACTATATAGGTAAATAGCAGTTTCCAATGGCGTTGCTTATTTAGTCATGACAACAATGACGTAATCAGACGTTGTTTTTTTGCGCGGGGGGGGGGGGGGGGAATGCCAGTATGTGTGTTCCATACGCGTTTTTATGTGCTGTCGTGAAAGAGACGAGACCAACACCCTCGTCGCCCTGGTTGAACACATCGTTCTTCTTTTGTTTATTGCGTGCTCACGTGCCCCCCCCCCCACTGCGTTCGCTTCTTCGCACGTCAGGTGCGCGGCGTAGCGTTTTCCATCAACGTTTTCGCGTGGTAAATTTAACATCCTCCCGGGACCGCGGTGTGGTCGCTTGTCTCCATAGGGTACAACCGTTGAGCGACGCAATGAACTTGCTGGTAGTTTGGGAAGGCGATCTGGAAGTTCTTCTTGAGGTTATTCCTGAATTGAAATGCGTCGACTACTCGGCCGAGCTTCTATTGCAGTGCTGGCACGTTGTCGTCTCTAACAACTACCAAGTCACCGACATGCAGCTGGGATGAAGACGACGGCTGGCAGTGATTGGCGGTGTGCAGAAGAAGTAAATATTCTTTCTTTCACTGTGTACACTATCGGTGCAGAAGCTTGTCTCTGTATCTCACCCTGCTTCATAAATCATGTGCTAAGGAACTAGGCAAACTGCCGCTTGTGCTTGCTGGTAATTCCACAACACGCTTGCCGGTTAATAAATGCGATGGTGTCAGTGCCTCTGCATCCTAGGAGTCCTTGCAGAGTTGGGTGAGAGGGTGGCAGTTTACGATCGCTTCCACCTCCGCCAGTACAGTGAGCAGCTTTTTGTAACTGAGGCTGCTTCGTTCAAGGCAGTGCTTGAGCGCATTCTTATTTGTCCGTATGACTCGCTCCCAGAAACCTCCCCGCCACGGTGCTCGTTCGGCGATGAACTTCCCGTAGCTTCGGTAAGTACATGCGTGGTTTTGCACGGCCTGGCTGAGCACGAATGGCAGTTGCTTGGAACAGCTGCGGAAGGTTTCGGAGTTATCCGAATAAACGGTAGATGGGACGACCTTTCTAGACGTAAATTGGTGAAAGGCAAGAATAAATGATTGAGTGGGTTGTGATGTCCGAGATTAACTCTAAAAGCTCTGCCCGTGTCATCGCACAGGAGGAAACGGCAATAGAAAGTTTCACAGACTGTTGAGTAGAGTGGTAGTACAGTGGGCTGCAAAAGTCTACTCCCACGACATCGAACGGTGACGCTTCCGTTATGTGGTCTTTCGGCAATTGTTCCACTGTGACCGACGCTGGACGCAAATATCAGCGATGACACGGCAAGCTCGACTGAAGCACTCTTTTAACGGTTTCTCTGCTTTCTAAAATTCCAAACCTTGATCGGAAGTCCAGCAGCGTAACTTGAACGCTGGCGTGTAGAAGATGGACATGCGTCACGGGTGTCAGGAGCCTCGTAAGCACGTGGACGTTGGGTAATAGGATTGGTTGTTTAAGCTCCTCTGATGCGTCAAGTTCTTATCAGCGACCTGCAACTCTTAGCCACCCGTCCTGGTCAATATCCGGCCTTAGTATCAGAACATTGGAAACTGATTGCAAAGGCTGGCCCGCCCGGTGTGCGGCGACATCTGCTGGGAAGGCGGTTTTGTGGGCAAATTTGTTGCAGTATCGCTATGCGTTATCTATTTTCGGAGACGTGAACGGCCCAGAGGAGGATGGCTGGTTTCTGGAGGCGTTGCAAACGAACCTCGAAATCCAGGCGGTTACCCTGGGCAGCCTGAAGAGTGAGCGGTACTTCTCTTGGTCCAGTAGTGGTGTAGGTGTATGTATGGCTTGAGCTGATACTGCAGTTTGGCACATGGCCGCTAGTTTGCTGTTGAAGTCTTGCACCGTCAGCGCAGGGCGAGTATTCAGAGTCCAGATGCCTTTTGGTTCAGCCAACCAAGGAGGTACATTCCACTACTTGGTCTCTTGCATTAGAACTGCTGCGGATATTCCATGCGTCAAAAGTTCTGCTGGATTGTCTGCGCTCGCGCAGGGCCGCCAAGTGTAGTCTCGAGGCAAAGTCTGAGTCTCTCGCACACGGTTCTTTACGAAGGTCTCAAATTGGTGAGCATTGCCAGAGACCCAATGTAGTGCAATCATTGAAGCCATCATGAATGAGGCGACCCAGGATGGGAACTCGGGCATTTTCTGGATGTAATGCCATAACCTCGCAACCTCGCCGCTAAAAGACACGCAAAAAGCTCTAAACACGGTAGAGTGATTCTATTCAGGGGTAGAGGCGAGACTTGCTCATAAGCAGACGCACTGTAAAACGGCTGTCTTCGAGTGTTTAGCACACAAACACGGGGACTCGATACGCATGAGGGCGGGCGTCAGCAAACAAGTGTACCGTTGTGCGTCCATGCTCTTGCGATGCAAGTGCGAGACAACGTGGAATGCGAATGGCAGACAGAACATGCAGTTCGGTACCCATTTTTTCCATATTTCCTCAAATCAAGTGCAAGAGGCTCGTCCCAGTTGATGTCTTGTCGCCATAGCCGGTGAAACAGGATTCGTTCTGTCACGTGAAATGGAGCAACAAAGCCTAGAGGGTCGAAGAGTCTGGCGAAGGCTTGCAAATTGGTTCGCTCCGTCAACGTCAATGGTTTGGTTGCAATGAATGCGAATAAGACTTGTGAAGTAATGATGATGTGATTGGATTAGCGATCTCAAAGTAGACCAAGCACCTTGGACTTCTAGCTCTGCTCGGTAACATTCTCGAGTGAGAGTCCATCCTTCAAGAACTGGGTGCATAGATGGCGGGAGTTGGAGCACTGCTTTTGTAATTCCGTTTCGGCGTTGGCAACGATAGCATTCGTTTCCTTGTATATCTTCAATTCCTTCTCTTCGGAAGACGCACCCATGATTAAGTCGTCAACGTGAAATGACCACTGCAGACGGGTGGTGATGTAAGAACCACCTCGGACACCGCCACCCGTCTGAAGGTACCAGGTACGTATCTGGGTACAAGCAGACGGGTGGCGGTGTCCGAGGTGATGCTGCAGGGTTGGTTACTCCAAAAACGGGCTATAAGACGCTCCGAACGGAACCCTGGTCATACGCCACTCGACGATTGTCGGTAAGGGATGGTCAGAGGACGGAAGTTGGTCAATCCACTGGAAATTAAGCGTGTCTCCTTCTTCCGGTCGGATGCATATCAGGAGAAAAGCCTTTCGGATGTCTGCAGTAAGAACGAATTCAGTGCTCCTAATTTGCAAGAGCAACTGCAGGAGCTCTGGACCCAACGTGTTTCCTTTATCGAGCATGTGATTGAAAGACGGTTCACCATATTCATGCGACGAGGCATCGAATACGACATGGACCATTGTAGTCATGGTCTCTCGTCGGACTACCGCATTATGAGGCACGTAGTAGATGGTGTGGCCAAGACGTGCTAATGGTGCTACTCTTTCCGCATGCCCATTCTTAAAGTACTCGCTTATATGGCATGGTATTCCTGCAGAACCTCTTGGTGATGCTCGAGCCACTGAAGCTGACGCTTGAGCCTGGTTTCAGCCACACTTGGGTTCGTACACGACGGGAGACCTGGTGACTTGATCACCAGCAGTACCTGATAGCGTCCTGCACTGTTGCGTACTCTGCTGCAAAAGTGGAGGAGCACTGGTGTTGCTGACGTCGTCTTGTCCGTCAGTGATACCGATAGCGTCCAAACGCCAGATAGCTGAGGGGTATGGAGGTAGGACTTCAGTGCACCAGTTGTCAGAACAAGCCAGGAACAAGGCAGTGGCACTGATATGTTACGCGAGCACAACCGATAGTTAACGTTAGCGCCCACTCCTTGAATGACCCAGCTAAATATGGTCTCAACTGCGCACAGAGTGTCTGTGAAACGCTATACACGCCCGGTTACTACCCTCCATTTGTGGTCTGAGCCGATCAAAGCGCTTATCATGGAGTCTTGGGGTTGGTCCCCTTGAGGTGCATCAGCAAATGCCAGATTGCGGTCACGCATCATAGCGATAACGCTCGGCCTTAACGGGGGGGCCATTTACGGTGCAGACCTCTGGAATCTCCAGAGCTTCAAGATTGACGTCTATAGGCTCCGTACATCCACATAGCATGACGTTTACTCTTCGGCACTGGTAATGTCGTGGATGTTTTGAGCCGCCGATCGTAAACACGTCTGCCTCTTCGGTTACAGTGCAAGATAGGCGACGCTGCTGGAATATGTCCTTATGAATGAACGTTCGTTGGCTGCCGGTGCCGACGAGCAGTCGCATAGGTACACACCCATCGGTTCCGGAAGCCGAATATGTGGCTGTTTGGAGCAACGCAAACGACGAGCACGTGCGTCTTACAGGAGCCGTTGTTTTGCTCTTTTCTCGTGTTGAGGTAACTTCTAGGGGTTTAGTTGCAGCCAACTGTGGACTGTCAGTTTCTCTTTGGCCCCAGATCTCGCATAGAGCAGAGATATGGCATCCCAAGCATCGTACACTTTTAACAAAGGGTGCGGTTCAGCAACTGCGAGCAATGTGTTATTGCCTCCCGTACCTGAAGCAGATGCTGTTGCTGGAAAGACGTTGACGCTTTTCCCCTTCTGATAGCGTGACCCGACATCGCGGGTAAGTTGTACCGAGATGCCACAAAGAGGGCGTATAGTCTGTTCAGGCCTTACATTCGTTTGATATATTGAAATGTGGGGTTTAACGTCCCAAAACCACTATATGATTATGAGAGACGCTGTAGCGGAGAGCTCCAGATATTTTGACCTCCTCGGGTTCTTTAACGTGCACCCAAATCTGAGCACACGGGCCTACATTTCCGCCTGCATCGGAAATGCAGCCGCTGCAGCTGGGATTCGATGCCACGATGTGTGGGTCAGCGGCCGAGTACCTTAGCCACTAGACCACCATGGCGGGGTCAGGCTTTGAATTCAAACCGGCCGATGATGGCCGTGTTGTCAGTGCTATGCGGACATCAGGAGGCATCACCGAGTTCACAGTGATATTACGGTTCGGTGACGAGCTCACTGATCCGGGTTTCTCGCGTTACTATGGCTCTTCTCTCTGCTTTCTATTTCCACTATAAGGTACTTCAGGATTGCCTTCACTTACTTGTCTGTCGACTAGACTACATAGTCCGCGGCATCTTTCTCGGTTTTCCTGCGCTTGTGTTCTGGATCGCCAGGTCCTCTGACAATGAGCGCATCCGAACCCGTTGCAGAACAACCATGTATTCGGAAGACGGCATACCAAAGCCCTCCAAACAGCTGGTACAGCACTGCATTTTTTCGAACAGGTCCCGCAGCCTTCATACGTGCGATGATTTCTCGCTTGGCTCGATGGCTAGAAGGCTGTTAATGCGGTCGTCGATGAGGACATCTTTTTGGCCAAACCTTTCAGTGTGCGCCTTGACGGCGATGTTGTAGTTCGCTTGTGAAGGCGTATTCTTTCAATGGCCTGCTTCGCAGTGCCGGATAAGTACGTCTTCAAGTATTTCAATATCTCGATGCCAGTGAGATTAGGGTGCGTGTGAATGGTCACCACGTAATGCTGCCAGAACCCCTGCCACTCATGGTTCTCGTCATTTAAGACGGGCACTGGAAGCTTCGGACGCACAACTCGGAAGCTTGGTGCGCGTGGCCTATTATAATCGAGGAGGGTTTGTCCGGTAGTGTCCGAGTGGGCAGCTCCCATGGAGTGGCTGGATTCGTGGATCGTACCCGCATGCCCAGCTGGTTGGCTTCGAGGACGGTACAGCCAACCGTTGCACGCCCGTTCATCGCAGATCGAAGCCTGCTGATGGCGTTCATGAACTTCTCGTGGTAGTTGAGAGCACCCTGAGCTACTTCACCAAATTCTCCCCCGTCGAGGACGTCGGTAGTTTTTTTATCCAATTAGATGAGAGCTGAATCTTTGTCACGGAACGCGTCGAGGATTTCCTGCAATTCTATGGTACACGGTAATGTGTCTCGCAGGAGGACCTCGCTGGCTTCGGACAGAAGTCGGGTTGTGGCACCGCTAATGATGCCGCGATGTTTGCGTAGTTTGTCCATCCTGGGAACGTCTCAATGCTGAGTATGTCGGCCTTCTACCAGGTTTTCGGCACCATATGTTGCGACAGAGACGAGATGGAAGGAAGGAAGTATAAAGGAAGGAATGAAGGAAGGAAAGAAGGAGGGAAGGAAGATAGGAAGGAAGGAAGGAAGAAAGGAAGAAAGGAAGGAAGGAAGGAAGGAAGGAAGGAAGGAAGGAAGGAAGGAAGGAAGGAAGGAAGGAAGGAAGGAAGGAAGGAAGGAAGGAAGGAAGGAAGGAAGGAAGGATCGCTAAATAAGCACCTAGCAAGCACCTTTCAAAGCTTATAAATGTGCTTGCTAGGGCGAGTTGGTAGATATTCAGTGTTACCTCATGGTGTCCTTCTAGTCCTCAATCCCAATTGTTCGCCTTTTAAGCAGTGTGCAATAAGCTAACAACTTGCAAAGCTATTCGTTGAAAAGTACGTTCCCGCGCAGAAATGATAGTCCTTTCAATTTGGAGGGTACTCATTAAGCAGCAACTAAAGCAGAAAACGATAGCGGTACAGGTTCTCTTGCCTCTGCTTCTGTTGTAGAGTGGGAGGTGCCTCGGATCTCGTACGGAAATGCTCGGCTCATGCATTCACGGGCTGCGTAGGGCACGTGCCGCTTCATTTCTCTCGAGAACTTCGTGACACGAAGTCCACATGATGCATGTGTAGGGAGGAGGATTGTCCATGAGTTTTAGTAGCTTAATCGCCACCGAGGAGACCCTGCCTTGCAGATAGTTCCGGGTCGCTCTTTGTGAGTCGGTAAAGACCACGATGGGATCCTCACTCGTCAGGGGGGCTAGTGCTATAGCAGCCTCTTCAGCTGTTTCCGCACGTTTGGCGAGGATAGTCGCCGATGCCACTACCCTGCCCTTGCAATCTGTGACGGTAATCGCGAAGGCGTTACGTCTCTAATACTTGGCTGCATTCACGTATCGTGCCTGCGGGTCAATGCGATGGCTATTACGGAGCTTGTTAACCCTGGCGAGCCATCTTGCTCGGTGATGTTGAGGGTGTATGTTTCGAGGGATCTGCTGAATGTAGAGGCATTCTCGGAGCTCTGACGGTATTTTGCCTTTGCGTTCTTCGTCGGGTTTTATAGAGTGGTCTCGTACCCTGTGCGCCGAAGGACGGCTTGGCTTGTGGGTGACAGCTTGAGTCCCTCGACCTGGTTGATCAGGTGTGCTTCGGCGAGTTCTTCCATCGTATTGTGAACTCCCACGCGAAGCAATCGGTTAGTAGAGGCAGCTGCCGGCAGTTCTAGGGCAAGCATTGTAGCCGTTCGTATCAGCAAATTTAGTTTTTGTTTTTCCACTGTCTTCAGATTGAGGTAGGGAGTTCCGTACGTTATGCGACTGTAAAAGAGAGCTTGTTTCATTTTAAGGTGTCGCGCTCTTTGAAGCCGCTGCGGCGGTCAGCGACCCTTCATATTAGGTGAGTGAGCTGTGTCACGGTGTTCTGCAGCCGGGGTAGCGCAGCGGAGCCAGACCCATCTTTATGTATTTGTACTCCAAGGACGTGAAGTGTGTCCACGTGTGGTGTTTGGACTCCTTCTAGAAAGACTGGTGGGTCAGGTGCGTCGTAGCTTGGTGGTCTACCCCGGGGGCGTGCTCCAAGTACTAACAGTTGTGACTTTTCCGGAGCACATTGGAGGTCGCAGGTCTTGAGATATTCTTCAGTGATGTTAACCACCTTCTGGAGTCGGTCCTCCTGTTCACCCGTGCCTGCACCTCTTGTCCACATAGTGATATCATCGGCGTATAACGCGTGATGCATCCCACGGACAGCGTCCAAGAGACGTGGGAGCTCAAGGAGGAGGGTCAAGTTAAAAATCAGTGGTGATATCAGCCTTGCGGCGGGCCCTTGTCAGGGAGTTGAAATAGCTTGCTCCGGATATTGACAATTCCTAATGCGACCATTATACTTTCAAGGATGCTATTTGGGCGAAAGAATTGTTGCAGAGACAACATTCTCCAAAATACTCTTTTTGAGCAGCTTACTGGGCGGAGCCTTTTTTTACTAGGACTTATGGGAAAGGGGGCTAGTATGATTCAACGGAGACCGGCTGCGTTTTTCATACCGGGCTCCACGATAGACATCTGTGGCCACCTGTAAATCCAGTACATATTCCTGACCACAGGCCTAATTACACAATGAGAAGCCACGGATGTTAGCGGCAGTATTCACCATATTATTACCAACTGAATCATCGACTTTTGCCTCCAACAGTTGAGGAGACTAGGGAGAACCTGCTGATGGGGGCATTCAAAGCTTAGAAAATTGAGTGCTGACAACTTCTCTTGAGTTATGCATTCAGTGATGCTGTCTGCTAGATGCTCCATTGCCCTTGTCATAGCTTTTTCTACTGCTGCCAACACTCCCTGCGTAATAGACATCTCCGTGAGCGTATGACGGCCTGTAACACCGGCATAACCATGAGCCTTCTCTTTAACAGACGCTATGGCTTCCCTCCTAGAACATCGCGGTTTGTATACAATTTCTAACACCTGCATTTCGTGCTGTCTAAATAAGCAATATGCATTGCCAGCGGCATGATTTACACCCCGTAGCCAAAGGCAGCACAAGCTACCCTGGGCCATGCACTCCCGATCGGAGTGTGCTTCATTACGTCTGCAACACCGCACATCGAATTTGCAACCACCTGCACTGCGCCCAAGCCTGCAACAGCTGCGGCATTGTAATGGGCTTCGTGGTAGATTGGTCTAGAATAGGGGGAGTGTCCAAAGCGCCGAGCGAATACGTGGGAAGGAGTGGGTCCGAGTGGGGGGGGCCTTTCACAGTGAACTCCCGCGCTGCGGCGCTACCGTAACGGACCCGTGGGCTTTGTCCGCAGTGAAAGCCGTGTCTTGGCGGTGGGCTTTTGTACGCGTCCGATATTTCGGCCGCTATTAGACAACTTTCCGGTCATATGGACAAACTGGCACGCGCCGAACGGCCTAACCCAGTAGACTTCCTGTGTGGCACATCCGGCAATGCCGTTTCAATGGTTCTGGCGGTGTTTTCGTGGAGTGTTTGAGTTTGCTGCTCCATTATTTCTGGCTCGTTTCTTATAATGTGTTTGAAGCAGCGTTTAGCGGCTACATCATAGGTACATTCGATTCACGCTGCACTTACAGAACTAGTTCACGGAAGTGCCGTCTGTGTGTCGTCTTCGTGCAGGCGATGTTTCAGCAAGTGCAGCAGCGACGAGACGCGGAAACGAATACAAGAGTGCAGATGTCATGCAAGCTCTATGCTACTTGTCTGCTCTTTCGAAGGTGTGCGGTGGCACGTTGATCCAGCGACTAACATTTCCATGCTATTGATTTTTGCTACATAGGTTGCTGATGCCATATCAAGAAACTCCGCACAAGAACGCGTGCACGATCACAAGCAGACTGTGCCATACACGCCTACGTCTGTACAGCGCCAGCAGCGTCGTGCTGTCACCTGCTGCTGAAGCTACAAAAAAGCCCCTCATCGGATCTTCCGTCCAGTTCACGGTGCCACGTTGACCCAGTGACTAAATTTTTTATGCTATTGATTTTTGCTACATAGGTGAGTGCACCAGTACATAAGTTTTCACAACTGCTGTCCCTAACTCTAGCTCTTTTTATTTTCTATTGGTTCTGCCACTGCCGACTGAGTGTTTGTATTCTGTTCTTTGCTCGTCATGCCTACCACTGCCGATATTATAAAGTCCATTGATGACTTCAAGCGTAAAATGTGCGCTGAAATTTGGACCCTCGATCAGGGCATATCAGTTTGTTCCGAGATGGCTCATGATTTCAAAAGCGCTCCGACAGAGCTGCAAACTTTGACTGCTGACGTGAAAAGGAAAAGAGATGACTGTGCGGCTTTGAGAAAGACAAATAGGCACCTAGCTGAAACTAAAGCTGAATGCAAAATGTTGGCAGAGCACGTATAGATGCGGAAAGCAGACGGCACTGCAGAAAGTCGGGTGAGGCACACAAAACGAATCACAAGAAAACAAAAGACGGGAACTTTCTCGAATTCATCTCTGACGCGAAACGCGGGTGATAAAAAAAAATTCTTGCGACTACGAGCCCCGGGAGCATTGCGAACAACGTGGGCGGAAGAAGAGGCAGAAGCTGTTGCTCGGCTGTGCAGGACTATCATGCATGAATGCACTGACTATCCGCGTCAAACGAAACGCGAACAGCGGGAAGCCTTCGTGGTGGCATTGTGCGTACCGTCCAGTTGTCCCCGTTCACAGGTGCGCGCATCCTGTTCGGCCGCTCTGCGCATATAGGCGTGCTGGTCTATGGTGATAAGTGGATGGTGAAGTAAATAAGCAAATTGGGCTAATTGGAAGATACTCCTTACGGATCAGCGCACAAAAAGGACAACGAACAAGAAAGTGATCAGCGCTTGTGTCATGCACTTTCTTGTTTTTTTTTGTCTTTTTTGTGCGCTGATCGTGATGAGAAGTGGACGGTGTGCATTATACCATTGCGAAGGTTTGACGCCGTTCGGTTTTCGTTTGGCGCGGATAGTACATGTGTTCATAATTTTGGCTCGCGGGCCACCTCTCGCGAAGTAAACTTGAATATTGGCGATTGGCCAACAAAGTAGTTTCCTCTGTATCTGGTGCATTCTAGTGCTCCCTAACGCTACGCGCCCGAACGACACGCTTGCCTAACACCGATTCATGACAGCGAGAAGCAGTCACAGTCACTTTTATGGCCGGTAGCCTAACCTGTTCATCGCAAAGCCACCGTCATTGTTGCGGCCCTGTCGAGACAGCACAATCGGGCAAATACTGGTCGTTCGGAAGCGGAACGTTAGGAAGCACTTGAATCATCGTGCGCACTGGTGCGCGAACTGGTTTGTCACGGGGCATTTTTTTGTATTTCACTGGTAGTTGGCAGAAAAACACTAGCAATTAACAGATATAAAGTTTGAAACTGTCTAATCGGATGTTTCGCAAACGGATCTACAACTTCCTCATATAAATTTTTATCCATCTCTCTTCTTTCCAAAGTTCGTTTATTGAACGGATATATTTAACCAATATTTTAGTACACAAAAATAGTCTGACTAGCACCAGGCAACGGTCAGCAACATGTGTTTGGTCGCGTCGTAAATGCGTGTGTCGGCACTTTTCTGAACTCTGGCTAAAGATAGTTGGGGCACTCTGAAAACGGGACCACTGTTTACATATTGATTGCATTATTAGAAAACAAATTCTGAATGGCTAGCTGAGTTTTGGAAGTATGTACGCAAACGGTCCAGCAAAAGTGGGGAGTCCTTCCCATTATACTGGACCTAGACGGTGTCGAAGTGCATGCCATCGTTGGCTGTATTACCACGCATTTTTCATCCATTTAAAAAGTATCAGACTCTCGGACTCTGTTAGTAAAACACACCAAGGCAGTCAGCACATTTAGTGGCCTATCCATGGATAAAAAGCTCATCTGCTCATGCATTATGACCTTAAAACCATCCTTATAGCGTACCCTAAATGGCATTCCTACCACCATACTAAATGTTTATGGTAGTATATATTTGCACCATTACTTACTACAATATATAACAGCTGACTGAACTCTTCCACATTTCTCAGCATGTGGAAAACTGTGCGTGCTTTTCAAATATTTAGGTCGGGCTGCAAAACTGATGTTTATAATTATCGCTCGATTTCGCTACTGTGTGCCACATCGAAGATATTTGAGCTGGCTCTTCACAATTACATATATATGCTAGCATGAAAAATTTATTTTTTCCTAATCCACACGGGTTCAACCTTGGCCAATCAACTACCACAAATCTTGCTAATTTCATGACGCAAATCTCTTCTCCGAATTCTAAGAGAGGACAGGTTTGCAGTCTACTGAGTCCTGAGCAAGGATTTCGACGTAGTCAGCTGCTCATTGCTTTTGTTTAAACTTACAAAAGTAGATGTTAAATTGTCTGTTATAGATCTCCTGCACAGCTATCAGCATAAAAGATAATGTTACGTAGCCATAAATGGCAAATTATCTTTCTTGTACTAAGTGACTTACGAAGTCCCTCAAGGGTCGGTTTTAGGCCCACTGTTATCTTTATTTACGTTAACGACGTTTCTTTTGCAATTCATCATTCTTCTTTTCTTTTCTATGGTAATGACATCAACATATTTAAAGAAATTGATTCAGTGAACAACTGTCGTTTGCTTCAGTCAGATTTGTGTTCTTTCTCTGAATGTTGGGATAACAGTAACATTCTCTGATTACCTCAAAGACCGAATTCATGAGTATATCTCGCAAAACATTCACCGTGTCATTTCCATACTCTGTCAATACCATGTTTTTATGTAAGGTATATATGTTCAGTGATACTTGTGATATTTTTGACAACCTGCTAAATTTTTCTCCTCACACTAAACGTGCTGTCATGTGTGGCTTTCGTTCTATAGGCTGCGTTTGTAGAATTTCTCGAGCATTGAGTTCTCCTACAGCCTTCCACAAATTGTGCACCACAATATGTCTTTCTCAACTTGAATATGCATTTGTGATCTTGAATGGCATTGCTAACATTGGCAGAGACGCCATTCAGCGAGTCCAGAAAAAATTTATAAGCATTTACAATAATCGTCTTTCAAGAAATGACTCAGAATCCAGTTCCAGCACTGCCAGATTGTTATTATTGGCATCTTATTGCCATCACTCTACTGCCGACGAAATCGCGCAGGCCAATTATTTCTTATTAAACTAATTTATTGAAAGATATTCTGCCCTTCATTTCTCAGTTGAGTAAATTTTTCAATCCCGCCTAATTTACCCAGAAAGAATCGACCATGTCATGCACCTGCCAACTTCTTTCAACACTCTACTGTTCACAAAAAACAAATGCTCTATAAAGTTAACTTTCATGATCTTGAAGTTCTTCACAGTCCTTTGTCATTGTTATTTCTCAGCTCTGCACTGTCTTAAAATAGTTTTTCACAACGTACAATTATCTCTTTTCTGTTATTCATGAAGCTTTCTACATATTCGTATATATCGCCCTTTATTTTTCACTCCTTTTCCATGATCCTCATCTTGTATTTTTATTCTGCCCATTTTGCCCTGTTTTTTCCAGTGTTTTAATTCTTTATTTATATTTTTCCGAGTATTGTATGTATTGTATTGTTGTTTGTATTGTTTTATTTTCACATGTGCCTTCACAAAGATTTCACTGTTGTTCCAGGGCACGTTAAATAATTGATTGATTGATTGATTGATTGATTGATTGATTGATTCATTGATTGTTAAAGAATATCTAAACACTTGAGTTCTCCCAAACCTTTCGTCAAACAATACGCCAACAATAAGTCAAACAGTACGGTCTTCCAGAACATGAATATGCGTGATTAGGAATAGAATCTCCAACTGTTTCGAGAAATTCCCTAAGCATTTACGACCATCACCTAGAAATGTTTTAGGGGATCGTTCTAACACTGTTAAGTTATAAAACAGCGCTGACCTTCTATTGTTCATGGTGTAAGGAGGAAGAACAACAATTTGCCGAAGAGAGCCACCTTTTTAGCCCGAAGAGCCGAGCGCGAGCTGTTCTGACCTGCCCTGTGATATTCGCACGTGCCGGTTGTCCCCGCCCGCTTTCAGCGTCCATCACCAGTAAATCCAGTACCATATCTTGCCCTCAACTGCTAAGTTGTATTAATTTTAGGGTTGCTAGCAAGATGACTGAGGTGCGCTGGTGTTCAGTGCGCATGCAAAGCATCAACTGTTGAGCAGTCGAAAGATGAATTAAACGACGGACACGTCGTAAAGGCCAGTGAATTTATTTATTTATTTATTTTATTTACAAGTACCTTACAGGCCTCGCAGAGGCATTGTTTAAGGGGGGTCGATACAATGTAATAACAAATTGGGTTAACAAGTAAGTAAGAACAATGTAGTACGTCAACAACAGCAAAAATATGTCCAAGTACAGAAGTAGTCGTATGTATTCCACATGAATAGGTAAGTTTAAAACATCTAAAAAAAATGCAATAACGTGTTGGACAGATCAAAACGAAGCATAATGAAACAGACTACGCAGTTTACCATGCTGGTTTGGGTTAATGAACAAAACTTTAAACAACAGCTTCACTGTGATTATGAAAAAAAGAAAATAGGTATACATGAATCCCGGGAGTAAGTGGACTAGCTAAGCATTATTAGTGAAATGGTTGAGATGCTCGCGAAATTTAATGTGATTACGCTAGAGGGTGATGCTGTTTGCAAGATCATTCCACTGTCGTACGGCACGCGGGAGTGACGAGTAGTTAAAAGCATTAGTGGTGCCGTAGAGGCGGGCGTAGCTGAGGTCATTGTGCAACCTGTGCGATAAGTGAGAGGAAAGTTGTAATTGCGCTAGCGGTGATCGAGTGGCGTAGGCATATTTATGAAATTTGAGAGAGACAAAAGCGCCATGTCATGACGAATTGCTAATGAATGGAGTGAAAGTTCGAGCTTTAGCTGGGCTACACTAAACAAGTTATTATAATTCCGCGTGATAAAACGACAACCGCTGTTCTGAATAGCTTCTAACTTCTGTATTAAATATTTTTGGTGAGGTGACCAAATGGATGATGCGTACTCTAACTGGGGCCGCACAAATGTTTGGTAGGCCTGTTTACGTACGTGAGGAGTAGTGTATTTTAGGTTGCGACGAAGATACCACAATGATCTTGAAGCATTAGCAGAAATGGTAGTTATACGGTTGACCCAGGAAAGATTTTGTGTGAGGTGTACGCCTAGATACTTATACCCTGTGTTTCTAGCCAATCTGTTGTTGCTGTTGTTGTAAGGAAAGAGCGAAAGCTGGTTTACGGGTAAATGAGATAATGGCGGGTAAATGAGATGATGAGATAATTATAATAAGATAATAGTAAAGATAACGAGATAAATGAAATAATTACGGGTAAATGAGATATTTCAGAGTATGGCGTTTTTAACATGACAAAAGAAAATAATAGGTACAGACTATAGAGCTAATATGCTACAGATCGTACCCCCTTCCTCGATTCTGGCCCATCACACGCATTTACGAAACGTCTTCCCCGATGTGCAACCGAATGTGCGAAGAGGCGCTAATTTATTAGGTTCGGGGGAGCACTCAGGCATAAAAAATATCGCCGTGCGGTTGTCTTTTCTCGAATATGTCTATTGAGCCCGCCGTGAACAAAATGCTTGCCAGGAAGTTTTGTTGGTGCCGTACAGTTATCCTCTTCTGTAAATTCTGTAATGACATTTGCCACTCACAACCCATGAACAAAGATGGTGCCAATTCACGTCCCATTTCTCTCAGAATAATGTACCTCGGGCCCAAACCTTTCCACCTGTCGTGTCAACTACACAACTTGGAGATATATTCCAAGAAAAGAGCTAGTATAAAAGCTCCCTTGAATCTTCCGGCATCCCCCTTGCTGCCTGCTGAGTGTGCTGTCAGCTGTCGATAGTGTATAAACACGGTTGTCCGCCTTTCGATTCTTCGCAAAGCTTCTATATACGCACGGCGCTTCAAGAAACGTGTCCGAAAATACCCACAATAAGGGTTCTGCGACACCTTTGCTCGCCGCCTATGGCATTATTTATGGCAGTAGTTAAAGATAAATATATATTTATTTACTCATTTCTTTCATCAGATAAGGCAGGTGATCAGTTAACACAGGAGGATGAAAGTCCCTCCTGCGAACAGCGCATCGGCGCTTTGGGAATTCCAAAAACCCGCCACTTGTGAAATACCGACTGGTTTCGCTTTCACTGCTGAATGCGAAACCGAAAACACCAGCACTCTTCAATGACTTCCCAAATGTACGAGCGTCTGTGCATAAACAATGCATCCACCTGACTTTGAATGTAAGCGGGAGGGAATTGCTACAAAAACACGCGTGGCACATGCAGGTGCCAAATGCAGAACTCGCCCCACTGCCATCATTGTCGCAAACACGCAGTAATGTCTGTCGTCTGCTTGAAAATACCGCTGGGCTAACTAGGGATAAAACTTTTCGCTGAAGTTTGATCAACCTTCTAGTTTCATAAAAAGGAATCATACGTCTTGCAGCGTCGGGAAAATTTATCCCAAGCTCGTCAGACGTTGTCGAAGTCCAAAGAACGCGATCATGCTCTTAGCAACTTTCGCCGCAACGCCTTTTAAACCACAGAAACGAAACCACCATTGCATGGTGAAGTGATGTTAGGCAATATTTTTGTTGTCAATTTATGCTAAAAAACATACAATCGACACAAATTTTGCAGGTTTAGGACTTAGATTTCTGCTAAGCAATGACGCCCATACAATAATATTACCAAATGCGTTATTAGCAATGTGGACAAACTTTGATATTTTGTAGTTGCCAGATTTTCATGTTCACAAATTACAAACAACCAATACATAAAACTAAGTGTTATTACTATAATATTTCTGAATTAAAAACAATTTATTCTTATATTTTGTATTCATTATCACACAAAAATTTTAGTTGTGGTTAATGTTGCCTGTTTTTGAAATGTGACTATAGACGTGGTGGCCTAATTTTCGAACAAACTGAATAAATGTTCAGTTTTGTTAATATTGCTAAAGGTTGTTTACAACCTCAACAAAATGTTTTTCAAGCCTTTAAGTGCATGCCGTTGCGTTCTTAGTAATAATGTTATAAACTGATCTTCGCGGCACACGTGGCACAAGTACGCAGAATCAACGCCTCCTAAAGTTGCTATGCCTGCCGGATGAGCACGAAATGCCCGTCATCTTTGGCGACGCTGCCTACATAGGAATAAGCGTTTTTGTACTTGACCTTTGAGATCGGCAATTTTGGCGTTTGCTACTAATTTTAGAGAATGCTCTATAATAAAACAAAAATGGCTGGCTGAATGACAGCGTCACTTCAGTAGGGTTAATTATATTTACGTTTACGCCTTTAATACTTTTTTACGTAATATTTGTTGCATATAAGCTCCAAAAACGTGAAAACCTTTATAAAGACATTCCTACTTGAGTAGCGCCACTACTGCAGTTCCGACAACCGCCGCTTTCCAAGTGACCGCCGATAATCCGGCAGGCACAAGAAATCTAGGAGGCGTTGGCAGTACACGCGACGCGCCTGTTCCAAAATGCGCTAGTCTGAAACTTCCCAAACGGAAATATCACATCGTACGATTTTCTTGCTTGTACCACCATGCTTTTCAAGTTCTATTTGCGCCAGTTCTGCAAGTCATCTGTCCGGTATGCACACTTTGCGAAGCACGGTGAAAGTCGTTTGCGAGTCGCGGCCTTCCGTAAACGATAGTTATAGCGCGAGAACAAAACGGCGGCACAGAGACAAGAAGTACACGAAGACACGCCTTCTTGTCTCTGTGTCGTCAATTTGTTCTCGCGCTATAACTATCGTCATGCCATACCAACTAGCCCAAGCTGCCACACTTCTTCCGTAAACGTTTATCACTTGGAACACGTGTTTTCTAAAGACCTTCACTAATTGCGTATCTCCGGCGTCTACTCCTAGCAAGATGCCAATGAATTCTCATCTAGAAAACCGCCACCACTGTGCCTTGCCTCAGTTCTAGGACTCCCATCCGGCCTGTAGGTTTTTTCCCACCTCAAGATGAGTAACATTAACGCATATCTGCTGCTATCGTTTTGCAGCCAATAAAAAAAAAAAGAGAAAATCTGGCAAATGGATGTGTACTATGTTCATGCTAATAGAGACAAATGCAAGACACGCATTTTACAAGACAATTATGATTACAATGCGATTACGTTTCTCTCGGAGAAAACTTTCTACATATTGTTTCTTTCTTTTCCTTCTTTGAAGTTTAGTAGCGACCGCGTCTATTTATAACTGAACATCAATATGAAGACATTTAAAGCGCTGCAAATGCAGAATTTTTCGCACTAAACTGCACCGAAAGTGACAGTGATTACTCGGAAAGTATTGCTTTCCCACTTGAGAAAACATTTTTATTGTTTTTTTTAGTTTAGGTCTCAGAGTCAACGTGCTAACGGTAGTTCCATCCACTATCTATTATTTGATAATGGTCACATCGGATCGGGGGCTACCAGATTGCAATGTGAGGACAACAACACGAAACACGAGAATTAACGCAGCATTTCAGTTTTTTTTTTTTTCAAAAACCTAATTGAAATGGATTCCATATATGCAGGGTTGTCCTGCATTATGTAGCTGTGCTGAGACTATCACAAGTTTGTGTTTAAACCAGAGGTGTACGCAGGGTTCCCCTTCAAGGGGGGAAGGGGGCGAGGTTAGTCACAGTGCCCTCGGCGTCCCCTCCGAGGGTGTCTATGCCGTTATGGAGTCGGTCGCTCACGCAAACTTCAAAATTAATTTAAAATACCTGCTATATTCGCTGTTGATATAGGAATGTTCACGAGAATCGACCCCGCAGGCAATCTCGGCCCCCAAATTTTGTGTCAGTACCCGTTAAAGCCAGCCTTATGGTATTGATGCCTTGTGTAAGTTTAGCACACCAGTTAAGAGCCAGACTGCAGTGGAAGTGCAGGTCTCTAGCACACTGAATTGTACATGCAACATGCCTGAAAGAAGTGTAGGGCAGGGAATAAGTCTGCTTTGTTTCTCTTGAGCTTCCTTTCCTCCTCTGTTTCTTTTTTTTCCTTTTTCAGTTTTTTCTGCCTTTATTTTCCCTCTATTCTTAAAATTATTTCTCTTGCCGTTTATATTTTTCTTCCTATTTCTTCCTTTTCTATTTCTTTCTCTTTCATACTTGCTTCATTTTTTCTATTTTTGATATGGTTTTGCTTGCATTACACCAAGCGATGACAGCCGAGGCTCATAAAGTGCTTCACACTAGAAAGCACCTTCGGGCTGCGTAATTTCGCGCTATCATGTACGGCAGCACGCCACGTGCATGTCAATTTTATAGTGATTCGCAGGCTTTATCTCCTCGCTCATGTAACTGTATGCATTACGCATGATCGAATGCTACATGTCCATTTATGTTCGAGCACTTGCTAGATTTTACGTGCCAATATATATTTATCATTCTAAACGTCAACTAAAACGGTTCTGAAAGGCAGAAAGTTCTGCGATGCATCTGATGGTTAGAGCACGTATATGAGACATCATTTGCGACGTCTAGTTTTTGTCTAAGAGAGAAGTGCATACGATCTTGATAATACGTAGGCTCTCTAAACTGTAAAGATGGCATATTATGGGAATGTTGATTTGATGTTATCGATAGATGTTGACGTATGGATCTCATTTCTTTGTTGACAGGATATCAGTGGTTCATTGGGCTAATACGACACGTTTCTAAAATTTTACTTTATTGCTTTTCTTGTGTAGAAGCAGGGTAACTGTGAAGTTGTTTTTATTGTAGATGTTGGCTAAGGCTATTCACTTATGCTTCATATGTTTCTTGACGTCTGCTGGTATCTCTGGGGAGTAGAATGCCGTTAAATTTTTTTGTATAATCAAGCAGCACATTTTCGAATTCCAGTGATCTCTTGAAGAGAACCCTTTTCAGAAGCCAGCTTCGCCTCAGAGTGTTTTTTTTGTTTTGTTTGACATTAACTTTGCAATTATTTTGAACAGGATGAGAAAGAACTTTTTTTTTCTTGTGTATATATTACTGTTATCTTGTTTTTCTAGCTCACTGGTACACCTCACTACGTGGCATGCAGAGTCACAATAAGTTTTTATTATGAATCCCCTCAATCTTTAATCAAATCAGCTGTTATGAGGTCGCATCTCCAGTAACTATCCTTCAGGTTATTTGTTGCACGCATCCTTATTAACATCATCAATAGCTATCTGTGGAACTGCATTGTTCCAATCGACTTGGATTTCAATCAAGACTGGATGTCCATCCTTCTCAAGTTTTAAAATGAATCTGTACAACACAGAGTTTTTTGTTGTAGACAAGCTTTGCTAGTTCGAAAACTTATGTTCAGTCTAATGATGTAATATATGCCTTCGTCTTTTGTCGTTTTTTTTAATAGAGTGCCTTTTGTTTTAAAGAGAGGTTGCTCACTTCTTGTTTTGTGTTTTACCTTCCATTTCACTTTCTGCTTCCAAAATAAGTTTAATAATGTTCCCCTCAATTCCTTCATACTTCCATTTTGTTTGAAAGCACAGTTTGTGTCCTTGAGAGCATTCCTAAATTCGCTTTGTTTTACCCTCACTGTATCTATGTTAACCTGTTTCATAGTAAATTTTTTTTGCATGTTTTCTTAAGGTCATCCTCACTAAACTGTGATCACTATGCTTCATCATGCCAATTACTCTTTTGTTCTGCACGATGCCTGGGCATGGTCATCACACATAGTTTATTTTTGTTTTATTTTTTGCTTTTACATTAACACCTGTCCATTTCCACTTTCGATTTCTATAATTCTTCAAAAAGGTATGCATTAGATACAAAGTACCGCTTATTTCGGCGTCTCTCTTGTTTTATTTCAGCATCTCTCCTGCTATTGATACCAACATTACCAACTGCTTGTTCTTCTTCTCCTTGTCTTCATACAGATTCATTCAAGTCTTCAATGACTGTGGCACATTGGGCTTGTGTCTTTTTCATTGCCAATAGAAAATTCTCATGAACTGGTCTACATCTGTGGCTGCGTACACCTATACCTGCATCCATGCATGCCTAGTTTAGAGGGGCCCTGAAGATTAAACTTACTGATGTTCAATTTCCTGTTAACAGCCCTAGGTTTTTTTTAATTCCTTGACCTCAGGCAAACCTGATAATCATTGCATATTGTAATTCATTGAGGGTCTGTCTCTCTGTTGTTTTATTTGCAGTATTAAAGCGCCAACTGTGCCTTGTCGTATCAAGAACTCTATTTGTGAAGACGTGATTTGCTTTCAGTACAAGCTAGGCATTCAAGTTGTGCGGTGGAGCCCATGCTGTCCCACCTTATGAGCAGAAGCCTTGGGCTGCTGTTCCATAGACGGGAATGAGAGAGTGAAAGAAGTTCTATCGTTTTTGAAAAAACATGCTTTTTATATCTACCACTGTCCTCTCACAGTGTTCTTGGTAAAGTGTAGTAAGGCATCATGAATATGACATCCACAATTACTTCCTTCAACACGAAATTTTTATGATTCTGTCCCATTTGGCGCGTTTCCAATACGAGAATTGCCATTCTGTCAACGCCCTGACAATTTGGTCCAGAATAGATGAGATTGAACTCCGCGGACAGGTATTGAAAAAAAAATATAGAGTTAATAATTTATTTGTCTTTGCTTTATTAAATTGGCATAGAGATCTACAGAATCACATTAATTGGAGTCATGTCCAATTTGAACAAGTTTCTTTACAAGAAATATTGCTGCAGTCGAGAAACAGAACTAACATATTTGGTTATTCTGCTGTTTTATAGAAACTTGTAATTGTGCAAAGTTTTATTTGCTCTAATTCTATAGAAGGTATTTACTCTTATTACCCCACTTAATAGAGAAATTGCACAATATGCTAAGAATAAAAATGTTCAATTTCAATGTGGAAAGATTTCTGGTTCAATACTCTAGCCGAAAATGGTCCTTTTTTTCCTCTAACAGGCCTATATGGCAAATGTTTGTTGAAATTGTGCTCGCTTAGAAGCCTTATTCAAAAGATACAGGACTACTGACTGAATTGATTCTAGGCATTTTGTGAATAATTGTTTCATAATTCACCTTCAAATTTTGGTACAAAGAATTTATGTTCTATTGTGTGTATATCAATGCATGAAAAACCAACTTCCACCTTCCTTAGGCATCACTGTCTAGGCCAGTACAGCCACCGCCACGTGTGTGTAGAGCAGGCAAGCAGCCGATTTTTTCTCTGTGGGGCAAAACCTTGAGGCAGTATTAGGCTCTGATGTGGTCAGCCTCACAACTAGGACAGGAACGCTCCTGTTACATCACTTTAGAGCCAGAAACTGTATCAAGTTTTCGCACCGTGGAGCAAAAACTGGCTGTTGGCGTGTTCTACATAGACGTGGCCGTGGCTGTACATAAAGCTTCTGCACAAGCTGGAAGCTTGCAAGTCTTTGTGCGCCTCCATGTATTTTTATACATCGCAAATATTTTGCAAGCACTCTCACTCCACAAATGACATGAGTGCAATTTACAGCAGGGCACATGCATGGATGCTGAAGTCGTCAGTTTATAGAATTGTGTGTGCATTTCAATGAAGTCAGGGAAGGGGCTGTAACGGGCAACACTGTATGAAATTAGTGGTCAGGCATGGATATTATGGTACGCATAATTTATCAAGAGATGGCAAATGCAATTTCCTTGCTTACACGTACAGTCGGTTAAAACAATGAAACTCTACATAGTCCCTTTAGTAAATTCAAATACATAGCTCCCACCCGTCTGCTTGCATAGGGAATCAAAAATGAGTTGGAACTGAAGTGTGAATTTTTAGCTCTTGACTGCCTTTAAAGAAAAAATACAAAAAATGCGTATGACCACACAAATTTGTTCATTTTCACCTAAATTTAGCTGGATACAGCAGGCTTAATTTCTTGATAGTATAGCGCAGTTGCAAGGGTGATTGCCCAATTGCATCCACAATGTGATATAAAAAAGTGATGGCAGATTCACATTCTGCAGTTACCTTTCCTGGCATACAGAAGTCATCCATTTTCTCGAGATTGTAGTACACAAACAAATATTGCAAAGTAATTTAATGATTCTAACGAAATTTCTCTTTGCTCAAACACTACCACTGGAATCCCAGAGGAACATAATGACCTGATGACAACATTGATAAAATGCCGGTTTAAATTGAAGTTTGATAAGGTACACAAGCAGCACTTGTACAACTACACTCCAGCTAAGTAGGCACAGTTTGAAAGAAGGGCAGCACTTTAGCATCACAGTTCCTCTCATGGCAGTTCTTTTATGCACAAAAAACAATTTTTTATTCAGTCGCACCAATAAAACTACTTTTACAGAACTCACGTGACCTCTTCATCTATTTTGCAAACTTGTACAATTGTTGACTCGTGAGACATTTACGAACATATTTTCGATACTTATAAATCTTAATAAAAAACACCTCATGCTTATGTGTTTTTCTTTTTTCAAATTGGCTGCATAATGAATGATTTCATTAGTTTGTTCTCCTTGATTCCACTATATATATATATATATATCAAGGGAGCAGCAGGATTATATCAGATAGTTTACAGCGGTAGCCTCCAGATTGATCGTCGCAATATTATGTCCAGTGGTCCTTCAACTGAATGTGCCTTATGCATTCACTCAAAACCTAGAAATTCTACTCCCCCTTCTCCCCTTGAACACATGCATGCATGTTCGCTGCGCTGCATCAACATCCTCTTGCGTGTCTGTTGATATGTTGCCGTTAATCGTAAAAGTTTTCGTAGTTTAGTTATACACTCAAACCACGATACAACAAACCCAGATATAACTAATATTTGTTATGACGAAATAAATAAAGAACAGTTCTGCAATGGTTATAGTGCTAGCTAGAGTATACTTATGTAACGAGCTTTCAGTTTTAACAAACCTATTTTGTATAATATGCAACTTCGTTATAATGAGGTTTTAGTGTACCTCTTCTTATTATATTTGCTGTGATGAAACTGCATAAATACGCTGTGAGTCAGTGGCATAACTAAGGGGGTGCAAGGGGGTGCAAGGGGGTACAAGGGCCCCGTGCGTCATTTTTGAGGGGGCGCTGAGCCAAGTCTGCTCAACATGTACTCTGGGACCTGCTGAAGTCTCAAACAGCGTGCTAGCTCCCCTCGCCCAGTGGGAGGGTCAGCCTTCAGGTTCACCTTTCAGTGAGGGCATGCCATCACGCTGTTTCAACACTCCCGTCCTCACCTTCTTCTCTACTACTACTACATTTGAAGCTAGAGGCTAAATGGTAATCCTAACCTTCAACAAACAAAACTTAATCTTTGGGAGCCTGTGGCTTCTGGGAACTTGTGGCTCATATGAGCAAGAAGCCTGTTCTCTTTCTTATAGACAATTCTGTGAAAAGCACTAAGACAAATAGGTTGGTGTTAGCCTGTTTCCACATAAGCACAATTTTAGTCATGAACATACCTATCCTTGGCAGTAGACAGAAACTTTTTTGCTGGAGTTCGGACTTCTCTATATTGATGATCTGGCATATGTTTGTGCACATCATGTATCATCATCATCATCATCAGCCTGACTATGTCTACTGCAGGAGAAAGGCCTCTTCCATGTTCCAACAGTCAACTCGGTCCAGTGCTTGCTGCTGTCATTTTGTTCACGCAAACTTCCTAATCCCATCTGCCCACATAATTTTGTGCACTCCCTCTAACCCGCTTGCCTTTCCAGGGAATCCAATCGGTTATCCTCAATGACCAGTGGTTATCCTGCCTACGCGATACATGCCCGGCCCCCGTTCTTTTTCTTCTTTTTGATTTCAACTATGATATCCTTAACCCCGGTTTGTTTCCTGACCCTTTCTGCTCTCTTCTTGTCTCTTAAGGTTACACCTACCATTTTTCTCTTTATCGCTCACTGCATCATCTTCAGTTTAAACTGAACAAGCCTCCAGGTTTCTGGTTCGTAGATAAGTACTGGCAAAATGCAGCTGTTATATACCTTCCTCTTGATGGATAGTGGCAATCTATCAGTCATAATTTGAGAGTGCTTGCTGAATGTGCTTCACCTCATTCTTAATTTTTCTAGTTATTTCAATCTCGAGGTTCAGCTCCGTTGTTATTATCTTTCTTAAGTAGACGTGGTCTTTTACAACTTCAAGTGCACTATTACTTATCTTGAAGCGCTGTTCTCTTCTGAGGTTGTTGTACATTATTTTTGCATTCTGCAGAATAATTTTAAGACCTACCTTCCTGCTCTCCTTGTCTGATTCAGTAATCATGAGTTGCAATTTGTCCCCTGAGTTATTCAAAAATGCAATATCATCTGCAAAGGGCAGGTTACTAAGGTACCCTCCAATAACTCTTTTGTAACCATTCCCATTCTAGGCCCTTGAAAACCTCTTGAAAGCATGTAGTAAATAGCATTGCGGAAATTGTATCCCCTTGTCGCACAGCCTTCTTGATTGGTATTTTGTCGCTTTCTTTATGGAGCACTATGGTGGCAGTTGATTCTCTATAGATTTCTTCCAGGATGTTTATAAATGCTTTGTCAACGCCCTGATTCCCTTGTGTCTGCATGACTGCTGATATTTCTACTAAATAAATGCCTTCTTGTAATCTATGAAGGCTGTGTATAATGTTTGGCTGTATTCTGAGCATTTCCTTATAACCTGATAAATAGTATGAATGTGGTCAATCGTTGAGTAGCCTGTTTGAAATTCTGCTTGTTCCTTTAGTTGTCTGAATTATAATGCTGCCTTAATTCTGTTAGCAATTACTTTTGTAAATACCTTGCATATCACAGAGAGCAAGCTGATCGGCCTGTAATTCTTCAAGTCCTTGTCATCTCCTTATGCATTAAGATGATGTTAGCATTCTTCCAAGATTATGGTACCCTCCCCGCCAGGAAACACTTTGTGAACAGGGTGGCTAGTTTTTCTAACAAAAGCTGTCCTCCATCTTCTGCAGATCTTATGTTACCCGAACCTGAAAAGGAGGTTAGCCTCTCTGGATTCCCTCCAAGGCTTTTCTGACTTCTTCTGTCATTACTGGCGGGATGTCATATAGAATACTGCTAGTTCTTACATTACGGTCATGGTGTTTTCTGCTACTGTACAGATCTCTGTAAAAGTCCTCTGCTGTTTCAACAATCCTATTTAAATGGGTAGTTACTTTGCCTTCCTGGTCTCTTAGTGCATACATCTGGTTTTTGCCTATCCCAGGTTTCCTCTTCACCACATTAACGCTTCCTTCATTCTTTAGAGCATGTTCAATTTTCTCCACGTTATACCTCCTTACATCGGATACCTTACGCTTATTAGTCAACTTTGAAAGCACTGCCAGTTCTTTTTTATCTGTTGTGTTTGAGACTTTCATGCTTTGATGTTTCTTAATGAGACTCATTGTCTCCTGGGACAACTTGCCAGTGTCCTGTCTAACTACCGTACCTCCAACTGCTACTGCGTGCTACGTAATGATACTTGTCAGATGATTGCTCAGTTCGTCAACGCTGAGGCTGGTTTCCTCGATAAGAGCCGAGTTTCTATGCTGAAGCGAGACTCTGAATTTCTGTACTTTCCCTCTCAGTGCTAGCTCATTGATTGGCTTCTTAACTATCAGTTACTGTCGTTCCTTCTTCAAGTCTAGGCGAATTTGACACCTTACCATTCTATGGTCACTGCATTCTATCCTGCAAAAAACTTCCACATTTTGAACGATGCCTGGATGTGCACTCAGCATAAAGTCTAATTCGTTCTTACTTTCACCATTAGGCCTCCTCCATGTCCACTTACGATTCCTTCGTTTTCGGTAGAAGGTATTCAAGAAATGTAAATAATTGCATTTTGCAAATTCTACTAATAACTCCCCTCTGGTATTTCTAGTATCAATGCCATGATCTCTTACTGCCTGATCTATAGCCTGCTTTTTTCCTACCTTAGCAGTCATATTGCCCATCAGTATAGTATACTGTGTTTTTACCCTACTCACCGCTGATTCCACGTCCTTATAGAAGCTTTCAACTAGTGCGTCATCGTGGCTGGATGTAGGCGCATAAGCCTGTGCCACCTTCATCTTGTATCTCCTATTGAGTTCAATTACTATACCTACCACCCTTCAATTAATGCTATAGTATTCTGTCATGTTAACAGCTATATTTCTGTGGATAAAGACTGGTGGTGGTCACTGGTGAGGCCGCACTCCAGACCTCTTAGGGCAGTACCATCATCACGCAGATTTTTTTTAAAATCCAGTTGGGAAATGCTTGAATCTGGGATTGCCCCGCCACGGTGGTTTAGTGGCTAAGGTACTCGGCTGCTGACCCGCAGGTCACGGGTTCAAATCCCGGCTGCGGCGGCTGCATTTCCGATGGAGGTGGAAATGTTGTAGGCCCGTGTGCTCAGATTTGGGTGCACGTTAAAAAACCCCCGGTGGTCAAAATTTCCAGAGCCCTCCACTACGGCGTCTCTCATAATCATATGGTGGTTTTGGGACGTTAAACCCCACATATCAAACATTGAATCCGGGATTCAAACCACGAACCTCTTGCACGCGAGACTGATACTCTATCCACTACGCCGCCGCTGCTATTGAAGGACATGTATATACATTTACAAATGTAATAATATCCGTGAAGTGGGAGGTCGAACCTCCCTGGCCTCCTTCTAGCATCGCCATTGAACTGGTCTCTTGAAATCTTCGTTTTCTTTGGGTTTGGCCCAAACAATATTGGTTCTTCCGCACGTACATAACCCCAGTGATAATTGGGAAGGAAAAGCGCTGCCCACAGTGTTCAGTCTTTTTTGAAGAGGTGTGATAAAAAATTTCTTTACCAACTGATCAAACATGTCAGCCTCCAAGCTTACACGGCGAGTTTTCATGAGCAGATATCTGAACGAAAGGATAAAACTAAGTACAGGTTGTCTTGTTAGGCTACATTATTAACCTTTTGAAGTGACAAACTCGTTCAAAAACTGCTTTCTACCATCAAACTGTGTCGCCCCTACTGGTTTTTCTCTGTGTGTTGGTACTTTCCCCCTGACATTTTCCTCAATCAGCGTGCATAGGTTGGAGTTGCCTATGAGGGATCACTTACCCGAAGTAATTATTTTTTGGAAGACTTCGAGGTGTTTGCTTCTTCTGATAGAAATAGAGAAGTCCTGTGGGAAGTAAATGTCATTCACTAAATTGATAATTCTGTCACCAGTCCGCAGAGAAAGTCGCCTTCTTGAAAGTGCGTGCAGCAAATGCCTGCGTGTGTCTCTGGCTAATTGCTCCTTCTAAGCTAGCTTTATCAGCCATGCGTCCTGATGTTCGTTATTTTTGGGAAGAAAAAACCATAAATGTGAAATTGTACCCTGCTCTATTGCATGTGCAATGCACAAATTGTGCCTTACAGCACCAGTGAAAACATTAGTCATGCTTTTTAAGCTTTTGTTGTTTCTAGATGCCAGTGCACAAAAACTGGTTGTGAAAGGAGGCTGCATGAAGGGGTAAACTCTGAGAATAGACACGCTCGGGCTGCTGGCTACCTGTCTTTAGAGCCAGGTTCTGTGAAGCAAGGTGGCATCACCTGATCATAATGTCGTAGCATGTCGACTCCTACACCCGTGTCGGCAGTAGTGAGCCTCTTGTAAAATAACGCAAAACAAATTCAGAAAGTGCAGTTGCAATGGCAATTTATCCAATTATTTATGGATTCATTTCGTTATTGCTGTCAACTGAACTTTACCAAGTGAAAAAAATGCCAGAGACTGAAGGGAATTTACGTGTACTGTGGGCATCAAATGAAATGCAAACAGTGACAAGTAATAGAAACCATATAGTACGCTCCATCCAGTCATCACCATTGATAGCTGCACATCAGTTCTGTTTGGTAGCACTGAGCATGTCCGCCGTGATGTCTCGACGGGACGCTCTATAAATTGGAGGTGCTTGCGGCTGTTTGTGTTTCATTTGATGCTGATAATACTAATGCTCCTTTCCATTTGTCTCAATGATCACAAATGCAGTTCAGCCGTGATTTGCTAAGAGCTATTTATTTTGATATCTTCCTGATTCTTTTGTTTTGATTTCTTGCTTCTGCCGGTGAGGGTATTGGCAGTAACAGTATCCAGGTGTAGCTTGACTCCGGTAATGTCGACGTCCTTTAAACGAGCAAGCCTCGTACCGATTCTGCAGCTGATTTCACTCGTGTTCTGCCGCTGTCCTGCAAAAAAAAAAATGTGTGGCTTTGATGGTTTTGATCTGATGGTACATTTCTTCTCATTGGTACCCACTCACGTGCTGTTCGGATGCGTGCCGTATTCTAGGGGCGGATTGAGTAGCTATGCATGGCTTTGCTCTCGCTGCTCTTCCGCAATTTTCTTCACAGCATCGGGCCTCTGCTCTTGTTCTCCAAAAAGAAAATGGTGTTAATAGAAATGAAAAATCTAAACACGAACAATCATAAACAGTATTCAGCAACGCTACATCGTAAAAGAAAATGACGCTTTGCTTTCTGTCGGTTAGAGCCAGGCTTTGTTCGCAAAAAGCTGCTGCCACCGCGAAAGCGGGGAGGGATCCTTGCACACTCAATGAAATGCAATCTTAGTTCTATGTGGTGATCTTCAAGGCAAGGTTGAAAGTCTACAACTAGATTAAAAGTGGCAATCATGAAAACCAGGGCATCACTTCACCGCAGCCAAACAGTGGCCGATTTCATGTGTGTCGTGACGTGTGATGGCACTTTCTTATTGGTGAAAGCAATCTGATTCATGACGACATTTCTTCAGCACTGAGTCTGAGGCAAAAGAATTTGAGTAGGAGATGCGCGGTCTACTCTTTATCTCCACTAATAACTTCTCTTCTCACACCCTACCAAATCTGGACACGTTCTTTATTGCTCTGCTCATTCCACCTAAACTTCATACTTATCGTTAGCGTACTTTTAAGGTCTCTAACTGAATGTGCATATTGGACGCCCAAGGAGGAGATTTAGATCAGAAAAAATCTATACACTCATGTTTCACTTACTACCTCGTAGAAAAAGTGGATCATGAACGTCAAGCTCACTGTCGGCTCCAATGAGGCGGTAAGCTACAATGACACTTCATAATCTGCTAACAAAGCTCAAGATTTTGCATTTGTTGGTTCAAGTGAACGGGTTGTGGTGGCTACATGAGAAGGTATTAGCATATTATTTAGTATATCATACTCGAATAAGACTTTAAACAAGCACCCACAAAGGGTTAAAATGTTTAAAATGCCCAACATTGCAATTTGAAATATTTTCCTTTATCTCATACATCAGTGAATTTTAAAGACGATTGAGTGCCGGTATTGCAATGACATAAACCAGCCTTCAAAAAGACTGAAATCTCGACAATTCTGAAATCTGACTATTCAAAATCCTAGAATTTTGTTTCACAGTTATGCATCAACACATGTTGACTGCAGTGGTTCCTTCAAGGAAAAAAAAAATGGTATAGACTAGTTATGCCATGACCACACCTATTAGGAAAAATGAAAAGTGTGATGAAGACAGTCATGTACAAGCAGGGCTTGACTTCAAGATATCTGCGGGTCGTGTATTTGAGAACCAGGGAACAGAGCACAGCCGATGGCGAAAATGTATGACCAGAGAGCGACAGTTCGTTTTGTAATGAGCGTTCGCCATGTCATATGTGAAATATATAGAACCCATTTTTCTTTTTTCACAACCATTGTTCACGATTAAAATTTGCACTGGTGTGCATGCTAATTTGTGACAACAAGGTTTGACAGAACGAATATTTGAATGCATCATTACAATTGACAAAAATGTAGGCATAGCATGCAGATTTGATGAATGCAAAAAATAATTTGGAACAATACTTTTTATGGTAAAATAATAAGAACCCTTTACAAGTCGACTTTGTCGTTTTTTTTTATGTGGTTGGATGTAATTTGCAAACTTCGTATATTTCGTAGAAACTAGACAAGTGACTGGCAACATCCATTTCTTCTTTCGCATTTTTTCTATCTAACGTTGTGGACTTCTGGTGGGCCGTACGATGCATGGATGTGCAAGACGGCTTTAGTTCACTGTATTGGACAATCAATCAAGCGATTGGTCATACGCTTGCCCAAAACAGACAAATGGCTTTTTACATGTGAAGCAGCTTATGGCAGGGGCCTCGTCCCTCGCTTCTTCCCACTGCATCCACACCTTCACTGCGCATGTGCATCCCCTCCCTCTTTCTTTCTCCTTCCCTGCGGACCCCCTGTCTCTCCCAGTCAGCGCTGAAAGAAGGGTTGAAGGTAACACTGACTGACGGTGCCCAGACAATGGTTATCAAAGCGTTTGAATTCGTTCATCATGTTCGTGTACATGTTGTCGCTCTTGTGGTGGAAGCGATGGTCACCAGCAGTGGTAGTGAGGTGGATGTTTTGAATGTTGTTGCGCCTGCTTAAGGCGACATGAACGAGTGTCTGTGCTTGTCGCTCACCATCTCCCCGATGCTTGGCATCCACACATAGTTCTCTTTAGCAGGAGATAATGTAATTTTTGCACTATAATAATAGTAGTAATAATAATAATATTAATCACTGTATTTACCATCACGAAGGGAGCAAAAATATATTTGCCATGGGCACGGTCCTATCTAGTTACGCGGCTGCTGTATTTGTAATTGATGGCTCATTGGAACACTCCTCTTTTATAATTTCTCACAAATACTCCTGGTGAATCTTTAATTATTTAAGAGCTTCAAGCATCATTTTTATTTTATGTCACTTAGTTATCTGAACTTCCATGTCACGCGCAGAAGCCATAACATCTGCTATTGATGATGTTTCTACTTGTGTAAAATATAACTCATTTTCAGTCTGGAAGGGCTTGTTACTGCCTTACATTAATAATAACACCCATTTACTCTTACTTAAATGCATGCCTAACCAGTTGAATGGCTTGTTGGTTAATTATAAGGGAGGATACAGTATAGAAAATCAATGCATATAAGGAGAGGTACGCAAAGTAGGCACAGTGTAAACGGCAGCCTCCTACAAGTGCTGTTAAAGAGCATTTGCAGAGAGAGTGCTCACAAAACTCTCACATGGGTGAACCACTAGATTAAAGAAAGTTTTAAACCCCCATTACCAATTTACTTTAACTCTTTTGGGGAATATTTTTGTAAGTGTTGTATGTCGGGTGTATTTATAGAATACAATCTTCTAAATATGGCTGGCTTTTCATGCAAGCAAGTTTTGTGACAGAATTCATAATGTACAAAATACTTTCTTTTATTAATTGTTTCTGCAGGTGGCTGAGTGAGTGACAGCTACACATGTGGCGCTTAACAGGATGCCCCACGAGTCTGACGCAGCACTTAAGTACTAGGTATTTTTTTTAATAAAAGCTTCTGTTTTCCATGCACTCCACCCATCCTTTCTTTCATTCAGAGCGCGGGTCTCATTCTCGCAGACTTGATGCCTCCAGGTAGTATGTGAGGTATTATTGGTCAACTGCCAGCTCGTAGTAAGATCTTGTGCTATGTCACGGCAACAGGCAAAAAGAAAAGGGCTGTGACTATACTGACGGGGTCCATCAGCGCAGTACTATCTTGACTACGGTGACAGAGCTCATTAGTTCAGTACTATCGTTAAAGAGAGGGGGCCAGTCATAATGGCAATGCAGCTGTAAGGACTGGCTCTGTTACTGTGAAGCAATGACTACGGTGAGCGGGCCTGTCACTGTAGTGTGAGGATAAAAATCAGGGGCCGTTGCCATAAGATTGTAGTCGTTTCAGACGCCACCATCTAACTCTTCTGGTGGTGTAGGGGGTTGCTGCGCAGTTGGAAAGCGGTCGGGCCGAAGGTCATCAACTCGAATCCCATTTTGTTATTTTTACTTTTTTTAGGGAATGCTTGAAAAATCATATTACTGCTCTCAAGGAGTGGTAATTTTTGCTTTTGTACAAAAAAATAATGTCGCTGTTTGAGGCAGTGGTTAGACAGCCCTACCACATTGATTTTTCTAAGCGCAGTGGGTACGTTACTGGTGTACTGCAACATGATACATTGTTGAAGTGCCACTTCAGTTCGAATCGTGCTAACCGAGTGAACTTTTCTCTTTCTTTTATGCTTTCAATACTTTTTTGAGGAATGTTGCCTATTTTAAAAAAATAATCGCGTAGGGCAACATTCTACAATGGAGTGATGGGAGCAGCCGCTGGCCAACAAGAACCTAGACGATCAGCTGAGTCGATGGTGGTGGCTTTAATAATGATGGTTTTGACCTCCATAATTAAAAGCATATGCACAGACTTTACCTCATTGAGACAAGTGATATGGCTATAATGATATAATTGTGAGGTGGCATGTTAAAACAACTCTGCCTATAGTGACAGGCCGAATATAGTGCTGCTCTTTCTGCTCTTCCAGAAGTGATTGGAGAATTTTTTTTTTACTGCTGTGTAAGGTGGGTGCATCTGAGCTCCTTATGGCTATCTTTCCTCAGCATAGGATACATCAGCGCTGCTGGATGCATGTTCATTCTTTCATATTTTCTTCTTTGATCGACTCCACCACACCTTGTAATTTACCCAAGCCCGCAGTCATACCTCCCTGAACTTGGATGGATGGATGGAAACAACCTTATTGAAAATCCCACGATGTTTACAACCTGTTTTTCGTGTTAAAATTGGGATTCCTTAATCAACGGGAATTGGGTAAGCGTGTGCATTAAAACCTGGAAGTTTTGGTATTGTGCCCACTGTTTACTGTATGATTATGTGAGGCTTGGGTTGTGCCTGTCGTACATATTGTTGCAGCAGTGGTTGCTTCTTAGTGAAGCCCCGACAGTTCTACTGTCACCACAAGCTCGTTAGTGGAGTTGGCCAATGTGGTATTCAGGATATGTGCTATCTGAGATAGGGCTATTGTGAATGACGGTAGGGCCCACAGGAGGCATCATTGATTGCCCTTGGCGAAGGCCTATGCGAGTCTTGAATTTGTCAATGTGAAATTCTACCCTGCCTGTACAGGCAGTGAGGTTGTTGACCGCAACGCCGATGTTGCGAATCACCTATTGAATGTCAGTGAGCAGTTTTCTCATTTCTTCTTCTTCATTCCACCATTCAATAATTGTGGCCTGTTTTATGCATCTATCTCTTACTGTAGCTTCAAGATTGTCGTGCCATTCAGATTCGGAGCTGGTTGCCACTGGTTTTTTTGTCACGACCTGTCTTACAACCTGTTGGTGTCTGCACAGTGACTGTTAGTTTGGGTGGCCAGAATTTTATCGCTGATTTTGCTGTTCTCTTTCATTCAATTTATATGTAATTCTAGGACTCGATGTCCTGAATCTTTGTGGTGCCACTGTCGATTGCTGCACAAGAGATTATACTAGATTATGGAAAGCCCGCCCTCTACAGAAAGCACCCTTTGTGTGTCCATGGACACAGCTGTACAACTCTTGTCTGCCAAGTGTGTTCCTGTCATCAGTTTCCCTGCAACCGAGACGACATTTGATGCCACCGTAGAGCCCATTCACCTCAGCTGTATAAAGAAAAATGTTCTAATACCCTATTGTTGTACGTTGTCAGTTGCGCAAGGGCATACTGATTTGTGGGTGATCAACGGCTCCAATGAACCTTTGGTACTGCCAGAGGGTCTACAACTTCCTAAGATCCGTCAACGTCAGGTGTTCTCTATTGCCATCCTTGGAGAGAGCAGTGATTCTCCGGATAAGCCCGATTCCAATCATTTGCACGCCAAGGAAACCTCCATAATGGCAATGATTGACAAGTCTCTTAGCACCAACAAGCGTAATGACCTGGCGAGTATTCTGCACAAACATGCTGGTCTTTTCAATTTCGCACAGCTACAGGCTCCACTGTCATTCCCTGCTTTTCATGTAAAGCACTGCATAGATACGGCATGCCATAGACCTCTACGACAAAAGCCATACCTGGTATCCCCTTCGAAACGCGCACTGTTAAATGAACAGGTTGGCGAGATGCTAAAGAAGAATGTAATTCAGGAATCATGCGGTCCGTGGGCCGCTCACGTAATATTGGTAAAGAAGAAAAATGGAACATGGTGATTTTGTGTTGACTACCGCCGTCTCAGCGTTATCACAAAGAAGGACGTGTACCCACTACCACGTATTGATGATGCTATAGACTGTCTTTCATCAGCCTCCTACTTTTCGTCTGTTGATTTGAGGTCGGGGTATTGGCAGATTCCAATGCACGAGGAAGATAAAGCGAAAACGGCAATTGTTACACCAGATGGTCTTTTTGAATTCAATGTGATGCCCTTTGGACTATGCAATGCGCCTGCAACTTTCGAGCACTTCATGGACAACATTCTGCATGGTTTGAAGTTGGAAGTATGCATGTGTTATCTGGAGGAAGTTGGGATTTTTGGGCGCACTTTCTGTGAGCACAACACACGCCTCGACCTCATGCTGAACTGCCTAAGCAAAGCACGCTTGGTGCTCAGCTCAAAGAAATGTCATTTTGGAGAGCGCCAAACACTCGTCCTTGGACACTTGGTGAACAAAAAAGGCATACGGCCGAATGCCGTGAAAACGGCTGCAGTGTGGATGTTCAAGCAACTTCACTCAGCGAAAGAACTACGCAGCTTTTTGGGCCTCTGCTCATTCTTCTGTCAATTCATCCTTGGATTTGCCAATATCGCGCACCCACTCACGTGCCTGCTTCAGAAAGGCATGCCATTTGACTGGACTCCGGAATGTATGTCCGCTTTTTCTGAGTTGAAATTCCTTTTGACATCCCATCCGATTCTTTGACACTTCGATTCTCTGGCTCCCACAGAACTTCACACAGACGCTAGCGGTATCGCTGTAGGCGCCGTGTTGGTTCAACGCTTGGATACCAAAGAACATGTCGTTGCGTATGCAAGTCGCTCGCTAACCAAGTCCGAGCGTAAGTCCTACCTGTACGGACGCCCCTTTACCATCATGACAGATCATCATTCGCTCTGCTGGTTGGTCAATCTTCGTGACCCATTTGGTCGACAAGCGTGCTGGGCACTCTGTCTGCAGGAATACGACTTTACAGTTTCCTATAAAAGTGGTCGTCGTCACGCTGATGCAGATTGTCTTTTGCGACTACCGCTTCCATCGACGGACTGCGACGCGGGCAACTTCAACACCTATATCGCGCCATGGGACCTGCCATTTCCTGATACCAACACCTTTAAGATTGAGCATCAAAGGGACGACACCATACAGGAGCTCCTTCCTATCGAGTCAAGACCATCGGTGACTCGCTTCTGCATGCGCGACGGGCTTGTGTACAAAAAAAACTACCCTATACTACGACCGGCTTACGATATCTTCTTGTGGTTCCGAAGAGCCTTCGAATTTTCGTCTTGCAGGCATTGCATGATGACCAAACTCCCGGCCATCTAGCCACAGCAAAACCTCTTTGCCGGCTTGAAGAAAGATTTTACTGGCCGAAAATGCGCCAGACGACGGAACAGTACGTCTCTAGCTGCAACGAGTGCCAACGCCGCAAGCGCCCTACCAGTGCTCCTCCAGGGCGACTACATCCTATTCCAGCCCCTAGAACTCCATTCGAGCAAGTTGGGATTGACTTTCTAGGTCTCTTTTTGAGGTCTTCTAATGGCAATCGCTCGATGGTCGTATGTACCGATCACTTAACACGGTACTGCGAGACAGCTGCTATACCATCGGCTACTGCAGCTGACATGTGTTTATTCATGCTGGGTTTTGTGGTTCTACGACATAGACCTCCTAAAATTGTTATCAGTGATCGTGGGCGACAATTCTTTCCGCTCTCTACGCCATATCATTCCCAAATGGCCTGAAGGAACGAACTGACAGGACTCTCACGAACATGCTTTCTATGTATGTCATAGCAGATCACAAGAACTGGGATGGCGTGGTACCTTTCATCACTTACGCATTTAACACCGCACAGCATGAGACTACCAGCTACAGTCTGTTTTTCCTTCTGTATGCTCGGCCACCTCGTCATACTCTAGATACCATCTTCCCGTTCATAGACCACCACGATTCCGGTATATCCGAGATCGTCTGCCGTGCACAAGAAGCCCGACGTCTTGCTTACCTGCGCACCCTCACTTCGTAAGATCGCTCGAAGACACGTTTCGACCGTCAACGTCGACACGTGACGTATAATTGCGGAGACCACGTGTTGCTGTGGACGCCAAATAGGAAACGTGGGTTGTGTGAAAAATTGCTGGCACACTATTCGGGACCTTATGTTGTTCTGGACTCATAAGCGATGTAACTTACTGCGTAGCACGTCTTCATTCAAATGGCCGACGATCTGCAAAGACTGAATAGCCGCAGCAACAGCAGCCACAGCAGCAGCTGCCGCCTCTGGTACTCCTGTCTCCACGAGACCCCGGAACCTTCTCGGGCACAGACAAGGACAAGGTGATTGTCGAAGATTGGGTCGCATTGTACGAGCGCGTGAGCGAATACTATAGATGGGACCCCACTTCGATGCTGGCCAACGTTGTATTTTACTTGCGGGATACGGCACTCACCTGATATGAAACGCATAAGTCGGAGTTGACCAGCTAGGACATTTGCAAAATGAAGCTTGTTGAGTTGTTCAACAGGCCATTTGTGCGACAGCAGGCCGCAAGAAAAGACCTGGAAGGCCGCGTGCAGACATCGACGGAATCGTATGTATCTTATATACAGGACGTATTGGGCCTCTGTCGAAAGGTGGACGAGAACATGAGCGAAACTGACAAAATTGCCCACATAATAAAAGTAATTGCCGACGATGCCTTTAACCTGTTGATCATTAAAGATTGCGCCACCGTCGATGCGGTGATAAAGGAATGTCAGCGCTTCGAGCACGCCAAGAACCGTCGTATAACCCACCAGTTTGCAAGCTTGCCCAATTCTGCAGCCACTTCGACCTGCGAAGAGTGCCCCAGGTTCACGCAAGCTACATCATCCAAAAATGTCACCCGCATCGTTCGCCGCGAAATCGAAGCAATGGCTCCTGCAGCCATCGCTTCCAACGGCCCTCAATTAGCGCACCCACTATTTCCCTCATCCAAACTGTCGTTCGCCAAGAAATAGCAAATATCGGCATCGCACCTGTTTGTGCTGTTCGCACTACCGAGAGTTCGGCTTCGCTTAACCAGATCCCGGTGTACCCTTCACGCTACTCTTCCCGCTATTGGAACTTTGCTGAATAGAGGACGCCGGATGATCGATCGACCTGCTTTCACTGCTCTCTCGCCGAACACATTGCGCGCTACTGTTGCAATCGTTGGACGTGCAATTCATCCGGAAACACTGGGACATGGCGCCGCTTTGAAGAAAACTCTCGTCGGTTTTCTACTCTGTACGATCCCCAGCCTACTGCTACTAACGTTCAGGGCCGAAGATTCAGCCGGTCACCATCTTTCCTAGGCCGCCGATCTCTCTCACCGATGATTCCTCGATCCAGGTTCCTTGCGCGACCTGGGCCCTCAATCTCGGGAAACTAGACCATGCAGCTCCCAAAGGTGGCGCTGCAATAACGACCTGGTCTGCAAATCCTCTGTTGACGATTCCTACACGCCGCAATAATTTGGACCTTTTGGTGGATGACGTAATCGTTACAGCCCTCATAGACACTGGCAGGCAAACAAATTTCAGTCATGAGCGCTGCTCTCTGTATGAAACTGCGAAGAGTGATCACACCTCCTCTTAAGTGTGCAGTAATGCTTGCCGATGGGAGCACATCTACCGTTCTCGGCATGTGCACCTCTCGCGTGTGTATTGCTGGCCGTCAGACCATCGTATTGTTCACCGTGCTTGAGCAGTGCCCACATGACGTTATTCTCGGTCTCGACTTTCTCTTTGCACACTCCGCTCTTATCGACTGCTCGATGGGCCTTCTTCAGTTGGAACTGCTTTTTGACGCGGCTATTGCCCGTGATGCTCAAAGTCGCCTTTGCGCCACCGAGTTCCTGCATCTTCCGCAGCAAGCCAAGATTAACGTGCAGCTCGTGTGTGATCTGCCTGTGCGCGATGGTGAATATGTCGTTTCACCCATTATCGAAGTTGTGCTAAAGTATTCCATTGCTGTCCCGCACACCGCCGTGAGAGTACGCCACCACCAGACCTATTTGTCTCTTTCTCCGTGCACGTGCTGCCTGCTGGTATTAAAGTAGGCGTCGTGTCGTCATTGAAAGAGTGTGATATCTCTGAATTGTCAGCTGAGCAACCTATTCCTCACGTCAACTTGCTCACTGCGCCTAACCTCTCAAGCATTGACATTGCCAAAATGATAGCGCCAGATCTTTTGCCCTCTGAAGCACAAGACCTCCACCGTCTCTTGACATCTTATGCGGACATTTTTGATCTAGACAACCCCCCTTTAGGCCAGACATCAGCTGTGGCCCATCACATCAACACTGGCGATGCCAACCCAATACATCGCCGCTCTTACCGTGTCTCCGCTGCCGAACGTTCTGTCATCCAGAAAGAGGTCGAGAAAATGCTCGCCAAAGGCGTCGTCGAACAGTCATCTAGTCCGTGGGCAACCCCGGTCGTGCTTGTCAAGAAGAAGGACAACACATGGCGGTTTTGCATCGATTATAGACATCTCAACAAGGTCACTAAAAAAGACGTTTACCCCTTATCAAGAATAGATAACACCCTTGACTGCCTTCATGGCGCAAAGTTTTTTTTGTCCATTGACCTTCGATCCGGTTATTGGCAGATCGCTATTGACCCACGAGACCGAGAAAAAACAGCATTTGTAACCCCCGATAGGTTATATCAATTTAAAGTAATGCCGTTTGGGCTTTGCAATGCGCCGGCCACCTTTGAGCGCATGATGGATTCCCTTCTGCGCGGCTTCAAATGGTCTACTTGCTTGTGCTACTTGGATGATATAATTCTTTTTTTACCGACGTTCGCAAGCCATCTTGAGCGACTGTCCAGTATTTTTCAAGTATTCCGCAACGCTGGTCTCCAGCTAAACTCCTCCGAATGCCGTTTCGGCCATCGCCAAATAACTGTACTTGGTCACCTCGTTAGGGCATGTGGGGTACAGCCCGACCCAAACAAAATTCGCGCAGTGACTCAATTTCCCGTACCCTCTTCTGCTAAGGATGTCCGGAGCTTCCTTGGTTTGTGCTCATATTTCCGCCGCTTCATCCGGAATTTCGCTGATCTTGCGCGGCCTCTCACCGACCTTCTTAAAAAAGACGTCCCATTTACTTGTAATTCACCTCAAAGTGCTGCATTTTCGGCGCTCATTGCAGCCCTCACGACTACGCCAATATTAGCACACTTCGATCAGAACGCACCAACAGAAGTTCGTACTGACGCGAGTGGCCACGGAATTGGTGCTGTTTTAGCTCAGCGTCAGCATGGACGTGACTGCGTCATCGCCTACGCCAGCCGCCTTGTGTCCCCTGCCGAGAAGAACTATTCCATCACCGAAAAAGAGCGTCTTGCTCTTGTTTGAGCTGCCACTAAATTTCGCCCGTACCTGTTCGGCCGCAGTTTTACTGTTTTAACCGATCATCATGCGCTCTGCTGGCTTTTGTCACTCAAAGATCCCACGGGACGTCTCGGTCGTTGGTCTCTCGGCCTCCAAGAATACACCTTCTCGGTTGTGTATAAATACGGTCACCTCCATCAAGACGCCGACTGCCTGTCACGGTATCCAGTGGATCCGCCAGACGCCACAGACAGAGCTACTGAGGCTTGCGTCCCATCAATATCAGACTTTCTTGATATCGCTTCTGAGCAACCCCCGCGACCCGGATTTACTTCCCATCATAGAAGGCCTGAGTTCCGCTACTCCACCCACTTCTCTGAACTTGTATTTCATGAAGGGGTTCTCTACCGCCACAACATGCGCCCTAATGGTCCTGATCGCCTTCTCGTCGTGCCTTCCAATTGCGTGTAGATGTTCTCCAACAGCTTCACAATGAACCTGCCGCTGGTCACCTGGAAGTCACCCGCACTTATGATCGCGTCCAGTGCCGTTTTTTCTGGCTGCGTCTATATCGCTCTGTGCAAAAGTATGTCGCCAGCTGCGACCTTTGTCAACGTCGAAAACGACCAACATTGCTTCCAGCTGGCCTCCTTCACCTTATTGAGATCCCTGCTGAACCATTCTACCAGGTAGGGCTCGACCTTCTCAGGCCATTTCCCACTTCTCCATTCGGAAACAAATGGGTTGCCGTGGCGACCGACTTCACGACACGTTACACGATCACCCGCACTGTCCCAACCAGCTGCGCTACCAATGTCACCGACTTTCTACTGCAGGACATCATTTTGCATCATGGAGCTCCTCGACAGCTCGTTACTGACCAAGGCCGATACTTTTTATCTCGCGTTGTCCAGGATGTTGTACGTTCCTGTTCCACGAACCACACATTCACAACGGCATACCATCCACAATCTAATGGACTTACAGAGCGCCTGAATCGCACTATCACCGACATGTTGTCGATGTATGTTTCTCCAGACCACCGCGACTGGGACGCAACGTTACCCTACGTCACCTTTGCATACAACTTTTCCAGACATGACACCGCAGGCTATTCCCCGTTCTACGTTCTTTGTGGACGTTCTTTATGGGATACACTCCTTCCTGCTGGTTCAAGCTCCCCTGTCACATACGTCTGCGATGCCATACAACAATATTGCCCGAGAACGACTCTTACTTTTTCAAGCCCCTCATAAAGATCGGTACGATCGTCACCACCGTGAAGTTTCATATGCACCCAGTTCTCTAGTACTCTTGTGGACCCCATGCCGTCACATCGTCCTCTCAGCAAAGCTCTTATTTCGGTATGACGGACCATACAAAGTCCTACGCAAGGTCACTAACCTCACCTAGGAGATACAGCAAATCGTCGATGAAGAGCTCTCAACACCACCACCATCTACTCTTGTGCACGTCGTAAGACTGAAGCCTTATATGTCGCCCAACACTCCACTTTCGTGACAAGCGCCGGGTCGGGGCTTTTTTGCCCCGGGGTAGTGCCAGAAGGCAGTAGTGGGATTGGGGCATAAAGCGGTAGAGGATCTCTGCTTGGAAGAAAAGACTACGTAGTGGATAAAGACTGGTTCCAGCCCACCAGTGTGTCAGCCATTGCCATTGCAAGTAAACACCGTAAATGTCCGCAATTATACGTTTCCTTGTAAGAATATTGTAGTTTGATAAATTCACATGCCAGCAGGTATATATTACACCGTTAGTTTTGTGCTAACTGCACCATTTAACTCATGTGGCATTAAGCTATTGATCCAACCTTACTCATACAAATACTCATACTTAATAATACTCATATAGGTACTGATAAATGGAGCCAGTTTCAACTACATTAGAAATTTCCTCCATTTTTTTTTTTCAATTGGGAATGCTATTGATCTGTCGTGGAGAACACATTTGCTTGGGATCAGCCTATGATCACTTTACCTTCACCACAAGTAATGCTGGTGGACATAATCTTCACCTCTTGAAATATAATTAGCAGATGCTATTCTAGTTAACCAAGTGAGTTCTGGAAAAGTCTGCAATCTGCTTAGTGATACATGCATTTTAGTGTTTGCCAACACTTTGCTATGTAGTTTTTCAGTTCCAATATAGCATAGACACACAAAGGATGTTAAGGACTAATTAGGGAACATCGATTTTTTACTTACGATTCCGCCGCTTTGTCAGCCTTCTATGCATCTTCCATCAGTACCACTTGTACTTGTGAACCAGTCGTCTCTGGATTGAAATTCTTTCATATATATATCGTCTTTATATTAATCTCAGTTACAGACGCGTCTTCGGCCACACACAGTCATTCAATAATTCTGCTTTGCCTCACCTCATCGCACTTTGGCATAATCTTCTTGGTGAAATTGTTTCATTAAGAGACCCTGAGAAATTTCATGAGCGTTTGGAAGTTTGTACGTTCCCTTAATTTCTATATAAACATTTGTTTTTTTTTTCATTTTGTATTTTACTGCATTATATTGTAGCGTTTGTTCTTTTCTCTTTCATTGTACACATTTTCTTCATTTCATCTTTCGTGTAGTATTTTTTTATGCTTTATTTATTGTGATTTTTCTATAACCCCTTCTCCTATTCGATGCTTTTCCGGGCCAGTGGGGTACAATGCATAAATAAATAGCTAAATGAATATATAAATATATTCAGGATCAAGATTATAGAAATACTTATGAGCATTTGTTCGTAACACATGTAATATCTGTGAATCAAGCATACATTGTGTGAATGTGGCTTATATAGGTGGCTATCATAGTTGTAGTTAACCTGTAGAAAAATACCTGGAATGCATAAATACATAGTGTGCTTCTTAAAATAGCAGAGACTGAATAGGGGCACAAAGGTACCTCACATGAGCGAAGCTTGTGCAGTAAAAAAAAAACAGACACATCCTGGAAAGTGCACTTCTTCTCAGTTGGTCCTATTTGGTGTGACTCATTATCCAAAGGCTCTTTACCGAAGTTTTTTTTACCCAGTTTGCATGACAACACAGCTGGATGATCTCCACTTGTAATAGATTTTTATGCATAAACTGTGTTCTAAATTACAGGTAATACATGTTTAAATTCAATGTTCCCAATTAGTGCCTGTGCATGTGATGACCACCTTATCACTGTACCTGACTGAGAAAAAAATGCAAAAACTTTTGCATACCGATCTTTCACATTCTTATGGTTCCGAGTTTTTAGCAATCATGGTTACAACGGCAGCTACAGAAGCGATGAGAGAAAGGGCAGCAGTGAAGAACAAAATGCTTCAAATTTCAGAACGCCAGGAACTAGAAGTTCAATGAAGTGGAAGATGAAAACATAAAAACTTTATAATAATTTAGAATTGCAAGATATGCCTTGTTCAGTGGGTACAACTAATTGCTTTTGGTACCTTGACTGTACTCGACCAGAATGTTCTAGTGACAGGCAGATAGATGGGTGAAAGTGCACCTGCTTGATGTAATTGCAAGGTGCAACAAGGTCATGGTCATGGTCTATATAATTGGCCAATTTGTGCATTATTACCACAATTTATTACACAGATGAAAGTGGACTGTCTACATACATTCGCAAAGATTTTGGGTATGGTATATTGTAGTGGCAGGATGAAAGGAAGCATGCAGTGATCTCAAAAACTCAGACATGACCTGGACATGGCGAAGTGAGCAAAACAGCAATGCTGACCATGTCTGTTCCCTTTGCTATCCAGGCAATCCTGCTTGGTAGCGCTTTCTTCCAGTCTGTCTGTCATCAGAAGTCCATATTCCTGCCCTCGCCTGCCTCGTCATCGACTACCACACCACCGCGCATGCCTGAACCCAGGCACGTGCTTTATAGTCTCCTGCCCGTCGACTGCTCCATGGCGCTTTTGCCTATGACGTCAGCCTCAGCGTGGGCTATAAAGCCTGGCCTACAATGCTTTCACTTCAGTGGGCATGGCAAAGTGAGCAAAACAGCAATGCTGACCATGTCTGTTCCCTTTGATATCCAGGTTAGTAGCAAACACAGCTGCGTACATTCTATTAATAGGTTTTCGATTGTTGTGCCATGTCCACATAAGTGCATCTGTATTGTGTATGATTGTTTCCATGCTTGCAAACTTATGCTTTGTGGAGATGTAGAGTTGAATCCAAGTCCTCAAATAGAAGAGATACTTACTGAAATCCTGGCGCAGCAAGGTGAAATTTTGAAAAGCCTAATCGATTTGAACAGCGAACAGGCTGTCCAGAAATCCTCTTTTGCGGTTATGGCTGAAAAAATTTCTCTGAGAGAAAAAATGGTCACCGAAACAAAAGACTCAACAAGCAAGATCAATCTCTTCGATTCAAACTTTCAAGAAATAAGGACTTCCGTAGTAGGAACATCAGAAAAGATCGTTGATATAGAAGACTGCAGCCGCCGTTCAAACTTAGTCATAAACGGTGTTGTAGAAAAAGTGGAGGAAACGAAAGTTCACCTAAAAAATGAGGTCGTTAAGGAACTATTTGGCAAAAAGCTTGGCGTTGAGTGCAAGCCGATTGGACGTATACACAGACTTGGAAGGAAAACTGGAAATCATCCCATAATTCTGTACCTACAGGATTACAATGAAAAACAAGAAGTACTAATGAATGCCAAGAAGCTCAAAGGCACTGAAATTTTTATCCACAAGGATTACTCATGCTGCACGCTCTGCAGGCGTAAACTGCTATGGGACAGTGCTAAAAACTATAAGGCTAACGGCAAGAAACCCTATCTTTTGCATGATAAGCTCCGTATCGATGACGACACGTTCATGTGGGATGACGGCAGCAATCGTCGAGTAAAAGATCCAACCATTACCCGTCCAAGTTTATCACCGGCACTTAAGCCCCCGGAAAACACCTGACAAATCCCGCCTCTATATAATCAAACCTTGCGTCTTGTTAATATCAACGCACGAAGCATTATCAACAATGTTGCTGAACTAGTGAGCACATTGTTAGCATACTCTCCTCACATCACGGTCTTGACTAAAACTTGGCTGCACGAAGGTGTCAGTGATGCTGAAATTGTTCCTGTCATGTTTAAAGTGTATAGAAGGGACAGACTATCGCGTGGCGGAGGTGTCGCCGTTATTTTGAGCTCTCATGTGATGGTTACACCTTTGAACCAAATAGATGGCCATGAAAGCTTATGTTTTTAACTAAACATGTTTGGAAATTCTATTATTTTAGTAGCGGCCTACTGCTCTCCGGCTTCAGGTGATGATTTCTTGTCTAAAATTTATGATTTCTGTGTTGAATATTCTGGAAGCCACCTAATACTAACAGGGGATTTGAATTTACCCAATAATAATTGGTCCAAACTATGTTCTTCATCCTCAAGTGACCACATTGTTTTTTTATTTAATGCTGGCATGCGATCTCGAACAAGCTGTGAATGGGCCGACAAGGGTGCAGGATGATACATCGTCTATATTAGATCTTGTGTTTCATGACGAATTCTTTTCTGATGTACATGTATCTGTTCATTATGGTCTGCCTGATCACACTCCGTCTTGGTAATCGATCTGACAATATGCATGAGAAACAAAGTGCTCAAATATTTTTTTAGAGCCCATGATGAGACAGTTCTAGATTACCTCGATGTAGCCTTTGATCGCTTTTCTGGTGATGTAAACTATCTGTGGAATACCTTGCGATCACTTTGTAGCTATTGCCTTGACAGTTTTATTCCTAACAAAACTAAAAAACCAACATCCCAAAAATCTATGGATAACTGGAGAAATCATTCAAATTGCATGGAAAGTAAAGCGTATGAGAAAGCATAACTCAAAAGAATTGCCTATTCAGAAATTAAAAAGAACGCTTTCAGAAAGAATACGGTCCAGCAAACATGTATTTTATTCTGTTAAATTGCCCCAATTCCTTAAGATTGATCCAGCCATGTTGTGGCGCCACATAAAAGTTAAACAACAGAAAACTGCAGATTGCACTGTCCTTGGAGATCAAATTATTCAAGATAAGAAACAAATGGCCACAGAATATAACCGTTACTTTCACTTTGTTTTTTTCAATCCATGCTCGTTTATAGTACCATTGGCAGTAATTCTGTAGAAATTGATCCTGACTTCATAATGTTTGAAAGTATCTTTTCCATATTTCTGAACCTTAAAACAAAATCTTCTTGTGGTCCGTACAACCTGCCAAATACTTTTTTACGTCGTTACGCTGAATCACTTTCCCGCTTCCTTGTAGTAATCTTTCATTTATTGATATCTCAAGGCATTGTTTCCTTAGACTGGCGCATCGCTCGAATAATTCCGGTACTTTAAAAAGAAAATAACACTTTTTTGTCTAACTACAGACCAATACTACTTACTAGCACTTGTTGTAAACTTCTAGAGCACATAGTTTCTAACTATATGATTACTTTTCTAATTGAGTGCAATGTACTATCACCATTCCAGTACGGTTTCCATAAAGGTCTATCCACGACAACCCAATTAGTTTCCTGTATACATTCTTTCTCCTCAGTCCTAGATAAATCCAGCCAAACGGACGTCATCTTTTTTGACTTCAGCAAGGCATTTGATAAAATGCCTCACTCCAAATTAATTCACAAACTTAACTTGTTTGCGGTTACCGCGACCATTGGTAAACAGGTAACATCGTATCTGTCTTCTCCCACTCAGTTTGTTCATATAAACGGTACCTACTCCAATCCTCTTCCCATTAACTCCGGAGTTCCCCAAAGTGTTCATGCACTTAATACCTGTTGTGAGTGCTGGGACATGTACATAAATCCAGAGAAAGCTGTATCTATGCACATTTCTAACAGAAAACAACCACTAATTTACTCGTACAGTATTAAAGGAACTCCAATTTTACTTACACAAAGTTATACATATCTTGGCGTCACAATCACCAACAACTTAACTTGGTCCTGCCACATTGAAAAGATTTGCTCTTCTGCCAGTAGAAAATAAGGGTTACCAAGGCACACCCTCAAAAGCTCTCCCCCTAAAACTAAACTCCTTGCTTTTAACACAATAGTCCAACCTTGTTTAGAGTACGCATCTCAAGTCTGGGATCCACACACTAAAAAAGATAATAATAATCTTGAGAAAGTCCAAAAATTAGCTGTTCCGTTTATTTCAACCGCTTCCACCGGTCTGACTCCCCCGACAGAACTAATAATAACAATATTTCAAATTTAGAATTTCGAAGAAAACTAGCTAGACTTATAATTCTTTTTCACCTATCTAAGAAAAACACTATCATAGACCTTTCGCACGTCCTCACTTCGTTATCTTCACGTCCTATTAGAGGATATCATTCTTACAAATCCACACCTGCCTTTGCGCGCACTAGCAACTTCAAGTATTCTTTTTCCCTTGCATTATAACAAGCTTGAACGAGCTGCCACACCATATTTTTGAGTCTGCAAATGTACTAAAATCTCTAGAAAATTACTTTGAAGTGTGAGTTTTGTAACCCGCAAATATATTGTACACCTGTCTGATTTAATTTTTCTGTCGTTGTCGTTGCTGTTTTCTTTGTTTTTTCTTCTTTTTCCACAACTGTACATCTATTAATTGGTCATATCATGATTGTACCACCTCCCCCTCCTGCTTGGGCCATTTTTTATGGCCTGCAGTACTTTATAAATAAAAAAAAAATAACTCATATTAGGAACTGAACTCTGCGACATCCTTACAACAAGGAAGTGAAGAAAAAAACAAAAAGCAAGAAAGGCCAGCTGGCTTACAGAGGCACACAATCAGTTTTGTTACCCCCCAAACAGTGCGAGATATGACTTCCCAAGAAAGTTCCCTGAACACCCAAAGCTTGGACAAAGTAAGAAATGCTGAAAACAGTGAGTGGTGACAAATTTGGAATGAATTCCTAAAAAGGGGTGATGAAAAGGCCTCCTGCCATCCCTACTTGCTTCATTAAAGGGCTCATAACCCTAACAGTAAATGAAATTTACCCAGTAAGTTCTGTTGTACGGGTGACTGGAAGACTTGCATCAAGCAACTAACATAGTACTTTTTTATACAGCAATTACCACTAAAATTACACTGGTGACTTGTAAAGTTCAAGTGCCTGCCGTCTTCTCTCTCTCCGAAATACAGCACAAACTATGCCTTTGGCCCATTAATTGACAGAGATATAACAAGTGCCTGCCGTCTTCTTTCTCTCCGAAATACAATACTAACTATGCCTTTGGCCCATTAATTGACAGAGATATAATATTTTTTCCAGAATGCAGCAGAATGTCGCAGGTATCATCTTGGCACAGTTTCTAGCAATTGGTTCTGGTATCGCATCTCTGGTGCTTGTGAAAATTCTTTGCTCATGATAGTGTGTTCTCTCTTTCAATATTTGGTACTCGTGTCCTTGGTATTTGTCAAGAATAGTCCGAGTTGTGACCAGAAGCTAAGAAATACTCATTAGGATGAGCTTTCAATTAGTTACAACTGGGCAACCTGTAGGCAACTGGTTCCAGCTGAGCATTATTCTATAATATAGTTCAACTAGTTCTACCTAGAACCATCTAGAACCAGTTACAGTTTTTTCACCAGGGCGTTTTTTTTTATATCTTGACAGTAAAATATTTTATAGCATTATCAATGAGTCTGTAATGAGAAAAAAAAAAGCGAGACCGGTAATTCAGGGTTACTGGTATTGCCAGTGGAATAGAATGGCCTGGCCAGTTAAACTAATATGTCAAACCATTCGGATTATGTCTCTTCTATGAATCGTGTACAGAACCACTAAGGAAATAACAAAGTTGTTTAGACCAAGTACATTAACAGCTACAGAAAATCAAATGAGCCTTTCTTTTATCACAAAATCCATCCGGGTAACTTGAACCTGAGGAAGCTTTCACCTTGCTTGTTCATTAAAGATCTCCCTATGCCTAGGAACCACCTAGGAACATTTTATTTCTCGGCGAGCTTGTTGCTGTCTTTTTGGGGTTGGCGCGCGAGGTTTGTTGATGTTGTTGGCGAATGGTGCGGTGCGTACGTGATCTGCCGACGAGATGTGTAGCTTTGCATGCCTTCACTTAACGTCCATGTTTGTTTTTACTCTTGTGTACCACTCCGAGAGCTTCCAAAGACGGCACCAGATGCGTTTTTTTGCCATGGAGTATCAGTGTTCAGCAAATTGGCATGAACGAAAGAAATTCGCTTATCCTCGTGTCACACGAGCAAATTTTATTGCGATCAGGCTCGATCTGTATTTTGTGTTAATTCATGGACACTAATAATCGCGGTTTGTGTACTGTGATCTAGCTTCCGATTGAGGTTTGAATTACTGCTGCGCCGAACTCGATCCCGATTAGTTTGAACCGATTAGCAACAATGATTGTATATCGTGATCAAGAAATCTGGTCTCGGTCGACCCTGATCGTTATCAAAAGTAGCCGTGTGACAACGGCTATAGCTATCCTGCCCATGCCTGTGATTGTAATGCGAATAATCAAGAGCATGTGAACTCAATTTAACGTAATTTTCAATGCTTCTATTGAAAAAAAAAAAGAAACGAAAACTGAGCAGTCCTTAGACGTCAGCTTGTAACCTAAAATAATTGCAACTGCTGGTTACGCCAAACTGCTAGCTGTGGACATACAGTGACAAGAATACATCTTCATAGAGGAAAATTAATGTTTTGAGTAGCAAGGCTGCTTTCGTTCATATTAAGGACGTATGTTTGTCAGTGGTGGGATTGCATAATGTACGCAGGATTCGACCCCTAACAGCTCACTCTGCAACTGTGCCAGCACTCTGGGACTTGGCAAACACAAGTCCCGGAGTCCTGGACAGAAGCTTGGCTCGTTCAGATACGGTACTTAAATCAAGTGCATACCCTCATGCAAAGAGTTCGCCTACGCGATCGACTTCAGAAATTGCGAAGCCCCCTAAGTAAAGCAAGCAATTAGCGATCTCGAAATGTTCGATGGTCGTAAAAACCGGAACAGAAGGAAAGCAACAGCGTGACAGGAGGACGTGCACGATCATACACACCTCGCCGGCAGGACACAATGACGATAGTTATAGCACGAGAACAGAACGACGACAAAGGGACATGAAGGAGACAAGTGCTCATATTCTTGTCCCTTGGTCATCGTTCTGTTCTCACGCTATAACTATCGTCGTGTCATACCAACTAGCCCAAACCACCCCACTTCTACGCAGAACACCATCCACGCACACACAAACTTCGCGGACAACACACGCGCCATGAAGCAACAGGCTTTCCTGGAGATAAACAACTCAGCACGTGTTCCTAGGTAGTATCTAGGCATAAAGAGATTTTTACGGAGCAAGCAGGGGCAAAAGCTTCCTCAGGCCCAAGATACTTGGATGGATTCTGTAAGAGAAGGGCTCGTGAAAATCAAGGTCAAAATAAATATTTAATGTTTGTGCCAAAATCTCCACGCATGAAGTCAAAAATTTCAAAATTGTTTTCTCATCTTATCGCGAAATGGGCTAGATTACATTTTCTGAAACTTTGTGTGTGACGTCTATAGCACCCACAGATGACTATGTATTTCTCTTTTTCTCGATTATAAGCTGCGTATGACCCAGTAAACATCTTCAAATTCTAACTTCACAGTGTTTGGTGCGGGAATCCTCACACGCATTTTCTTTGCACGCATTTTCTGCCATCTTCTCCCAGTAAGGATGGTGTTTTCAGGATTATGAGATCGTATTTTACTAATACACAAAAATTTTCTTTTTCCTTTTAGTGTTCCTTTCTCTTTAGTGTCCTGATTGTCTAGGCCCTTTGGACACGACTGAGAAATACAATGAGTACTGCACAATTTTTTTCAAGGATTGATGTGCACCTAGTAGTTTAATTTGTCAGCCATTTACATTTTTATTGTGTTACAGATTCAGTGGTTCGGTCAGACCCATTAAAAAAGGGGGGAGGGGCAGGATAAGACCCACTGGAATTTTAAATAGGGTTCCAAAACTCAACAGCAAATTTTTCATTTCTACGTATTGGTTCCACATAATAATTTCTAATTACCTTAGAGGTGGGGTTTTTTGTTTTGTTTTTACTGCATAGTACATGACCTCGTCAGTTGTGTCTCTCATGTCACACACATAATTACTTTAGCGAAACCAGCCAGCCATATGGTGTGCTTTGCTATGTATGTGCATATAGTAGTCTAACCATGTTTCTTGGACCAAGGCCAGAACTTGTTACATGTGTACTGGTGTGCTTGCCTAAGATGCCATTTAATCATTGGTTACACTACCATAGATGCTCACATTCCTGTGCAGTTCATTATTAGAAGCTTAACTGTAGAGGCTCATAGCAGAGAAATGAACAGAAAAGACGCAAACTGGAGACACATAAATTATTTAGATATGCCTGCAGCAGTTCGGAATGCCCATTAAAGAGACGCTTAAAAGAAACAATGACTTGGTTTAGATTGATAAACTGCACCCTGAAAACTCCAATGCTATATGTTTCACTATAAGTGTGGACATTTATAGGACGCTTTTTTATCACCTGTACATAAAAACCACCGTCACATGGTGCTCTTCATCTTCATCGCTTGTGAAGAGACCTCTTAAGTTTGTTCTGTGCCTCAGCTGTTACTGGTTTTGTCCCGTAATTCCAGGCATAATAAAGGCATGTAAAGTACTACATCGCAAGTGGTCGAGGTTCCTCCTCGAGTCCCTATCTCTGCTTACCCATTTTAACTCCTAGAGCTTCTCTCAGGTCGCTGTTTGGGTCATTTGTCCACCAGCATTTCGCAGGACAAACCCTCAGACACTTCATCTACCACTTCGTGTGCGACTGCCGCAGCTGCTCTCTCTGGGACCCATTGCGAGCCCCATCTGTTTGCTGGATTCCACAGTGAGGAGACTATTACCATATATTGAGTGCGGCGTATCATTGGGATTCATAAGTTCATTATTAGTGGTGAAAATCGAAGCTCATCTTTTATTTTTTAAATGTCACGTCGAAATCTTCGTGGATGACATCTGAAATTTCAAACTGTATTTCTGGTGCAGGCTCAATGAAATTTTCTGAAACTTGATATACTAGGTCTATAGCACCAACAAATGCCAATTACTTCATTTTCATCGATTAGAAGCTAAGTAGAACCCAGTAGAAGTCTTCAAAATTTATGACGTCATAGTGTTTGGTACGGAAATCTGAAGGTGGCCTCTCCACTCGCATTTTCTTTTCACGCGTTTTCTCGCTTATCAAGGGTCACGTTGCAATAAGAGTGTTGTTCTTGGGATTGTAAAATTGTGCTCTACTAATACACGAAAAATCATTTTCTGTTTAATGTCCCTTTGAATAGTTCATGTTCAAAGCAAAAGAGAAATAAAAGAATGTTTTAGGTAAAGTGACGCTAGAAGTAGCAAGGCACACAGGCACATTAAATTTCTCTCACAGGACACTCATTGGTACTTCTGAGGATATCTTCATATCTGACAAGAATAAATTGCACTTCAGCGTGTATGCTTTCTTTTTCAGAAAGCAATACAGAATGAATAAGTGGCTGACAATTTTTTTTTTTCCTACCAATTTTCGGGCTTGTGAAAAACCAAGCATTTACTATTCTACGTGAAATCTATAAGTGAACTTTCATGCAGCTAAGAGTGGATTACTCTTTGCACTTTAGCTTTGTAATGAAAATGATGCAGAAATGCTACTGGCTAACTCATTTTTATTTTTCTTATGCTCTAAAGGGCTTGGATAAAAGTAGCATATAAAACACTTCTATTCGTGACTTACAAGAAAATGAAAAAATTACATTGACTTGACTAAGTCATTCTAACTTGACCAAGTCAAGTTAGAATGCAGTGACAGTTGGTTATATTATCTGAAACATTTATAGCCAATAAGCTCTACAGAGACCAGCAAGGGGCGAAAGGGTTCAGAAAGAAAAAATAAACAACCACTTGAGTGGTTGTATAGTTTTTCTTTCTTATTTGAGACATTTAGTGTCACAGCTGGAGTGTAAGCTTATTGAGCAATTTCATAGAAAGAGCCAATGATGCAGTGCATTTTGGCTAACAAGAACGATCAAAGCAATGGAAGAGAGGAAAAGTACACGGCCACATTTTGAAAAAAAATATGTGTTCTGTATAATGTCAAGATCGTATCATTTTTAAGAACACTAAAGACTTTTTTTCATAAACTAGGAGACATATTTGAAAACTGCCAAACTGTAGATATTTTGTTCTGTAGATACCAAACTTCTGCCAAACTGTAGATAGTTTGTGCAACAGCAGAACACATACGTCCCAGTTTTCCCTTCGTAGAAAAAATTTGCTCCCAGATCACCCCTCGTCATTCCCGTGTGCTCAGATTTGGGTGCACGTTAAAGAACCCCAGGTGCTCGAAAATTCCGGAGCCTTCCACTACGGCGTCTCTCATAATCATATGGTGGTTTTGGGACGTTAAACCCCACATATCAATCAACCCCTCGCCATTAGTGTATTCCTAAGTCACTCATATTTTACCTAATTCTCTGTAATCTCAAACAAAATTTTGTTATGTGTTTAAAGGGTGGAAGTAGTGTTATAATCATGTAAAATTTAGCTTTATTCAGATAGAAAAAATCTGTTTCGGAGAAAATTTGCGTAAGAAAAAAAATTGTGTTTCGGAGGATTTCGGAGCAGACAAATAAAAATTCAAGATTACTAATTCATGGAGGACATGCGTAAGTTTCGGTGATATACTTATTTTCGTGGATACAGGAAATGCTGCTGCTATGCGTATAAACAAGAAGACAAGTTCAACCTTCAGAGTGCAGCTAGTAACAGCAAAAGAATGTAACATTTTGGATTCACTGCTCACAAGATGTGTATTAAGGTGAAGCGCAGCGGCACGGCAAGGATACAGATGCGTTTCTGCCAATGACAACTGTCAAAAGGTCATTCCAGGAAGAAAAAGAATCCTAACCAGAAAATCGGCACTATCTAACAATTACAGAAAGAAGCACAAAAACTCGCTGCAAATCAGAAGACACTGTTTAAAATTTTCTGCATAGATGGATGGACTCGCTATGAATGATTTCCATCGTACCCTATCATTTCTTTAGGCATGAGCACCGAAGGGCATTCTTTATTTTTTGAGGACACAGGGCTGATCACTTCCGGTTTTCCAAATATTGTGAGCGCGACAAGCGATTGACTCTTCATTCTCTTTAGATATCATCATCACCTGTACATCTTCATCATCTGTAAATATCATCACCAGTGTGATTTAACTCGAGCCTGGCTGAATAAACCGGTTCCTCACTATGGTGGACGGTGCTTTTCATTCCCTCAAGTCCTCTCACCCGTTCTCACCTGAGCTTCGCTCGGGTCGTCGCATACAACCCCCAGCCATGGCGGCCCAAGAAAACCCTGGCCCATCCAACGTCGCCGTCCTACTGCAGCCACCGCCACCCGCTCCGCCCAACAAGATTTGCCTGCGAGATCCACCTGTGTTTTCCAGTCTCCGAGGCGATGATGACGAAGACTGAATCAAGAACTACGACCTCTTCAGCGATTTGACCAGGGGGGGACAATCCACAGAAGTTGCGCAGCGTCCCATTTTGCTTGTCCGATGTTGCAAAAACTTGGTTCTGGAACCACCACCTGGATCTTCCCGACTGGGACACTTTCGAGCAGCAAATTCGTCAAATATTTGGTGCCCCTACAGTTCGCACTGAGGCAGCAAAGAAGAAGCTCGCTGAACGCACGCAGCTGCCGGGTGAATGTTACACTTCCTATATTGAAGATGTCCTTGCACTATGCAAGTGCGTTAACACCGGCATGTCTCAGAACTACCAAACTGAAGATTTGCTCGCCCTGTTGAATAGACACCGTTCACAATTTGACGTGAACTCGCCTCAGCATAACTACCACCGCTACTCACTGCATCCAGACTGATGGCTCTCGTATTGTACATTGGCGTCCATATCGCGCGTCTTAGGCAGAACGCAAGATTATCGAGCAAACATCTCAGACATGCTACAACGCAACATCATACGTCCTTCCTCGAGTGTCTGGTCATCCCCAGTTGTTCTCGTTCAAAAGAAAGATGGGACAGTGCGTTTCTGCGTCGATTACCGTGCGCTAAACAAAATAACGCGCAAAGATCTTTATCCTCTCCCTCGGATTGACGATGCACTGGATTGATTACAGGGAGCTGAGTATTTTTCTAGCCTCGACCTTAGGTCAGGCTACTGGCAAATACCAATGTCAGAGCTTGATTAAAAGAAGACCACCTTTTTAACGCCAGATGGGTTGTACGAGATTAATGTGATGCCTTTTGGACTCTGTAATGCGCCCGCCACTTTCGAACGCATGATAGACGGCGTATTGCGTGGTTTGAAATGGAAAACATGTCTTTGCTATCTCGATCACATAGTAGTGTTTTTATCCACGTTATCGCAGCATCTACATCGTCTTGACGAAGTCCTCACATGCCTTGCAAAAGCCGCTCTTCAGCTTAACACCAAGAAATGTAACTTTGCTAGCAAGACAATCAAGGTTCTCGGCCACCTTGTTAGCAAATAGGAATTCAGCCGGACCCCGAGAAGCTTGCAGCCGTCCTCAATTTTTCTCGTCTACTACGTCAAAAGGACCTGCGCAGCTTTCTTGGGTTATCTTCTTACTTCCTGCACTTTATATGTGGCTTCGCCGAACTTGCGTCTCCGCTCCATCAACTCCTCGCAAGGAACGTCCCCTTCATTTGGTCCGAAGACTGCCAAAGCGCTTTCACGGCATTTAAGCAAGCCCTCACGTCAGATCCGGTACTGTACCACTTCGATTCCACCGCACCCACCATCCTTCACACCGACGCAAATAGTCATGGTCTAGGTGCGGTACTCTTGCAGTGAGACAAAAACTCAGTCGCGCTCTTACCGCTCCAGAAAAGAACTACACTATCACCGAGCAGGAGTGCCTTGCTATCGTTTGGGTCGAAGGCGCGCGATTCTCCCCACCATAAGCGCATGCGCACACAAGCATCTACCCCCCCTGCCATTCGCGGAGCGAAGTACGCGTGAGAGATAGGCGCGCGTCGGGGCATCGTGACAAGCTGGGCGCCGAGTGCGGGCGGCTTTTTTGTTTTTAAGTTTTCATACATATAGATACGTATACATATACGGTGAATGACGGCGGTGATGGCAAAAAAATCTGCAGAGGTTGTCCATGTATTTGCTATCGCAAAAAAAAAAACAACGCTGAACATCGCCGATGGCCACACTATGCGCGTGCAGTGAAACTATGCACGCACGCACGGCATCGAAAACAAATTAAGAGCGAACGACACAGACACGGATACCGTGGAAAATTATTCGGTAAAGCGCCCTACATATGCAGGGCGACCCCACATATGTGACGCTAACTAAAAGCGTAGTACTCCCAACACGCAAATGTAGTTTCTTTTTAAAATACTTTGGTTTGAGAGCGGTCACTCTCGCCTGGTGCGCTGGTTTGAGAGCGGTCACAAGCGCTCACTCTCGCCTGGTGCGCCATGCGCTCCGCCGTTGCTTCTTCGTTGGCAGCGGGGCAGCCGCACAAGATGCATACTCGTACCAAATTTCCAAAATGCGGAGCTGAATTCTTAGATTGTCCGTGAAAAAAATTGGTTATATCAAAGTTGTCTCCTGCTGTTACTTTGTTACCTAGAGGTCGCTAAAACATGTGCTTCCATGGAGCAACGGCGGGAAATAGAAAAACTTCGTTATATCGAGGAATGGGTTATATGGAGGTTCGCTATAAGCAGGTTTAACTGTACTTTCATGGACATGAATATTTATTCTGGGGCTGTTGTGTAGAGCTAGATATATTTCCATTCTTTGCAAGTATCATGGAGCCAGTCATCATAGAAGCCCTCCTTATTTCAGTTTACGATGCAAGAATAATGTCACCGTGCTCTTAGCATTCTAGAAAAACATGTTCACTGATTATTCTCGTAGCAAATAAACAGAATACTGGTTGAATAAAATTGTAGGCACATTCCTTTCACCCTGCACTTCCTCAACTGGCTCATGGTGGTGCCGTTTGGGTGCCCTCGTCATGCAGGGGATGTTTCTGCTAGTGCAGACGCCGAAACGAATATGAGAGTGCAGATGTCGTCCACGAAAGTGTCCGGGCTTACTTGTCTTCTGAACAAGTCTCCTTTATGCCAGGTTGCGAACAAAATTTCATATTCTTCTGGGATCCCTAGGTCAGAGGTGGTAATAGCTATTGTAATAGTAAATAATAATTATGATGATATTTGCTCGGATTTAACATCCCAAAACCACCATAAGATTATGAGATACGCCATAGGGGATTGCTTCGAAATTTCGACCACCTGGTGTTTTTTAACGTGCACCTAAATCTAAACACACAGGCCCGAAGAATTTCTGACTCCATCATTAAAGCGGCCACAGCGGCCAGGATTAGTTTCTGGGACGTGCGGGTCAGCAGCCGGGTGCCTTAGCCACTAGACCACTGTCGAAGGTTCAGCTTTGGCAGACAGCCGTTTCATGTGGCGGAAGTGGCCATATTGTAACTTATGTTGCCTTTAATCATTTCAAGTTATAAATACTATTACCTTGTGGATGCGCCAAACTATAGTTAGAAGAGGAACAAGTGAAAAGAGTGAAAAATGATCTTTAAGGAAAAAGAAAAAAAGGCTTTGTGTTAATTCATTCGTTAACCTGGGGCTGCACTTCACAAGTGAGAACATACTTTTTTTCGGTGCTTCGGATCTATAGCCTTCAGCCACAAGAACACTTGTATGCCGTTTGTACTTACTTTCATGAAACTTAACAAATTAAGTTCCTACTTGTGTGAGTAATATTCCTGCAACAATATTTTAACATAAAATGGGTTTCTTTGTTCATACAAATTTCTGTCACTGATTACGACTGTACTGGCTGATCTGTACGATTGAAAAACAGTCATTGCACTCCTTCCGTTTTATGTACGTTGTTTTTTTTTAGGAATAGATATTGAATACCGAAAATGTCTCACTTAATTATAAAATAAATTTTTCCCTGATCCCCCATCAGTGGATATGAGTTAAGCTAGAAAATTCATCATCTTCATAAGTTCGCTCTAGTACTGCTTGCAAATTATTTACATGCTTGTGGCTTTGCCTGGCAAGATTGGCCAAAAAGTGCTGAACGATTGGGTCCTTGGGAATGAGACATCGTGATGCTGAGTACCCGCAGCCAAGCGAATCAAGCCAGTATCGAGAAGCGCATCACGGCAAACCAAGGCAGTTAGAGTGCAACAATAGGAGCTCTACGAAGGGAAGTGCAGGAGCAAAAAAGTGAGCTTATGGACTACAAAAACTTAAAACGTTTGTTGGGCAAAGACCCAACAGAACAATTCAACGACATCTTGTACGAAAAGAGCACGTTCAGCACGGTCAACACATACTTTTGCTACCGTATGAAGGCTCTCCAAGAAACTGCTGAGCGCCTCACTATCAAAAACACGCAACTTTTCGGCACAGCAACCACGTGGCGCCGTGTATCACCACGTGCCGTCACCAGAGCATGGAAAGAGGCAACGAAGCGGCAGTACGGCGAGAGTGCCTGCCCAATGGTCGAGGCGCGCCTCAGATTCTCGCACCGTCCATTAAAAATAAAGGGACGGACAACCACCCAGAACATAAAATAATATGACTACACGGATGGAAAAATCATCCCTCGTGGCGACTCAAACCAACCCTGTTTATCGCGCTAGAAGTGGAGCTGTATTGTTACCTGGAAAACAGACCCCACGGGCACAGAGTTTAAGGTATATGTATATATTACACACACACACACACACACACACACACACACACAACTGTTTTGTTCAGCTAACTGCCAATGCGAAGAGCTCGCGGGCAGTTTATCTGCTGTAGTCCTCTTGTTCGTCGTGTTTATCGCTATGCCAGTGGTACGGGGCAATATCTTTATGTCATTGAAAATCGTGAGAAAGGGCCAGTGGCGCCACCTAATGGCAAGAGCTCAATTATTCAATGTACACTGTCAAGTGACAGTAGACTGGTGCACATGGTCAACAATTACCTTGTTAATGTTAAATTATTGTTTGCTTATTTGTAGTAAAAGATCTTTGTCCACAAAAATGTACACATATGCATGTGTTAGTGATTGATGAACCAACTCTTTTGTTAGTGGGGGAGGAAATACCCTCCCTCACTCGTCAGCCGGACGCAATTCCACTGTGTGGTTTTTCATACACACCGCGCTGGTTGAAAAGCGTAAAAAATGGACACTTAGCGAGATATAAATGGCATGCACTGGGACAACATGTGTATATATGTGGGTCTTGTGTCTTGCACACAATAGTATTACATGAGACGATATTTAAGCACTATCTCGCAACTTCCCGCATGAATACAGTTATGGTATTGTCGACCTCCCCAACAGAATATATTTGCATTATTGAATGAATGTTCAATGATTAGAAGCAGGTCACTAAGACACGGAATTTTAAATCCAAGGCAATCTCTAGAGAACCAAACTGTTTTGAGCATTTCTAGCTGCTTATCTATATATCTCGTTAGCTACGTGTTGGTACTCTCGTATTTGCCTGATCACTTTAGTACAGACCGAAATCGGCATGGTAGGGGGCACGAAAACATGACAACATGCGTATACTGACGAAATAACGTGAAAATCATGTGTACGTCGTGAAACTCTTTCTTTCAGTCATGTTTCCCATACCTGTATACCACAGGCTGCGGCATGCGGGTATGCGCCCTAAAGTTTGTATCTACGTAGGAGCAGCAACAACAGACGTTTGTAATCTAAACGCGGGAACCTTTCAAAAATCTGGCATTGGCAGCATTGACACGATGAGTGCTAAGAATAAAAATCAGGTTCCAGAAGGAGTCCAAATCCAGCATTTCGTGTGGTAGTCGTGTATTCTACGACATAACCACACACCGTGTTTAATCTGCTTTGGTAAAGGTACTGTGCAGATAACAAGTTGGTGCAAAGTGATTATGGTTACCGTTCTAGCTATCTAAATTTATAACAAAAGATTGATATTTCATATGTACTCCTACTATACAGATGCACGCCATGTGTGGCTAAACTCCTACAATATTGATGAACGTCATGTCCTGTTAACATCAGTTGTATATATTCAGTATCGCACCACAAGGAGACTTCAGGGACAATTGTCACATCAGAAATTTCGGAAAATGTTTTCTGTATCAAATCATCCCCAGGTAATATTTTCATTTCCTCGTAACAACGGTAATTTAGGGATTACTGTGGTGAAGCAAAGCTTCACCTTAGTTGTTGGTTTCCCCAGCGTGCAACCGACAGTGACCACGGTCAAATGTAGGGGGGCTCAGTCCCCCCAACTTTTCTCTGTGGGGCGAGAGAGGGGGGTTGCACTTCTCTTGCCTCCCCCCCTCCTGGCTAATACGCCTAAGTTTGTAGTGCGCATTAAAGTGGCGCTGTCCTTGCATAACATAATAATGCCATGCTATATAGAGGTTAATTGTAGAAAAGCTGTAGAAAGCCACATCGTCTCATTGTAATGGCTTGTTATCTTTAGAAGTAGCTGTAAAGCTCAGAATAAACATGATTAAGCATAGTTACAGGAACTCCGGCAAATGCAGATTAAGTACAGCATGCATGCACAAATCGCTATAAGGGCTAACGGCATACTACATAGAAATAGAATGGTAAAAGTTCTGGAAACTGACTGATAGCAACACTACACTTGGTTTGAAATCCAACTCAGCTGAACAAAGCTATGCACTCTTTAACCGCAGGAAGCAACAGATTATGGGGAATTATTTGTATTATTCTATCCTGCATGATCTGTTGCTTTCTGCGGTTGAAGAGTGCATAGATTTGTTTGGCTCTGTTAGATTTCAAACCGAGTGTGGTGTTCCTAAGAGTCGGTTTCTGGAAATTTTTATAATTTTACCTCAAGTCGACGTACATTTCATGGGATGAGAAGCCTTTTATTCAAAAGGGCGGAATTTGTATTGGGTCATGCATAGTGCCTATTTTATGCGACATATTCTAAAGTACAATTGACAGATCGATTAACCTATACATTTTGATAAATTGAACGTCAAGAAAATATTCAGGTATGTCGATGGTTATCTTGTTTTGCTAACTAACCACACGGCAGCATATGAGGCAAGTTTGGTAAAAAAAAGCTTAGCAATTTTCTGAGTGTTTTAAACCCTTGACTCTTACTTTCGATCCAACTGCCTGAGAGCGATGCTATAAAGTTCCTCATTATCTTCTTCACCGTTTACCCTAACTGCATTTGTTGGGCGAACCATTCATGCATAAACAAACCGCGGTCCTTCCTTACCAATAGGCTCATTCCAAACTAGTAAAAAGAGGCATTATCAATCATTGTTTCCGTCATGCATTAAGCAAATTTTGTGAGCACAAAATCGCTAAAAGTTTTCATAATCAGCGAGACTGATTGTCAAAAGCAGGTTATGCTCTGCACGTTCAAACTTTGGTTGCAGCAGGCTTGCTTCGTACGCTTCGCAACCCGGGATCTACAGCGCCTTATGATGCCGAGAAACTGAAGCACCTAGTCGTCATAGCATACTATCACAAGATATTGCACAACCTAAGGAAATGAGCTAAGCGCTTTGAAGTTAGCGGTGACTTTTCAACTCACAAGAAGTTGGCCAGCCTTTGTGACCTTCATGACTACGACAGAAAACCCAAAGGTTGCAATAAAAGCATCGAACTGTTTTTGTTCCCTGCGTCATTTGCATTGTTTATCTGTCCCGCTATATTGTGGTAAATAGTGTATTGCACAGATGAGCCGTTGCCTTAATGATAGATTAAGAGAACATTGTAATAAAATGAAAAATGGCCAAGGGAGTTGGCTGGCCAGTCATTGTAAATCCTGCGGCTGCTCACCGATATTCAATGCATGCACAGTTATCAAGAGAATGTTTGACAAGCTGACTGGAGATACTATTGAGGCTGAGGCTTTCGCATCACTGAGGTCTAAGTGTGTCATCACTCCCTCGCTTATGCTCAGTGATAAGGAATTGTATTTTTTAAGAAATTAATGTTTTTTGTGCTCATCATATATGTCATGTGACATTCTTCTGGTGATATAGGCGAGCGTGCGGTGTTAATAAACACTATGTTTGAAGTTAGCGCCTCTATCGTGTGTCCTCTTCGTGAGTCTTTATTTATTTGCAAATACTTCAGGCCCTATTTAGGCCCAAGAAGGGGGGGGTGCAGAAATGTCAGTGAGAATAAAAAAAATCAGTATAAGATACGAAAGTTACAAAAATTTGGAACATGAATGAGGAATGTTATAAATATGTAGCAACACAAAAATACAAGAATTCGCAGCAACAATGAGCTTTAGGTGCATGCATTAATGAACGTCGGCCAAAAGTAAGCTCGATATTCCACAATGTTGGGCTTTCTAATCATAACACTATCGAATTTATTAAGTTTTTAACAGCAGAAAGGCAGGAAGTTTAACTGAAGCGAATATTCATTCTGTTGATATTTATTCATGCCGATATTCAGTCGTGTGATGTGCATCATTTGCTTATTTGCTTTTTATTACAGAATGCCTACACCTCATTGGACCTGAAAGGCCCCGAAATGCAGTGGGGATCGTCGGAAAGTTTGAAGACTTGTCAGTGGAGATCCTGGATGTCATTGCTGGTGTGACAGCCCTCGTGCAGATATATTATGCATTTATAGTGCAATATGCACCGTACAACCAAAACACATTTCCTGTGCTGGAACGCTTCTGGGGGCTAAAGTGTGCATCAATACCACCACAAGGGAAGTGGATAATCGGAGCTCTATAAAAGAAACATAGCAAAAGATTGAGGAGCCCCAAAATTTAAACAAATGTTTCATTCATAGTTTGTATCTTAGTTTTTACTGCCAAGCTGAGTGTTTGTTAATGCTTACTTGTTATGAAATGAATCGCCACTCATATTTTTTGTCCAACCTAAATTTCTGTGAGTTAAGCTGATGCATTTTCTTTATATATAGTACCATGCAGTTTTTTATTTTATTACACTATTTGGCAACACTATAGTTCATGAACTTGAGTAATGTTGTCAAGTGTTGTCACTAGTCTGCATCGCTACTCGGCAATAGTAAAGATTTACTGTGGAAGTTAATTTACATATTCTACTTTCCTGCTTGTATAGTAACCAACCTAGTAACCTTTTTGGTAGTAAACTTAGTAGCCCAGCTTACTACCTTCCAGTAAGTAGTAAAGAACTAGTTACCATCATGATAGTAATATTACTAGCTTAGTTTGCTACCTTTCACTAAGTAGTAACAAGAGCTAAGAGCCGTTATAGTAGTACATTTACTAACTTTAGGTTACTACCTTCCGGTAGGTAGTAACTGCAGCTAGTAGATGGCATGGTAGTAACTTCACTACCTTATCATTTACTATCTACAGTTATGACTTGGGTAGTGAATGTTGTGACAGTAATTTACTACCTCAAAGTTAGTAAGTAGCACTACCTTTTTTTTTAAGAGGGATGGACGCCGACTTCGCACAAGACGACGTAGTTGGCATGCCTGACAAATGCTTCAGCATGCACCCATCAGGGGTGCTTGAGCAGTTATGAGCGCGTGACAAATGAGCAAACAAGGTCGAAGAGCTATACATATGCAAGACGCGGAATTTAGAATAGTAAGTGATTCCTAAATGAAAAGAAGATAAAAGTGAGCCCCGTTATTGTCTCTCAGGGGGAGGACACCTCAGCAGTAGCTCACGAGGGATGGGGGTAAGGAGGGATGAAACGGATGGGATTAAAAAGTATAGAGATCAAGAGGGGGGAAGGAGAGAGCGTGGTGCAAAGACAGCGACACCCAGAAGCAAGGAGAAGATAGAAATTATGAACACGGTCGCAGGAGTCAGACGACGGGGCACCACTCAGCGAGAGCTCTTGTCGATGTCAGGAGATGGCGTAGGGCGAGCCAGTCCGCCAGAACTGCGCTGTCGTCGGATATAGCAGGGGCACAAACGGTCGGCACGAAATGCAGCAAGCGACCGAATCAAGAAACCCCAACTTCGTCGTTGGTGAACACGTGTGGTTTAGATTATCTGCTGTTCCTGGGAAGCTTTCTTCATAGTTCTCCACGCCAAACATAATCGTTGAAAATCGTGGATATGCACGTGGAGAACGCGACTGTTTACCCTGCAGCTGTCAGCAAAATAAGATCCATCATCTCTGCTGTCATGAACTATGGTCACCAGCATCCACTCAATCTTCTGCTACAGCTTGGAGTGATCTATCGCATCCTGGGTCATGAAGATGAGATTATCGGGAAAATCTGAACTTTACTACCCCAGCCAGTGCAGACAGTGTTTGAGGTTCACCCAAACTGTCGAGATGCCAAGCACGCATCAAAACAAGCACATGTAAAAGGTAGACACCACGAAAGTTCGACTACATTTGATGGCAATTTTAAATGCGGAGCATTTCTTACCAAACTTCAGCAACTTTGAGCATATCTATCTATCTATCCATCCATTTATCTATCTATTTTGCCCCGCCGCGGTGGTCTAGTGGCTAAGGTACTCTGCTGCTGACCCACAGGTCGCGGGATCGAATCACGGCTGCGGGGGCTGCATTTTTGATGGAGGCGGAATTGTTGTAGGCCCGTGTGCTCAGATTTGGCTGCATGTTAAAGAACCCCAGGTGGTGAAAATTTCCGGAGCCCTCCACTACGGCGTTTCATAATCATATAGTGGTTTAGAGACGTTAAACCCCACATATCAATCAATCAATCAATACATCTATCATCTAGCCGCCTACGACTTATAGCTTCCCGGACGTTTCGATGATCGAATCTACACCATAATTGGTGTGGGTTAACATGACTGTATGACGAGAAGCATAGGTGACTCTTCATAACATGAAAATCTTGACATGTGTGCCTTGAATGTCATTATTCAAATGTAATGGTCTTGCTGTTCTTGCTGTGGTTTCGTTCACATCGCATATTGCAAAACTGGTATGGTATCACACGACTGCATTGCCAATATAAGTGACAGGCCCTTACATGAAAATCATGACATGCATGTCATGTAAGACATGACTACATGCCATACGCCCATGAAGCTCTCGTCAGTTCGCTGGCTTCACATATACCAAATTTGGTATGACGTGACGCGAAAGGACGACGAAGGTAAATGACACGTCCGAACATGATAATCATGACGTGTGCAGGGGCTCCGCAAGTATATGTAAAGGTTGGGGGCGAAGTTTGTGGGCAAATATATATATATATATATATATATATATATATATATATTTATTGTAGAGAAGCCGCCGAACACTGAAGTGGGTCAAACTCTCAAGTGTTCTCTAGTGGGTCTACCCAAAAAGTACGCCGCTCGCGCTGAGAGTCCGTGCTTGGTCCTTACTGTCGCCATTGTGTATACTTGCTGTGTGCCTGCTAATAAACGCTATAACAAATTGGTGGAGAGTGCTACGATCCCCTTCAGTGCCCTTAGAACTGCGCTCACGTACCCTGCAATCTACCATGTCCCACGACGCCTCTCAGCAAACGCCTCCTCCCATGCCACCCCCTTGTCCCGGTGTCCCCAGGATCCGAGATCCACCCATCTTCACGGGCGCCGATGGCACTGACGTGGAGGACTGGCTCGCCATTTACGAGCCCGTGAGCGTCCCCAACAAATGGGACAAAGACGGCAAGTTGACAAACTTGGTGTTCTACCTTGCGGGCGTTTCAAGCTTGTGGTACAACAACCACACGTCCGATTCGCAACCTGGTCTGATTTGAAGACCGCTATCACCAACATTTTTGGCCGCCCTGCCGTTCGTAAGCTGCAAGCCGAGCAGCGCTTACGCGAACGCGCTCAGCAGGCCGGTGAATCATTCACCAGTAACATAGATGTCCTGGACCTGTGCAAGAAATCCAACGACAGCATGTCCGAATCAGACAAGATCCTGAACGTCATGAAGGGCATTGACGATGATGCCTTCACGATGCTGCTTGCCAAAAACCCAGGCACAGTAGCTGAGGTCATCACACTGTGCCAGAGCTACGAGGAGCTCCGCCGGCAGCGTTCGATGACCCGTCACTCCACACCACGAGATACAGGGCTTGCTGGCTTGGAGGCGAGATGTGATCAGGTGGCGCTGCTGGCAGACCTAAAGTCCTTCATACGTGAGGAAATCGCATGCCAGTTCTCTCTCCTTCCCTTTTCCCACCCACCGGCTGTTCAACAATCAGCAACTACTATTTTTCCACCCATCCGCCGAGCGATTGAGCAGGAAATAGTGGAGGTCATGCCTGCGTACCAATCACAACAACTTCCGGCCCCAGCACCCCCAAGTTACGCCCAAGTGGTCGCCAGGCCGCCTCCAGTCGTTCAAGCGCCCGCCCCACTGACTTGCGCCGAAGCTGCCACTTGACCTCCCTCTTTTGCAGCGAGTATGCCCGCTACGTATGTTGACGCGACCCCTCAGACTCAGCTCCAGTCCACCCTGCAGCATTTCCAGCCACCGTTCCGTCCATCGGCTCTTGCGTGATGGACAAGACTTACCCCGGCGAACTGATGACGCACATCCGACAACCGGCCCATCTGCTTTGCTTGCAGTTACGCCGGCCACGTAGCACGTTATTGCCCTCGCGTACAGATGATCCCTATCTCATCGCCTCTTGCTGGTCAGATCAGCGGCCCCTATCACGACGAACCGCTGTCTATGCCACTGCCGTCTCGCCTAGCTCCATCTCCTCTATGGTCACAGTCTCCACGACGTCGTTCCCCGTCCCCCATGTGGCAAAGTTCAGCTGCTCACGAGCGGGAAAACTAGTCGTCGCAGTCCCCGAGGCAAGGACTGAGACGATATCGTATTGTGAAAGCCATCAGAGCCGCCCATCTAATATCATTGACGTGCTTGTGGACGGTGTTCACGCATCTGCTCTTATTGACACTGGAGCTGCCGTATATGTTATGGACGATAACCTTTGCCGCTTGCTTTGAAAAGTGACGACGCCAATTTCTGGGTTGTCCTAGTGTACCGCTAGTTCGCATCGTAATCATCCTACAGCAGGGTGCACAGCTCGCACGTCATCCTGGGATGGAATTTTCTCTCCCTTAACGACGCCGTCCTCTATTGTGCCGCCGCAAAAATTGAAATCTCACCCTTCTTGCATTTGACGCCAGAAGACGTTCCCTCGACACTGAGCAAGATTCTCGTGAAAGACGATACTATAGTGCCTCCAAGCTCGACGATAAGTGTATCGGTCTACCACACTCGTTTCGCCATCCGACCGTGCTTCCAGAAGGAAAGGGTTGGTAGTGCTTTTCGCGACAGTGCAAATCACCCAGGGCAACGCCGCTATTTTTGTGACCAACCCATCCCCGTACACTGTTACCTTGGTTCGAGGGGAATGTCTCGGCAGAGTGGAACCAGTCACAAGACCACGCACAAGTCCTGAACGTACCCGAAGACTCGCGTTTTCCCGATTCGCGTACCATCAGTGCTGTTTCTACTTCTGATCCATCATCTCCTGATGTATTTGGCCCATACATTGATGACAAACTTACGTCAGTACAGCGTTCCCAGCTTCTGGACCTGCTGCAAGAATACCGTTCTTCTTTCGATGTTGGGCGAAGTTCTCTTGGTCGCGCGTCCACTGGTACGCATCGTATTGACACTGGTGCCCATCCATCATTACGGCAACGTCCATACCGCGTGTCGCCTGCTGAACACCGGGAAATTAACGAGCAGGTTGACGATATGCCCCGACGCGACGTCATTCGGCCCTCGGACAGTCCATGGGCGTCTCCTGTTGTTCTTGTTGCGAAAAAAGATGGTTCTGTGCGGTTCTCTGTGGACTACAGACGGCTCAATATGATCACTCGCAAGGATGTCTACCCCCTGCCGCGCATCGATGACGCAATTGATAGCCTTCACGGAGCCCAATTTTTTTCTTCTCTCGATCTGCGCTCGGGGTACTGGCAAGTACCCATGGCTGATGACGCTCAATCGAAGACTGCCTTCATCACACCCGACGGCTTGTATGAATTCAACGTCATTCCGTTTGGTCTGTGTAATGCACCTGCGACATTTGAGCGCATGATGGACACCGTTCTGCGCAACTTGAAATGGCACACGTGCTTGTGTTACCTCGATGATGTTGTTGTCTTCGCTCCAGATTTTTTCACACATCTCCAACGTCTAAAAGACGTTTTCGCACGTGTGAGCAATGCCGGCTTGCAACTAAATCTGAAGAAGTGCCGCTTTGCCGCACGCCAACTCACCATCCTAGGGTACGTCGTGTCGAAAGATGGCATTCTTCCTGACCCAGCCAAGCTTCGGGCCATAGCCAAATTCCCCAAACTGCGCCCGTCAAAGAACTGCATAGTTTCGTGGGCCTGTGGTCGTACTTCCGACGCTTCATACGAAACTTTTCCACAATCATATCACCCTTTACGAAGCTCTTTGGAGGTAATGGGCCCCTTAATTCGTGGTCATCCGAGTGCGACGACGCATTCACAAAGCTCCGCCATTTGTTGATGTCTCCTCCCATTCTACGCCACTATGACCCTAAGGCCCCAACGGAGGTGCACACGGACGCCAGCGGTGTAGGCCTCGGCGCTGTCCTGGTGCAGTGCAAACCTGGATTCCCTGATTATGTCGTGGCATATGCAAGCCGTACTCTCACGAGAGCCGAGACAAACTACACCGTCACCGAAAAAGAGTGCCTGGCGATCGTCTAAGCCCTTACAAAGTTTCGACCTTATTTGTATCGCCCATTTGATGTCGTCACCGACCATCATGCACTATGCTGGCTGTCATCATTGAAGGATCCCTCAGGCCGTCTCGCCCTTTGGGCTCTTCGCTTACAAGACTATGACATCCGCGTGCTCTACCGCAACGGATGCCAGCATGCTGACGCCGACGCCCTCTCGCGCTCCCCTCTGCCTGAAGCTGACGTGCTCTGCTCAGTATCCTCGGTTGCTGCTTCTGCCATTGATGTTGACATCATCGCTACCGAACAGCGAAAGGATAATTGGATCGCCCCACTGATCGATCTGCTCTCTGATACATCCGCAACGCCATCCACGCGTGCCTTGCGTCGTCGAGCTCACCATTTCGCCATTCGTGACGGCCTCCTACACCAACGCAATTACGACGCCGATGGCCGGCAGTGGCTACTCATGATACCCCGCAGTCTGCGGTCAGAGATATGTGAATCCTTCCATTCTGATCCGCAATGCACGCACTCTGGGGTATTCAAAACCTACCATCGCATTCGACAACGCTACTTCTGGCGCGGGATGTACCGCTTCGTCCAGCAGTTCATTCGCTCCTGCCTCGCTTGCCAACACCGCAAACCGTCTGCACACATATCACCAGCCAGTCTGCAACCGTTACCTTGCCCTGACCGTCCATTTGGGCGCATAGGTATCGATTTTTATGGACCACTCCCTCTGACGTCCGCTGGCAACCGCTGGGCCATCGTCGCCGTAGATCATTTAACGCGATACACCGAAACCGCCGCTCTCCCTGCGGTTACTGCGCAGGATGTTGCGTCCTTCCTACTGCATAGATTCATACTGCGCCACAGTCCACCCCAGGAGCTTCTCAGCGATCGAGGCCGTGTGTTCTTGTCAGAAGTCGTCGATGCCATTCTCACTGAGTGCCATTGTGTCCACCGCAAAACAACTGCTTCCCACCCGCAGATGAATGGTCTGACCAAACACTTTAACCCCACCCTCGGCGACATGCTTTCGATGTACGTCGCTGCCAACCACACGAATTGGGATACTATACTGCCCTTCGTCACCCATTCCTACAACACCGCCCCTCAGAGTACGATCGGTTTTTCACTTTTCTTCTTCTGTACGAAAGGAACCCGTCACACATCATCGACACGATACTCCCGTACACGCCGTATCCATCTGAGTGTGCACCTATTACCGAGACAGCCAGGCTTGCTGGAGAGTGTCACGAGCTGGCCAAGACATTTACGACGCATGAGCAAGTGCGGCAGAAAAGTATTCGGGATGGCTCCGCTACTTCTGAACCCACGTTCCTTCCTGGTTCCCTTGTATGGCTCTCAATCCCGACCTCTGTAGCTGGCCTTTCTTCCAAACTACTCCCGAAATATGAAGGTTCCTACCGTGTGATCGAGCGCACATCTCCAGTCAACTATCTTGTCGAGCCAATTGAACAATCTTCGGACATGCGCTGTCACGGGCACGACATAGTCAACGTGGAGCGCCTGAAGGTTTACTATGACCCGCTCGTAGTGACAAGCTGTTAGGTCGCCAGGCGGCTCCCTCTTCGACACCGGGGTAATAGTACAGAAGCCGCCGAACACTGAAGTGGGTCAAACTCTCAAGTGTTCTCTAGTGGGTCTACCCAAAAAGGACGCCGCTCCCGCTGAGAGTCCATGCTTGGCCGTTACTGTCGCCATTCTGTCTTGTCGCATTGTGTCTGTCGCATTGTGCCTGCTAATAAACGCCATAACTATATATATATATATATATATATATATATATATATTGTCACGTACCAAGAGCCGTAGAGAAGGGACAGGAACAGCGGGGCAGAAAGACACGAGCGTGTATCTTCGAAACGAGGCGCTAACCACACTTCTTCTTCGTTCTCCTTGCCCTTTTCGGCTCGCTAGGGCTTGCCGGCTCACAACTCTAGGTGGCATTATTCCCCCTCCCATTAGAGCATCGACCCGATGCTCATACACAAGGGGACAGCAGGGTCGGTAAGGGAAAAAAAAAAAGAGAAACGGTAGCTATAGCACACAGGGCATATGCAGGTGCAAAAAAAAAAAATTGTCTGAGGTAGGTCATAAGAGAAAAAAAAACCATTAACAGAGTTCACAGTTCGTTCGAGACCCAACGGGCAATGTAAAAAAAAAACGAAAATGTTTGCTGCCTGGGCATAATAAGACGAGTATCACCGCGTAATATAAGGTTTTAGGCGGACGACATGCACAATCTCTGTTCGTGGTGAGTGGCGCTGTGTCGTTGCCGAGCCTCCGTCTGGAATAACTTCATAGTTGACCTCGTTCAACCGCCGTAATACTTTGTAGGGTCCGAAGTACTTGCTCAGGAGTTTTTCGCTGAGACCTCGCCGTCTAACAGGAGTCCAAACCCACACTTGGTCGCCAGGTTGGTAGGAGACTTGTCGGTGGTGGATATTGTACCTTCGGGCGTCTTCACATTGCTGCGATCTTATGTGCACGCGAGCTAATTGACGTGCTTCCTCTGCACGCTGAATGTAATCGTCGACATCGGGAGCTAGTAGCTCGTGCTGGTCGATGTCACAAGGAATCATAGCGTCTAGCATGGTTTGCACGTCTCTACCGTAAACGAGGCGGAAGGGTGCGAACCTTGTCGTTTCCTGGGTTGCGGTGTTGTACGCAAACGTTACGTATGGCAGGATTTCGTCCCACGTTTTATGCTGCACATCCACGTACATAGAAATCATGTCCGCCAGCGTTTTGTTCAGCCTTTCTGTTAAGCCGTTACTCTGGGGGTGGTATGCGGTTGTCTTGCGGTGGTTCGTGTAACTGAGCTTGAAGATGTCGTCCAACAGTTTTGCCGTAAACGCTGTCCCTCGGTCAGTGATGATGAATGACGGGGCACCATGACGAAGCACAATGTGGTGCATGAAAAACTGGGCGACTTCAGATGCTGTACCGCGTGGCAATGGCTTCGTTTCAGCATAACGCGTCAAGTAATCAGTTGCGACGACGATCCACTTGTTTCCGGAGTGAGACATAGGAAACGGTCCAAGAAGGTCCATCCCAACTTGGTCAAACGGCGTACGCGGTGGATCGATGGGTTGTAAGAGGCCTGCAGGCTTCACAGGTGGTGACTTGCGACGCTGACATTCGCGGCATCCTTTCACGTAGCGTTTGACACAAGCTGCGAGTTTTGGCCAGAAATATAGCTTTCGAACCCGGTCGAGTGTCCGTGAGTATCCCAGGTGGCCGGATGTCGGCTCATCGTGGCAGGCTAATAGGATGTCATCACGAAGGTCATGAGGGACGACTAAAAGATAAGATCTGCTGCCAACACCAGTGTTTTTCTTGTATAATATGTCGTGTCGTAAGCAAAATGACGGCAACGTACGTGAAAGGGGACGAGGAACAGACGCGGTGCTGCCTTCTAAATGATCGATGATGGGTCTTAACTCGGGGTCCGCTCGTTGCTTACTGAGGAGGTCCGCCCCACTGAGAGTCCCCAGGAAGGTGCTGTCGTCTTCTACAGCTGTATGGTCGGACTCCAGAGGTGCTCGTGATAGCGTGTCGGCGTCTTCATGCTTTCTACCCGACTTGTATACAATGGTGATATCGAACTCCTGAAGTCGCAGACTCCATCGTGCTAATCGCCCAGAGGGGTCTCGGAGGTTAGCCAACCAACATAAAGCGTGGTGATCACTCACAACTTTGAATGGGCGCCCATATAGATAAGGCCTGAACTTTGTAATCGCCCATATTACCGCGAGACATTCCTTCTCTGACGTTGAATAGTTGGTTTCGGCACGTGATAGAGTGCGGCTCGCGTAGGCAATCACACGTTCAATCCCATCTTGTGTTTGCAGCAGGATAGCTCCGAGACCAATGTTGCTTGCGTCAGTGCGCACCTCTGTGTCAGCGTCCTCATCGAAATGACCGAGTAAAGGAGGGGAACACAATCGATGTTGCAGTTCCGCAAAGGCAGTCGCTTGTTCGTCAGTCCACTGAAATGGGGTGTCGTCACGCGTAAGTCTGATGAGAGGCTCCGCAACCTTAGAGAAGTTTTCAATAAAACGGCGATAGTAGGCGCAGAGCCCCAGAAATCGCCGAAGACTTTTTTTGTCTGTCGGAGCTGGAAAAGAGGCCACAGCGGCAGTCTTCTCGGGATCGGGCCGAACGCCTGCAGCGCTCACAACGTGACCGAGGAACTTCAGTTCATTGTAGCCGAAATGGCACTTCTCTGGCTTGAGGGTAAGGTCAGCGGATCGTATGGCTTCAAAAACACTCCGAAGGTGATGAAGGTGCTCGTCAAACGTTTTTGAAAAGACAACGACATCATCTAGATAGACGAGGCAACTTTTCCACTTGAGGTCAGCGAGAACGGTATCCATCATTCGTTGGAATGTGGCCGGAGCGGAACAGAGGCCGAATGGGAGCACTCGGAACTCATACAGGCCGTCAGGAGTTACAAAAGCCGTTTTTTCGCGGTCACGTTCATCGACTTCAATTTGCCAATAACCACTTTTGAGGTCGATTGAGGAAAAGTACTTTGCTCGCCTCAGCCTGTCAAGAGAATCGTCCACTCGAGGCAACGGGTACACGTCTTTCTTTGTGACGTTATTCAGCTTCCTATAATCGACACAAAAGCGAAGTGTACCATCCTTCTTCTTTACAAGGACCACTGGCGATGACCAAGGGCTACTTGATGGCTGTATTACACCGTCTTGAAGCATTTCCTTCACTTGCTTTTGAATCGCGCGTCGTTCGGTTGGTGAAACGCGGTAAGGCTGTTGCCGTATAGGGTGCGCGTCGCCGTAGGTGATAATACGGTGTTTGGTAATCGATGTTTGGCGGATTCTCGATGAACGTGCAAAACAGGCGTGGAATTCTATCAACAGGTCGTTAAGCCTTCGTTTGTTTTCGTCAGAAAGCGCTGGATTTATGTCGACGCCCCGGAGAGGTGCTTCGGTATTATCGGTTGCCTCGGAAGCAAAACACTCAGTCACATTAGTTACTGGGTAGGCATAGGCGATGACAGTACCAGGGAAAAGGTGTCGGCGCTCGTAGCTGAAGTTCGTAACAAGTACCTCGCAATGGCCATCGTGAAGGTCTACTAGGCTTCGTGCTACGCAGACACTTTGGGAAAAGAGCAGGGATCGATTGCTCTCCGCCACCATTTCACCGTGTGCTGATTTGTTACCAGCCACTTGAACCATAACACTTGAGCGCGGTGGTATCGTCACAGCATCGTCAATTACCCGCAGACATACTCGATCGTGGTCGGGATTATGCTCTGGTGTGGCGCTTTTTGTTGAGAACGTGACGAGGCGTTGTCGAATGTCGATGATAGCACCGTGCTCCCTCAGGAAGTCCATGCCAATGATCAGTTCTCGAGAACACTGACGGAGAACGCTCAAGCTGATAACAAAGGTTGAACCACGAATCTGTATTCGTGCTGTGCAAACGCCGAGTGGCATGACGATGTGCCCGCCAGCAGTACGAATTGGCTTGAGGTTCCAAGGCATCGTCACTTTCTTTAGAAGAGCAGCCTGTTTTTCACTTATTATAGAAAAATCCGCACCCGTGTCAACTAAAGCAGTGACTTTGCGACCGTCGAGCAGCACTGGAATATCTAATGAAACCTTTTCGGAACCAGCTGGTGTCGTCGTCGTCGGGGAATCTTCAGTTTGCGGAAGCGTCGGTAGGAGGCCTTGAGCTTGTCCAGTATGAGCGGCCTCGCCCCCGAAGGTCGCTGTGGTTAGTTTTCCCGGCGCGGACTGGGGGACCGACCCTGCGCCACGCTCGAATAGGTGCGGCGATTAGGAGAAAATCGCCGCGGCGACGGGGAGCGTGACTGGTGAAAGGATGACGAAGTTCCGCGCTGTTGAGCCACATACTCTTCAATATCAGGGGGCCGCTGACCGAACCTGGGTGGTGGTGAGTTCGTCGAAAATCCGCGTAGTCCAAGTTGCCGGTAAGAACAGTGTCGGTAAAAATGCCCAGCTTCGCCACAGTGGAAGCAGAGAGGACGTCGATCAGGCGCACGTCAGACGTCTGATTTTCGCGGGATCGGGCGAGGTGCGCTGTAATATGGCGCCGCTTGGACCGTCTGCAGCATAGCTGGGGCCACGGTGGGATGCGGGATTGCGGGTGTTACAGGTTGCTGCAAAGCTTGAGCATACGACAAGCGGGGAAAGTCACCGGGTGGTTGATAATCCCGCATGCAAGATGGTTCTCTTAAAGCATGCTGGACTTCATCTCGGACAACGCTGGAGAACGAAGAGGTAGGGGGCTGCGAGGGCACTGACAGCTTCTGGAGTTCTTCGCGGATGACTGAACGTATGAGCTCTCGGAAAAAATCCATTTGGCCACCGAAAGCTCCAAAGTAGTCCGTAGTTGAAGCATTGACGTGCCGCTCGTATGACGGGGCCCGGTGCCTAAGGGTGCTTTCGATGGTGACAGCTTCCGTGAGAAATTCTGACACAGTCTTGGGTGGACTGCGTACAAGCCCACCGAAAAGTTGCTCTTTCACACCGCGCATGAGGTACCGTACCTTCTTTTCTTCTGGCATGCCGGGGTCAGCTCGGTGGAAGAGGCGCGTCATTTCCTCGACATACATCGCAACCCCTTCATTTGGTAGTGGTATGCGGGACTGCAGATCGCGCTCAGCTCTCTCCCGACGGTCAGGGCTTGCATATGTCGCAAGAAGTCGGCGTTTGAAGTCTTCCCATGATGTAAGAATACCTGCCCGGTTCTCGTACCAGACACGTGCGCCGTCCAAAAGACTGAAATAGACGTGCCGCAGCTTGTCTGCGTCGTCCCACTGGTTGTGCACGGCAACGAACTCGTAATGGACAAGCCAATCTTCCACATCCTCAAGTGCAGTGCCATGAAAAGGATTTGGCGTTCGCGGTGTGAGTAATGTGCAATGGAGCGGCGTTGTGCCGTTCGTACCGGTTGGGTTGGTGTCGGCATGGCTGGTCGGAGCTGCCATGTTGTTTGCGAGCAGTCCAAACTCAGGGGATTGCCCTCGGATCCTTCTGCTGGCGCGGTGCACAGGAGTGACCACCGGTACGACGCTTGTGTTCCTGGTATGTGGAGGGGTACGGTGCATAGATCACCCAGCACTTCCACCAGTTTGTCACGTACCAAGAGCCGTAGAGAAGGGACAGGAACAGCGGGGCAGAAAGACACGAGCGTGTATCTTCGAAACGAGGCGCTAACCACACTTCTTCTTCGTTCTCCTTGCCCTTTTCGGCTCGCTAGGGCTTGCCGGCTCACAACTCTAGGTGGCAATATATATATATATATGAGATATAACAGACAGTAATGCCAAGGAATGTACAGAGGAAGTTATTAAAACCAATGGAATGTAAATAAGAAGAAAGAAAAGTGGATGAAAAAATTACCAACTGTGAGCAGGAATCGAACCTACGACCTTCGAATTACGCGTTCGATGCTCTAACCACTGAGCTATCACAGCGGCCCTCCCTCCATCCACTTTTTGGGGTTTATCTGTGAATTTAGAAGTAGGAGCGACAGTCAGCGCCATCTATAAGCCAAACAACGAGTGTGAAAACACTCTTATGCGCATGTTTGGCGTCACGTAGCACGTGAACTTATTATGAGCGGGCAGCTGATTAATTGTCCCTCTTATACAACCTAAACACACCAAGTCTGCCAGTACGAGACCCTCGTTCAATGAAATAAGGGAAAGAAGTGTATACCCAAGGGCTCGTTTTTTCGTGTTTTAACACAATATTAATGAGATATAACAGACAGTAATGCCAAGGAATGTACAGAGGAAGTTATCAAAACCAATGGAATGTAAATAAGAAGAAAGAAAAGTGGATGAAAAAATTACCAACTGTGAGCAGGAATCGAACCTACGACCTTCGAATTACGCGTTCGATGCTCTAACCACTGAGCTATCACAGCGGCCCTCCCTCCATCCACTTTTTGGGGTTTATCTGTGAATTTAGAAGTAGGAGATGGCGCTGACTGTCGCTCCTACTTCTAAATTCACAGATAAACCCCAAAAAGTGGATGCAGGGAGGGCCGCTGTGATAGCTCAGTGGTTAGAGCATCGAACGCGTAATTCGAAGGTCGTAGGTTCGATTCCTGCTCACAGTTGGTAATTTTTTCATCCACTTTTCTTTCTTCTTATTTACATTCCATTGGTTTTAATAACTTCCTCTGTACATTCCTTGGCATTACTGTCTGTTATATCTCATTAATATTGTGTTAAAACACGAAAAAACAAGCCCTTAGGTATACACTTCTTTCCCTTATTTTTTTGAACGAGGGTCTCGTACTGGCAGACTTGGTGTGTTTAGGTTGTATAAGAGGGACAATTAATCAGCTGCCCGCTCATAATAAGTTCACGTGCTACGTGACGCCAAACATGCGCATAAGAGTGTTTTCACACTCGTTGTTTGGCTTATAGATGGCGCTGACTGTCGCTCCTACTTCTAAATTCACAGATAAACCCCAAAAAGTGGATGGAGGGAGGGCCGCTGTGATAGCTCAGTGGTTAGAGCATCGAACGCGTAATTCGAAGGTCGTAGGTTCGATTCCTGCTCACAGTTGGTAATTTTTTCATCCACTTTTCTTTCTTCTTATTTACATTCCATTGGTTTTAATAACTTCCTCTGTACATTCCTTGGCATTACTGTCTGTTATATCTCATTAATATTGTGTTAAAACACGAAAAAACGAGCCCTTAGGTATACACTTCTTTCCCTTATTTCATTGAACGAGGGTCTCGTACTGGCAGACTTGGTGTGTTTAGGTTGTATAAGAGGGACAATTAATCAGCTGCCCGCTCATAATAAGTTCACGTGCTACGTGACGCCAAACATGCGCATAAGAGTGTTTTCACACTCGTTGTTTGGCTTATAGATGGCGCTGACTGTCGCTCCTACTTCTAAATTCACAGATAAACCCCAAAAAGTGGATGGAGGGAGGGCCGCTGTGATAGCTCAGTGGTTAGAGCATCGAACGCGTAATTCGAAGGTCGTAGGTTCGATTCCTGCTCACAGTTGGTAATTTTTTCATCCACTTTTCTTTCTTCTTATTTACATTCCATTGGTTTTAATAACTTCCTCTGTACATTCCTTGGCATTACTGTCTGTTATATCTCATTAATATTGTGTTAAAACACGAAAAAACGAGCCCTTAGGTATACACTTCTTTCCCTTATATATATATATATATATATATATATATATATATATATATATATACATAGATAGATGGATAGATATATATCAAAGTGGCGTTGAGCTGATATTAAAGTGACATATCAATCTTTATCATTCGTCCTTCATAATATGGTCGATTCCCACATTACGTAGGATCCCCCTGTTTTTTTTTTTCATGTTATAATGCGTCAAGATTGACGTTACTGTTCTCAAGTTGTCGTAATTTTGCTTTTTTTGCAAAAAAATATTGTCGCTTTTTCTGCCGGTTGTTCACTGTCATGACTGGGGACTGGCAGTGCAAGAGATCCCCATCAGCTGAGCTCTTTATAGCGGTGCTCGTCGACGAGAACGCTGTCTGCGTCCCACTAGAGCGCGGGAACACAACCAAGTGCACTGCAAGGAACGCGCACCGGCGTGCCAGTGATACTCGGTCTACGTCGCACACGAACGCTGTGACACGCCGTCGGCGTTTGAGGAGAAGCGCGGGCACGGACAGAGGGAATAAAAAGCGCGTCGCATGTGCGCAGGGGTGCTCTTTCTCTGTGGCCACGTAGCATTCACCGCATCAAACGCTTGACAGTCACATCGGCACCATCACAGTCACGTGTCGAACTCGGGCCTTCTCAAAATAAACGAGTTTGTATCCGAGGTTCTGCGTCTATCATTTTGATTGGCAGACCCCCGCGGCAAATATCGAATCCACCCACCACATTTGCCCTTGCCGAGGAGCAGTGTTCACGCCGCAACGCCAGGGAACGCACGATTCATCTACCAGCTTTGTCGAGCTGGTTATGCACACACACACACGCAGAAGTAAAGGTAATGTCACCATAAGGCTACAAGAAGGGATGTTTAGAATAGCGCACCGCAAGCCCTTGCGGTGCGGTCGCTGCCACTGCACATGTGTCATGACGCGAGCCGCCGTTCGCATTCGTGGCATGCCCGCAGAATATCTGAAATAGCGTTCCGCGATCGCGGCCCGTGAGGCCCCCGAAATGCTGTGTGTAGCTTCCGTGCATTCGGGTTTGCAGTCGGGGCGAATGTCTCTAGACTTTTTCCGAGGGGAAGCAAACGCTATTCTAAAGCTCATATATGGCGCCCGTAACTAAAGCGACTCCCGCAACACCTGCGAACATTATTCTAAAAACCGCCCTATGTCTCGAATTAAATTCCACCGATTGGAGTTTCATATCCAATTGCAGCCGCGTTGCGGACAAGATGCGAGCGCTCGTGGCGACCACCTGTCCTTGCATTTATCCGCAACAATTGATAGAAGCGAAATGAGCAGCACGCTGGTGCTGCCTGTGCAGTCTTGCTGTATTCAGGAGTGGAATTTTCCGTGCTGCTGGTGGAATGAAAGAACTTGGGCGAAAGAGCATATACGCATACAAGCACGCCTGTGGGAGGCGCGTGTTGAGTCAACAAAAATATAGCACGGCAATCACGCTGACGTCGCTGCACTGCTAAAATTTTGAGTCGGAGGCAACGCTGACGTGCTAGCACGCGCGTTTCTTTGATAACCACCCCAAATGTCCCACATGCGTTTCCAACGCTATGCACGTTCGTGTAGCCATTTTTTCAACGCTGCTATCACGCACTTTGCGTCTTCATGCAACCACCACCGCAAGAGAGCTCGGAGCAAACTCGGTTGCCCGAGAAGCTTGGGCCATCCTGCATTGCAGCCCTGGTCTGAGCTCCCTCCACCGCAAAATTGAGTACAGTACTGCAAGTATAATAAGTTTCCACCATCACCATTAAGAGCGCGTGCACGCACTACCGCGTCGAGGTATAATGCAGCCGTATGATGTAATTGTGAGATGGCCTGTTTTAACAGCACTGCCTATACGGTAACAGGCCCCAACATGGTGCTGCTGTTTGCGCTCCTACTGAAGTGGCTGGACAAGTTTATATTGCTTTTTCTTTACTGCTGCGTGGAGCTTATACCTATAACGCCGAGGCAAAAATATTTTGCCCCACCTAAGATTTCAATTGAATCCTTAAGAAAAGTTTGTTAAATAACGTTTTTGTTATTCAAATGAACGCAACTGTTTGTGATATCCGTTTTTTTTTAAACAATGAGAAAGTGCGAAGAACTCCTCATCTTCTCTGCGAGAAATAGTCCCCAGTGATAGTCCCCGAAATATAGTTTGACGCAAAGAAAAGGTGGAAATTGCAGTTTTCTTGGGACTTCTCCGCTACGTCAATGTGCTTAAAATTTAAAAAAACATTCATATTGTATAGACCTAAAACGTACAGAGGTCATGAAGTAGTTTTAAAATATAGCGTTCGTGGTGGTCACCCGCTTTTTACCTCCTTTAACGGGGGCCTGCAAGAAGGTCTCGTGCTACGCATGCGGAGAAGTGACAAACCTTAACGCAATGCTTTACGTGCCCTATTTTAAAGCTCCTTATTGGGCGATAGGTTTGATGGCCTCCATATACGCGGCAAGAAATACTGATACTCCACGCGGATTTCACCATACTATTATTAGTACATCTTGATGCTTGGAATAATTTCCTGCTTCATCTGGTTACGGGCGCAAATGTTTAGATCTTTTCACTGGCAGCCCCCTGGGCGCCGCCATATTCCTTTCTGGACAGCGCTAATTCCCCCCCCCCCCCCAAAAAAAAAATAAGCTGCCTATGCTCTGACGTCAGCCTTTGTACTCCTGCGCACAGCATACCATCACTGTTTTTTTGTCCTGCCTTTTATCCTTTTTTTATGGAAAGAGTAAGGTGCGACTGAGACGAGCATATAGGAATAGACATGGCTGGACGAACGCCTAAGGTGTTTGTCCACGTCTCCTCTTATGTTTCTCTCATTTGCGCCTTTTTCGTTCCGTAAAACATGCACCAACAAGCCCAACAAAAAGTTCCACTTTAACGTCTTTTCTCTCCCTCTTAGAATGCATATATCATTCTGCCTTGTTGTTTCTCTGGACCGAATTCTCGCTTCTTTTTTCGCAAAGACACGTTCACTAAGCCTGTTTCACACGCAGGCACACGCCTCTGCATGCAATGCGCATTGATGGTTAACGTAACAACCCCACGACTACCATGGGCATGATCGCGTGCAGCCAGGCCATGGCCGGGTATTGTATTGTACAGCGGAGGTTGAGCGCAATGTTTGAAGGTTATTTCACCGCAGCTGTTACATATTTTAAAACATTTTTGCTGTCATTCATGAAATAAGATACTATGTGCGGTAATAAATGTGGGAAAAAAACTGCGGTACGAACGAAGATTGACTGGCCCCACATCCCCGAAGTACAAGGCTTAAAGAGCGACAGCAATCATGAAGCCGTCTAAACAAGTAAGCAGACACAAATATATAGTTGAAAATACGTGCACTCAGTAAGAAATACGTATCAGAAATGTTTACAAAACTATACTCTTCGAAGAAATACTAAATGTAGAAATAAGCAAAGTACAAAAAATATCTTCGGAACCACCTAAATTTCTGCTAAATTTTCCCAAAATGTCTGCCATCTTTAAACCATCAATATCTTCCAAATTATTTTCTTTTATTTTTTTTTAAATACTGATAACTTTGTATTAATCTGTTGGGGAAACATAAATCGACGATGCCACTGCTTGTGCGGACATGTAACCTAATGCGGTAGTGTTGCTGACACGATCCACTAAAGAATAATATTAGGCGATGGTTAAATTTCTCAGCCAATTATTTATCTATGTATTTTCGATTGCTTTAAGTTATCTCTTCTACACTAAAGTTAGCTTCATGTAATGAAGCCAAAGCTTTGCCCGTGTATGTTCGATTGCCTTCAGTTATCTCTTATACATTGAAGTTAGCTTTATGTAATGCAGTAATTAAATTAACTAGCTCCTCATCTTCCTGCCCCTGAAACATCCTTGAGAATGCAAGATAAATTAGTGCGTTTCGGTTTTTTCTCAAATTCAGTTGAATTACTAAGTTTCTACATTTGCGAAGGGAATCTGGTGCACCTGGATAACGATATTCGAGAACAGTTGATAAACTCCATTCTTCTCATTCATCATGTTTAACACGTTCTCTGTGAGCCACGGTTTCCGCGAACGTTTTCAGTCTTTTATTTCTTTGTAGTGAAAACACCGCGTGTAAATACAAGAAATTATCTGCATAAAGCTGTCAGCGATCGCCAACAGTTTGTGGTTTACGAAGGCGCATTATCAGGGACGGCATCTGTAAAGCCAGGTATGCCCCAAGGCTCGGTCCTTGGGCCATTCTTATTTCTTACCTATATAAAAGACATTACAGCTGGCATAGACTGCAAAATTGAGCTTTTCGTAGACGACTGCGTTATTTACAGGGAAATTAAAAACAGCGATGACCACAAAGCACAGAATAGTTCATTGGAAAACTTGCTCACTGGTGTGAGGAATGGCACATGTCAATAAACTTAACAAAAACAGTCTGTATGACGGTGACCAGAAAAAAGACATCCTCTGAGTTTACTTACACAATAAACAACACACCTTTACAAAGAGTCACGCTGCAGAAATATCTCGGTGTCACATTAACTTCCGATCTGAGATGGGAAGCGCACATAAATAACGTCACAGCTGCCGCTTTGCGCAAGCTGTTTTTCTTAAGAGGGCGTCTCCCACTTGCACCGACACAAACTAGGCTCTTGACCTACACAACATTCGTTCGTCCAATTTCAGAGTACGCGAACACTGCTTGCTTCCCTCGATATGCCACTCCTATTTCAAGGTTAGAACGGGTACAAAGGAAGGCCACAAGGTTTATCTACAACAAGTATATAAACGCACCCACTCCCCCACTAACCTTTTAGAATCTTTCGGTCTTCCTACGCTAGCGACAAGAGCAAAACTGGCACGATTAAAATTTCTACACAACCTGCTTCATAATTGCAGCCGCATCGATGCATCAAAATACAACTCCGTGGCAGAACCCGAAGAACTAAGACACAAGCATGCGTTCACCATTACAGAATACACCTTTAATAATGATTGCTTCAAGCATTCATGCTTTCCCCTGTCAATAAGAGAATGGAATAATCTAGATTCCTCGATTACCAGTATACAATAATTGTCAGAGTTCACCTCAAAAATCGAGGACATGTTCAGCAAATCATTTTCCAGTTATCTTTTTCTTTTTTAATAAGCCGTATTATCAATTTTTCTAGCGGTTATTTTTGTGGAATAAAGGCTCGTGTTCAATTGCGCGTAAACGAATTTGTTTTGCTGGGTGCAATAACTGGTTGTAAGTTACCTAAGTGTGTATTTTTCTGGTGTATTGTTCCCAGTGCTCTTGTGTTTGTAACTAGTGTTGTATTGTCTACTAGATAAGAATGGTCTTGTATGCCGTCTTTAACTATGTACCGATCGTTCAGTGTTTATATGCAATTACCGCCATTTTTTTCAAAATGTACTTATTGAATTTCGTACAGGCCTCGAGGCCCCTTCAGCCATTTCTGCCTCCAGCCACTCTTAGATGTTCTGAAAAATATGGCGCTGTACAAATGTGAAACTGAAAACTGTATTGTTTATCCAAGAACTGATGCCCTTCTGCTTTGGTGTCATATAAAACTCGCACTATCAAAAATAAAAAAATAAAAAATATGCTGGCTTGACTGATGAGCCACAAAACACTGCTGTCCAAGTAGTTCTGGAGATTTGACGAATTTCATCTCGAAGCTGCGAATGAGGTTTTTTGGTTATATTCTAGTACCAAGAGTTTTATTTAGGGTTTAATTCAATTCGGCGTTTGTTACTATTGAACATATTTATTTTATTTATTTATTGGAACTACCTCAAGGACCCTCTATACATCACAGCGTTTTACATGATGGGGTAGGAGAAACAAACAAGTAAGTTAATATTTACAAAGCGTGACTCAATGCAGTTCTTGAAATGATTATGGCTGATGTGAAAGACGATATCTAGGGGAAGATTGTTCCAGTCGATGGCAGCCTTGACAAAGAATGATTGCAGATGCGTGGCAGTGTAGGCGCGGGAAGGGTATACGGCTTTATCATGACTGATGCGTTGGGAGATGAGATGAGCTGGATTGATGGGAGAAAAGTTACGTAGCACGTGAAAAAACTTATGAAAGAGTGAAAGCCCTGCATATTTGCGCCTAGTTTGGGGAGCAGTTAGACCTCCCTTTTTCTTTAGGTAATTTACACTAGTCGTGTAACAATAATCAGAATAAATAAATTTCACCGCTCGGTTTTCAAGTGATTCTATCATATTGGTTGAAACGTGTTCAGGGGGATCCCAGGTGGAACAAGCATACACTAATTTAGACTGAATTAGCGTTTTGTAAGCTAGTGATTTTACGGGAGGAGATGCATTTGTTAAATTTTGCTTAAAATAGCCTAAAGTACGGTTAGTGGCATTAGTAATATTAGTAATGTGAGCAGCCCAATTGAGGTCGTAGTGAAGAATAGTAACCAAGTATTCAGCAATAGATTCTGAGGAGATGATGCTGCCGTTATAGAGAATATTATAATGCCGGGTAGTCATTCCGTGTAATAAATTAGACCAGAGATGTTTTGTTAGTATTCACCACCATCAACCAGTCACTGCACCATTTGTCTAATATTCGTAAGTTGTTTTGGAGCGCTTAGTTATTGGTGACGTTGATGATCGGGCGATAAATAACAGTCGTCGACGAAAAGGCGTGTGGTTTAAGAAATGTTGCTGAGAAAATTGTTGATGTAAATGAGGAAAAGGAGTGGGCCCAATACAATGCCTTGTGGCACTCCGGATAAGGCAGGGGATGAAGTCGATGATAAATTATTTACATGCAAAAATTGCTGTCGGTTAGTGAGTAACTTCTTAATATTACCGAAAACAAGGAAATATAAGTCAAGTCGAGAAAGTTTCAATAGCAAGCGTTTATGTGGCACCTTATCGAAAGCTTTTTCAAAATCAATGAAAAGTGCATCTAGGGGTATGTTCTGATCAAGGCCAACATGGATAATCGTGGAGAAAAAGCGCAAGTTCGGTTTCGCAAGAAAATGCCTTTGAAACCCATGTTGACCCTGATTTAAAAACGTTTACAGAATTTAGCAAAACGACAGTGTGGGTATATAAGATATGTTCCATGATTTTCGAGCAGACACTGGTTAGATAGATAGCGCGGCAGCTCGAGGAGCCTTACTTAGGGACTGGAACAATCTTACCCAACTTCCAATCATGTGGCAGGGTGTTGGATGACAATGGCTAATGAAAAATATGAGACAGAATAACACTAGTTATACACTTGGTATTTTTTAACACTTTGAAGTTTATATCATCGGGTCCGGCAAAAACTTACCTTTAGTGAATCAATAATTTTGACGATACCTTCGGATGAGACTGTAATTTCGGGCATAATGGAGTGATTTGGGAGCGGAAACTGAGGAAGGTTATTACGATTTTCTTTGGTGAAAACAGGGCAAAACACGAAATTAAGGGTATTCGTCACTGCAGCATTGGGAATGGCATTACCAGTGTCGTCTTCGAGATATAAGGAGGATTTATGCTGTTTTGGATTGATAATCTTCCAAAATTGTTTGGGGTTATAACCAAGAATTGAGGCAGAGTGAAAAAAAAAAAAAAAAGAGCACCTGGTCTGGGCTAGATTAGCGTCGTATACCTTAGCTGTAGTGCGATATTTTTCCCAAGCGCATGGGTCGTTAGAATTTTTCGACTGCCTGAAATGTCTTTTTTTTTATTTTTCAGCCTTTTTAGCTTACGGTTAAACCAAGGTAACGTTGCACGGTCTTGAACGGAAACTGTGGGAATGTACTTTTTGATAAGCCTGTGTATTTTTGTTTTAAAAAAAAGTACCAGTTTGTTTCAACAGACCGGGATGAGAAGTGAACTGATAAAGAATGCCAAAATTCATTAAGCTCCCTATTCATATTTTCATAATCTCCTTTTTCATAAAGTGTAAGCATTTTTTAGCTTTTAGGGGACGTGTAAGTTTGCAATGAAAGTATCCGTGAATGATTAGATGGTCACTTATTCAATCAAGATAAGTGAGAGGGGGTATGTTCTGAGGATCGGACGTAAGTATGAGATCAAGCATGATCGATGAATGAGTGCCACGAGTGATGGAAGTAATAACTTGAGATAAGCTGAATGTTGGTCACGTGTTTAGAAAATCACTTTCATTGTTTTGTTTCACTGTCGTCCATGACAGATTGGACCAAGTAATTGCAGCCTAGTTAAAATCACCAAAGAGCAAGATGCTAGCATGACTGTAGACAGACTTTACGTGATAAAGGGCGTCATGAAAACGTTCGACAAATGACACCTCCGAATCGGGCGGCCGATGGCACTCACCTATTACGATAATAGGATAGATGGCCTTGCAGATGGCAAAGATAATTTCGGGGGTTGATTGATTGATATGTGGGGTTTAACGTCCTAAAGCCGCCATATGATTATGAGAGACGCCTTAGCGGAGGGCTCCGGAAATTTAGACCAGCTGGGGTTCTTTAACATGCACCCAATCTGAGCACACGGGCCTACAACATTTCCGCCTCCATTAGAAATTCAGCCGCCGCAGCAGGGATTTGATCCCGCAACCTGCGGGTTAGCAGCCGAGTACCTTAGCCACTAGACCACCGCGGCGGGGCGATTTCGAGGGTTGAGGAAACTGATCTAGGAATGCAGTTAGGTCACAGTGAGTGGCGATGAGTACGCGTCCTCCTCGTTTATTTTCACAGTCTCGTCTAAATATGTCGAAGTGAGGGCGAGAAGGCAGAATTTCGGAATCATCGATGGAGGGGTGAAGCCATGTTTCAGTTAATAGCAGGAGATGTGAATTTGGTGATTCTAGCACGCTGCACAATTTTCCATGCTTGGGTAATACACTCGTAATGATAGTATATTGAAAAGATAGATCCTTGTCTACACAGGAACTGGCTGGTTCTTTCAATTGCCAGGATGTTTTACGGACAACCTCGTTTCTGGCATGGTGTAAAACATACGTGTCTTTACCTGAAGTAAGTCTATCATGTCGCAGCTTTGATTCAAAAGGCTGCAACTTTTTAAATTCATTCAGGTGTCAACGGGCGAGACGCGTGTTGGCAGAGAAATCCTCTCTAACAATAGTCCCAGGAGCTTTGCATTTTCTCCTAGCTTGAAGAATTTGTTCTTTGTATTCAAAATTAGCCCATTTTATCAAGGATGGGTCTGTTTTTGTTTGCAGTAAAGGATCCAAGTCTGTGTGCGCGCTCAATTTCTTTGGGGAGGATTGCTTCTTTGAAATGGATTGAACAAACGCCCATTACTTTTCTCAGAATCCTTCCAGCCTTCCCTTTTACATCTTTTTATCCAAAAATATTAAATTACAACGACGCGCGCGATATTCCGCATCATCTAAACGGGCCATGAGAGATGCTATCTTGTCTGAGTTGCCTTCTGCGAAAGCTTGCGCTTCCTACACCTGAGTTTTGATTGTACCAATCGAGCTACAGTCCTCCTCTATTTTCGCGAGTCTTCATTTCAGAATTTCATTTATTGTGCTGTCATTTGTCTCCAGTTTAGTTTGAATCCATTTTACTTCGGAAAAAAGCTGTGTTTCACCATCTTTCAGTTCCTTTAAGACAGCGAGTAGCTCAGACTCAGAAAACACATCGCCAGGAGAGCATGTGTTGGGTCCGGTATTTCGTTCAATATCTCCGGACTGACAAACATGTGATACGACAGAACCGCAATCATTAACAACAGTAAGAAGAGTGCGTGGGCTTCGTAGCACGCCTAAAGCAGCAAAATGAGTTCGCTTAGCAAATAATCAGTGGCAATTGGTTATCTGCATGGAAAGAAACAGGCTGCGTTGAAGCATGCTCTTTGCTTGCGTGCCACCAAGCCCACTGGAAGCGGCCACGGGATGCACACGTGTTTTATCGAAAGACAGCCTATAGGTGGCAGATCAGATGTTCCGGTCTTGGGAGCTGACAGTCGCGGACGGGGAGGTGGCACAGATTGATTCGGGGTGGGACACCCATGCTTTAGGCAAGGCTGACCGCAAAGTAGTAGCCATGGGTTGCTCGTGGAAGAGGCCGCCCGGTATAGGTGTTCTGACAGGCATGCACTCGATGCCGTAGCCTCCCCCAGGAGAGCGTGCTGCCCGCAATGGCATGAGGACACCACGGGATGCCACCGGTTGACTTAGCGCGAAATCAGGACACGCGAACCGCACACCACCGAAAGCACCTGCATGAGAAGAAACGGGTAGCGTTGAAGAATGATCGTTGCTTGCATGCCACCAAGCCCGGCAAATAACTAGGAATTATTTCGACTGTCCGAGAAAGCAGGTTTTCACGTGTTAAGTTTAAATGTCTAATAACGTACAATGTAAAAAAAATATTGAGTAAAAAGGGTGTCTTTTTGTCACACAACAATGATCATCATCCAACGAAGCGAATCTTGTACCACCCGGCCCAGGTAAGCGCTTTAGTGTAATCATCATCTAGCCCCGCCACGGTGGTCTAGTGGCCAAGGTACTTGGCTGCCGCAGGTCGCGGGATAATATCCCGGCTGTGGCGGCTGCATTTTTGATGGAGGCGGAAATGTTGTAGGCCCGTGTGCTCAGATTTTGGTGCACGTTAAAGAACCCCAGGTGGTCGAAATTTCCGGAGCCCTCCACTACGGCAACTCTCATAATCATATGGTGGTTTTGGGACGTTAAACCCCACAAATCAATCATAATCACCATCTGGCTTGCGTTTACATTTGGAACTCAGCGCTGCCCACATTCCTATCAAGAAGGCTATTGTACCCCTGATAAGGCGCAGGTCGTTCGTTACTTGAAAGCGCCGGCCACGCGGCGATAGTCAAAAGACAGGAACGCCAGATATATATGATGATGATTTTTGTGGGACAAAAAGGCGCTCTTCTTTACTCCATCTTCTCTTTGAGTGTTGCGCTATAGTTGCTGAAACGAGAGGTGGTTGCAGTGTCACGATTGACAACAAATACGAATCAAGCGTACAAAACTGAACCTGTTTTGATGTATTTGAAAAACCGTGAGTGCTTAGGTCACCACGTTAAACTGATTTATACCACTGTGTATTAACACGAGAAAATATGTCGTCGAGATGCTCCAAAAAATCACTTAAATTACCGTCATATGGACCGCACAAGACAGCGAAAACAAACTTTGCACATTTAAAACATATTACCTCTTTGTCTGAAGTACATAAAAATAGATCATAAAGCAGTTCATAATTGATACCATGTTTACTGAACATGCATACGCCTCCACCTGTTCTGAGGCATTTCTCTATTCAAACTGTGTTATGTAACTTTCCCTGTGTATTTCATAATCAGACGAAACCCACGTTTCTGTCGACATAATAAAAGGAAACGAGAAGCCGAAATCACTAACAATTATACATAAATCACCCTGTTTGCAGCCTGTTGACTGCACGTTAGGATGAATAAAAGTAAGTTGTGAATCGCATTTCTCATGTTAAGCATTAACTCTTATGGACTCACAGTAGAAGTGCTCATTTTATGTGCTGCTAGGTCAACAGGAACTCGTGCGTAGAAGGGCATAAAACCGTGCAAATCGCGAAAATCATGCATCCTGAAAGCGTGCGTTGGGGTGACAGGTCAACAACAAAATTAGCGACAATTATTCTTATCGAACAAAGTTTCGAGTCAAGACAGTTGCACCATTGAAAAAAAAGTGACAGCTTTGCCGCAAAAGCGAAGTAATGAATGCGAGAGCAACAAATTCGAAAGTCGCGTGAAAAATGGCAAGCATATCATGACGTTCCCCGCTTTTCTCACGCACAAATGAACCACAAAACGTACTCACAGTAACAACATGAACGCGAACACAGGTAGACATGAACGTCTCAGTTGTTACTTCGCTATCTCTGAAAAGCGCGCCCTTTTCACAAAATGGAGACTGTACAACGATTGCACTGACCTTTGTGCACCCGGTAACTAACAGAATCGTTCCCGTGAAAGCCATAAGACTACAGTTTTCCCCACTGCGAGATAAGCCAGTGCCCACGAGAGCGTCCCCTCTCCGCGGGCCAAAGTACGCGAGGGAGATGAGAGCGAGCGCCGCCGCGTCATGACAATCTGGCAACGCGAGCTCACTGCGTCATCTCGCTGCTACTGCTGCAAACATGATAGTAGTTTTGCACGAGATGCCCGTGACCAGCGGTAAGTGGTAGATATAAATAGCTTGCCGTTTAAACGTTGAAGGAGGTGGTCCTCCCTGGTGCAGTGGTCAACGCCTCGCACTCACGATGCAGAGGTCCCAAGTGCGATGCTGCAAGCCGTGGTCAGAGCTCGTGTCGCAGAAATTCCACCGTCGGCTCGGCTTCCTTTCTTGTGAGAGTAAAATCGTCCGTGAGCGAAAAAGCTCGTTACAGAGATCGCCGCGGGAGGCCGCTACATGTCCACGCGTGTGCGCGCGATTACACTGAGAAAGCCTCATATCCGAATAAAAAAAAAGAAGAAAAAAGTGCTCAAGGTCACGAGGTGCGGGTGATGTAGTTTCTTTGCTCGTGTGACCTCTCCCTGCTTGGCTTCCAACGCTTTCGTCGGGACGAGAGAAGAGAGAATGCAATTGCAGCATGTGACAAGGCTTTGTGACTCCACTCGCAATGGACAGATTCTTAAAATTTTTGCGGCGCTGAATTCGTGAGGCAGTAAGCTCTTCTAGTGAATGTATTTCATGGTTATTAAAAAAACTGTGTCAGGCCCCTTTAACGAATTTGTTCGACAGGTGTCACGACGAAAACCAGCCCGTTCGGCAATTTATAGTTGCATTTGGAAGGCCTCAAACTACGTCGAAAAAGGCTTGGATAGTGCAGCAATCACCACTAAAAACACACAGGAACTTTCAAACAGCTCTAAAATTGGACAACTATGTCCACCTTGCGGAAAACATGTCATCCCTTTTAAGAGGCATTGATCAAGCAAACAGCGAACGCTAGATAATGTCTGTGAGGCATTGTCAGACTCTTTACGGCCTCCGAGATGGCAAGCGTGCTGCGTGTATTTAGGAGGCCCTGCGACTCTTGCTTAGATCGAAAACCTATATATACCATTCGCACGCGCGCGCTGGTACAATCTACTGTGTGTGTGTTCGTGCATGCGTGTGTGTGTATGTAACAAAACATATTATTAGTATGCACTTAGCGGTTAAAGGGCGCACTAGGGGCCGGATTTCGCTATCGCATTGAACTCTTAAAAGCGAATCAGGGTCCCCCAACTTGCTTTTACACACACACACACACACACACACACACACACACACACACACACACATATATATATATATATATATATATATATATATATATATATATATATATATATATATATATATATATATATATATATATATATATATATATATATATATATATATATATATATATATATATATATATATAAAGCTGGTGGACCAGCCTTCGTCCGAGAAGCTTCGTCAGGCTTGCTGTGCACGCATTCATAAAAACATTATCCCGCCATTGTCTCTGCTCGAATGCCCCACCGTGGTGGTCTAGTGGCTAAAGTATTCGGCTGCTGAACCGCAGGTCGCGGGATCGAATCCCGGCAGCGGCAGCAGCATTTCTGATAGAGGCGGACATGTTGTAGCTTGTGTGCTCAGATTTGGGTGCGCGTTAAAGAACCCCAGGTGGTCGAAACTTCTGGAGCCCTTCACTACGGCGTCTCTCATAATCGTATGGTGGTTTTGGGACGTGAAACTCCACATATCAATCATATAACTCAATTCTCTACTTGAATGGCTTAACCACAATGTTTTTGTTTGAGTTTTGGGACGATGGAACTTTTTGGGTTCGTTTGATATCAGTCACAACAAGTAGGTGGCCCGCCCACCTTTTTCCCAATATGTATTATCACTTCAACAAGGTCTTTAGAGGACTAGTAAGGAGTGCTTTTCATTTTGGCAATTGCCCTTCGAGAATACCGTTCAGCCCATTGTACTCTAATAAGAATATCTAGAGTTTAACATCTCAACGCCACGATATCATTATTTTGGGTGCCGTAGTGGAGGGATATAGAAATTTAGACCACTTGGGGTTCTTTAACGTGCACTTTAATCTAGTACACGGGCCTCGCACATTTTCGCCTCCTTGGAAAATGCAGCCGCCACAGCCGGGGTTTGATCACGCGACCTTCGGGTTACCAGTCAAGCACCTTGAACACTAGAGCATCGTCGAGGGTCCAGAAGTGTTCTATTCTCATGTTCATTCTCCTGCCGTGCGAAATCAAGGCACTACACCTTTAATTCAACATTTGAGGTTCTTTGGGCTTGGTTTTCTTTCCAACTTTATTCATTTTTCTAGTTTACCGTAGCCAAAAACGTTTTATTATCCCTTAGTTCCTTGCGAAAATCGACCTCAGTGGTTTCCTTGAAATTTATGAACTCCTCCTAATGTTCCCGGTTTATCTTGTCAAAAAGTGCTTTGATCTCCTTCGACATCCTCTAAACAAACAGCTACGCCAAGACTAGAAACTGAAACAAATAACGGCAATGTGAACAGTGCCAGCAGCTATCAGAACAAGAAATAGACTGGTTTTCGAACTGCGAAAAAGTCTGTGAGCACAAGAAAATCAAACTGGCACCCTTGCTGCTAAGTGTTATTGCTTTCTTATAGTTTAAAAAAATGATAACATATAGGACTTCCCTTGGGTTGATAACAAAAAAGTTAACTGAGTTCTTGTTAATCATCCATTTCTGTGTAACTTTAGGTGCCGCAAATATTTTTGGCCAGTACTGTTCGTGCACAAATATGACAGGTACCATCAGCAGGTGACTGGGATGTAGCATTTTTAATAAATATCTTCTTTGCCTAATTAAAAACGTCCTGCATAAGGTTATTGGTAGGAAGACCGCTTGCCCGTCCATAAATCATCGCGATTCAACGCCACGAGGGTTGCCATTGGGTGGACTGGAAAAGGAGCCGAAACTCAAGTTAAAAGTTGCCATACTGGCCAAGCCGTTCAATTCATCGCTCAGTTTGTAGCCAAATGGTCGAAAAGCGGCCTGATGAAAAAAAAAGTTTGTGGTATTGAACGATGAAAAATATCATTTTCAAAGAGCGATTGAATAGAATAGGCTCACAGTTCTTTCTCCTCTTCCTTGATCTTCGAACCATAAGAAAATTGCAAATAAATGAACAAAGCATAAGTTCAGGGCGCCTGCATATAGCTCATGTAGAAGTATAAGGAGTAATTGCCAGAAACAAAGAAAGGGCACCAGGCCTGTGCGGAACGAGTAGGGCTGTCACAGCGAAAGCTGGAGGAGCGGCCTTTCAAAGCCTCATTAAGGGCGAAACTCATCAAGTCTTTACATGCTTGTCTCGAGCGTCGCTACTTTCCAAAGTTTCAGGGGTTTTAGGTGAAAGGTCGTCACAGCACTTCCACCCCCTATTATGTAAATGTGGGACAGCGTTTTCGCTCTCAGTGACTAAGACACTAAGACACCCCCCCCCCCTAGCATGTCCCCGCCCATTGCACACGCCTACGGCCATTTCCCTCAATTTCGACGCCTCCTTATAAATAACCACAGAGCTGTTGAAACAGTTAACTTTGCTTGATTTGCTGGAAAAAAGACAATATTTCTCTGCGCAAGGCAAAAAATAATACACGCTAAAAAGTCTGATTAGCAAGGCCTTCACCTCCTCGGAAAGTCTCCGATTCACATTCGCAAACACTGTGATGCCTGTTCGCGTTCTCCTTCATTTTCTGCTTGGCCACCCAAATAAGTGCACCTGGCATGCGCTCACCCGCTGGGCGTGCTCACTTGTCCGACGTGAAGTGCAGTAACACGGATTTTCGATATAACCAGCACAGGGCGCAAGAAATACTTAGAAACATAGAGACATAGATTGAAAACGAAGAAATAGAGCAAGGAATACAAAGAAACACGAAAAAAAATATAGAGAGAAAAAACAGGCATATTATAGAGCCAGAAAGGCAGAGAGAGAGAGAGAGAAACAAAGTAACTAAATGCACCAATTACAGAAAGAGAAAACGATAGAAACAGCCATCAATACATGTGGAGAAAATGAAAAAAATAGACAGACACGGAGACAAAGAAGGAACAGACAAAAAAAATCGCAGCATATCACTGGGGTGAATAATGGTGAGTGGGCGAAACTCGCACTGCACGGTCCTCGCGGCACGGCCACGCAGGATGACGGCTATGGCTTCGGCCTCTCGCGCCCGCACGGCGGGGTCGCTTCTTTTAGCGGGAGCCGCCGCTGCGTTGCGCGCACGCCGCTCGGCAGCCTTGTTCATACTTCGTCCACGAACCTCATTTAGCACGCGTGCCAACACAGCACCACCGAAGAACACGCAATCCCAGTGGTGTTGATCTCTCTTTCCTTCCGTACGTGTGATGTAAGTCTTGTTTTCATAAAACTCCCCTTTAATTATTATCTTTTGCTACAAAACGCCATCTCATGTGGGACGATTTGGCGTTTCTCAGCGTATATAATTTCACTACATAGTACAAGGAGTGCCCTTTCAGGACGGAATGGAGACTCAATAAGCAGTGGTTACAAGCGATAACGCGGATGAACGGGTGACGCCTTGAAGAGCTTCGCCCCTCAAAAAAAAAAAAAGACAGAGTGAAGAGCAAAAATAAAGTGGATCCAGAAGAACCGCCCAGCTTTACAGTTGATTCAAGCTTTCTGATTCACAGTCATTCAGGCCAGTAATGCAAAGTGCACCAATTTTTATTTGTACAGTAGTCGCCAGCGAATTTTGGTATATGCGCAATTCTACCACACAGCCACGCTTCTGCTTGTGAGTACAGCGAGAACAACTTCCTCTGCTTGGAACTGCAGTGAAATTAATTTTCATGCTTTACAAACAATCGCGTCCTGTATACAAGCTCAACAATACAAGGTGAAATAGGGCGACAGAGCATGTGAGTAGAAATAACGACTTCATGGTCTAAAGCCGATCACCCACTACAAAAGGCACACAATTCACGGCGCTTATTCCCCTAAGGCCACGTAGTGGGTGCACCGCAAGTTCAAATATATTTAAGTGCTTGAAGTGCTAGAAATACAAGTAAATTTACCAGTAATTTTATCACTTGGCGGAACTTCATTTGGTTACTGCCACAGGGATGTATGCTCCGCTGTGTTTGATTACATCAACGCAACTAAAAGATTGCCATGCTAGTGAACCACTACCTTTTCAGATCTTTAGTTTATAATTCGTAGTTATGTCTTTCAAAAACAAAAGATGGTTTGACCGCTTGCTCAGCACACATTTTTGTTTTTTGGTAGTATTATTTTAAGCTACTTTTTCAGATTGGCTTTATTTTCAGTTTAGTTTCATTTAAGTATCCTGCCGCCCGGTTCTTGGCCCATCCCCCTTTTTGGGTAAGCGCCATCCATCAGAGGTCATCAGCATCAGCATCAGTATGCAGTAGGGACAGGATATCGCTAAATTTTCGGAAAAGCATACATATCGATTGAGTTTTTGCTGCAGGGCTGGCACGCACACGCCTTAACCTAGCCACCGTGAGGCCTGTACTTCGCGTATGAATAATGACGATGGTGATTCCCGTAAGAATGGGACTGCCCGCAACGCTAATCATCCTTAGTGCTTTCGTCGGCCTTCCTCTTTTTCTTAATTGCTACGTAGATCTTAGCGAGCGCGCGTGTCATATGCGCGTGGTCGTTCGTTCTGCAAGGCGTTCCACGTCAGCTCGCTCGTTATTATGTTGGAGCCTCCGAGTCAACTCTTCGACCGGCATTTTTCAGCATGTGGTCGTCGCGACTTTCGCCAGGTGACCACAAGCACGACCGAGACCTTGTTGTCTCCCCCGTTTAAGGCAAAGCGTCGTGAAGACACAAGACTACGCATGTCTTTGCTTCGTGAGCCTCCCCAGCGACACTGTGCTCGCATCGGATAGCACGACTGCGGCATCACCATCTCGAAGCGCAGAGCGCAGGGTGACGGCGAAGACCTGGCGCTTGTGTCAGGAGCGTCGTTTTTTACTTGCGGGGATCATGCGGAATGTATGGGACATCGTCATGCACGGCCGCGAGCCCATTCACAAAGTGCCTCGGCTCCGCACCTGTGCCTTCTTCGCGAAACGCCTTCCGGTCCTGTCCTGCTGTCACCCTCGGCTTTTGTGGAAGCACTACCGTGAGGACGTCAGCGAGGGAAGCGTTCTGTGTGCTTCAAGGCCGGCACATGCATTCAGCGTCAACTACCCGGCCTGAGCTACGTCAAGCATCTGCGGCTACTCACAGAGTACTTCACCGGCCAGCATCATGGTTTTTTGTCCAGTTTCTTGCCGGGCCACATGATGACGCACAGCTCCCTCAGCACCATGTGCGGCTGGATTGGTACCACCATGCGTGTCGAGTACCACATTTCCTGTTCCTTGAAGAGGCCTGCGAGATCCTGCACAACCATCTTAAAAACGCACGGACTGCAGGGTCGCCGTGAGTGGCTTCTCACTTCCTGAAGGCTTCCTGCAGGATAGCAATGCGCCTTTCCAGGTTGTGTGTTGGCCATGTGTGCAGCGGCTGCTCAGGGGACTCACGGCATGAATTCGCCATGTACTTGGACAAATTGAACGTTATATACGGATGACCAACAGAGGTGTGCGTTATGATACGCCGTACAGTAGCAAGTACTGCTTCGGGAAGTTGTTTACCTTTTGGTCACACTGGATTTATAAATAAACGATATTATTGCAGTCTCGCCTGATTATTTGTGACGTTAAGCCTGCTTAGAGTGTTGCCCAAACAGCTGAAAAGCTCTCTTTTTCTCGAAGCATCTTTCATCTCCCACTGTCATCTCCACGCCGCATTTACTACGGGCAGCAGCGCTGGCACCCAGATTTTCATATTGTTGCTATGAATAGTGACAATGAGTAATCAGCTCTACGGAGGTAAGGATGGTCGTGATTGAAGAAGGCGGCTTTCTATATAGAGTGCACTGAAAAAGCATTGTTGTCAATAAAGCCATCATTACCGGTGATGTGACTACAGCACGTCAAGGTAACAGGAATCTTCACAATTAAAATACCCATATTTTCATAAACTGTAGGGCATTTTTAGATATCAATTCTGTCGGAAAAGACTAACTTGTAAGGTATACTGTGTCTTTTAGGTCAGCGATGTAGGCAACGTGGGCATTACGTGTGTGTTGTGGATAAGTACATTGTTGTTAGAATTGTTGTCCTGACGAAAGCAGCACAAATGTGGTGACAGGAATCTTTGTCACGTTTTAGAAGCCACTGGACTGGATGCACGCCTGTAGAATTACCCCAACCTAACAAGACCATCTTCTCATCTCCCTACATTAGCATGGTCAGTCACCACTTTCTCACTCCCCAGTCACCCTTCGCCACTCTAAAGAAGCAGGCCAGAGCAAACTGTGGCTATGATTTGCCTCATTTGCTTTCCGCTCTAACGCAGCAGACAAGTCGCAAATATTGTGTACTGCCACTTCTCACACAGGTTTTAATAATTATTTGTGGGGTCCGCTTTTTGTTGCTTCATTACATGGTTACGGAATTGTTAATCACAATAAGTGCCGATCGCACAACTGTATCCTTGAGCTAAATTACTTCAATGGGAAGGGAATACTTTTTTCGAGTACTTCCTCGAGAAAAAGAAGTACATGTCCGACAATTTTCAAAGTTTTTAAATGTTTGAAACTCATTACACAACAGCACGAGCTGAAGTCTATTAGTAACCTTCTGAGATCTTGCAACAAAAAGGATTTCGAACCAATAGATGGCCTGCTTCAAGAAACTTATTCTTCATTCGAAAACAAGGAAACAAACGAATGAAAGAAAAAAATAAATAAACGAACGAACAAAGAATTCAACAACCAAACAAATAAACAAATCAAATAATGATTGCCATCATAATCTTCACCCTCGACCGGTTCTATGTCCAGTGCAGGACGAAGGCCTCTCCGAGAAATATTTCGAATACCGTGAGCGAGCTCAATTCATTCTATGTTTGCGAATTTCTCTACTTGGACACCACACTTGCCTCGCTAAAATGACATTGAGAGGTGAAAAATAAACAGGTAATAGCCAGATGGCGAAACTAAATAGGCTGACCAGCCAAACGACACAGAAATTACCCTTGAAAACACCGCAAGTAACGTACGGAGAAAAACACAAAATGCAAAACAAGTGCTTGTCCCGTGGTGTGTGTGTGTGTGTGCTTCTCCTATGTACCGCATGTTACGTGTAATCCGAGTATTCATCAAACGCATGCCATAGCAAGTACTTCTCTGGAAACACGTCGACATGTGTATTTTGGGGCATGTTATAGTATACTTGCAAGAAACCGGAGTGTTGACTAAAGGTGAATAGCAGCTTATAATGTCATTGCATATTTAGTCTTCACAACAAAGGTGCAACATTTTTTTTTCGGAGAGCGGGGGGCGGTATTGTTGTAAGTGTGTCCCATACGTGTTTTATGTACTGTGCCTACATGCGAAATGGTTACGTCACATATTCATGCGCATTTTCTTTCATAAGAGGCCCTTGCTGCTTTATCTCTCATACACACATCGTGGTGTTTGGACGTTAAGCGTCAGGAATTATTAATAATGTTGCTTCCAGATCAATTTCTCGAGCGGAACATACCTCGTGCAGCCAGTAAAATGGTTTATTTTGTTTGTTATGTTGTTCCTTGCGGCACAAGGACAATTGATCCTGCTTGTTGGAGCACGACCAACATCTTGATTGTTTAAAAAAAAGATTACTCCATCGTACGATGATACGAACACACGGAAATTGTGTGTAGAACAAGAAAAGAGCATACACAAATCACTAAAACAATATAGATGAAACGTTTTCAAGGCAATCTGCAAGTCCACAGGGTGTCTCAAACACAGGGTAACAAGAACTAACATACACACACCTATAATATGCGCAATGTATATGGGGATCTATAGTATTCAATTTACAAGACTTGGTGCGATACATCGCCAGACTGAGTGCCAAAATGCACGAATATTTTCTTCTTTAATTTGCAAGTTATAATCACACCTTCTCCGTTGTTGATTTCTATGCTGTGTAAAACTACCGAATTCTCCCATTCCGCACAATGGTCGTGACAAGCACTGAGTGGACAACAAGAACAAGAACTTTGTCACTCATGCTTAGAAGGCGCGCTGCGCGTTGCGTTGAGGTGTGTCGACGAGCATCAGATAGCTGGGGGGGGGGGGGTGCTGCATGCATCGACATTACCGTCAGAAAAGCTTAGAAACAAAGGGTAGCTATTGGGCTTGCTTGGTATTTTATCTGGAAACAATAAAAATGGCTATGAACTGCGCCCCTATATAAGTCGAAAGTCGCCAGAAAATAGCTTTGGCCCTAACCTAAATTTTTTGTCTCTATAGACGAAGTCGTGAAGTAGCCAATTTGGCACATAATATATACACTAACAACAAGCCTGAACCTGTGCCAGTGAAACTTCCAGAAACTTGAGCACAGTGAAAAGGCCGCGGTGTCGTGCGCGGGGCAGCAGGGTACGAAACTTCACAAAGTAGCGACGTATGTGGTACGCGCGCCTCCTCTTCTATCTAATTCAAGGCGGGCGCCGCGTCGGTATAGGGCGTATTCACGTGACGTAACCACGGACGTCACCTACTGTTCTCCGCCATTTTGGCGTCCTTGGATCGGCGGCTCTGGCGGCGACAGTGGTTCAGTCATCAACGCTATGTAAACATTGGTGCTGATTCTTTTGTGTTTTCGGCTCTTCATGTGTTAATTACGTGAGTGGGAAGGCGACACAAAGCGGCGCTTCGTATATTAGTACATTGTGCGGCTTTGACAGGCAGCGTTACGAGGAAAAAATGAACTGTGGCCCCGCCACGGTGGTCTACTGCTTATACTCGGCTGCTTGCCAGCAGGTCGCGGGATCGAATCCCGGCTGTGGCGGCTGCACTTCCGATGGAGGCGGAATATGCTGCTGACCCATGTGCTCAGATTCTGGCGCACGTTAAAGAACCCCAGGTGGTCGAAATTTCCGGAGCCCTCCACTACGGCGTCTCTTATAATCATATGGTGGTTTTGAGACGTTAAACCCTACATATCTGTCAAAAATTGAACTGTGTGACGTGGACCTTTTCGATACCGGCTTACAATATGTTGCGAACGTCGACCTTCGGCCACGCGTGCACAAATGCGACATTATGGATTTTCTTGTTTTGAGGACAACTTTCGTCACTCGAAAGCAGCTCAATACATACAAATCTATGAAGGGCCAGAATTGCGTGACGAGCGGCTGGGTGAACTCGAACTTTGAACTTTATTTATTCCAACATACCATCATTTGGGATGCTGAGGGCCGGGGTCAAAAAGCCTCTTCACGAACTTGACAACGACCCCGTACAAAGTGGCAGGGATAGGCCAGTGTACATTATAGTATAAAGTAAATCAGACAACACTATGTCGCTCAATTAGACCTGTAAAGGAATGCATAAACATATACATATGAACATATATAGACAGATAATGCAAGTGAAACAGATCGAAAAATAAACCTTTGAAACAATGTACCAACTTCAATTTTGATAATCACATAAAAAACAATGAGAGTGTACAAATGAAAAAAGAAGTACAATGGCATTAACACAGGTAGAACAAAAACGCATCTCACGCAATATTTTCACAGTGTTAATTCAGATGGAACGGCAATAGAAAGCGCAGCATCTCCTTGCCGTAGTTCGTGCGCGTGCGTGGAAAAAACCACGTGTGAATATGACGAGTGTTATAAAAAAGGGTCAGCTGGTTTATACGAGCAAGTGTGCCAAAAAAGTTATCACTTTTCAGTCCGGCGTAATAGCGTTTCATAAGACTTGTTTGATAGTAATCTGGTAGGGTTAATAAGTTCATTTCTTCAAAAAGCGGTGACGTGTGACTTCCATACGGAACATCTGCAATGGCGTGAACTGGCCTTTTCTGTATGACATTTAATTTGTGAATGTTCGTTAATGTTGTTGTGCCCCAAACCAGATGACAATAATTTATGTGTGATAAGAACAACGGTTTGTAAATGAGAAGTTTAACTTTTTTAGGGAGCAGGAAACGCACCCTAGACAAGATTCCAGTTATTCTGGATAAACTTGAAGACAGCTTTTCAGTGTGGGAATTCCATGACATATGTTCATTGAAGATTACACCTAGACATTTACCACTTGGTACTATCTGAAGTTCCGAGGTGCCAAGAATTAACGGGGCATACAAAGGTGGTGGTTTGCTTCTAGGCCTAAAGTGAACAGCTCTCGTTTGTGAAGAGTTTAATTTAAAAAAAAATATTGCATGTCCAAGACACTAGCTTTATTAATACCTGGTTTGCGTCATTGAATAAATCTTTATAGTGTTGAGCAGTGAGAAGTAAGGTTGTGTCATCTGCGTATATAACATACTTTACAGATGCGTCTGTGATTGCGATATCACTAATATATACGCAGAATAAAAGGGGTCCCAAGATACTGCCTTGGGGCACACCTGCTAAAATTTCTTGTAAATTGGAGGTGTGATCGTTGATGACCACCATTTTGGCAGTGGCGGTCACGGCGGCTGAATTTTGCAGGAACCGCTGCTGGGACGAGTCTCTGCGGACACGTTATCGTAATTGTACAAGTAAGTGCTTCTTTTTGTCGTATTTTTATCTCCTCGCTAAAGTAGCCAACTTGCTGAATTGCTAGTTTTATTGACTACGTGGCCACGAGTAGCTGAATTTTGTTTTTTGTTTTTCGCCGCTGTGCTGTATACATATATGCTGCCCATCGCGGAGGGTGTTAATTTTATTTACTCGCTGTTTTATGTTGTACGCAGATAAACCACTCACAGAGCTTGTCAGCTCCTCTTGTCAAGGCATGCATTTTGTCCAAAAGCAATGGCGAAGTAGTCGCAGCCCTCTGCCTATGTATGGCTGGCAATGACGAGGCGTGTTCTCATATGGCAGCCCTGCTGTTTCACTTATTGAGTACGGCGTGCGCGCGCAAGACGGCGACTCCTGCACAGATGTCGCCAACAGCTGGCTCCCACCATACGGCTCCCACCATCGTAGCGCGGCCAGTGGCACAAATGGACTTTTCTTCGTCTACGATGAAGAAGATGCTTCTGGATGGTGAGTGTCGCTCAAGGAACACGCCAAATGGTCGGTCGAAGCTTGCGGCACCTTCCCCAACAAAAGCGGAATGGAAGGTACTGTATGACGCTGTAGCTGCCTCAGGACTTCATCCAGCAATACTGAGTACCCATCCAGACTACAGTTACATGTTTGTACCGGTTATAACGGCCTGTAACGGCTCAAACTTTCGCCTTATCTACGACTGCCCTGCAAAGAACTTGGATTACAAGGATCTTATGCAGCTGTGTGAAAGATCTTTGACAGCCTCGTCATCACGCAACAAGCCTGTGAGAGCATTCAGACCAGGACGAGGAGTCAGGCATTAAGCGCCAACTGGTATGCATATCGTACCGGCCGCATCACTGCATCAAATTTATATGATGTGTGTCACACATGGTTAGAGTCACCATCTGCGTGTCTCGTGAAGATCATCTGTATGCCTCGTCTATACGGCAAGCCCTCCACTCTTCCAATAAATTATGGGCGGGAGAAGGAAGCAGAGGCACTTTTTAAATACAAAAGCCGAAGTGAAAATCTGCATGAACGTGCCCATTTCAAAGAAGCAGGGCTTTTTATACCAACTGAGCACGTAAACTTAGGTGCAACACCAGCCTTGCTGGTTGACTGAAACTGTTGTGGGGCAGGTGTTGTAAAGGTAGAGTACCCTTGGAAAGTAAAAGATGGGCAACTCAGTGACCTGCTAAGTGGCACAAACGGCTGCGTGGCCGAAGTAGATGGACAGCTTTAAAAAACTCATCGGTATTACTACCAAGTTCATTTGCAAATGTTCGTGTGCAAGACAAGTTACACTGACTTTGTCCTCTAGAACAAATTGAGATAAACGTGAAGCACATTTACATGGATGAAACCTTCGCAATCTCACAAGTTGACACTGCCAGAAAGTTTTATTACAGAAGTGTTTTATTACACAGTTGGTTGCGCACTGGCTCACCAACCATAAAAAGAATGACTTGAGCAAGATGGCCATTTCAACAATGAGTGTAGACACCAGCTCTACTAGAGTCTTGCCCGCACGTGATGGACAAAATGCCGATAACAGCAGTCCTCACGGTGACATGGAGGATCCCGATACCTTTTGTGTATGCAAAGGGCTAGAAGAAATAAGAATGATTTTTTGTGATGGTTCCAGTTGTGAAGTCAAGTGGTTCCATTTTGACGGAGTCGGGATGAAGAGAGCGCCGAAACACAAGCACTGGTTTTGCGAATCATGCTCTGAGCATAAAGCTCGAAATTAAATCCAGTTGCACAGCTGTTGTTAAAACGAGTGCAAAAATGTTGCCAATGCGTGTTTATTGAAGAGCCGTCACTTGTATCTTCATCAAAGTTGTAATATTTACACTAGTTCTACAGGTGGCGGCATAACACAATAAAAAACATTTAAAGAATGGAGATGCATGAAAAGTGAAAAAAAAATTGCATTGAATAACACTGTTCATTTATTCATTCAAAATGCCTTAGAGTTCCATTGAAGGGCATTGAGTAAGGGGGGCATCAGTATTTACATTGCAATAAACAGAGAAAAAGTAAAAAAGAACAAGGAAACAACTAAAAAAAAGCAAACAATTGATAAACACCAAAATGTAGCAAAGTTATACAGTAGAAAAACGCAACTAAATCAGGTTATTATGAAAAAAATCACTGTTAGAGATGGATAAGATGTGATCTGGAAGGCTGGTGCAATGTGCTTAGGCTTGATATAATGTTGGTTAGTTAAGTGCCAGTGTGTGACTATGAATGCGTATGAAACTACGTGCGTTGTGAATGCGTCGAGATGTGCGCAAAGGGACATGAAGTGGCAAACAGTGGCATTTGTTACTGTAGATGTACCTATGAAATAAACATAAAAGGGCGACTACGTGGCATTACCCAGTGACAATAATGCGAGGTCTTGTTTTATTAGGGTGATGCTTGAATAACAGCAACATGTGTAAAAAGCAACAGGCCAATGCGTATCTGTGAAGTCAGATTCCACAACACACAAACGATACCTAGCCAACTGGAACCACTGACGTATACAGGTTAGTTACTGCACAGCAAACTTTTGCAATGTTGTCAAAACACACACCGTTGTCACTTCTGTTCACGAACTCTACTGGCAAAAGGAATTTCGCGGTGATCAGGCAGCCGTAATAAACGCATTTACTAGTATTGCTATGTATCACGGTGTCTTGTCAGTGCGTTTCAGAGGGATTCATGTTTATAAGTTGCACCAGCGGATTCTTTTTTCCTACATAATATTATGAAAGCTGTTAACTGTGAAACTACAAAAATAAGCATTGACGCACGAGATATCACATACAAAGTCACAGTACTCAAATATATGTAAATGTTCATGTACAACCGAAGAGATAACGCAACGTAACTGCATAAAACCAAAATTCTAGGTCATAGACCTAACCAAAGGGCCCACACATCATAATTCTTCAAAAGATTTTTACACAGCATATGTTGAACATTTTCAGACAATGTTCTTTGATTGCTGCGATCGTGAATACCACAGTCACTTCCCGAGATGTTTAATTAAATGGCACGTCAAAGTTGCCCAAGCTCGTTAGGGTACAAACTACCTATACAATCCTGTCAATATGGCATCCATTCGTACCGCAATTTTTCAGCATTTACACGGGCAATGTGTGTTTAAGTAGGGTATATTTATTTCGTACCGTTCAGAAGACTCGCTCCACATGAATCTGGACATTGGCGATTTCTCTCGTCTATTCGACCTCTGTGCTGGAGAACTGCTTTTGTTCTTTTGTAAAAGCAATAATGGCGACTGTGCAACAACACATCCGAACACATTCAGCTATTAGGAAACCCCTGTCTGCTAATACAACACCGTCTTTGTCTAGATGCTGGAGTACCCTTCTATCCTCTGTGATCATTTTGTCACTGTCATGTCTCTCTCTCCCTCCTGATCTTCGTCTTTTCTCTCTTCCAATCTTTCCTATCAACTCCTCCCTTCTGTTTACTTCCATCTTCAAGGTGGCAAAGGTTAACCTTGTGTATATATGCGCTCTCTTGGTCATATATTATTGGGTTATAGTTGCTTTGTACAGCTGGTGCTGGCATGCCTTTTAATTGTGCTGCCGCGTCCCCATGTTGGGCTCGATGGTGGGTGGCTGGCATGGCTGCAGAATTAATATATACTTTATGGCCTCTTTTTTCATTTACTAAACTGTCTGATCGCCCTCTTTCTAAGAGGAGGCGCACCGAACCAACACTGAATGTATTCATAAAGCCAAAGAAATTCTCCCGCGCTTCCATGTGATCCACTGCGAAACACAAAAAAAGAACGCAAGAACCATCTCTGCGTTTGTCGTTTTCAAATGTCTCACCAGTACCCTTGGTCCAGGGTATCAGGCTACACGTATGGCTAGTGCGGACCTTATTCTCGAAGTCCCATCCAAAACCCCGTATAGAAATTTGGCAAAACTTACCTCTTTTGGAATCACACCTGTACCTTTCACACCACACCGTTCCCTGAACCGTTCCCAAAGCATAGTGTCTCATCAATTGATTGATTGATATGTGGGGTTTAACGTCCCAAAAGCACCATATGGTTATGAAAGACGTCGTGGTGGAGGGCTCCGCAAATTTCGACAACCTGGGGTTCTTTAACGTGCACCCAAATCTGAGCACACGGGCCTACAATATTTCCGCCTCCATCGGAAATGCAGCCGCCGCAGCCGGGATTCAAACCCGCGACCAGCGGGTCAGCAGCTGAGTACCTTAGCCACTAGACCACCGTGGCGGGGTTAGTGTCTGATCAAGACCTAATTTTCCTGACAGAGAGCGAGCTCCTTGAGGGCTAGAACGAACAGCATGTAACGCATGTACAGAGAATTACGGTAAGGCTCGACAACAACAAAAAAAAAAAGCCCGACCAAGCACCCCATTCTTACATTTTGCACAAGCACACTTCCAGAATATATCGAAACAGACTCTTTGAAGTTAAAGGTTCGACCCTAAATCCCCCACTCCAGACGTTGTTTCAAGTGCCAGCGATTCGGCCATGGTTTTCAGAGCTTCTGCGGCCATCAAACCTGTGCAAAGTGCAGTTAGCATGAACCTGCTATAGACCACAGTATATCCACTGCGCGAACTGCGATGGTGGACACCCCGCTTATTCTAGCACATGCCCTACATGGAAACATGAAAAAGAAGTACTCACACTGAAAGTAAATGAAAACATCTCGTTTAGGGAGGCGCGCAAGCGTCTACTGATGCAGGGTGCTTCGTTGGCGGAGGTGGCACGAAAGGGGGCAGTGCCACCAAAATCCGCGGCGCCCGCACGTACCACACAGAGTGGATGAGCGGCAGCGCATTCACCCCCTCAGTGGAAGTAGCACAGGCTCTTCCGCCACCAAAAGGCTTCCAGGGATCAGGTCTCTAAGCCCCAGGGCCTTCTGTCTCGACAGATAGCCCTAAGACCTAGCTCCGTGCTGTCACGCGCGAACCGAGACTGGGCATCCAGCGCCTCGTCCGATTTGATGGACACAACAGCAAGTCGTCCAACGGTGTCTTCGACACCGAAGGACAGGCGCGACTCTTTGGAGCGCGCCAGAAAATCAAAAACCATCATTACGTGGCCTGACAAAGGCTTTTGACTTAATGCAATACTTCTTTAGTACACACAGCACTCATTTACACTCATAATGGATACACAAATAATACAATGGAACGTGAGAGGACTGCTTAGAAACCACGACGATACTCAGAAACTCTTACACAAACATTCCCCAAAAATGCTGTGTGTACAAGAGACACACTTAAACTCCAGGAACACCAAATTTCTACGTCGTTATGTAATATTCAGAAAGGACCGCAATGACGCTGTATTGGTGTGGCCATTATAGTTAATCAGGGCGTAGCATGTACACATCTACCACTACAAACATTCCTTGCAGTGGCTGTTCGAGTATTTATTTATTTATTTATTCAGGTTACCCCTAAAGGCCCTCTAGAAGAGGGTATTACATAGGGGGGGGGGGCAATACAACATGGTTTACAGCAAGATACAGTGCAACCTGACAACCACAACAAAGCACAAACCATGAATACGGGCAGCAACTGCATGGCGTTATACAATAGTTAAAAAACGAAATAAAACAAAACAACAAAATCAAAAAATATTTAGTTAGTCACCGTAGTGCGCATGAGCTCTGAAAACTTTACCGAGTCTTTCTCGGTGGCAATATGTGCAGGCAAACTGTTCCACTCGATAATAGTGCGCGGGATGAATGACTGAGCGAAACGAAGTGTGCGAGATAGCGGGCGTTTGACTTTGTTGGGATGATCACGGCAGGGAAAGATTAACAGGCGGGTTCAAAGAAACTGTCATGTAATGATGGGTGATTGTAAAGTTTGTGGAAAAGTGATAGGCGTGCATATTTCCGACGAATGGCCAAATCCTCTAGCTCAGCACGGTTTTTTAAGTTAGTTACGCAGGAATAGGTAGAATAATCTGAGTAAATGAAACGAGCAGCTCGGTTTTGCAAAGATTCAATATTTGATACGATGTAGGCTTGATGAGGATCCCAAATGGCACTGGCATATTCTATTTTAGGGCGAATTAAACTGGTAAAAGCAAGTTTTTTTAACTGCGATGGAGCCTGTTTAAGATTTCGTTTCAGTAACCCGAGAGACCGGTTAGCAGCTGCAAGAGTGACTTTTATATGATGGTGCCAAGATAGATTCGATTGAAAGTGGAGACCGAGGTACTTGTAGGTAGATGTTAACTCAAGTGTCATATTATTCAACGAGTATTGACTTGGAAAACGTGTAGCAGCGTTAGTAAAGGACATGCACTTTGTTTTAGAAACATTTAACGACATAAGCCAAGTTGAACACCAATGATTAATTTTGTTAAGGTCAGATTGCAAAGCTAAGCGGTCAGAATCAGAAGAAATGTTACGGTATATTACGCAGTCGTCCACGAAAAGTCGAACGTGTGAAGATAAAGAATTCGGTAGATCATTAATGTAAACGAGGAAGAGTAGAGGACCAAGAACACTGCCTTAGGGTACACCAGATGTTACCGGTAAAGAGGAAGAATAAAAATTCATAGCAAAGGTGAATTGAGACCTGGAGGAAAGAAAAGCTTTTATCCATGCAAGAACTATAGGGTGAATGTTAAGTTGTTCTAGCTTTAGTAGTAATCTGTGGTGAGGAACGCGGTCTTTTAGTAGTTCTTTTGAACAAACTTGTAACCATCTGCTCTCTTTACATACTTCCACAGTACCGTGTCGAAAAACACGAATTCCAGTCACTGATACATGAACTACCGGAACCTTATGTGGTCCTTGGGGACTTCAGTGCACACAATGGTTTAGGGGGCGACTCTCACTGCGATGAACGAGGTCGTCTAATCGAACAGTTTCTTTTTTCTTCGGGTGCGTGTCTTTTGGATAGAAAAGAGCCAACATATTTTAACCTCGCCAACAAAACCTACCCATGCATAGATCTCAGCATTGTGTCCCCATCGCTTGTACCCCTGCTTCAATGGAAAGTAATCAGCAATCCTTTCGGAAGTGATCACTTTCGGATAATTCTAAGTACACCACTAGAAAAAGGTCCCCATCATGTTCCCAGATGGCAGACAGACAAAGCGGACTGGGTAAAATTCAGAGAAGCTACTCGATTAAGTTGGTCGGACATATGTCAATTAAGTATAGGTGCAGCAGTACACTTCCTGACAGCACTTCTTATTGATGCTGCAACATATTGTATCCCACAAACTGGATGCTCTACCAGGCTACACGTTCCTTGTTAGAACAGTGAGTGTCGGAATGCACGTAGAAAGCAAAATAAAGCATGAAAGCTGGTTCGAGATTCTCCGATGGCGGAGAATCTTACAAATTTTAAAAACATAAAGTCTGAAGGCAGGAGGACGCGCCGACAGGCAAGAAGGGAAAGTTGGCACAACTTTATTTCAGGCATCAATTCACATACACAGGAGGCTAAAGTCTGGAACATGATTAGGAGAATAGCAGGAATACAAGTACATTCACTCCCTCTCGTAAACACACAAGGTAACAGCTTGGAAGATCCAGAAAACTTTCTCAGCGCACACTTCGAAAAAGTCTACGGCTCGTCACACTATAGTGAAGCTTTCCAAAGATACAAAACAAGAATTGAAAAGCAGAAAATAGAACACAAATGTACAAAACACGAAGCATACAACCAAGCTTTCAGCTTAGCTGAGCTCCAAACATCACTAAACTCCTGCAGCCATTCTGCCCTAGACTCTGATCGTGTGGTGTACGAAATGTTGAAAAACCTACCAATCGAAAAGCAAGAAACTCTACTTTGCTTGTACAATGCTATCTGGTTCTCTGGCGCTATCCCTATAATTTGGAAAGAGGCTATAATTTTTCCCATTTTAATAGAGGGCAAAGACCCTTTCTCAATTTCAATCTATAGGCCCATTGCACTTACAAGCTGTATTTGTAAACTTTTTGAAAAGATGATAAACCGCCAACTTTTACATTTTCTTGAAACACACAATCTGCTCGACCGATTCGAGTGTGAGTTTCGAGAGGGTAGATTCACCACCGACCATCTGGTGCGTATAGAGGCAGAGATTCGAGATGCTTTCGTCCACAAAAATACTTCGTCTCTGTGTTCCTCGATATTGAGAAGGCTTACGACACAACATAGCGTTTTGGCATATTAAGAGACTTGTCTCACTTGGGAGTGCGCGGCAGAATGCTTTCCATAATCTAGAGTTACTTGTCCTATCGGACATTCCGTGTCTGTGTGGGCAGTGTTCTCACAGAAACATTTGTCTAAAAAATGGGAGTACCACAAGGCGGTGTACTTAGTTGTACACTTTTTATTATCAAAATGAATTCCTTGCGCCTGTCCATCCCCCACAATATGTTCTATTGTAGTAATATCGATGATGTCCAGCTTGGCTTTAAGGCATGCAACCTGGCAATGTGTGAGCGGCAGGTTCAGCTAAGTTTAAACAATGTCTCCAAATTGGCAGAAGAAAATGGATTCTGACAACCCACAAAAAAGCAGGTGTGTCTTTTTCTCCCAAAAGAGAGGCATGCACTCAGAACCTAACATTCAACTGAATGATCAACGTCTGTCTGTTAATGCCGAGCATTAATGTTTGGGCCTAATCTTGTACCACAAGCTAACCTTCATACCGAACATCAAGTATTTAAATACGAAACGTGTAAAAGCCATAAATGTTCTGAAAGTGTTGTCACGTACTACGTGGGGTAGTGACAGGCAATGTCTCATAAATTTGTATAGAAGCCTCACTCGCACCCGCTTAGACTATGGGGCCGTTGTTTGTCAGTCTGTGACTCAAAGTGCTTCGAAGAGGCTGGACCCTACGCACCGTTTGGGCATCCGCCTTTCTACGGGTGCTTTTCGCACCAGCCCCGCAGAAAGCCTTTACGTTGAGTCAAATGAGTGGTCGCTTCATCTGCAGACAACTTACATGTCCTTTGTATATTTCTTTAAGGTGAAAGCACACAAGAAGCACTCCTCATACTCCACTATTAATGATTTGTCGAGCTCCATTCTGTTTCAAAACAGGCCTTCGATGAAGCGGCCCTACTCAGTTCGCCTGAATAGTCTAGCTGAGGAAACTGGTGTGTCACTTGATTACAGTAGAATAGCCGCCACCATGGCTGAGGCAGATTATCGACTGCGATGCGTCTTGCCTAGAAGTTAAAACACACGCGCCCATTTTCCATAGCCGAACATACTGCCTGGAACATCAACACAAATGCACACGTCCCGAGTTCTTTACAGATGCCTCTTAGTCTCACTCCTCTCTGTCCTACGTTGCGGTCGGCCCATCCTTCTCGTATGCTGGCCCTCTACGTCCAGACACAAGTATCTTCACCGCGGAAGCTTACGCGATACTCGTGGCCGCTAAACGCATCCAACAATTACAACTATAAAAAGCAGTGATTAATACGGACTCCCTCATTGTGGTAACAGCACTGCAAACACTTAAAAAAACCCTGTCGTCATCTAACTTTACTCTATTTTATGCACACTCTACACACTCAAACATGTTGTAGTGTGCTGGGTACCAGGGCACCGTGATATCCAAGGCAGTGTGATGGCGGATCCGCTTGCTGCATCCGTCCACGAAAGCACTGCCACTACACTCATATCAATCCCGGCCCTTGATCTTAAACCGTCTATCAAACGAAAGCTCAGGGACTACTGGCAGAGCGAGTGGGACAGACACACACAAAACAAACTACACGTGATTAAGCCACACCTTGGTCATTGGCTGCCAGTATCAAAATCACGTCGTAATGAGGTAACACTAACGAGGTTCAGTATAGGACACACATACACGACACACTCATATCTTCTGTCCGGTGGCGATCCACCATTGTGTGACAGATGTAGAGAAGCACTAACAGGTCTTCACATTTTAATCCAGTGTGAACAATTGACACTCTAAAAACACAACACTTTTCATTACTCCACCGAAAACGTATACTATTACACCCTGCCATGTTCGTCGGTGGATAACCACTTTTCACTCATAAATCGTTGCTAGCTTTTTTAAGAGATGTCCTGATGACATTTAAGCGCTTATGAAGCATTTGTGCTAGTGCAAAATAGTTTTACACACGATTTTACTATCAAAACCTTTTGTCGCCCGTTTTTACTATACATATCACGCCATTGTCATGATTTCAATAGTTATATTTTTACCCACGTTAGAGCGAGAAATTTGAAGGCCCCTATACAGCCACGCATCATATCATTGTCCATATCTCTAGTCACTGAAATAGCGCTCTTTGGCCATCGATGGGCCCTTGCGCCATTAAGCCCTACACATCATCATCATCACTGTCACGTCCACCAAAGGATTTTGAAGTGAATGTAATCATGGCTGGTGGACAGATGCCTATAAGAAATTTCACGGTATTGTGGAGCTCGTATTGTGACAGTGTCTCTGCCCTTGTAATAATGAGCTGGGTCTCTGAATGAATATTTCAAAACAATCCAAGATTACCCGTACCTTCAAGCCGAAATTCTAAAAAAAAGCAACTGGCATAGCTTTCATAATGTGTTCTTTCTCTGGCCAATACATCAGTAAACCGAGCCGGTCATAGCAGACATCTAGTCACTTTTCAATGATTCTACATGCAGTGGGCGTTGACACAATAAAACGATATGTAAGATCCTGAGTGTGGAGCCCCAACCTCAGCATCATAAATAACACCATTTCATCGAACTGGATGAGGGCATTCCTTCAGCAGTGCGAGGCGTGATCTTTCAGAATGTTGAACAATGAAGGCAACATTACAAAATAAGGAGAACTGGCGTAAAATGCCACTTTTTTGTCATTTTCCCTAAAGCTGTCTTCCGAGAATTTAGGTGCTGACAAATTCAGCGTGACATTTGTGAGCTCGTTCTGCAGATTGGGTGTCGCATCTTGAAGGGGCTGGATGTCGTTGCCTGTCGAATCTATTGGCAGCTGATGCCTAGCCAGAAAGGAAATGCATAACAGACTAGTCAGTTTCAGAAGCTCATTAGCTGGAATATAAATTGAGTCGCTACAATGACAGGCCAGGAAAAACGCATTAGCTGATAAAACAGATGGTATTTTGAATACGCCTGGTAAATGTAACTTGACAGATTCATTTTATTGGATTTTGAAGGCCTCAAAGAAGAAAATTACGGTGGCAAAGTTGCATGTCAGGCACTGCTCGCTCCTTGTCCACGCTTATCCCAGCTGGGATGTCCACACTTGCAACTTGAAAAAAAAATCATCTACGTTGTTTTTACAGGCAAATGTAAGTGGATATAAAATACTATAGCCAATTTTCACCTGCAGAAACTTGTTGCTGCAGGCTCCGGTTGAGCCGTGCTTTCAGGTAATTGTACCTGCTTTCGTGTTGGCAGGCGTTGCTTCATAGCCCAGGTTTAGCGAAGAAGACCAGTCAAGGCTACATTCATCAAAAATCTTGGCAGGTGAACCTGCGTTTTAAAAGAAAAGACGTTTTTGATACACAGACATGTACGACCACAGTCGTCACGGAGTTTGGCAAGTGAACCTGCGTGCGAGAAAAGGGGGTGTTGAAATGCGTGAGCACACACACACACACACACACACACACACACACACACACACACACACACACACACACACACACACACACACACACACACACACACGCACACACAGCTGAATTCTCAATGTTTCACTTGGGTGTGACACACACCCACACACACACACACATACACAGCTGAATTCTCAATGTTTCACTTGGGTGTGACTTATCCAACAGTGCTTTCGCAGTCTGGACTCGAAATTTTCTTGGGCGTCGTTCTGACGTGCAGCCCGAACGACTGCTAGCTCGCGAGCCACCACGAAAAAGTTTCTTTCCACAGCCCCCCCCCCCCCCCCTCTTTTTTTTTCGCATGTTATGCTACGTCGCTCTCTCAAAAGCAGCAACCTTGACAATATTTATTGTTTTATTGCCAATAAGCTGCTGTCAACATAAGCTCCCACGATACATATTCTTTTTACCCCGCTACGCCCTACACACATCTTAAAGGCGCATCACAATTTTCTTCACGCAGTGAGCACAGTGATGTTGCCACTCGGTCTCTTGTTTTTTTTGTTTTTTTTTACACATGGTGCTAAACTTGCGAAATGACGCTTACGTATCCGATATAAAACGTATTTAACACCCTCGGTACTTGTCGATGTCAGTCGTTACCGGGCGGTTCATCCGGACGATCCACTCACGACAATGCTCTTCCGACAGGAGCCTCGTCTTCTCGCACTCCGTTGCGCGCGCTTTCGGGACTTTCTTTGCTGCTGCTTTTTATTTTCATCTGTTTGCTCTGCGCACGGCTGGTGCAACCGACTATCGCACAGTAAATCATTGCCGCACGCAGTATTAGAATACACGACCATGATAAGTTTGCTGAGTGCTCCCGTTAACGTGTTTCCCGTGTTCCACCGGCTGACTGAAAACGGAGTGGCTATTAAAAAGAGAAAAGAAGAGAAAAGCGAGCCCCGTTATTGTCTGCTTCAATGAGCGACACCGCCACAGTAGCTCACGAGGGATGGGGGTAAGGAGGGATAAAAAGGATAGGAGTAAAGATGTGGGAAAGCCGAAGAAGGAGAAGAGAAGAAGAGACGTGTGGTGAGCCACAGCGAGCGAGGACAAACCGAGGGGATAGAAGAGATAGGAAAGATGGAGCACGGTCACTGGAGTCCGAGGACGGGGCGCACCTGCGAGAGCTCCTTTCGGCGTCGGTGGATGGCGTAGAACAAGTCCAGTAAGTCAGAGCTGCACTGTCGTCGGAGGTGGAAGGTTGTCGGCGGCAGGAGATGACGTAGGGCGAGCCCAGTCGGCCAGAGCCACGATGACGCGGGAGATCGCAAGCGCGCGGAGCGCGCGAGCGCACGACCGGTCGGCCCGAAATCCAGCAAGCGAGAGCTGACTGAAAACTTCAAAATGGTGAATTCCTCATAACGCGTCGCGCAATGCGCGTCAATGAATACCCCCTATTGGCTACATGCCGTCAAATGAGACAGCTCGACGCGCGTCGGTTTGTTACAGTCGCTCTCGACTACCATCTTTGCTCTCGAAACGCGGACTCACTGTGGTAAAGCGCAAATCTTTTGACGGATACGAACTTGACCTTCCGGGCACTTTGTGCTGTGAAATACTTTTCACTAAATAATTATGTCACTGTTGGTTGTCATGTGCGGCTGGTGCACCTTCTTATGCCAGAACAAGTATAGCAACAGCAAAGCTCTCCATGATACCACCCGGTAAGAGCAACGAGTTGCGACAAAAGACATGGTTGCTTAGAATCCGGCCGTTTTAGACTCAATTTTGTGACGTTGCGAGTCTCTCACTTTGAATATTTGTCGAAGTTTGCTTTATTAGCTTTATTTCCGCTATAACGCACCAGACAAGTCGCAATTAATGTGCAATACGCTGCCACCTCTCACACAGGTTTCAATAATTATTTGCGGGGTCTATTTTTGTTGTTCACAATACATGATTACGTTTACTGCATGATAATCAGCGCCAGTTTGTGCGCTTAGCACGCACGCGAAAGGATGATCGAAAATGTTATTTCGAAACTTCATATACCGAGCAGTTCATCCGAATAAATAAAAGGTGAGTTCATAAACTCAAAATGAGTAGCCTCCATTGGCCTTTGTTGTGTTCTCGTATGTTTCACAGGAAGTTGCTTTTTCTGGCTCTCTTACGAGGACTGTTCAGCAGAGGGACTTTCCATGGGAGGGCAGCTAAGCGAAGAATCCATGCCTTCGAGTCGTTGGTGCTTGCATCGTTTACGAACGTCATGTGTACGTGCCATTTCGTGCGATGGTTAACGTACTATTTCGTGTGAAAGTATAAATTCGCGACCGAAGCTCTCGCAAGGTGCGGTGACACGCTAAGTTGATTCACTCGCTAGCTGGTTCTTTCAATGATGCAGTTCGCAAGTCAGATACGTCCTCAATTTGCACTTGCAAAATATGATTATATTGTATAACCACCTCACAAAGCAACTACAGCTGATTAACGCATTAACTATACACGGCGTACGCCTTATAGCAGCACATTATTAGGGTGAAAAACTTAGATGCCTCAACAAACGCTAATTGTCCATCGGCGACTTCGCCATCTCGTTTCGAAAGCGTCGACGCGAGCTGTTGTTTCCACCGACGGTCATTTCGTGTGTTCTCTGCACATATTGTATACCATATGTGGCACTACAGAAATGTGTCGTGCGCCAAGGTTGCACACATTTAGATAAGTTTTGAATGAGTCGAACAGCTGGCGCGAATGCTCTGATCGCGCTGTCTGGCAAGCAAGCGCTCTCTTCAAGAAAGGGCCTCTGCTATGCAGGAGATAGCCAGGTGGCGCCACGTTCGAAAAGAGAGTGCGGAGGAGAGGATGAAGAGGAAAAACGAGAGCGGAGAAGGAGAGTGTTTCTATTTTGCGAAGTTTCGGAGCCTTTAGGCCAAAGGTCATCGCGGCGCCCCCCTCCTCTTTTATGCGAATTCGCGGCAACCTTTGCGCCCTAAAGAACTAGCAGACTCCACTCCCCCCCTGCACCCGTCCCAGCCCCCTGCCTACGCCTACAGTCGTTACGCTCAATTTCGGCGCCTCCTTTTAAGTAACCACAGAGCTGTTTAACCATTTTACTGTGCTTCATCTGTAGGAAAAAAATTAGTAAATTTCGGCGGAAGGCAACAAATAATACAGACTAAAACGTCCGACAAGCTAGGCTTTCACCTCCTCGGCAAGTCCCCGATTCGCATTCGCAAACACCATGATGGCGGTTCGCGTTCTCCTTCATCTTCTGCTTCGCCACCCAAACGCGTTCACCTGGCGTGCGCTCACCCGCTGGGCGTGTCGACTTGTCCAGCGTGAGATGCAGTACCACGGATGTTCGATATAAGCAGCACAGAGTGCAAGAAATATTTAGAAATATAGACACATAGATTCAAAACGAAGACAGGAAAGAAGAGAAAGATTTACAAAGAAATTTGAAAAAAATTATATGAAAAAACAAACAGATATACAGCCAGAAAGGCGCCCCGCCGCGGTGGTCTAGTGGCTAAGGTACTCGGCTGCTGACCCGCAGGTCGCAGGATCGAATCCCGGCTGCGGCGGCTGCATTTCCGATAGAGGCGGAAATGTTGTAGCCCCGTGTGCCCAGATTTGGGTGCACGTTAAAGAACCCCAGGGGGTGAAAATTTCCGGAGCCCTCCACTACGGCGTCTCTCATAATCATATGGTGATTTTGGGACGTTAAACCCCACATATCAATCAGTAATTAATCAAATCAAATCAAATTGGCCAAAAAGGCAAAGAGATAGAAACATAAAAGGAAGCGCCAGTTAGAGAAGGGATTAAAAGATGAAAATAGTTAAAAACCAATAGATGTACGGGAATAAAAGAAATAGACAGAAACGAAAGAAAAGAAGGAACAGAAAAAATGAAAGCATATCCCAAGGGTGAATGATGATGAAGGGACTAAGCTCGTACTGCAGGGTCCTCGCGGCACGGCCTTGCAGGATGACGGCTAGCTTCAGCCTCCCGCACTTGCACGGCGGGGTCGCTTTTTGTAGCGCGAGCTGCCACCGCCCAGCGCGCACGTCGCTCGGCAGCCTTGTTCATCGTCCGTCGACGAGCCTCATTTGGCGCGCACCAACACGGCGCCACCGATGAACATGCAATCTCAGTGGCACGATCATCTCTCCATCCTTCCGTACGTGTGATGTAAACCTTGTTTCCATAAAACTCACCTTTAATTATGACCTTTTGCTACATACAAAACACTTCTAATGTGGGGCGATCAGCGTATATGTATTCGTTATATAGTACAAGGAGGGCCATATATGGCCGAATTGGAGACTCAACTAGTGGTGGTTAAAAGTAATAACGGGCACAAACGCGTGACGCCTTGAGGAGCTTTGCCCTTCAGAAAACGGAGCGAAGAGAAAAAATAATAAGGATCAAGAAAAGCCGCCCAGCTTCAAAGTTAGTCAAGCTTTCCGCCCTTAATGCAAGGTGCGCCAGTTTTATTAGCACAGCATTCGCCAGCGAATTCCGTAATATGCTCAATTCTAACACACAGCCAAGCTTCTGCCTGTGAATACAGCGAAAACAACTTGCTTTGCTTGGAAATGCTGTGAAAGTAATTTTAATGCTTTACAAACATGCGCGTCCTGTATGCATACTGAACAATACAAAGTGAAATAGCAACGTTACTAGATTCTACTTCAGCGGTCAAACTCCGCTAAGACGAGGCGGCGAAACGCGGCCCCTTTCGTTTCCCTATCCCTAGGTGGCACTCGCGATGCCATTTGACCGGTCGCCGCGACGTAATGGATCCTATGCACAGTGTTAAACGGAGTTATTGCCATTAATTTGGCATTGCGGGAGTTATTTTCCGTGATGGTGCACTAAGGTTATTACGAGGCAATTAAAGCACGAGTTGTGCGGCTAATGTGGTGCCACGTGGCGGAGATGCGAGTGCGATGCCTGAATCTTGCGGACATTGTGTTAATTTAGCCGTATTGAGTTCTTGTTGTTTAAAATTGAACCGTATATATTAAAAAACCGTTGCAGTCGGCGTAAGGGTAAACACTGGAGGACTGTACAATTGAATTCAGGTGCATGTTAGAGAAACCACAGGCGGCCAAATTTTTCAAAGCTCTTCAACACGACGTGCCTCATAATCATATGACCTTAGTTATTGTTATGTGATGAGACACACACAACATTCATCTAATGCCGCCGGATATATTGGAAGTATAAAGCATTGAACAACTTGTTAGTTCAAATTACCTGAAATTCACGATCCGATCGTTTATTTTAAAGAAAAGATACCACACGAATTCAATAGTTGTGTGTCTCTTATAAGGCTATAAAATGTAAAACACAATGAGTTCAGCAAAGTCTTATAAACACAATTTATTGAACGCTACAACGAACAAACTGGAAGTCACTTTTGTTCACGCGGTATCAAAACTACTACACCGTGAACATTGTACACGTGGTCCTTCAGGATATTGTCCTCCTGGAAGTGGTGGTCGCACACAGCGCAAGGTTTTGATAGTTCTTATTCCAATCTCGGTATTGGTCGTTGCCACTGTTGAAGACCCTCCTCATCAATGGGTGGCTTGAAAAAATGCCTTTTTTTCGGTCGCAGATTTCGTTGAGTCGTAGCCGCTTCGGTAACCAGTGATAAAGCAGTGAGGCATGTTTTAGAACATCGAAAAACCATCACACGACGGATGAAAGCTATGCAGCTAACAACCGGTGCTATAACACAACAGAGCTGATAGCAAGTGAGACACAACGTCAATTGTCACCATGATACCGCTGTAAGCATCAAGGGGAGCACAAACTGCGCGAGTGTCGTCGATCTCGCCGAGACACACAATGACAGCAATTGCTATGGAATACTCTTGCACTATATTTGCACGCTACGAAGAAGCATTTGTTTCACTTCGCCGGCGTGGTCGGTGGCGTGCGCCTAACCACCGAGAGCCTCGTGAAACTGGTCAAAAAACGGCGGGCGTGTCCCCTAGTGGGGGTGCATCGAAGGGTGACACCTAGTTGCGGCGGCGCAGTTTGCAAACTGAAAGAAGGATCTAGTAACGTTGGTGAAATAGTGCGTCAAAGCATGTGATTAAAAATAACGACTTCATGCTCCAAAGCCGATCACCCGCTACAAAAGGCACACACTTTACTGCACATATACCTCTACGGCCACGTAGCGTGTCCACAGTAAGTTCGAATATATTTCAGTGCTTGAACTATGCACCAGACACAGGATATATCACTAAGTTTCAGGAATGCATACATATAGATTAAGTTTTTGCTGCTGGGCTGGCACGCGCACGCATTATTCTAGCCATTGCATAACCTGCACTGCACGTATGATAACGATGATGATGATTCCCGTAAAAATAGCACTACCCACAACGGATTATCGGCCACAGTGCTTTAGTTTGCCTTCCTCTATTTATTAATTGCTACGTAGATCTTAGCGAGCGCGCGTGTCATATGCGCGTGGTCGTTCGTTCTGCAAGGCGTTCCACGTCAGCTCGCTCGTTATCATGTTGGAGCCTCCGCATCAAGTTTTCGACCTGCATTTCTCAGCATGTGCCCGTCGCGACTTGCACCAGCTGACTACAACCACGACCAAAACCTTGTTGTCTGCCCTGTTTGACGTAAAGCGCCGCCAAGACACAAGACTACGCATGTCTTCGCTTCGTGAGCCTTCCCAGCGACACCGTGCTCGCACCGGACAGCACGACTGCGCCATCACCACCTCGAAGCGCCGAGCACACGGTGACGGGGAAGACCTGGTAATCGCGTTTGAGAAGCGCCGCTTCTTACTTGCGGGGTTCATGCGAAAAGCATGGGACATCGTCATGCATGACCGTGAGCTCATTCGCAAAGTGCCTCGGCTCCGCACCTGTGCCTTTTTCGCGAAACGCAATCCGGTCGTGTCCTGCTGTCACCCTCAGCCCTTGCGGAATCGCTACCGTGGGAACGTTGGTGAGGCAAGCGTTCTGTGCTGCTTCAAAGCCATCCCGAACATTCAGCTTCAACTCCTCGGCCAGAGATACGCCACTCATCGGCGGCTACTCACAGAGTACTTCACCGGCCAGCATCATGGTTTTATGTCCGGTTTCTTGCCGGGCCACATGATGACGCACAGCTCCCTCAGCACCATGTGCGTCTGGATTGATACCACCATGCGTGTCGAGTACCACATTTCCTGTTCCTTGAAGTGGCCTGCGAGATCCTGCACAACCATCTTAAAAACGCATGGACTGCAGAGTCTCCGTGAGGGTACTTCTCGCTTCCTGAAGCCTTCCTGCAGGATAGCAATGCGCCTTTCCAGGATGTGTGTTGGCCATGTGTGCAGCGGCTGCTCAGGAGACTCACGGCATGGATTCTCGTGTACTTGGACAAATTGAACGTTATATACGGATGACCAACACGGGCATGCGTTATGATACGCCGTACAGTAGCAAGTACTGCTTCGGGGAAGTTGTTTACCTTTTGGTCACACTGGATTTATAAATAAACGATAATATTGCAGTCTCACCTGATTAATTGTGACGTTAGGCCTGGTTAGAGTGTTCCCCAAACAGCTGAAAGCTCTTTTTTCCTCGAAGCTTCTTTCATCTCCCACTGTCATCTCCACGCCGCATTTATTACGGGCAGCAGGGCTGGCACCCAGATTTTCATATTGTTGCTATGAATATCGAGAATGAGAGTAATCAGCTCTACAAAGGCAAGGATGGTCGTGATTGAAGAAGGCGGCTTTCTATATAGTGTGCACTGAAAAAGCATTGTTGTCAATAAAACCATCATTACCGTTGATGTGACTACAGCACGTCAAGTTAACAGGAACATCGCAATGAAAATATCCATATTTTTTTAAACTGTGGGGCATTTGTAGTTAGCCATTCTGTTTGTAAAGGCTAACTTGCAGGTTAAGTGCTGTGCCTTTTAGGTCAGTGATGAAGGCAACGTGGGCAATACATGTATTTAGTGGATAAGTAAATTGTTGTTAGAATCGTTGTCCTGACGCAAGCAGCACAAATGTGGTGATAGGAATCCTTGTCACGTTTTTAGAAGCCACTGGACTGGATGCACGCCTGTAGAATTACCCCAACCTAACAAGACCATCTTCTCATTTCCCTACATTAGCATGGTCAGTCACCACTTTCTCACTCCCCAGTCACCCTTCGCCAATCTAAAGAAGCAGGCCAGAGCAAACTGTAGCTCAGATTTTCCTGATTCGCTTTCCGCTGTAACGCAGCAGACGAGTCGCAAATATTGGGTACTGCCACTTCTCACACAGGTTTCAATAATTATTTGTGGTGTCCGCTTTTTGTTACTACATTACATGGTTACGGAATTCTTAATCACGTTGGTGGCCGATCGCAGAATGGTATCCTTGAGCTCAATTACTTCAATGGGAGGGGAATACTTTTTCGAGTACTTCCTCAAGAAAAAGAAGTACATGTCCGACAATTTGCAAAGTTTTTAAACGTTTGAAACTCATTACACAACAGCACGAGCTGAAGTCTATTAGTAACCTTCTGAGATCTTGCAACAAAAAGGATTTCGAACCAATAGGTCACCTGCTTCGAGAAACTTATTCTTCATTCGAAAACAAGGAAACAAACGAATGAAAGAAAAAATAAATAAACGAACGAACAAAGAATTGAACAACCAAACAAATAAACAAATCAAATAATGATTGCCATCATAATCTTCACCCTCGACCGGTTCCATGTCCAGTGCAGGACGAAGGCCTCTCTGAGAAATATTTCGAATACTTTTATACCGTGTCCTGACGCCAGCAGCACAAATGTGGTGATAGGAGTCCTCGTCGTGTTCTTAGAAGCCACTAAACTGGATGCAAGTCTGAAGAATTACCCCAGCCTAACAAGACCATCTTCTCATCACCCTACTTTACCATCGGTAATCAACACTTTTTCCCTCCCTAGTCACCCTTTCCAGTGCAGAAAAGCAGGCCAGTGCAAACTGTAACCCCGGCCGATCTCCTTGCTTTTCTGTAAAAAAAAATAAATCTCTTTTTGTTGTTCTTAGAAACCAAAGAGGACGATTATATACCTCCATATACACGGCAAGAAATACTGATACTCCACGGGGTTTTCACCATACTATTATTAGTACATCTTGATGCTTGGAATAATTTCCTACTTCATCTGGTTACGGGCGCAAATGTTTAGATCTTTTCACTGGCAGCCCCCTGGGCGCCACCATATTCCTTTCTGAACAGCGCTAATTCCCCCCCCCCCCTCAAAAAAAATAAGCTGCCTATGCTCTGATGTCAGCCTTTGTACTCCTGCGCACAGCATACCATCACTGGCCCCGCCGTGGTGGTCTAGTGGCTAAGGTACTCGGCTGCTGACCCGCAGGGCGCTGGTTCGAATCCCGGCTGCGGCGGCTGCATTTCCGATGGAGGCGGAAATGTTGTAGGCCCGTGTGCTCAGATTTGGGTGCACGTTAAAGAACCCCAGGTGGTCTAAATTTCCGGAGCCCTCCACTACGGCGTCTCTCATAATCATATAGTGGTTTTGGGACGTTAAACCCCACATATCAATCAGCATACCATCACTGTTTTTTTGTCCTGCCTTTTATCTTTTTTTTTTATGGAAAGAGTAAGGCGCGACTGAGACGAGCATATAGGAAGAGACATGGCTGGACGAACGCCTAAGGTGTTTGTCCACGTCTCCTCTTAGGTTTCTCTCATTTGCGCCTTTTTCGTTTCGTAAAACATGCACCAACTAGCCCAACAAAACGTTGTTCCACTTTAATGTCTTTTCTCTCCCTCTCAGAATGCATATATCATTCTGCCTTGTTGTTTCTCTGGACCGAATTCTCGCTTCTTTTTTCGCAAAGACACGTTAACTAAGCCTGTTTCACACGCAGGCACACGCCTCTGCATGCGATGCGCATTGATGGTTAACGTAACAACCGCACGACTTCCATGGGCATGATCGCGTGCAGCCAGGCCATGGCCGGGTAATGTATTGTACAGCGGAGGTTGAGCGCAATGTTTGAAGGTTATTTCACCACAGCTGTTACATATTTTAAAACATTTTTGCTGTCATTCATGAAATAAGATACTATGTGCGGTGATAAATGTGGGAAAAAAACTGCGGTACGAACGAAGCTTGACTAGCCCCACATCCCCGAAGTACAAGGCTTAAAGAGCGACAGCAATCATGAAGCCGTCTAAACAAGTAAGCAGACACAAATATATAGTTGAAAATACGTGCACTCAGTAAGAAATACGAATCAGAAATGTTTGCAAAACTATACTCTTCGAAGAAATACTAAATGTAGAAATAAGCAAAGTACAAAAAATATCTTCGGAACCACCTAAATTTCTGCTAAATTTTCCCAAAATGTCTGCCATCTTTAAACCACCAATATCTTCAGAATTATTTTCTTTTATTTTTTTTAAATACTGATAACTTTGTATTAATCTGTTGGGGAAACATAAATCGACGATGCTACTGCTTGTGCGGACATGTAACATAATGCTGTAGTGTCGCTGACATGATCCACTAAAGAATATTATTAGGCGATCGTTAAATTTCTCAGTCAATTATTTATCTATGTATGTTCTATTGCTTTAAATTATCCCTTCTACACTAAAGCTAGCTTCATGTCATGAAGCCAAAGCTTTGGCCATGTATGTTCGATTGCCTTCAGTGATCTCTTATACATTGAAGTTAGCTTTATGTAATGCAGAAATTAAATTAACTAGCTCCTCATCTTCCTGCCCCTGAAACATCCTTGAGCATGCAAGAATAATGAGTGCATTTTGGTTTTGTCTCAAATTCAAATTACTAACTTTCTACATTTGCGAAGGGAATCCGGTGCGCCTGGATAACGATTTTCGAGAACAGTTGATAAACTCCATTTTTCTCATTCATCATGTTTAACACGTTCTGTGTGAGCCATGGTTTCCGCGAACGTTTTCAGTCTTTTAATTCTTTGCAGTGAAAACACCGCGTGTAAATACAAGAAATTATCTGCATAAAGCTGTCAGCGATCGCCAACAGTTTGTGTTTTACGACGGCGCATTATCAGGGACGGCATCTGTAAAGACAGGTATGCCCCAAATCTGCGTCCTTGGGCCATTATTATTTCTTACCTATATAAAAGAAATTACAGCCGGCATAGACTGCAAAATTGAGTTTTTCGTGGACGACTGCGTTATTTATAGAGAAATTAAAGACAGCGATGACCACAAAGCACAGAATAGTTCATTGGAAAACTTGCTCACTGGTGTGAAGAATTGCACATGTCAATAAACTTAACAAAAACAGTCTGTATGATGGTGACCAGAAAAAAGACACCCTCTGAGTTTACTTACACAATAAACAACACACCTTTACAAAGAGTCACGCTGCAGAAATTTCTCGGTGTCACATTAACTTCCGATCTGAGATGGGAAGCGCACATAAATAACGTCACAGCTGCCGCTTTGCGCAAGCTGTTTTTCTTAAGAGGGCGTCTCCCACTTGCACCGACACAAACTAGGCTCTTGACCTACACAACATTCGTTCGTCCAATTTCAGAGTACGCGAACACTGCTTGCTTCCCTCGATATGCCACTCCTATTTCAAGGTTAGAACGGGTACAAAGGAAGGCCGTAAGGTTTATCTACAACAAGTATATAAACGCACCCACTCCCCCACTAACCTTTTGCGGTCTTCCTACGCTAGCGACAAGAAAAAAACTGGCACGATTAAAAATTTCTACACAACCTGCTTCATAATCGCAGCCGCATCGATGCATCAAAATACATCTCCCTGGCTGAACCCAGAGAACTAAGACACAAACATGCGTTCACAATTACAAAATACACCTTTATTAACGATTGCTTCAATCATTCATGCTTTCCCCTGTCAATAAGAGAATGGAATAATCTAGATTCCTTGATTACCAGTATACAATCATTGTCATAGTTCACCTAAAAAATCGAGGACGTGTTCTGCAAATCATTTTCCAGTTATCTTTTTCTCTTTTAATAAGCCGTATCATCGTTTTTTCTAGCGGTTATTTTTGTGGAATAAAGGCTCGTGTTCAATTGCGCGTAAACGAATTTGTTTTGCTGGGTGCAGTAACTGGTTGTAAGTTACCTAAGTGTGTATTTTTCTGGTGTATTGTTCCCAGTGCTCTTGTGTTTGTGTACAACTAGTGTTGTATTGTCTACTAGATAAGAACGGTCTTGTATGCCGTCTTTAAGTATGTACCAATTGTTCATTGTTTATATGCAATTAACGCCATTTTTTCAAAATGTAGTTATTGAATTTTGTAAAGGCCTCGAGGCCCCTTCAGCCATTTCTGCCTCCAGTCACTCTTAGATGTTCTGAAAAATATGGCGCTGTACAAATGTGAAACTGAAAACTGTATTTTGTATCCAAGAATTGATGCCCTTCTCCTTTGGTCTCATATGAAACTGGCTGTATCGAAAATAAAAAAAATTAAAAATTATCCTGGGTTGACTGATGAGCCAGAAAACACTGCTGTCCAAGTAGTTCTGGAGATTTGACGAATTTCATCTCGAAGCTGCGAATGAGGTTTTTTGGTTATATTCTAATACCAAAAGGTTTATTTAGGGTTTAATTCAATTCGGCGTTTGTTACTAACTAAACATATTTATTTTATTTATTTATTGGAAATACCTCAAGGACCCTCTATAAATCACTCCGTTTTACATGATGGGGTAGGAGAAAGAGACAAGTAAGTTAATATTTACAAAGCGTGACTCAATGCAGTTCTCGAAATGAGCATGGCTGATGTGAAAGACGGTATTTAGGGGAAGATTGTTCCAGTCGATTGCAGTCTTGACAAAGAATGATTGCAGATGCGTGCCAGTGCGGGCGCGGCAAGGGTATATGGCTTTATTATGACTAATGCGTTGAGAGATGAGATGAGCTGGATTGATGGGAGAAAAGCTACGTAGCACATGAAAAAACTTTTGAAAGAGTGAAAGCCTTGCATATTAGCGCCTAGTCTGGGGAGCAGTTAGACCTCTCTTTTTCTTTAGGTAAGTTACACTAGTCGTGTAACAATAATCAGAATAAATAAATCTCACCGCGCGGTTTTCGAGTGATTCTATTAGATTGGTTGAAACGCGTTCAGGGGGATCCCAGACGGAACAAGCATACACTAATTTAGACTGAATTAGTGTTTTATAAGCTAGTGATTTTACGGGAGGAGATGCATTTGTTAAATTTAGCTCAAGATAGCTTAAAGTACGGTTAGTGGCATTAGAAAATTTAGTAATGTGAGCAGCCCAAGTGAGGTCGTAATGAAGAATAATAACCAAGTATTCAGCAATAAGTTCTGAGGAGATAACGCTGCCGTTATGAGAATATTATAATGCCTGGTAGTCATTCCGTCTAATAAATTAAACCAGCCATGTTTTGTTAGTATTCACCACCATCAACCAGTTACTGCACCATTTATCTAATATTCGTAAGTTGTTTTGGAGCGCTTAGTTATCGGTGACGTTGATGATCGGGCAATAAATAACAGTCATCGACGAAAAGGCGTGTGGTTTAAGAAATGTTGCTGGGAAAATTATTATGTAAATGAGGAATAGGATTGGGCCCAATACAATGCCTTGTGACACTCCAGATAAGGCAGGGGATGAAGTCGATGATAAATTATTTACATGCAAAAATTGCTGTCGGTTAGTGAGTAACTTCTTAATATTACCGAAAACAAGGAAATATAAGTCAAGTCGAGAAAGTTTCAATAGCAAGCGTTTATGTGGCACCTTATCGAAAGCTTTTTTTAAAATCAATGAAAAGTGCATCTAGGGGGATGTTCTGATCAAGGCCAACATGGATAATCGTGGAGAAAAGGCGCAAGTTCGGTTTCTCAGGAAAAAAGCCTTTGAAACCCATGTTGACCCTGATTTAAAAAAGTTTACAGAATTTAGCAAAGCGACAGTGTGGGTATATATGATATGTTCCATGATTTTCTAGCAGACACTGGTTAGATAGATAGCGCGGTAGCTCGAGGGGCCTTACTTAGGGACTGGAACAATCTTACCCAACTTCCAATCATGTGGCAGGGTGTTGGATGACAATGGCTATTGAAAAATATGAGACAGAATAACACTGTTTATACACTTGGTATTTTTTAACACTTTGGAGTTTATACCATCGGGTCCGGCAGATGAACTTACCTTTAGTGAATCAATAATTTTGACGATACCTTCGGATGAGACTGTAATTTCGGGCATAATGGGGTGATTAGGGAGCGGAAATTGAGGAAGGTTATTATGATTTTCTTTGGTGAAAACAAGGCAAAACACGAAATTCAGGGTATTCGTAACTGCAGCATTGGGAATGGCATTACCAGTGTCGTCTTCGAGATATAAGGAGAATTTATGCTGTTTTGGATTGATAATCTTCCAAAACTGTTTGGGGTTATTAACCAAGAATTGAGGCAGAGTAAAATTAAATAAAAGAGCGCCTGGTCTGGGCTAGAATAGCGTCGTATACCTTAGCTGTAGTGCGATATTTTGCCCAAAGTGCGCGGGTCGTTAAAATTTTTCGCCTGCCTGAAACGTCTATTTTTTTATTCTTCAGCCTTTTTAGCTCACAGTTAAACCAAAATAACGTTGCACGGTCTTGAACGGAAACTGTGGGAATGTACTTTTTGATAAGCCTGTGTATTTTTGTTTTAAAAAAAAGGACCAGTTTGTTTCAACAGACCGTGATGAGAAGTGAACTGATGAAGAATGCCAAAATTCATTAAGCTCCCTATTCATATTTTTATAATCTCCTTTGTCATGAATTGTGAGCATTTTTTTAGCTTTTGGGGGACGTGTAAGTTTGCAATGAAAGCATCCATGAACGATTAGGTGGTCACTTAATCCATCAAGATAAGTGAGAGGGGTATGTTCTCAGGATCGGACGTAAGTATGAGATCAAGAATGTTCGATGTATGAGTGCCATGCGTGATGGAAGTAAAACTTGAGATAAGCTGAATGTTAGGCACGTGTTTAGAAAATCACTTTCATTGTTTTGTTTCACTGTCGCCCATAACAGATTGGACCAAGTAATTGCAGCGTAGTTAAAATCACCAAAGAGCAAGATGCTAGCATGACTGTAGACAGATGTTACGTGATGAAGGGCGTCATGAAAACGTTCGACGAATGACACCTCCGAATCGGGCGGCCGATAGCACTCACCTATTACGTTAAGAGGATAGAGCCCTTGCAGATGACAAAGATGATTTCGAGGATTGATTGATTGATTGATTGATTGATTGATTGATTGATTGATTGATATGCGGGGTTTAACGTCCCAAAGCCACCATATGATTATGAGAGACGCCGTAGTGGAGGGCTCGGGAAATTTAGACCAGCTGGGGTTCTTTAACGTGCACCCAAATCTGAGCACACGGGCCTACAACATTTCCGCCTCCATCAGAAATGCAGCCGCTGCAGACGGGATTTGATCCCGCAACCTGCGGGTTAGCAGCCGAGTACCTTAGCCACTATAGACCACCGCGGCGGGGAGATTTCGAAGGTTGAGGAAACTGATCTAGGAATGCAGTTAGGTCACCGTGAGTGGCGATGAGTACGCGTCCTCATCGTTTATTTTCACAGTCTCGTCTAAATATGTCGAAGTTACGGCGAGAAGGCAGAATTTCGCAATCATCGATAAAGGGCTGAAGCCATGTTTCAGTTAATAGCAAGAGATGTGAATTTGGTGATTCTAGCACGCTGCACAATTTTCCATGCTTGGGTAATACACTCGTAATGTTAGTATATTGAAAAGATAGATCCTTGTCTACACAGGAACTGGCTGGCTCTTTAAATTACCAGGATGTTTTACGGACAACTTGGTTTCTGGCATGGTGTAAAACATATGGGTCTTTACTCTCAGTAAGTCTATCATGTCGCAGCTTTGATTCAAAAGGCTGCAACTTTTTAAATTCATTCAGGTGTCAACGGGCGAGACGCGTGTTGGCATAAAAATCCTCTCTAACAATAGTCCCAGGAGCTTTGCATTTTCTGCTAGCTTGAAGAATTCGTTCTTTGTATTCAAAATTAGCCAGTTTTAAAAGAATGGGTCTGTTTTATTTTGCAGTAAAAGATTCAAGTCTGTGTGCGCGCTCAATTTTTTGGGGGAGGATTACTTCTTTGAAAAGGATTGAACAAACATCCTTTACTTTTTCTCAGAATCCTTCCAGCCTTCCCCTTTTACATCTTCTTATCCAAAAAGTATTAAATTACAACGACGCGTGCGATATTCCGCATCATCTAAACGGGCCATGAGAGATGCCATCTTGACTGAGTTGCCTTCTGCGAAAGCTTGCGCTTCCTACACCTGAGTTTTGATTGTACCAATCGAGCTACAGTCCTCCTCTGTTTTGGCGAGTCTTTGTTGAATTTCGTTTAATGTGCTGTCATTTGTCGCCGCTTTAGTTCAAATCCATTTTACTTCGAAAAAAAGCTGTATTTGACCATCTTTCAGTTCCTTTAGGACAGCGAGAAGGTCAGACTCAGAAGAGAAGACACATCCCCAGGAGAGCATGTGTTGGGTCCGGTATTTCGTTCAATATCTCCGGACTGACAAACATGTGATACGACAGAAGCGCAATCATTAAATATAGTAAGAAGAGTGTGTTTGCTTCGTAGCACGACTAAACCAGCAAAATGAGTTCGCTTAGCAAATAGCCAGTGGCAATTGGTTACCTGCATGAAAAGAAACGGGTTGCGTTGAAGCATGCTCGTTGCTTGCGTGCCACCAAGCCCACTGGAAGCGGCCACGGCATGCACATGTCTTTTATCGAAAGACAGCCATATAGGTGGCAGATCAGATGTTCCGGTCTTGGGAGCTGACATTCGCGGAAGGGAAGGTGGCACAGATTGATCCGGGGTGGGACACCCATGCTTTAGGCAAGGCTGACCGCGAGGTAGTAGCCATGGGTTACTAGTCGAAGGGGTCGCCCGGTATAGGTGTTCCTACAGGCATGCACTCGATGCCGTAGCCTCCCCCAGGAGAGCGTGCTGCCCGCAATGGCATGAGGACACCACGGGATGACACCGGTTGACTCCGCGCGGAATCAGGACACGCGAACAGCACACCACGGAAAGCAGCTGCATGAGAAGAAATGGGTAGCGTTAAAGCATGATCGTTGCTTGCATGCCACCAAGCCCGGCAAATAACTAGGAATTATGTCGACTGTCAGACAAAGCAGGTTTTCACGTGTTAAGTTTAAATGTCTAATAACGTACAATGTAAAAAAAGATTGAGTAAAAAAAGGTGTCTTTTTGTCCCACAACAATGATCATTATCCAACGAAGCCAATCATGTACCAACTGGCCCAGGTAAGCGCTTTAGTGTAATCATCATCTGACCCCGCCATGGTGTTCTAGTGGCTAAGGTGCTCGGCTGACGCAGGTCGCGGGATAATATCCCGGGTGTGGCGGCTGCATTTCTGATGGAGGCGGAAATGTTTTAGGCCCGTGTGCTCAGATTTGGGTGCACGGTAAAGAACCCCAGGTGGTCGAAATTTCCGGAGCCCTCCCCTACGGCGTCTCTCATAATCATATGGTGGTTTCGGGACATTAAACCCCACAAATCAACCATAATCACCATCTGGCTTGCGTTTACATTTTGAAAACTCAGTGCTGCCCACATTCCTGTCAAGAAGGCTATTGTACCCCTGATAAGGCGCAGGTCGTTCGTGACTTGAAAGCGCCGGCCACGCGGCGATAGTCAAAAGACAGGAACGCTAGATATATATGATGATTATTTTTGTGGGACAAAAGGCGCCCTTGTTTACTCGACCTTCTCTTTGAGTGTTGCGCTATAGTTGCTGAAACGAGAGTTGGTTGCAGTGTCACGATTGACAACAAATACGAATCAAGAAGCGTACAAAACTGAACCTGTTTTGATGTATTTGAAAAACCGTCAGTGCTTAGGTCACCACGCTGAACTAATTTATACCACTGTGTATTAACACGAGAAAATATGTCGTCGAGATGCTCCAAAAATCACTTAAATTATCATCGTATGGACCGCACAAGACAGTGAAAACAAACTTTCCACATTTAAAACATATTACCTCTCTATCAGAGGTACATAAAAATAGATCATAAAGCAGTTCCTAATTGATACCATGTTTACTGAACATGCATACGCCTCCACCTGTTCTGAGGCATTTCTCTTTTCAAACTGTGTTATGTAACTTTCCCTGTGTATTTCATAATCAGGCGAAACCCACGTTTCTGTCGACATAATAAAAGAAAACGAGAAGCCGAAATCACTAACAAATATACATAAATCACCCTGTTGGCAGCCTGTTGACTGCACGTTAGGATGAATAAAAGTAAGATGTGAATCGCATTTCTCAACCGTATTAGGCATTAACTCTTATGGACTCACGGTAGAACCGCTCATTTAAAGTGCTGATAGGTCAACAGGAACTGGTGCGTAGAAGGGCATAAAACCATGCAAATCGCGAAAATCATGCATCCTAAAAGCGTGCGTTGGGGTGACAGGTCAACACAAAATTAGCGACAATTATTCTTATCGAACAAAGTTTCGAGTCAAGATAGCTGCATCATTGAAAAAAAAAGTCACAGCTTTGCCGCAAAGGCAAAGTAATCAATGCGAGAGCAACAAATTGGAAGGTCGTGCAAAGAATGGCAACCAGATCATGACGCTCCCCGCACTTCTCACGTACAAATGAAGCACAAAACGTACTCACAGGTAGACATGAATGCGAACGTAGTTATACAGGAACGTCTCAGTTGTTACTTCGCTATTTCTGAAAAGCGCGCCTTTTTCAGAAAACGATGACAGTACAACGGTTGCACTGACCTTTGTGCACCCGGTAACTAACAGAATCGTTCCCGTGAAAGGCATAATTTCTGCGTTTGTCCTCACCGCGAGATAAGCCAGCGCCCGCGAGAGCGTCCCATCTCCGCGGGGCAAAGTACGCGAGGGAGATGAGAACGAGCGCCGCCGCGTCATGACAATCTGGCAACGCGAGCTCACTGCGTCATCTCGCTGCTACTGCTGCAAACATGATAGTAGTTTCGCACGAGATGCCTGGGACCAGCTTTAAGTGGTAGATATGGATAGCTTGTCGTTTAAACGTTGAAGGAGGGTGCTCCCTGGTGCAGTGGTCAACGCCTCGCACTCACGATGCAGAGGTCCCAAGTGCGATGCTGCAAGCCGTGGTCAGAGCTCGTGTCGCGAAAATTCCGCCGTCGCCTCAGCTCCGTTGGTTGTGAGAGTAAAAATGTCCATGAGCGAAAAAGCTCGTTACAGAGATCGCCGCGGGAGGCCGCAACATATCCACGCGTGTGTGCGCGATTACACTGAAAAGCCTCATATTCGAAGAAAAAAAGAAGAAAAAACTGCTCAAGGTCACGAGGCGCGGGTGTTGTAGTTTCTTTGCTCGTGTCACCTCTCCCTGCTTGGCTTCCAACGCTTTCGTCGGGACGAGAGAAGAGAGAATGCAATTGCAGCATGTGACAAGCCTTTGTAACTCCACTCGCAATGGACGGATTCTTAAAATTTTTGCGGCGTTGAATTCGTGAGGCAGTAAGCTCTTATAGTGAATATATTTCATGGTTATTAAAAAAACTGTGTCAGGGCCCCTTTAACGAATTTGTTCGACAGGTGCCACGACGCAATCCAGCCCGTTCGGTAATTTATAGGTGCATTTGGAAGGCCTCAAACTACGTCGGAAAAGGCTGGGATAGTGCAGCAATCACCGCTAAAAGCACACAGGAACTTTCAAACAGCTCTAAAATTGGACAACTATGTTCACCTTGCGGAAAACATGTCATTCCTTTTCAGAGGCATTGATCAAGCAAACAGCGAACGCTAGATAATGTCTGTGAGGCATTGTCAAACTCTTTACGACCTCCGAGATGGCAAGCTTGCTGCGTGTATCTAGGAGGCCCTGCGACTCTCGCTTAGATCGAAAACCTATATATACCATTCGCGCGCGCGCGCTGGTACAATCTACTGTGTGTGTGTGTGTGTGTGTGTGTGTGTGTGTGTGTGTGTGTGTGTGTGTGTGTGTGTGTGTGTGTGTGTGTGTGCGTGCGTGTGCGTGTGCGTGTGCGTGTGTGTGCGTGTGTGTGTGTGTGTGTGTGTGTGTGTGTGTGTGTGTGTGTGTGTAACAAAACATATTATTAGTATGCACTTAGCGGTTAAAGGGCGCACTAGGGGCCGGATTTCGCTATCGCATTAAACTCCTAAAAGCGAATTAGGGTCCCCCAATTTATTTTTCATGAGTTTTTTCTTGCTTTTACACACACACACACACACACACATACACATATATGAATATATATATATATATATATATATATATATATATATATATATATATATATATATATATATATATATATATATATATATATATATATATATATATATATAGCTGGTGGACCAGCCTTCGTCAGAGAAGCTTCGTCAGGCTTGCTGTGCACGCATTCATAAAAACATTATCCCGCCATTGTCTCTGCTCGAGTGCCCCACCGCGGTGGTCTAGTGGCTAAAGTATTCGGCAGCTGAACCGCCGGTCGCGGGATCGAATCCCGGCTGCGGCGGCAGCATTTCTGATAGAGGCGGACATGTTGTAGCTTGTGTGCTCAGATTTGGGTGCACGTTAGAAACCCCAGGTGGTCGAAATTTCTGGAGCCCTCCACTACGGCGTCTCTCATAATCGTATGGTGGTTTTGGGACGTGAAACCCCACATATCAATCATATAAATCGGTTCTCTACTTGAATGGCTTAACCACAATGTTTTTGTTTAGGTTTTAGGACGATAGAACTTTTTGTGTTCGTTTGATATCAGTCACAACAAGTAGGTGGCCCGCCCACCTTTTTCCCAATATGTATTATCACTTCAACAAGGTCTTTGGAGGACTAGTAAGGAGTACTTTTCATTTTGGCAATTGCCCTTCTAGAATACCGTTCAGCCCCATGTACTCTAATAATAATATCTGGAGTTTAACATCTCAACGCCACGAAATCATTATTTGAGGTGCCGTAGTGGAGGGATATGGAAATTTAGACCACTTGGGGTTCTATAAAGTGCACTTCAATCTAGTACACGGGCCTCGCACATTTTCCCCTCCTTGGAAAATGCAGCCGCCGCAGCCGGGGTTTGATCACGCGACCTTCGGGTTACCAGTCAAGCACCTTGAACACTAGAGCATCGTCGAGGGTCCAGGAGTGTTCTATTCTCAATGTCATTCTCCTGCCGTGCGAAATCAAGGCACTACACCTTTAATTCAACATTTGAGGTCCTTTGCGATTGGTTTTCTTTCCAAATTTTATTCATTCTTCTAGTTTACCGTAGCCAAAAACGTTTTATTATCCCTTAGTTCCTTGCGAAAATCTAACTCGATGGTTTCCTTGAAATATATGAACTCCTCCCATGTTCCCGGTTTATCTTGTCAAAAAGAGTCTTGATCTCCTTCGACATCCTCTAAACAAACAGCTACGCCAAGACTAGAAAATGAAACAAATAACGGCCATGTGAACAGTGCCAGCAGCTATCAGAACAAGAAATAGACTGGTTTCCAAACTGCGAAAAAGTCTGTGAGCACAAGAAAATCCAACTGGCATCCTTGCTGCTAAGTGTTATCGCTTTCTTATAGTTTAAAAAGAGAATGATAACATATATGACTGCCCTTGGGTTGATAACAAAAAAGTTAACTGAGTTCTTGTTAATCATTCATTTCTGTGTAACTTTAGGTGCCGCAAATATTTTTGGCCAGTACTGTTCGTGCACAAATATGACAGGTGCCATCAGCAGGTGACTGGGATGTAGCAGTTTCAATAAATATCTTCTTTACCTATTTAAAAACGTCCTGCATAAGGGTATTGGTAGGAAGACCGTTTGCCCGTCCATAAATCATCGCTATTCAACGCCACGAGGGTTGCCATTGGGTAGACTGGAAAAGAAGCCAGAACTCAAGCTAAAAGTTGCCATAATTCATCGCTCAGTTTGCAGCCAAATGGTCGAAAAGCGGCCTGATGAAAAAAAGTGTTTGTGGCATTGAACGATGAAAAATATCATTTTCAAAGAGCGATTGAATAGAATTGGCTCACAGTTTTTTCTTTTCTTCCTTGATCTTCGAACCATAAGAAAATTGCAAATAAATGAACAAAGCATAAGTTCAGGGCGCCCGCATATAACTCATGTAGAAATATAAGGAGTAATTGCCAGAAACAAAGAAAAAGCACCAGGCCTGTGCGGAACGAGTAGGGCTGTCACAGCGAAAGCTGGAGGAGCGGCCTTTCAGAGCCTTATTAAGGGCGAAACTCATCAAGTCTTTACATGCTTGTCTCGAGCGTCGCTACTTTCCAAAGTTTCAGGGGTTTTAGGTGAAAGGTCGTCACAGCACTCCCATCCCCTATTATGAAATTGTGGGACAGCGTTTTCGCCCTCAGTGACTAAGACACCAAGACCCCTCCCCCCCCCCTAGCATGTCCCCGCCCATTGCACACGGCTACGACCATTGCACTCAATTTCGACGCCTCCTTATAAATAACCACAGAGCTGTTGAAACAGTTAACTTTGCTTGATTTGCTGGAAAAAAGACAATATTTCTCTGCGCAAGGCAAAAAATAATACATGCTAAAAAGTCTGATTAGCAAGGCCTTCACCTCCTCGGAAAGTCTCCGATTCACATTCGCAAACACTGTGATGCCTGTTCGCGTTCTCCTTCATTTTCTGCTTGGCCACCCAAACAAGTGCACCTGGCATGCGTTCACCCGCTGGGCGTGCTCACTTGTCCGACGTGAAGTGCAGTAACACGGATTTTCGATATAACCAGCACAGGGCGCAAGAAATACTTAGAAACATAGAGACATAGATTGAAAACGAAGAAATAGAGCAAGGAATACAAAGAAACACGAAAAAAATATAGAGAGAAAAAACAGGCATATTATAGAGCCAGAAAGGCAGAGAGAGAGAGAGAGAGAGAAACAAAGTAACTAAATGCACCAATTACAGAAAGAGAAAACGATAGAAACAGCCATCAATACATGTGGAGAAAATGAAAAAAAATAGACAGACACGGAGACAAAGAAGGAACAGACAAAAAAAATCGCAGCATATCACTGGGGTGAATAATGGTGAGTGGGCGAAACTCGCACTGCACGGTCCTCGCGGCACGGCCACGCAGGATGACGGCTATATGGCTTCGGCCTCTCGCGCCCGCACGGCGGGGTCGCTTCTTGCAGCGGGAGCCGCCGCTGCGTTGCGCGCACGCCGCTCGGCAGCCTTGTTCATACTTCGTCCACGAACCTCATTTGGCACGCGCGCCAACACGGCACCACCTAAGAACACGCAATCGCCGTGGTGTTGATCTCTCTTTCCTTCCGTACGTGTGATGTATATCTTGTTTTCATAAAACTCCCCTTTAATTATTACCTTTTGCTACAAAACGCCATCTCATGTGGGACGATTTGGCGTTTCTCAGCGTATATAATTTCACTACATAGTACAAGGAGTGCCCTTTCAGGACGGAATGGAGACTCAATAAGCAGTGGTTACAAGCGATAATGCGGACGAACGGGAGACGCCTTGAAGAGCTTCGCCCCTCAAAAAACGGAGCGAACAGAAAGAATAAAGTGAATCAAGGAAAGCCGCCCAGCTTCCCAGTTGGTTCAAGCCTTCTGCCACAAATGAAAAGGTGCACCAATTTTTCTTTGTACAGTACTCGCCAGTGAATTCCGGGATATGTGCAAGTCTACCACACAGCCACGCTTCTGCTTGTGAATACAGCGAGAACAACTTCCTCTGCTTGGAAATGCAGTGAAAGTAATTTTCATGCTTTACAAACAATTGCGTCCTGTATACAAGCTTAGCAATACAAGGTTAAATAGGGCGACAGAGCATGGGAGTAGAAATAACGACTTCATGGTCTAAAGCCGATCACCCACTACAAAAGGCACACACTTCACCACGCTTTTTCCCCTAAGGCCACGTAGTGGGTGCACCGCAAGTTCAAATATATTTTAGTGCTTGAAGTATGCAATAGGGACAGGATATTACTAAATTTTCGGGAAAGCCTACATATAGATTGACTTTTTGCTGCGGGGCTGGCACGTACGCGCCTTATTCTAGCCACCGTGAGGCCTGCACTTCGCGTATGATAATGACGATGGTGATTCCCGTAAGAATGGGACTGCCCGCAACGCTAATCATCCTTAGTGCTTTCGTCGGCCTTCCTCTTTTTCTTAATTGCTACGTAGATCTTAGCGAGCGCGCGTGTCATATGCGCGTGGTCGTTCGTTCTGCAAGGCGCTCCACGTCAGCTCGCTCGTTATTATGTTGGAGCCTCCGAGTCAAGTCATCGACCTGCATTTTTCAGAATGTGCTCGTCGCAACTTTCGCCAGGTGACCACAAGCACGACCGAGACCTTGTTGTCTCCCCCGTTTAACGTAAAGCGTCGTGAAGACACAAGACTACGCATGTCTTTGCTTCGTGAGCCTCCCAAGCGACACCGTGTTCGCATCGGACAACACGACGGCGGCATCACCATCTCGAAGCGCAGAGCGCAGGGTGACCTTGAAGACCTGGCGTTTGTGTCAGAAGCGCCGTTTCTTACTTGCGGGGTTCATGCGAAAAGCATGGGACATCGTCATACACGGCCGCGAACCCATTCACAAAGTGCCTCGGCTCCGCACCTGTGCCTTCTTCGCGAAACGCCTTCCGGTCGTGTCCTGCTGTCACCCTCGGCTGTGGTGGAAGCACTACCGTAGGGACGTCAGCGAGGGAAGCGTTCTGTGTGCTTCAAGGCCGGCACATTCATTCAGCGTCAACTACCCGGCCTGAGCTACGTCAAGCATCTGCGGCTACTCACAGAGTACTTCACCGGCCAGCATCATGGTTTTATGTCCAGTTTCTTGCCGGGCCACATGATGACGCACAGCTCCCTCAGCACCATGTGCGGCTGGATTGGTACCACCATGCGTGTCGAGTACCAGATTTCCTGTTCCTTGAAGAGGCCTGCGAGATCCTGCACAACCATCCTAAAAGCGCATGGACTGCAGGGTCGCCATGAGTGGCTTCTCACTTCCTGAAGGCTTCCTGCAGGATAGCAATGCGCCTTTCCAAGATGTGTGTTGGCCATGTGTGCAGCGGCTGCTAAGGGGACTCACGGCATGAATTTGCCGTGTACTTGGACAAATTGAAGGTTATATACGGATGAACAACACGGGTGTGCTTTATGATACGCCGTACAGTAGCAAGTACTGCATCGGGGAAGTTGTTTACTTTTTGGTCACACTGGATTTATAAATAAACAATAATATTGCAGTCTCGCCTGATTAATTGTGACGTTAGGCCTGGTTAGAGTGTTCCCCGAACAGTTGAAAGCTCTTTTTTTCTCGAAGCATCTTTCATCTCCCACTGTCATCTCCACGCCGCCTTTATTACGGGCAGCAGGGCTGGCACCCAGATTTTCATATTGTTGCTATGAGTATCGACAAAGAGAGTAATCAGCTCTACGGAGGCAAGGTTGGTCGTGATTGAAGAAGGCGGCTTTCTATATAGAGTGTACAGAAAAAGCATTATTGTCAATAAAGCCATCATTACCGTGGAGGTGACTACAGCACGTCAAGTTAACAGGAACATCAATATGAAAATATCCATATTTTAATAACCTGTAGGGCATATTTAGATATCCATTCTGTTGGAAAAGACTAACTTGTAAGGTATGTGCTGTGTCTTTTAGGTCAGCGATGAAGATAACGTGGGCATTACATGTGTGTTGTGGATAAGTAAATCGTTGTTAGAATCGTTGTCCTGACGCAAACAGAACAAATGTGGTGATAGGAATCCTTGTCACGTTTTTAGAAGCCACTGGACTGGATGCACGCCTGTAGAATTACCCCAACCTAACAAGACCATCTTCTCATCTCCCTACATTAGCATGGTCAGGCACCACTTTCTCACTCCCCAGTCACCCTTCGCCACTCTAAAGAAGCAGGCCAGAGCAAACTGTAGCTCAGATTTTCCTGATTCGCTTTCCGCTGTAATGCAGCAGACGAGTCGCAAATATTGTGTACTGCCACTTCTCACACAGGTTTCAATAATTATTTGTGGTGTCCGCTTTTTGTTACTACATTACATGGTTACGGAATTCTTAATCACGTTGGTGGCCGATCGCAGAATGGTATCCTTGAGCTCAATTACTTCAATGGGAGGGGAATACTTTTTCGAGTACTTCCTCAAGAAAAAGAAGTACATGTCCGACAATTTGCAAAGTTTTTAAACGTTTGAAACTCATTACACAACAGCACGAGCTGAAGTCTATTAGTAACCTTCTGAGATCTTGCAACAAAAAGGATTTCGAACCAATAGGTCACCTGCTTCGAGAAACTTATTCTTCATTCGAAAACAAGGAAACAAACGATTGAAAGAAAAAATAAATAAACGAACGAACAAAGAATTGAACAACCAAACAAATAAACAAATCAAATAATGATTGCCATCATAATCTTCACCCTCGACCGGTTTCATGTCCAGTGCAGGACGAAGGCCTCTCTGAGAAATATTTCGAATACTGTGAGCGAGCTCAATTCATTCTATGTTCGCGAATTTCTCTACTTGGACAGTGCACTTGCCTCGCTAAAATGACAACGAGAGCTGAAAAATAAACAGGTAATAGCCAGATGGCGAAACTAAATAGGCTGACCACCCAAACGACACAGAAATTACCCTTGAAAACACCGCAAGTGACGTGCGGAGAAAAACACAAAATACAAAACAAGTGCTTGTTTTGTGGTGTGTGTGTGTGCTTCTCCTATGTACCTCATGTTACTTGTAGTCCGAGTATTCATCAAATGCATGCCATAGGAAGTACTTTTCTGGAAACACGTCGAAATGTTCAGTGTTTATATGCAATTAACGCCATTTTTTCAAAATGTACCTATTGAATTTTGTAATGGCCTCGAGGCCCCTTCAGCCATTTCTGCCTCCAGTCACTCTTAAATGTTCTGACAAATATGGCGCTGAACAAATGTGAAACTGAAAACTCTATTGTGTATCCAAGAACTGATGCCCTTCTGCTTTGGTCTCGTATGAAACTGGCAGTATCAAAAATAAAAAAAAAATAAAAAAATATGCTGGGTTGACTGATGTTACGAAAGACGGCGACGCCAACACGGTCCCGAAGGCGTCACTGCTTCGAACTCCGCAGGGAAGGTCACCAGCCGTTTGGTAGCGTAGGTTTCTCAGCTCGCGACTGCTTCTGCGCTGAGCTGATAGACGAGCGGACGAGACGACGGTGAGTTAAACAAGGTTTATGTACAGCATATATACACAGAGGCGATACAAATTCGGCACTGGGGCCGACAGAGACGCGAAGAGCCGAGCTCTTTTCTCCAACACATAGCCCTACTCTCAAATGGGTCTGCTGTCAAAGGGGGTCTCCCTCGACGCGCCGCAGGGCTTCTGTTATATGCACCGGGTCCAAACCAAATGTCCAACCAGAAGCGCCGCTGGTCGTCAGGTCAGACTCCTCCAATAGGGGTCGCCGCTGGGCCGCGTCATTCTTTCTCACCGAATCTGGAGAGGCTGCGCTGCAGGTGGCTGCACCCAAGGACGAGTGACGTCGCCACGCATCGCGTCAGACCCCCAGACATGAAGACGCCCGTTGTTTACTCGTCGGGCTCGCTTGCTAAGGTGACTCACTGCACGTGCACGCCAGAGAGGTGCCGTGGCGTGATGACGCCGTTAAGTTGTTTGCGTCAGGCGGGGCTCGCGGGCTGGCCTTGACACAGATTGCCTTTTTCAGAGGCACGGACGTTCGCTGTCGACTCGCAGGCATAACAGCACCCCCGCCACCAGACAATGCGCCGAAAAGATGAGCTGCTTCCATGGGGCTCGTATGTCAGGTGCGCTCGTTCGCCAGGTCCCTCCAGGTTCGCCTCCAGGGCCATGGGGAGAATGCAGCTTCAGACTCCGTTCCGGGAACACATCCCATTCTTGAGGACGCATCCCAGCTCCACTGGCTTGTCGCCACAACTTGCCGGCCAGCTTCGCTCGTCTCTTCTGAGGATCCTTGGTTTCAGCACTTGTCCATGGTTCTGCAACTTGTCAAGAACGGTTCGACAACAGACAACACACGACACAAGCAAGTGCCCTCGGTCACCCGACAGAACACCAAACAAAGTATAGTACAACATATACCTAGCTACGTGTCTATCGGAATTTCGTTCCCTCTACATCAAGAGGCACATGTGGGACACAAGACTCTTAAAATGACAACTCAATTTTTTTTCTCACGTACAACAACGTAACGAATTAGAATACAGCATAAAGTTGGCTCGTTGAGATCACTCTGAACGAGAGCGCTCAGCAAAGGTCGTGATGAGGTCAAAATTTTGCCCCGAATTGCCAGCGAGAAACCGAAAGGTTGAGAAGGTACTAACTAAACGCACGGTTCAATGCGTCTGCATTAGTATTTAGCTTTCCTTTTTTTAGCGAACGTCAAAGTTGCGCTGTCGGAGTATCACGCTCCATCTCAGTAACCGGCCACTTTTAGGCGACGATACCTATGTGGTACCACGAGCGGCTCATACTTGCGACGTTGCACAGGGGAACAACGATACGGCTCGCTACGGATTGACTCCTCACAGCTTAGCTCGATATCGTGTTCGATCACCCTCGTGTTTCCGGGGCGGTCCGAAAACGCGTTTCCAAACTCGAAAACACTCCTTTTCAGGTCGTCCTTCTGGACTTCACTTAACGTAGGCTCTAGGTATATCTGCTCCCAGATTACTTTCGATCCCCCTTCGATTACCTCACAAGAACTAAAAATTTCTGCTCCCTCTTCCTCTGGAGCAATCAACAGCAGATTTACGACTGCTTGACGTTAAACGTATGGTTTCCTCAAATTGTAAATTTTGTTCGGCCGCCTTCCTAATTTCACCTCATAATTGGTATCGGAAAGCTTCGATATCACTTTGGTGGGTCCTTCCCAATGAATCTCAAGCTTGTTCCTTTTGGACGGCTGCAGCAGCATTACCTTATTATCAACTTCAAAACCGCGCTTCTTCGCCGATTTGTCGTAGTACTCTTTCGACAACACTTGTGAAGCTTTCATGTGGCTTTCAACTGGCGCTTTAACCGAGAGGTCCTCGCGCTGCTCTTGAATGGGCGTCTCTCGATCATCCCTTGAACGCTCGCTCGAACTTTCCGCTATAGGCGAGAGCGTTGCAACCCTCTCGCTCTGACTCAATGGCGCCATGTCGTCTCCCTCTACGCATACCGCGCCGGTCGCTTCGGCAACGGGCCGCTCGCGTGACTGCTCACATGACTCACGCGGAAAATTTCCTTTCTGGGGTTCCGTCGACCCGCCGACAAGGTCACTTGAGAGTTCACCGCATTGAACAAGATCAAGCTTCTGCGAAAGCTTCCGCGCTTGCGATCGCGTGAGGGCCATGTACGCTAAGTTGGGGAAGAACAATTTACCCTGCTCTTTGAGAAGCTGCTCTGAGTTGTTGGAGAAAAGATAAGGAAAACGATCGTTTAGCGCGGCAGACACAGCCGCTTCGGTGCGAAGCTTACCGAACGGGCCTTCAATGACAACCGTGGCGATTGGTAAGCGAATACTCAGCTCTTCAGCGACTTGCCTGATCCACGCGCATTCTCCTGTAAAGTCATCCGGAGACACCAATGAAGGATGGACAACATCCATGGTTGCCGCTGAGTCTCTAAGTGCTCGGCACGTTTTTTCATTCACCCTAATTTCTTGGAGATACGGCTCCAACAACCACATGTTTTTTTCTGATTCTCGGATTGTTGCGAAGGCAAACTTTTCCTGATTGTTTATCGCGATGTGTCCTTCCTTTTTGCAGTTGTAGCAGATTAGCGGCTTCCGTGATTCAAATGCCCGTGTGGTATCAGTGCGTTGTTTAGGAACCTCACTCGATTTCTCCGCTTCTGTTTGCCCTTCCCCTACACTGTCCTTCGTAAGAGACGGGTCCTTCTTGAAATTACGGTGCGGAGCGGGTCTCCGTTGATCAGGTTTCTTTGAAAAGCCCTCTTTTCTCTCATCCCTTTCAACGCGCACTGCCCTGCTGTGCAACTTTCGGCGAGTACAATACTCCCCAGCTAACTCTGCTGCCTTGTTTAGCTGTACTTCACCAAGTTTGTCCTGCAGCCAAAGTTTGACATCCTCCTCGATGCAGCGGTAGAATTGCTCCAATGCAACGCATTCCACCACTTTATCGCGGTCGTCATAAACACCTTCGCCCTTGAGCCATTCAATTGAATCGGATTTAAGACGAAACGCGAAGTCAACGTGTGACTCATTCCCCTTTTTAGCATACCGGAACCTTTGCCTGAAAGCCTCGGGTGACAACTTATAACGTCTCAAGAGCACTTCCTTAACCTCGCCATAGCTCTCAAACGCTTCCCTCGACAAGCAAGTTATCGCGTCGGACACTTCGCCGGGAAGAAGAGCTAATAGGTTCTGCGCCCAAAGAGACCGCTCCAAAGCGTTTCGCTCACAGACGTGTTCAAACTTCGCCATGTCCTCGCCTACTACGAACGGTGGCAGTTGGTCCCAAATTCTAAAACCACTGACCTGAATCGTCGGAGAAGCTACGCTAGGCGCCTGTGAACACTGTAGTATTGCCAATTTTAGTCGTTTCAACTCGAGGTGCTCCTGTCTCTCGGCCTCCTCGCGGCGTTCTCGCCTTTCAGCTTCTTCACGTTCGCGAACTTCTCGCCTTTCAGCTTCTTCACGTTCGCGAGCTTCTCGCCTTTCAGCTTTTTCACGTTCGCGAGCTTCTACTTCTCGCCTTTCAGCCTCTTCGCGGCGTGCTTTGATATCCACCCAGGCCTCATCGACTTCCTCAGCCGACACTCCCTCATCCTTCATGATCTCAAGGATCGCTTGCTTTCGTTTCGCACGGCCCAAAGTAATGCCGAGTTCCTCACAAATTTCGATGAGTTCCTTCACTTTAAGGTTCTCCATCGTTCACACTAGCCTCTTGCTGTTTGCCCCTGTTAACAATTTACTTGCCGTACCCACTATAAGTCAACTAGCAAGACGCGCAAGCAATTTTTCACACTCCCGTGTTTACCCCCTCCGCATTAACTTTGGTTTCAAAGCGCTTCGACTTGGCTTGAAACGATTAAAGCTCACTCTAATGCTTCACACAGCCCTTCTCTAAACTACTATAACCTGAGCTAGAGTAGTCTAGTGAACTGAGGGGAAAACATCAGGCACTTACCGCGAAAGACGGCGACGCCAACACGGTCCCGAAAGCGCCACTGCTTCGAACTCCGCAGGGAAGGTCACCAGCCGTTTGGTAGCGTAGGTTTCTCAGCTCGCGACTGCTTCTGCGCTGAGCTGATAGACGAGCGGACGAGACGACGGTGAGTTAAACAAGGTTTATGTACAGCATATATACACAGAGGCGTTACAAATTCGGCACTGGGGCCGACAGAGACGCGAAGAGCCGAGCTCTTCTCTCTAACACATAGCTCTACTCTCAAATGGGTCTGCTGTCAAAGGGAGTCTCCCTCGACGCGCCGCAGGGCTTCTTTTATATGCACCGGGTCCAAACCAAATGTCCAACCAGAAGCGCCGCTGGTCGTCAGGTCAGACTCCTCCAATGGGGGTCGCCGCTGGGCCGCGTCATTCTTTCTCACCGAATCTGGAGAGGCTGCGCTGCAGGTGGCTGCACCCAAGGACGAGTGACGTCGCGGCGCATTGCGTCAGACCCCCAGGCATGAAGACGCCCGTTGTTTACTCGTCGGGCTCGCTTGCTAAGGTGACTCACTGCACGTGCACGCCAGAGAGGCGCCGTGGCGTGATGACGCCGTTAAGTTGTTCGCGTCAGGCGGGGCTCGCGGGCTGGCCTTGAATCAGATTGCCTTTTTCAGAGGCACGGACGTTCGCTGTCGACTCGCAGGCATAACACTGATGAGTCAGAAAACACTGCTGTTCAAGTAGTTCTGGAGATTTGACGAATTTCATCTCGAAACTGCGAATGAGGGTTTTCGGTTATATTCTAGTACCAAAAGTTTTATTTAGGGTTTGATTCAATTCGGCGTTTATTACTAACTAAACATATTTATTTCATTTATTTATTGGAAATACCTCAAGGACCCTCTATACATCATAGTGTTTTACATGATGGCGTAGGAGAAACAAACAAGTTAGTTAATATTTACAAAGCGTGACTCAACGCAGTTCTCGAAATGAGCATGGCTGATGTGAAAGACCATGTCTGGGGGAAGATTGTTCCAGTCAATGGCAGTCTTGACAGAGAATGATTGCAGATGTGTGGCGGGAAGGGTATACGGCTTTATCATGACTGATGCGTTGAGAGATGAGATGATGTATTGATGGGAGAAAAGTTACGTAGCACATGAAAAAACTTTTGAAAGAGTGAAAGCCTTGCATATTTGCGCCTAGTCTGGGGAGCAGTTAGACCTCCCTTTTTCTTTAGGTAAGGTACACGAGTCGTGTAACAATAATCAGAATAAATAAATCTCACCGCGCGGTTTTCGAGTGATTCTATTAGATTGGTTGAAACGCGTTCAGGGGGATCCCAGACGGAACAAGCATACACTAATTTAGACTGAATTAGTATTTTATAAGCTAGTGATTTTACGGGAGGAGATGCATTTGTTAAATTTCGCTCAAGATAGCCTAAAGTACGGTTAGTGGCATTAGTAACTTTAGTAATGTGAGCAGCCCAAGTGAGGTCGTAATGAAGAATAATAACCAAGTATTCAGCAATAAGTTCTGAGGAGATGACGCTGCCGTTAAGAGAATATTATAATGCCTGGTAGTCTGTCCGTCTAATAAATTAAACCAGAGATGTTTTGTTAGTATTCACCACCATCAACCAGTCACTGCACCATTTATCAAATATTCGTAAGTTCTTTTGGAGCGCTTAGTTGTCGGTGACGTTGATGATCGGGCGATAAATAACACAGTTATCGACGAAAAGGCGTGTGGTTTAAGAAATGTTGCTGGGAAAATTGTTGATGTAAATGAGGAAAAGGATTGGGCCCAGTACAATGCCTTGTGGCACTCCAGATAACGCAGGGGATGAAGTCGATGATAAATTATTTACATGCAAAAATTGCTGTCGGTTAGTGAGTAACTTCTTAATATTACCGAAAACAAGGAAATATAAGTCAAGTCGAGAAAGTTTCAATAGCAAGCGTTTATGTGGCACCTTATCGAAAGCTTTTTCAAAATCAATGAAAAGTGCATCTAGGGAGATGTTCTGATCAAGGCCAACATGGATAATTGTGGAGAAAAAGCGCAAGTTCGGTTTCTCAGGAAAAAAGCCTTTGAAACCCATGTTGACCCTGATTTAAAAAAGTTTACAGAATTTAGCAAAGCGACAGTGTGGGTATATGTGATATGTTCCATGATTTTCTAGCAGACACTGGTTAGATAGATAGCGCGGTAGCTCGAGGGGCCTTACTTAGGGACTGGAACAATCTTACCCAACTTCCAATCATGTGGCAGGGTGTTGGATGGCAATGGCTAATGAAAAATATGAGACAGAATAACACTGGTTAAACACTTGGTATTTTTTAACACTTTGGAGTTTATACCATCGGGTCCGGCAGATGAACTTACCTTTAGTGAATCAATGATTTTGACGATACCTTCGGATGAGACTGTAATTTCGGGCATAATGGGGTGATTTGAGAGCGGAAATCGAGGAAGGTTATTATGATTTTCTTTGGTGAAAACAGAGCAAAACACAAAATTCAGGGTATTCGCCACGGCAGCATTGGGAAGGGCATTACCAGTGTCGTCTTCGAGATATAAGGAGGATATATGCTGTTTTGGATTGATAATCTTCCCAAATTGTTGGGGGTTATTAACCAAGAATTGAGGCAGAGTGAAATTAAACAAAAGAGCGCTGGGTCTGGGCTAGAATAGCGTCGTATACCTTAGCTGTAGTGCGATATTTTGCCCAAAGCGCGTGGGCGTTAGAATTTTTCGCCTGCCTGAAATTTCTATTTTTTAATTATTCTTCAGCCTTTTTAGCTCATGGTTAAACCAAGGTAACGTTGCACGGTCTTGAACGGAAACTGTGGGAATGTACTTTTTGATAAGCCTGTGTATTTTTGTTTTAAAAAAAAGGGCCAGTTTGTTTCAACGGACCGTGATGAGAAGTGAACTGATGAAAAATGCCAAAATTCATTAAGCTCCCTATTCATATTTTTATAATCTCCTTTTTCATGAAGTGTGAGCATTTTTTTATCTTTTGGGGGACGTGTAAGTTTGCAATGGAAGCATCCATGAACGGTTAGGTGGTCACTTATTCTATCAAGATAAGTGAGAGGGGGTATGTTCTCAGGATCGGACGTAAGTATGAGATCAAGAATGTTCGATGTAGTAGTGCCACCAGTGATGGAAGTAAAACTTCAGATATGCTGAATGTTAGGAACGTGTTTATAAAATCACTTTCACTGTTTTGTTTCACTGTCGCCCATGACAGATTGGACCAAGTAATTGCAGCGTAGTTAAAATCACCAAAGAGCAAGATGCTAGCATGACTGTATACAGATGTTACGTGATGAAGGGCGTCATGAAAACGTTCGACAAATGACACCTCTGAATCGGGCGGCCGATAGCACTCACCTATTACGATAAGAGGATAGAGGCCTTGCAGATGACAAAGATGATTTCGAGGGTTGATTGATTGATTGATTGATTGATTGATTGATTGATTGATTGATTGATTGATTGATATGCGGGGTTTAACGTCCCAAAGCCGCCATATGATTATGAGAGACGCCGTAGTGGAGGGCTCTGGAAATTTAGGCCAGCGGGGCTTCTTTAACCTGCACCCAAATCTGAGCACACGGGCCTACAACATTTCCGCCTCCATTAGAAATGCAGCCGCCGCAGCCGGGATTTGATCCCGCAACCTGCGGGTTAGCAGCCGAGTACCTTAGCCACTATAGACCACCGCGGCGGGGCGATTTCGAGGGTTGAGGAAACTGATCTAGGAATGCAGTTAGGTCACTGTGAGTGGCGATGAGTACGCGTCCTCCTCGTTTATTTTCACAGTCTCGTCTAAATATGTCGAAGTTAGGACGAGAAGGCGGAATTTCGCAATCATTGATGAAGGGCTGAAGCCATGTTTCAGTTAATAGCAAGAGATGTGAATTTGGTGGTTCTAGCACGCTGCACAATTTTCCATGCTTAGGTAATGCTCTCGTAATGTTAGTATATTGAAAAGATAGATCCTTGTCTACACAGGAACTGGCTGGCTCTTTCAATTGCCAGGATGTTTTACGGACAACCTCGTTTCTGGCATGGTGTAAAACATACGTGTCTTTACCCTCAGTAAGTCTATGATGTCGCAGCTTTGATTCAAAAGGCTGCAACTTTTTAAATTCATTCAGGTGTCAACGGGCGAGACGCGTGTTGGCAGAGAAATCCTCTCTAACATTAGTCCCAGGAGCTTTGCATTTTCTGCTAGCTTGAAGAATTTGTTCTTTGTATTCAAAATTAGCCAGTTCTACAAGAATGGGTCTGTTTTTGTTTGCAGTAAAGGATCCAAGTCTGTGTGCGCGCTCAATTTCTTTGGGGAGGATTGCGTCTTTGAAATGGATTGAACAAACATCCATTACTTTTTCTCAGAATCCTTCTAGCCTTACCCTTTTACACCTTCTTATCCAAAAAGTATTAAATTACAACGACGCGCGATATTCCGCATCATCTAAACGGGCCATGAGAGATGCTATCTTGTCTGAGTTGCCTTCTGCGAAAGCTTGCGCTTCCTACACCTGAGTTTTGATTGTACCAATCGAGCTACAGTCCTCCTCTATTTTGGTGAGTCTTTGTTGAATTTCGTTTAATGTGCTGTCATTTGTCGCCGGTTTAGTTCGAATCCATTTTACTTCGAAAAAAAGCTGTATTTGACCATCTTTCAGTTCCTTTAGGACAGCGAGAAGGTCAGACACAGAAGAGAAGACACATCGCCAGGAGAGCATGTGTTGGGTCCAGTATTTCGTTCAATATTTCCGGACTGACAAACATGTGATACGACAGAAGCGCAATCATTAAATATAGTAAGAAGAGTGTGTTTGCTTCGTAGCACGACTAAACCAGCAAAATGAGTTCGCTTAGCAAATAGCCAGTGGCAATTGGTTACCTGCATGAAAAGAAACGGGTTGCGTTGAAGCATGTTCGTTGCTTGCGTGCCACCAAGCCCACTGGAAGCGGCCACGGGATGCACACGTGTTTTATCGAAAGACAGCCATATAGGTGGCAGATCAGATGTTCCGGTCTCTGGAGCTGACATTCGCGGAAGGGGAGATGGCACATATTGATCCGGGGTGGGACATCCATGCTTTAGGCAAGGCTCACCGCAAGGTAGTAGCCATGGGTTACTAGTCGAAGGGGTCGCCCGGTATAGGTGTTCCTACAGGCATGCACTCGATGCCGTAGCCTCCCCCAGGAGAGCGTGCTGCCCGCAATGGCATGAGGACACCACGGGATGACACCGGTTGACTCCGCGCGGAATCAGGACACGCGAACAGCACACCACCGAAAGCACCTGCATGAGAAGAAACGGGTAGCGTTGAAGAATGATCGTTGCTTGCATGCCACCAAGCCCGGCAAATAACTAGGAATTATGTCGACTGTCCGAGAAAGCAGGTTTTCATGTGTTAAGTTTAAATGTCTAATAACGTACAATGTAAAAAAAAGATTGAGTAAAAAGGGTGTCTTTTTGTCCCACAACAATGATCATTATCCAACGAAGCGAATCATGTACTAACTGGCCCAGGTAAGCGCTTTAGTGTAATCATCATCTGGCCACGCCACGGTGGTCTAGTGGCTAAGGTGCTTGGCTGCCGCAGGTCGCCGGATAATATCCCGGGTGTGGCGGCTGCATTTCTGATGGAGGCGGAAATGTTGTAGGCCCGTGTGCTCAGATTTGGGTGCACGGTAAAGATTCCCAGGTGGTCGAAATTTCCGGAGCCCTCCACTAAGGCGTCTCTCATAATCATATGGTGGTTTCGGGACATTAAACCCCACAAATCAACCATAATCACCATCTGGCTTGCGTTTACATTTTGAAAACTCAGTGCTGCCCACATTCCTGTCAAGAAGGCTATTGTACCCCTGTAAGGCGTAGGTGGTTCGTGACTTGAAAGCGCCGGCCACGCGGCGATAGTCAAAAGACAGGAACTCTAGATATATATGATCATTATTTTTGTGGGACAAAAAGTCGCCTTTCTTTACTCGATCTTCTCTTTGAGTGTTGCGCTATAGTTACTGAAACGAGAGTCGGTTGCAGTGTCACGATTGACAACAAATACGAATCAAGAAGCATACACAACTGAACCTGTTTTGGTGTATTTGAAAAACCGTCAGTGCTTAGGTCACCACGCTGAACTAATTTATACCACTGTGTATTAACACGAGAAAATATGTCGTCGAGATGCTCCAAAAATCACTTAATTTACCATCGTATGGACCGCACAAGACAGTGAAATCAAACTTTCCACATTTAAAACATATTACCTCTTTATCTGAAGTACATAAAAATAGATCATAAAGCAGTTCATAATTGATACCACGTTTACTGAACATGCATACGCCTCCACCTGTTCTGAGGCATTTCTATTTTCAAACTGTGTTATGTAACTTTCCCTGTGTATTTCATAATCAGGCGAAACCCACGTTTCTGTCGACATAATAAAAGAAAACGAGAAGCCGAAATCACTAACAAATATACATAAATCACCCTGTTGGCAGCCTGTTGACTGCACGTTAGGATGAATAAAAGTAAGATGTGAATCGCATTTCTCAACCGTATTGGGCAATAACTCTTATGGACTCACGGTAGAAGTGCTCATTTTAAGTGCTGATAGGTCAACAGGAACTCGTGCGTAGAAGGGCATAAAACCGTGCAAATCGCGAAAATCATGCATCCTAAAAGCGTGCGTTGGGGCGACAGGTCAAACACAAAATTAGCGACAATTATTCTTATCGAACAAAGTTTCGAGTAAAGATAGCTGCACCATTGAAAAAAAAAAGTCACAGATTTGCCGCAAAGGCGAAGTAATGAATGCCAGAGCAACAAATTGGAAGGTCGCGTGAAGAATGGCAAGCATATCATGACGTTCCCCGCTTTTCTCATGCACAAATGAAGCACAAAACGTACTCACAGTCACAACATGAACGCGAACACAGGTAGACATGAACGTCTCAGTTGTTACTTCGCTATCTCTGAAAAGCGCGCCCTTTTCACAAAATGGAGACTGTACAACGATTGCACTGACCTTTGTGCACCCGGTAACTAACAGAATCGTTCCCGTGAAAGCCATAAGACTACAGTTTTCCCCACTGCGAGATAAGCCAGCGCCCGCGAGAGCGTCCCCTCTCCGCGGGGCAAAGTACGCGAGGAAGATGAGAGCGAGCGCCGCCGCGTCATGACAATCTGGTTACGCGCGCTCACTGCGTCATCTCGCTGCTACTGCTGAAAACATGATAGTACTTTCCCCGAGATGCCCGTGACCAGCGGTAAGTGGTAGATATAAATAGCTTGCCGTTTACACGTTGAAGGAGGAGGTCCTCTCTGGTGCAGTGGTTAACGCCTCGCACTCACGATGCAGAGGTCCCAAGTGCGATGCTGCAAGCCGTGGTCAGAGCTCGTGTTTCAGAAATTCCGCCGTCGGCTCGGCTTCGTTGGTTGTGAGAGTAAAATCGTCCGTGAGCGAAAAAGCTCGTTACGGAGATCGCCGCGGGAGGCCGCTACATGTCCACGCGTGTGCGCGCGATTACACTGAGAAAGCCTCATATTTGAAGAAAAAAAAAGAAGTAAAGAGTGCTCAAGGTCACGAGGCGCAGGTGATGTAGTTACTTTGCTCGTGTCACCTCTCCCTGCTTGGCTTCCAACGCTTTCGTCGGGACGAGAGAAGAGAGAATGCAATTGCAGCATGTGACAAGCCTTTGTAACTCCACTCGCAATGGACGGATTCTTAAAATTTTTGCGGCGTTGAATTCGTGAGGCAGTAAGCTTTTCTAGTCAACGTATGCCATGGTTATTAAAAAAAGCTGCTCAGGGCCCCTTTAACTAATTTGTTCGACAGGTGTGACGACGAAAACCAGCCCGTTCGGCAATTTATAGGTGCATTTGGAAGGCCTCAAACTACGGCGAAAAAGGCTGGGATATTGCAGCAATCACCACTAAAAACACACAGAAACTTTCAAACAGCTCTAAATTGGACGACTAAGTCCACCTTGCGGAAAACATGTCATTCCTTTTCACAGGCATTGATCAAGCAAACTGCGAACGCTAGATAATTCTGTGAGGCATTGTCGGACTCTTTACGGCCTCCCAGATGGCAAGCGTGCTGCGTGTATCTAGGAGGCCCTGCGACTCTTGCTTAGATCGGAAACCTATATAAACCATTCGCATGCGTGCGCTGGTACAATCTACTGTGTGTGTGTGTGTGTCTGTGTGTGTGTTCGTGAATGCGTGTGTGTGTATGTAACAAAACATATTATTAGTATGCACTTAGCGGTTAAAGGCCGCACTAGGGGCCAGATTTCGCTATCGCATTAAACTCTTAAAAGCGAATCAGGGTCCCCAAAATTTCATGTTTTTTTCTTGCTTTTACACCCACACACACACACACACACACACACACACCCATATATATATATATATATACCAGATTCGTTGAACGTCATTCACGCTGGACCCGATGTATTGTATGCAAGAAAGAGACGACGAAACTTTCACGGAAGCGCCTTTACTAACGTTTTCAGCTGGTGGACCAGCCTTCGTCAGAGAAGCTTCGTCAGGCTTGCTGTGCAAGCATTCATAAAAAAATTATCCCGCCATAGTCTCTGCTCGAATGCCCCACCGCGGTGGTCTAGTGGGTAAGGTACTCGGCTGCTGAACCACAGGTCGCGGGATCGAATCCCGGCTTCGGCGGCAGCATTTCCGAGAGAGGCTGACATGTTGTAGCTTGTGTGCTAAAATTTTTATGTGCACGTTAAAAACCCCAGGTAGTCGAAATTTCTCGAGTTCTCCAATACGGCGTCTCTCATAATCGTATGGTGGTTTTGGGACGTGAAACTCCACATATCAATCATATAACTCAATTCTCTACTTGAATGGCTTAACCACAAGGTTTTTGTTTGAGCTTTGGGACGATGGAACTTTTTGTGTTCGTTTGATATCAGTCACAACAAGTAGGTGGCCCGCCCACCTTTTTCCCAATATGTATTATCACTTCAACAAGGTCTTTGGAGGACTAGTAAGGAGTGCTTTTCATTTTGCCAATTGCCCTTAGAGAATAACGTTCAGCCCAATGTACTCTAATAAGAATATCGAGACTTTAACATCTCAACGCCACGATATCATTATTTGAGGTGCCGTAGTGGAGGGATGTGGAAATTTAGACCACTTGGGGTTCTTTAACGCGCACTTTAATCTAGTACACGGGCCTCGAACATTTTCGCCTCCTTGGAAAATGCAGCCGCCACAACCGGGGTTTGATCACGCGACCTTCGGGTTACCAGTCAAGCACCTTGAACACTAGAGCATCGTCGAGGGTCCAGAAGTGTTCTATTCTCATGGTCATTCTCCTGCCGTGCGAAATCTAGGCACTACACCTTTAATTCAACATTTGAGGTTCTTTGGGCTTGGTTTTCTTTCCAAATGTTTTCATTCTTCTAGTTTACCGTAGCCAAAAACGTTTTATTATCTCTTAGTTCCTTGCGAAAATCTAACTCGATGGTTTCCTTGAAATATATGAACTCCTCCCATGTTCCCGGTTTATCTTGTCAAAAAGAGTTTTGATCTCCTTCGACATCCTCTAAACAAACAGCTACGCCAAGACTAGAAAATGAAACAAATAACGGCCATGTGAACAGTGCCAGCAGCTATCAGAACAAGAAATAGACTGGTTTCCAAACTGCGAAAAAGTCTGTGAGCACAAGAAAATCCAACTGGCATCCTTGCTGCTAAGTGTTATCGCTTTCTTATAGTTTAAAAAGAGAATGATAACATATATGACTGCCCTTGGGTTGATAACAAAAAAGTTAACTGAGTTCTTGTTAATCATTCATTTCTGTGTAACTTTAGGTGCCGCAAATATTTTTGGCCAGTACTGTTCGTGCACAAATATGACAGGTGCCATCAGCAGGTGACTGGGATGTAGCAGTTTTAATAAATATCTTCTTTACGTATTTAAAAACGTCCTGTATAAGGGTATTGGTGGGAAGACCGCTTGCCCGTCCATAAATCATTGTTATTCAACGCCACGAGGGTTGCCATTGGGTGGACTGGAAAACGAGCCAGAACTCAAGCTGAAGGTTGCCATACTGGCCAAGCCGTTCAATTCATCGCTCTTGCAGCCAAATGGTCGAAAAGCGGCCTGATGAAAAAAAAAAGTTTGTGGCATTGAACGATGAAAAATATCATTTTCAAAGAGCGATTGAATAGAATTGGCTCACAGTTTTTTCTTTTCTTCCTTGATCTTCGAACCATAAGAAAATTGCAAATAAATGAACAAAGCATAAGTTCAGGGCGCCCGCATATACCTCATGTAGAAATATAAGGAGTAATTGCCAGAAACAAAGAAAAAGCACCAGGCCTGTGCGGAACGAGTACGGCTGTCACAGCGAAAGCTGGAAGAGCGGCCTTTCAGAGCCTCATTAAGGGCGAAACTCATCAAGTCTTTACATGCTTGTCTCGAGCGCCGCTACTTTCCAAAGTTTCAGGGGTTTTAGGTGAAAGGTCCTCACAGCACTCCCATCCCCTATTATGAAATTGTGGGACAGCGTTTTCGCCCTCAGTGACTAAAACACCAAGACCCCTCCCCCCCCCCCCTAGCATGTCCCCGCCCATTGCACACGGCTACGACCATTGCCCTCAATTTCGACGCCTCCTTATAAATAACCACAGAGCTGTTGAAACAGTTAACTTTGCTTGACTTGCTGGAAAAAAGACAATATTTCTCTGCGCAAGGCAAAAAATAATACACGCTAAAAAGTCTGATTAGCAAGGCCTTCACCTCCTCGGAAAGTCTCCGATTCACATTCGCAAACACTGTGATGCCTGTTCGCGTTCTCCTTCATTTTCTGCTTGGCCACCCAAACAAGTGCACCTGGCATGCGCTCACCCGCTGGGCGTGCTCACTTGTCCGACGTGAAGTGCAGTTAACACGGATGTTCGATATAACCAGTACAGAGCGCAAGAAATACTTAGAAACACGAAAACAAATATAAAGAAAAAAAAGAGGCATATTATAGAGCTAGAAAGGCTGAGAGAGAGAGAGAGAGAGAGAGAGAGAAACAAAGTAACTAAATGCACCATTTGCTAAGGTTAAAGCTTGGGCGAGTTGGTTCAAATACATGATTAAAAACACAGCGCAAACAACGGCAGGAAGAAAGGAAGAGAGACAGAAAGGAATTTTCGGGAAAGCCTACATATAGATTGACTTTTTGCTGCGGGGCTGGCACGTACGCGCCTTATTCTAGCCACCGTGAGGCCTGCACTTCGCGTATGATAATGACGATGGTGATTCCCGTAAGAATGGCACTACCCGCAACGGTGAATCATCCTTAGTGCTTTCGTTGGCCTTCCTCTTTTTCTTAATTGCTACGTAGATCTTAGCGAGCGCGCGTGTCATATGCGCGTTGTCGTTCGTTCTGCAAGGCGCTCCACGTCAGCTCGCTCGTTATTATGTTGGAGCCTCCGAGTCAACTCTTCGACCGGCATTTTTCAGCATGTGCTCGTCGCGACTTTCGACAGGTGCCCACAAGCACGAACGAGACCTTGTTGTCTCCCCCGTTTAACGTAAAGCGTCGTGAAGACACAAGACTACGCATGTCTTTGCTTCGTGAGCCTACCCAGCGACACCGTGTTCGCATCGGACAACACGACGGCGGCATCGCCATCTCGAAGCGCAGAGCGCAGGGGGACCTTGAAGACCTGGCGTTTGTGTCAGAAGCGCCGTTTCTTACTTGCGGGGTTCATGCGAAAAGCATGGGACATCGTCATGCACGGCCGCGAGCTTATTCACAAAGTGCCTCGGCTCCGCACCTGTGCCTTTTTCGCGAAACGCCTTCCGGTCGTGTCCTGCTGTCACCCTCGGCTGTTGTGGAAGCACTACCGTGGGGACGTCAGCGAGGGAAGCGTTCTGTGTGCTTCAAGGCCGGCACATGCATTCTGCGTCAACTACACGGCCTGAGCTACGTCAAGCATCTGCGGCTACTCACAGAGTACTTCACCGGCCAGCATCATGGTTTTATGTCCAGTTTCTTGCTGGGCCACATGATGACGCACAGCTCCCTGAGCACCATGTGCGGCTGGATTGGTACCGCCATGCGTGTCGAGTACCACATTTCTTATTCCTTGAAGAGGCCTGCGAGATCCTGCACAACCATTTTAAAAACGCACGGACTGCAGGGTCGCCGTGAGTGGCTTCTCACTTCCTGAAGGCTTCCTGCAAGATAGCAATGCGCCTTTCCAGGTTGTGTGTTGGCCATGTGTGCAGCGGCTGCTCAGGGGACTCACGGCATGAATTCGCCGTGTACTTGGACAAATTGAACGTTATATACGGATGACCAAAACGGGTGTGCTTTATCATACGCCGTACAGCAGCAAGTACTGCTTCGGGGAAGTTGTTTACCTTTTGGTCACACTGGATTTATAAATAAACGATAATATTGCAGTCCCGCCTGATTAATTGTGACGTTAGGCCTGGTTAGAGTGTTCCCCAAACAGCTGAAAGCTCTTTTTTTCTCGAAGCATCTTTCATCTCCCACTGTCATCTCCCACGCTGCATTTATTACGGGGAGCAAGGCTGGCATTCGTATTTCCATAGCGTTGCTATGAATATCAACAATGAGAGTAATCAGCTCTACGGAGGCAAGGGCGGTCATGATTGAAGGTGTCTTTTTATATATAGTGCACCGAAAAAGCATTATTGTCAATAAAACCATCATTACCGTTGAGGTGACTACAGCACGTGAAGTTAACAGGAACATCACAATGAAAATATCCATATTTTAATAAACTGTAGGGCATTTTCAGATATCCATTCTGTTGGAAAAGACTAACTTGTAAGGTATGTGCTGTGTCTTTTAGGTCAGCGATGAAGGTAACGTGGACATTACATGTGTGTTGTGAATAAGTAAATTGTTGTTAGAATCGTTGTCCTGACGCAAGCAGCACAAATGTGGTGATAGGAATCCTTGTCACGTTTTTAGAAGCCACTGGACTGGATGCACGCCTGTAGAATTACCCCAACCTAACAAGACCATCTTCTCATTTCCCTACATTAGCATGGTCAGTCACCACTTTCTCACTCCCCAGTCACCCTTCGCCAATCTAAAGAAGCAGGCCAGAGCAAACTGTAGCTCAGATTTTCCTGATTCGCTTTCCGCTGTAACGCAGCAGACGAGTCGCAAATATTGTGTACTGCCACTTCTCACACAGGTTTCAATAATTATTTGTGGTGTCCGCTTTTTGTTACTACATTACATGGTTACGGAATTCTTAATCACGTTGGTGGCCGATCGCAGAATGGTATCCTTGAGCTCAATTACTTCAATGGGAGGGGAATACTTTTTCGAGTACTTCCTCAAGAAAAAGAAGTACATGTCCGACAATTTGCAAAGTTTTTAAACGTTTGAAACTCATTACACAACAGCACGAGCTGAAGTCTATTAGTAACCTTCTGAGATCTTGCAACAAAAAGGATTTCGAACCAATAGGTCACCTGCTTCGAGAAACTTATTCTTCATTCGAAAACAAGGAAACAAACGATTGAAAGAAAAAATAAATAAACGAACGAACAAAGAATTGAACAACCAAACAAATAAACAAATCAAATAATGATTGCCATCATAATCTTCACCCTCGACCGGTTCCATGTCCAGTGCAGGACGAAGGCCTCTCTGAGAAATATTTCGAATACTGTGAGCGAGCTCAATTCATTCTATGTTCGCGAATTTCTCTACTTGGACAGTGCACTTGCCTCGCTAAAATGACAACGAGAGCTGAAAAATAAACAGGTAATAGCCAGATGGCGAAACTAAATAGGCTGACCACCCAAACGACACAGAAATTACCCTTGAAAACACCGCAAGTGACGTGCGGAGAAAAACACAAAATACAAAACAAGTGCTTCTTTCGTGGTGTGTGTGTGTGTGCTTCTCCTATGTACCTCATGTTACTTGTAGTCCGAGTATTCATCAAATGCTTGCCATAGGAAGTACTTCTCTGGAAACACGTCGAAATGTGTATTTTGGGGCAGGTTATAAAATACTTGCAAGAAACCGGAGTGTTGACTAAAGCTGAATAGCAGCTTATAATGTCATTGCATATTTAGTCTTCACAACAAAGGTGCAACAATTTTTTTTCCGGTGAGCGAGGGGCGGGGGTATTGTTGTAATTGTGTCCCATACGTGTTTACGTGTTTTATGTGCCGTGCCTACATGTGAAATGGTTACGTCACATATTCATGCGCATTTTCATTCAGAGTCTTGTGCTGCTTTATCTCTCATAAACACATCGTGGTGTTTGGACGTTAAGCATCAGGAGTTATTAATAATGTTGCTTCCAGATCAATTCCTCGTGATTAACATACCTCGTGCAGCTAGTAAAATGGTTTATTTTGTTTGTTATGTTGCTCCTTGCGGCACAAGGAGAATTGATCCTCCTTGTTGGAGCACGACCAACATCTTGATATTTTAGAAAAAGATTACTCCATCGTACGACGATACGAACACACGGAAATTGTGTATAGAACAAGGAAAGAGCATACACAAATGACTAAGCACAATATAGATGAAATGTTTTCAAGGCAATCTGCAAGTCCACAGGGTGTCTCAAACACATGCTAACAAGAACCAACATACACACACCTATAATATGCGCAATGTATATGAGGATCGATAGTATTCAGTAGACAAGACTTGGCACGCTACATCGCCAGTCTGATAGCCAGAAGGCGCGAATAATTTTCTTCTTTATTTGCAGGTTAAAATTACACCTTCCCGCTTGGATTTATATGCTAATGTGGAAAACCACTAAATTCTCCGATCCCACACAATGTTCGTGACGAGCACTGAGTGGACAATCAGAAGAAGAACTTCGTCACTCATGCTTAGAAGGCGCGCTGCGCGTTGCGTTGAGGTGTGTCGACGAGCATCAGATAGCTGGGGGGGGGGGTGCTGCATGCATCGACATTACCGTCAGAAAAGCTTAGAAACAAAGGGTAGCTATTGGGCTTGCTTGGTATTTTATCTGGAAACAATAAAAATGGCTATGAACTGCGCCCCTATATAAGTCGAAAGTCGCCAGAAAATAGCTTTGGCCCTAACCTAAATTTTTTGTCTCTATAGACGAAGTCGTGAAGTAGCCAATTTGGCACATAATATATACACTAACAACAAGCCTGAACCTGTGCCAGTGAAACTTCCAGAAACTTGAGCACAGTGAAAAGGCCGCGGTGTCGTGCGCGGGGCAGCAGGGTACGAAACTTCACAAAGTAGCGACGTATGTGGTACGCGCGCCTCCTCTTCTATCTAATTCAAGGCGGGCGCCGCGTCGGTATAGGGCGTATTCACGTGACGTAACCACGGACGTCACCTACTGTTCTCCGCCATTTTGGCGTCCTTGGATCGGCGGCTCTGGCGGCGACAGTGGTTCAGTCATCAACGCTATGTAAACATTGGTGCTGATTCTTTTGTGTTTTCGGCTCTTCATGTGTTAATTACGTGAGTGGGAAGGCGACACAAAGCGGCGCTTCGTATATTAGTACATTGTGCGGTTCTGACAGGCAGCGGTACGAGGGAAAAAAAATGAACTGTGGCCCCGCCATGGTGGTCTACTGCTAATACTCGGCTGCTGACCCGCAGATGGCGGGATCGAATCCCGGCTGTGGCGGCTGCACTTCCGATGGAGGTGGAATATGCTGTTGACCCATGTGCTCAGATTTGGGCGCACGTTAAAGGACCCCAGGTGGTCGAAATTTCCGGATCCTTCCACTGCGGCGCCTCTCATTATCATATGGTGGTTTTGAGACGTTAAACCCTACATATCTGTCAAAAATTGAGCTGTGCGGCATGGACACTTTCGATACCGGCTTACAATATGTTGCGAACGTCGACCTTCGGCCACGCGTGGACAAATGCGACATTATCGATTTTCTTGTTCTGAGGACAAGTTTCGTCACTCGAAAGCAGCTCAATGCATACAATTCTATGGATGGCCAGAATTGCGTGACCAGCGGCTGGGTGAACTTGAACTTTGAACTTTATTTATTCCAACATACCATCATTTAGGATGCTGAGGGCCGGGCTCAAAAAGCCTCTTCACGAACTTGACCATGACCCCGTACAAAGTGGCAGGGATAGGTGTACATTATAGTATAAAGTAAATCAGACAACACTATGTCGCTCAAATAGACCTGTAAAGGAATGCATAAACATATACATATGAACATATATAGACAGATAATGCAAGTGAAACAGACCAAAAAATAAACCTTTAAAACAATGTACCAACTTTAATTTTGATAATCACATAAAAGAACGATGAGAGTGTACAAATGAAAAAAAAATACAATGGCATTAACACAGGTAGGACGAAAACACATCTCAAGCAATATTTTCACAGTGTTCGTTGATTCAGATGGAACGGCAATAGAAAGCGCAGCATCTCCTTGCTGTAGTTCGTGCGCGTGCGTGGAAGAAACCACGTGTGAATATGACGAGTGTTCTAAAAAAGGGTCCGCTGGTTTATACGAGCAAGTGTGCCCAAAAAGTTATCACTTTTCAGTCCTGCGTAATAGCGTTTCATAAGACTTGCTTGATAGTAATCTGGTAGGGTTAATAAGTTCATTTCTTCAAAAAGCGGTCACGTGTGACTTCCATACGGAGCATCTGCAATGGCGCGAACTGCCCTTTTCTGTATGAGATTTAATTTGTGAATGTTCGTTAATGTTGTTGTGCCCCAAACCAGATGACAATAATTTATGTGTGATAAGAACAACGGTTTGTAGAAGAGAAGTTTAACTTTTTTAGGGAGCAGGAAACGCACCATAGACAAGATTCCAGTTATTCTGGATAAACTTGAAGACAGCTTTTCAATGTGGGAATCCCATGACATATGTTCATCGAAGATTACACCTAGACATTTAGCACTTGGTACTATCTGAAGTTCCGAGGTGCCGAGCATTAACGGGGCGTGCAAAGGTGGTGGTTCATTTCTAGGCCTAAAGTGAACAGCTCTCGTTTTTGAATAGTTTAATTTTAAAAAAAAAAATTTCATGTCCAAGACGCTAGCTTTATTATTACCTGGTTTGTGTCATTGATTAAATCTTTATAGTGTTGAGCAGTGAGAAGTAAGGCTGTGTCATCTGCGTGTATAACATACTTTACGGATGCGTCAATGTTTACGATATCATTAATATATACGCAGAATAAAAGGGGTCCCAAGATACTGCCTTGGGGCACACCTGCTAAAATTTCTTGTAAATTGGAGGTGTGATCGTTGATGACCACCATTTTGGCAGTGGCGGTCACGGCGGCTGAATTTTGCAGGAACCGCTGCTGGGACGAGTCTCTGCGGACACGTTATCGTAATCGTACAAGTAAGCGCTTATTTTTGTCGCATTTT